>NW_022900942.1:20633793-20761675 GCF_012274545.1 Fukomys damarensis
AAAAATTGTCTTTTTACATACAAATGGAAGGATCCCCTTATTCATAAAACAAACAAAATAAATGACACATTATCTTTAAGAGGAACTATATGTTTCAAAGACATGAAGAAGGCTGAACATTCATAGAAAATGTCTTATATAATGAATATATTGTTTCCCACCTGCAAGAATACAATTTGTATTTCCTCTCCTACCCTCAGTCCTTACCTACCTGTTGTAGTTATTTCCTGGGCCTGAGTTAAATGGCACTTACTCCTGGAAGACTTCCCTAAGCTCCTGAACTTGGTTAAGTTTCCATTTACTACACTAACTGTAGTTTTTATTATTGCTTTAACATTTCAATTTTTAGTTACTGAATTGGTATGAATGGTGATGAATATGGAGAGATGCAGTGTAGAGAACGATGAGATAATAAACTCAGTAAAGCAAAAGGTTAGTAAATATAAGGAGTAAAAGTAGATTTAGAGCTTTCTGAAAAAAGCATTCACTTTTTAAGCATGAAGCCTCTATGATGTCTATTTCTGTAATATTTCTGCAGTAGACATAATGCCTTGCTTAATTTTCTTGTTGCTGAGACCAAATGCCTGGCACCCAAAGTTCAAGGAGGAAAGGTTGCCATCACCAAGAGCATTGCAGGAGAAGAACAGTACATTGCAAGCAGCAGCCATTAGGGCAGCAAAGTAGTAAGCAAACGGAAAACGGCAAATGAGAAGCAGTGACTCCGCTTCTGTCCCTTACATCCTCTACAGGCTCCCCAGCCTTAGGGCTCGCACTCAGGTTGGGCATGGCACTGTGAATAAACCCCAGAAAAATATCTTAGATCCCAGCATAACACTCCACAGATCCAGTCACCTCTGAAAAGCCTCGCCTATCACCTCAGGAGGATTTGGGAGGATGTCTAGATGCAAGCCATAACACATAGGAAGTACTAATAGATATCTTCAGGAAGAACATGTTAAAATATGCATGTTTTGCCTTATACCTTTTCTCTTTCTTATACTCTAATAGACTTTAAAAGACCACGAAAAAGTATGCACAACCTTTTAAATCAGGATTAGAGATTTTGATATTAGTCAATTGAATATTGCAAGCAAAGAAATTATCCAATTAAATTATTGGTCTATGGATATCATTAAGAAAAATCAATTTTAAGGAAAATATTAGTAAATAGGAAAAAATTTTATGAACCCCCCAGAAGATGTAGTGACAAATATAATGGAGATTTGAAGCAAGACAACATGAACAGGAAAAACAGCTGAAAAGTTGCTCGCATTGCCTGCAGGTGAGGCAGTAGATGATATTAGTAGAAGCTCATTTATAAATTTATGCAGTATTTTTCTAAATCCCCTTCAAAAGTTTAGGGCAACATAGTAAACAAGAACAAGACAATGCTTGCCACTGGAGAAATTATATTCATTTAGGTAATGTATATATAGATCAATACATGATAGATAGCATGATTCAAAGTATTTATGACTTCCATGAAAAAGACTAAGTGGATGATTGAGACAGAGTAAGAATAAAAGTTAAAAAATAATTAATTCAGTGAATGAAATATTTCAGTTATTTCAGATAGAGACGGTCTCTCAGGAAGTAAAATAGCTTTGATGGAATTGTGGTAGATTTAGGAGTAAAAGGATTAACTAGTATAAGAGAGATAAATTAGAGACTAAATAAAATTTACCAAATTTCTGAATAGACATATGAGAATTGGAGCAAAAGTGGGGCGGATCTTGTATGGTGAAATGTTTGTAAATGAAGATAGAAGAAAGAAGCTATTGTTCAATCACCAACATGTTCATTTGTCCATTGCCAATAAGCATTCAAGCATTGAAGTCAAATAGACAAACTTATGTTTAATGTTTGAAGTACAGTTTTGAAGAAAAATATTTGTGAGTTATTAGGTTATCACTATAACCTATGAGAAAAATAATCTTTGAAATGATTAAAAAGATATGCAAAAGCTGAGGCATTCAAGGAAAGGAGACCAAAAATCTATTCTTTTAACATCTGGAAACATATACAAAAATATCTGTGTTCCTTGATCCAGTTACCTTTTGCTGGATAAACACCTCCGAAACTCAGTGGTTTTTAATAATACTCATTTTTTTACACCTTATTATTTTGTCAACAGCTATTCAAGCAACATGAGCTTAGTGATTAACTTTTCCCATATGGCACTGCTTTGACTGAAGTGATGCAATCTTGTTCAGATGGTAAAACGCCTGGCATTAGTTTCAGCTACATTTTGTACTCCTTCTTGGGTTTAGGTGTTGGGCAGGTCAGCTGGTTTGGACAGAACACTTGTATGTGACCCTTCCAGCATGGTGGCTTTAAGTGATTACAATCCTCATAGTGGGTAAGAACTTCAAGAGAAAGTATTCCAGTGGAGAGGGTGGAACATGGGTAACTTCATAAAATCTAATGTTAAAAATATTCCCCTTAGGATGAAAACTCACTCAGATTCATCACCAGGTGTATACAGATAAAACAATAATGGTAAAAGTATTTTAACATGTAGCCATATTTAAAACCAATAAACAAAAGTGTGTATGTGCACACATGCACACACACACACACACACACATGTTATCTGGCTTGCAGATATCCAACAGACAATGATGTACGAGTCACAGGATAGTCTCAATAAAAATGTCTCTTAGAAATGTGTGAAACTGAGCACTTGTTGTCAGATCTTCACAGAGAGTCTATACATGTTTTCTTGAAATGATCCCATAAATAGAAATGGATTTGAATGCACCCTCTGGAGTCTTGAAACTATGTTCTGAGTCTTTTGTATTCAACAAATAAAGAATAGCCTGTGTTTTCTGCTGGACAATTTTCCTAACCAGCTTTTGCCAACAGAAGTTTTGAGAGTGTAAAATCTGTCTCCATTCCTTTTAGACTAAATTTCTGTAATCCATGTAAAATGCGTCGAGTTTTTCTATATTTTGTTACAGCCTATTTCATTAGGTGAAGGCTATATCCGCAAATTTCTTTAAGATAAACTTTTCTCCACTGAAGGCATTTCATAAATCTTCAGTGGGAAAATGCCCTTAAGGTTTGTAGAAGCCCTTTCATTTAACAGGTAGGATCTGTGCTGGCATATCTAAAGATCCTTATAAGGCCTTTGTTTATCTGAAAACGTCTATAAAGTATCATTTTAAATCTCTCTACAATATTGAAAATTTATTTATAGTCATAAATTGGGCTTCATCTTTACACTGAGAAAACAACCTGACAGTGGCCAGGTTTCACTTTGTTTCTGTGTGACTTTTACTCTTTTGAGAACATTTTCGTACTTGGAAAAATTGTGTTGATCTCTTAAAAGTTCATCAAAATGTAAGTAAGATAGTAAAAGTAGCTCTTTCATTTATCTGTCTATCGTCTTATGATAAAGCAGGGAGAAGAAAGAAATTATCAACTTCACCATTCAATCTAGCAATCTCCTGAATTAGATCAGTAGAAAATATGTCTTCCACATTGCTGCAGAATTCCACTATTGCATAGTAAGACCTGCCTACTCTCTACTAGCCAATATTTTCTTTCACGCTTTTTTCCCTACATTTATTATAGAGTATCAGTGATAGAATCCTTTTGGTTCTGACTAACACACAGTCACATAAAAATGTTATATATTTTTTAGGTTTTTGTTATAATCTCATCTTATTCCCATATAAAAAATTACGTTCCATTTAATCTTGCTATGAAACAAATAATCCAGAAACTTGGCGGCTTTGAATAAAAGTCGTTGTATTGAATTTATGATTTAAAGATAGGAATTATTTTGTCCACACAGCATTAACATAGGTGATTTGGTGGCACTCATCTGGTAGGAGAGCCAGTCCAACCTGTTCTTACTAATGTACTAGTAACTTTGCTGAAGTTAGTGGAAAGTTGATATGACTTGGAACAGCTGGCAGCAGAAAGAACTGGTTTGTTTTCCATCATGATACTCTTTTTTTTTTTCATTGAGTTTATTAGTACTTTTTAAGTATAGAGTATAGTACAGTTACATTCATCATTGGGATCTTGCACCTTTACATGACAGATCTTGGTTCTCATTTTTCCTGCCCTTCCCTTTGCCCCCTCCTCCCCTATTTACAAATACTTTGTTTCCATTTTTTTCTATTCTCATATTTTTTTTCTTTTCCCTTTTTTCTTTTCCACTATTCTTAAACAGCACCTCAAATTACAGTATTTGTTCCTGCCATTTTGAAAGTAGTTCCATGGTCACACACTCCCTAACCGTGAAAGTAACAAAACTGCCTTTCTGTCGTATTCTACCTGCCAAAAATCACTTAATTCTGCCTGAAATTAAAAAAGGGAATGTAGATTTTAGCTCTTCAGCACAGGGTTTGCATCTTTTGACCTTGCCTCTTCTGTCAACAAGCTAATGGATACATAAGTGTGCCATGCTCATGCAAAACCTTTTTTTTTTTTTTTGGTACAGGGGATTGAACTTGGGACCTTGTACTTGCAAGGTAGGCCGCGGAACCACTGAGCTAAATTCCCAGCCCCAGAAACATTTTTGGACAACAGTAAAAATAAACCACACCTAAACGCATTATCATAGATGAATATTATAGTGTCATATAGCATTAGATATCAAACACAAACTATAGAAAACAACAGTGAATACGGTCATATGAAATGTAAAGCTATGAAAATTGAGGTATTCATTGTATGAATGTTGAAATAAAATTACAATTATGGTTGTTTTCTAGCTGGCAAGAGAACATGTTCAATAGGCAGATAGCTACAAGTATTTCTTTTAAAGTACCAGGAACTAACTTTCATTCAGGTATCAGCAGTGTCAATCTGTATTTCTTTGTAACTGATCTTATAATTTGCAGCACTTCAGAAGTTTTAATACACTTCACATTTTTGAAAAAGGCAAGTGTATCATAAGAATGACAGAAAGATGAAAGACTGAAGAAAGCTTCAGAAATTTAACTTTTCCAGGTAGTAGTGAGAAGAGGCAATTGTGAGAAGAAATAAAGAATAAGTGGAAATATATGTTTTTTAAGAAAATAAGAGCAAGGGAATTGCTAGGAGAAAAGAAATAAGAAAGTTAAAAAAGAAGGACAAAATAAATATTTTTGTAATGATATTGGAACAAGTGTTCAGAAGTCATGGAGTGGGTCTTGTATTTCATAGGAAGTGAGAAATAAACATGATATAATTATAAAAGAAATCTATATTCAATTAAAAATAGACATCTAATAACGCTATAAACCCTATGTGGAAAATTAATAGGCATATCAGGCTAAAATATTTAAATTAAAATCATTAGTATATTATTTCTATATTTATTTATGAAGGGAAACAAAACAGGTAAGAAACCTAACAGTAACATGCTGCCTAGATAGTATGTATTTTGATTGTAGGGAAATTAGATAATAATCTGAGGGTTAGTCAAATCAAGACTGGTTGTTTGTGAAATTAGATGAAATTTTATCAGCTAGTTTTAACTGCTAGTAACACAAAAAGTTGAGATACCGTCCAGGTACTTCACCCTCAGGGATAGTTGTCCCGAAGACACTGAGTGGTTGTGTTAGCTGGTCATTGCTGAAAGAACACGGTTAAATTCTCTGAATCTCATTGAGAAATACTAGGGCAAAATGGTTTCTACTTCTATCTCTGACAATAGCTCTAATGATTTGATTTAGAATATCTGTTACTTGAACAACCTAGTAAAGACTTTTAAAAGTGGTTATGACTTGAAATAGACAATATTGTTCTCGGTACACTTAATCAACAAATTTAGAACTCATTCTAAAACACCGAGTCAAACATATGAATACTGAGAGAGCTCACTAATGTAACCTTCTGCTGTCATCATCCCTGCTGCTGCGCTCCTCACTTGGTATATTTTATACTCTCCATTTTCATCAAATGGAAGCAAACTAGATTAAACAGATTTATCAGTCTAAAGGATACCCGGCAGTAGTCGATAGCACTGTTTTCATTTTCTGGTCCACATTTAAAACACAAACGGTGTGAATTATTGGTTAAACATATAAAAAGGACACCATATTTTGTGTGATGGCTTTAAAAGCTTTTTGAAAATAAATGTTTATATGGTGTAAGCATTTCTACACTGTTTTAAGTACAATTTATATTTAGGAACTTTAGGGAACTGATTCATAAAAATGTAAGAATGGCAAGGAAAATGAGAAGCTGAATAAATTATTTGTAAATTGTACAAAAGCTTCTGAAGATGCGAAATAACATCTGCACTCAGATTTAGTGCCTTCTTTATCAGAGCGTATAAAGTGTACCTCTAATAGGTTGACTGTACGCGAGTCACTTTAGGCCATCTTTGCCCTGAGGTCAGGCAAGTTGTTGAAAGACTATTTAAAACTGAAGGTGCATAAAGAACAACTCAAGTCAAGAAGATAGTTTAAAAAAAATTAAAAATGTACTTTTCCCAGCCTATTATTCTTGCTGTTGGCAACTAGATGGTTGTAAGTGTAAATCAAAATGCTCACAAGCTAAATGTCCAACTCTGTAGGTACTCACACAGCATAACCATCAAGTCTCATTTCACTCTTCCTTTGAATGAAATGATTGATCGATTGTTCACAGCTTGCATGACTCTAAGCTGCCCTAGATCCATCTCTTCTCTCCACACTCCACACTGAGTTTGCATCATTGACTTTCTGCCAGCCATTTTGCTGCCAGGACTCTTAGTGACATTTAATGATCTTGCAACATGACAATGTCACATTCATCACTCTTTATCACTCTTGACAGACCCAAACTCAAATGCAGACATGAAAGAGAGGCTGATTTCAATCCAAACTCTGATGTATAGTACTTTTGAACTGACACCTATCAACACAAACTGATGAGATACATGGAAGAGAAAATAACCTGTTGCTTGAGCAATAATTAATAAAAAAAACAGTTCTAGTACTGTACTGTGAAATCAAGGGTAAGGATAGAGTTCCTAGAAAAGCTTTGAGGTGGAAATTTTATTAGCTCAACTGACATCAAATATTTCTGTGAATTTGGAGAAGATACTCTGTATGTACTATTCTGCTTTAAGAAACAAATACTATGAAACCCTTAAATGGTCTTTACAGAGCTCTTAAAGAGAGAAGAAACTCAAAAGGTGTAAAAAAGTCATTTAGAAGAAAATAAAATTCAATATAATTGCACACAATTTTTTCTCAGCTTTTTTTTCCCTCAGAGTCATCTTAGGCACAATTTTATTGTCCCCCATTGTTTTTTTCTAATTCAAATACCTCCCTCACCTCTCCACTTGCCCAATGACATAGACATGCATTGTTTCTCTTGTGTCACAAACCAAAAAGGTAAATAAGGAGCAAAATGCATGATAGATATTGGAAAGTAGGAAGAAGAAAAAAAAATCTTATACTTCTTAGAGGAGATTCTGGAGATCCGCCACCAAGTTCATCTTTACTGGCAGGTACAACTGTGTCTTTTTCTATTAATGCTGCCTTTAACAAATTCCTGGGACTTGAGAAGAGGGCTGCATTCTCTCCACTGCTATGAGACAGAGGGGTACACTGTAGTAAGAACTCAGTGCAGGAGTTTGTTTCTGGAGTTTCCTTTGAAATCACACAAAAGTCAGCTGAAACCATACTCTTGATTACCTTTCCTCTTCAACCATGATGTGTGTACCATGATCTATTTATCCTGAGAGTCCCCCACCCTGCCAAAATTACTTGAGCAAGAATTTTCATTTTAGGGATTCTGATCTAAATTGTTTCCTTGAGAGGATAGGAAGCTAACTCTAGGGATAAAGAAATGGATTTTGTTCACCTGCTAGATTAATAAAAAGGACCTCCCATCAATGATGGTTGTGAAATACTGGAGATTCTGGGGGCTACAGCAATGGAGTTGTAAAGATTTTTACTTGTTTCTCTGGGATAAAATACATATGCCAGTCTCAGGAATGTGAGAACTATGTTCCCCTCTCTCTACAGGTTATGTTCTCACCTTTTCTGGGTATGACAGAGTAATTATGATCTCCTTTAAGCCTGCCAGGACTGGGATTGGAAAAAGATGTTATGTGTCAAATGTGCTGGGACCTGACTAACAGGTGCTGATGAGTACACCTACGAAGCGTTACTGAGTGACAGAAAAAGAAGGGTAGGATATAATGTCATGTAGGAATGTTTGTAAACATAGAGTCTAATACAATGGTAAGACCTATGGGTGACAGTTCTACTATGCTGTTCTGATGACTCTTGGACATTTAGAAAAAAGAATAAAAATTATTGTTTATAATGATTAAAGCATAAATGTAAGAATCACCATGACAGTGTGATAAGATGATTTAAAAGTCTCAAAGATGTGAATGCTAAGTTGTAAAATGAATGTGTGCTAGACACCTAATGTTCAGCATTGTGGCTTTAGTTGATAAAAATTTGTTGCATATTTAATGTTTACTAGGCAGTAAATCTCAAGTGTTGCCACCACAAATATACATGCAAATGGTAACTGTGTGAGGTAATAAATATGTTAATTACTTGATGTAGTACCATGATCATAATGTACACATTTTTAAAAATATCATGGTGTATACCAAGATTATATGTAACTTTTATAGGTCCACTATCCATCAATAAATCTGAAAAATTGAAAGAAAATTAGCACAACCAAAAGGTCTCAGAGAAATAGACAAGTTAGAATAAATTAATTCTATGAAATGAAAAAAATCCAATTTATAGCTATATTTTTCAGGGCTCTGAGAACTCTCCAGTACCAGAGACACTGAAAATGCAACTGGGAAGAGAAGTTTCAGAACCAGCGAAATAGCTCAAGAGTATGGGAAGACAGT
Organism: Fukomys damarensis; assembly: GCF_012274545.1. NCBI lineage: Eukaryota > Metazoa > Chordata > Mammalia > Rodentia > Bathyergidae > Fukomys > Fukomys damarensis. Next base: position 20,642,609 of record NW_022900942.1, read on the forward strand.
GGAAGATGGTATTATAGATCTCTTCTCAGTACTTATAGAAATGGAAGAATTTCAGAAGACCTGAGGCAAGTTGGCAAAACTTAACAATCAAGAATTCATACATGTCATGGTGTATGTTAGTAGCAAGGTTAAAATGTCAGTTGCCAGTCAAAAACTGTAGAGATGACACAAAACAACTTGCATCCCTAGAATCTAGATTAACGGACAAAGTAATACTTCTTAATAATTGCCAAAAATTACATAGAGAAGTGCTGATTCCAATGCATTGCTCATTTCAAAACCTAAGTCAGTTCTAACTTACAAAGAATTCCAATCTTCATATGGAGGGATCTTGTAATATCAAAGAATGAATAAGCAGTAGTGATCGTCACAAGCATTTGAAGAAATCTATGGCTATTTCCATGATAACAGCACACTGGGAAAAGTAACTTTAAAGTTATTTTGAAGGCTATTAGCAATAAGGCACATGGCAGAGTCAGATAATGCTTTAAGTTTTATCCTAGATTGGCTTCAAATGTGACTATTTTCTCCATAGCCTACCCAGTGTCATTAAATCCAATTCTATATGTATAATTTAAGAGGATATTCTTCACTCTTTATATCTAAACTTTAATGTGGTAGAAGCTATTACAGTAGGTAGAATCATGTGGAAGTCTCTGAAATTGATCCTTTTTCACTCTCAAGATAATAAATACAAAGGTTATATTGTATTGCAAAGGAGTAACACAAGTTGGTGCCACACTCAAAAACCTAAGTATTGTAACTACTCATAAATTTGGCTCCTGAAAAATAGGTAAATTGTGCCACTTCATAGATGACTTCTACAAAATCACCAAGGAGCCAGTAACTTACATTTATTTTGTGGCTCAATAAAGCTTTCCCAATAAAAATATCTTTCAACAAGAGAAGGAGGAGGATCAGGAGGAAGAGAAGGAAAGATGAGGAAGAAAAGGTGGAGAGGAAAGGAGAAAGGGAAAGAGATGGAGAGGAAGAAGAGGAAGAGGAGGAAAATCATGCACAAAACTTAGAAGTCTTCACCAGCACAATGCAAGAAAAAGAAATATAAAACATACAATGAGAAATTCCTTTCACAATAAGAAATGTAACAGGAAATTCTCCCAGCAGAAAAAAAAAATTATACCTGATGTAACATTGTATTTAAGGGATCAGAAATGATAACATGGATATGAATATAACATGCATTTCTTTTTAGGTTACAATATATTTTTTATTAGTGTATGTTTTTGATTTGTGCAATTTGCATCACCTTGGGGAGTGATTGCATGGATATATTACAGCTCCTTTTGTTTTCCCTCTCCCTTCACCCCCCTTCTTCTCCCCTCCTCTGGCTCCTCTATCACTTTTTTCATAGGTGTTGACATTAACACACTTTTACTTGGCTACAAATATTTTGAAAGATACTTTAGTTTTTTGTATTATTTTATTAGTACATGTTTTCAGTATATATTGCTTAAATTCTTTTCTGGGACTTTGTACATGTGCATACATATCATATTTTAATTATTTTCTTTAGCCCTTTCCCTGCCTCTAACCCCCCCTCCCTCCATGTGTCTCTATACCTCTATATTTCTGGTTATCTATTCTATATTACTTTTAAATTTATTTATATTTTGGGTTTATCATATAAGAGAAATCAAGCAATATTGAAGCTTGTGTGTCTGATTTAACAGACTCACTTCTATAGCAGCATCACTAGTAACTGCTAAATCTGAGAAATCGCCTTTTTGTCCATCAACATATTGAATGGAAAAAGAGAATGTACTGCTTAAAAATAGTAGCACTGATTGTGAGGAGTAGGCTTGCCTGAATAGATTGAGGGCCAGAAAAATATTGTTTTGCATTCCAGTGAATCTTTGAGTATCACTTGGTATATAAAGCTACTTAGAACTGTAAATTGTAACACATGGCCACCCTGACCTGCTCCCGTGCTTAGATTTTTAAGGGAATAGATGGCTGATTTAACACTACTAAGCCATATATAGACAGGCCTATTGAACTGGCACTGAAAAGTAATCCTCAAAACAGAATACTTCAGCATCAGTCTAAAAAATGGAATTAGCTGTTATATTCAAATATGTTATCATCATTGCTCAAATACAAAATTTAAATGTGAACAGAGATATATAGCCTCCTTCATTTGTGTGCTAAGATTTATAAACCCTGAATACATTGGTTACAGAATGTCTGTTAAACCAGGTGAGGATCTTGTTCTTATCATTAGGTGTGGAAATGGAAGTGTTAATCATTCCAAATAAAGTAATATAATATTGACGAATACTATAACATGAGCTGGCAAATAGTCTTGGAACCAGCATATGTCACTGTATAACTAATTTTAAGAAAGAAATTGTAATATTTTGTACAGCAGCAAAGTATACAAAAGCAGGAACATCAAACTTAACTATTAACTCAATGATATAGATTTGCCCAAGGACTCTTGCTGTGAAAAGTAATTGAAAATATTGTCAATTCTCTCGCTTTCACAAAACATGTCATTTCAGATGAACCTCCAATATTTTCACAGTTACTGATCCATTCTTTGTTCCATTCATTTAATGTGAAAATTTAGCAAATAGTGTTTTTGTTTGGCTGAGTTTTTCCCCCCAAAGATTTATTTATTTAAATTAATAATTTACTTGCATTAGTACACAGGCAAACTAATAGCTATGGATCATCATAACACCAAATATAATTGGGTAGAGTCAATATCAACATATTCTATACATTATATTTAAAAGATAAACTAATTTTAATGTCAAATATATCACACACTGAGCAGAGACAAATAATTTTAATCAATTTATTATTTATCAAGATATACTTAAGTTCTCTGAGGCTATTATCATTTTATTAAAAGCTTTATAAACACGTACACAGAAAAAAAAATCTAGCAACTTTTTTCCTTCCTACTAAAGAGGGAAGTAGATGTAAAATAGCAGCTTTTGATAGCTACATAAATGAACTATCTTGGAGTAGCAAGGGTGATATTTTGTTATCATTTTGTTTGGCTCTGTTTTTGTGGTAATTCTTATTCACAACCCAATAATTTTCACCCACCTTTCTCACTTAAATTCTTAAAAGAATTCTGGCGAGCCTCTCCTCTATTTCCACTTGATTTGAGGATAAAAAGAGTAGGACATAACACTAAATCTTTAAAAAAGTAATCATGTTTACAATAAATCCAATTTGACAAGTATTTTTGTTTTTGTTTTTGAGACCGGGTCTCTCTATGAACTTTAGGCTGGCCTCGAACTCATGGAGCTTCTCCTACCCTAGCCTCCTAAGTACTGAGATTATAAGCATGTTCCGCTACACCCAGCTTGACAAGTATTTAAAGAAGTACAAGTTTAATAAATTATGTATAAGACATCTGTAGCAAAAGTAATGGAAACTTAAATGAAAGCGAAAATTCTGCAAGGTGGATTCATGGGATAATTTAGGTAAGAGTTATTAATTGCTCTGGCCTTGTTTGCACTTATCTCCAGAACTAGAATTACATCATCATATATTTCAGGTTTAATTTGTAGAATACTTGGTTTAGCCTATTCCTATTGATATCATTCCTGATTTACTCTAATAACATTTTTTCTACTTTACTTTTTATGGTCTGATAGTCACCCCAAAGTTACCTTTTTTTTTTCAAACTTAAATGATCTCCTTATATCCTCATACCTAAATATCAAGGATTCTAATCAAAACTAGAAAAAAATCCAAACAAGTTTTCAAAACCTACGAAACCTTCCAAGACCCAGTCATCCAGGTTTTCAGTCTCAATCTATGTTGTTGTCCACAATGTTCTGTTAGCCCTTCACTTTTCTGAAGTGCACGAGCACACTGACTCTAATCGTTAACATTCTCTTTTTTGTTTTCCTGGGTTAATTTTCTTCCATGCTTGTATTTGGCTGATGCCTTTCCATTCAAGACTTTGCCTAATTGACCCCTGACTCACCAATTTAAAACATCTCTTTCCTAACTTCTGTCATTCTTCATTAGTCTACTTTACTTTTATTGCACTTATAACTATTTGAAAAAATGGTATTTATTTATTTATCTATATTGTATATATTTTTCTTTAAATTTTATCATCTCCACAACATTTAGATCTGTGGCCACCAAATATGAAGGACTCAAAAATTATTTCTGAAGGACAGTATACATCCTTAAAGTATGAGAAGTTACTGAAAAAAGAAAAAGACATGTAAGTAAATAGAACATAAAACATACATACAGACACAATAAATGGCTTATTCTAGCAGTAACATTGAAACTAAGATAGTTGAAGGCAATTAAAAATTAATATACTCAATCTGATAGACATTCTGCACTTAAAAATGTGTTTATCATTTTCGGGTATTGGTAATAGTCATTAGAATATTTTAACCAAGCACTCTAAATTTATTGTTTGTGTTTTAGTAGATATTAAGGCCAGAAAAATGATTCCTTAAAAATGCTCATATCCTAGACCTGGGGACCTTTGAGTGTGTTACTTTACATAGGAAAGAGAAGAGAGAGAGAGCACAGAGATTTAAATATATAAAATGAGCTTTGCGGGTACAGGAAAGAGCTGTAAGCCAAGAAAGGCAGGCAGTGTAGAAGCTGGGAAAGTTCAATAAAAAAATCCATGCCTCCTGATTATGCAGATGAACAAGGCCAGCACAATTTTGATTTTAATCCACTGAGATTGATATTGGACTTCTGATATACACAATTTGAAATAATGCATCTTTTTGTTTTAAGCCACAGAATACATGGTACTTGGTTATATCTGTAACAGGAAGTGAACGCAGATATGATTTCAGAAGAAAGCCAAAAGCTATGGTACACTGAGGGAGATTACAGGAAAATATAGATGGATGAAGATCATTTTTTTCTTTCCTTTTCCACCATGTCCCTCCTTACACACCCTTCCTTTTCAGACCTTTCCTTCCTATCCAACATGAGCTGTTATACCTTTTGGTCTACATTTACAATTGCACTTTCTCGCACCATAGAAACTACTAGATATTTACACATGCAAGTCATTTGTTGAGTGATTATATGTTTTTGATTTTACTTTGTTTATTATTGAGTCCTGCTCTTACATATTTTACATCTTATCAAACATATGATTTGGAAATATTTTCTCACATTCTCTAGGCAGATTTTTCTAACTTTGCTTCCTTTACCATGAAAAAGCCTTTAATCTGATACAGTCCTACTTGATTACTTGTGTTTTGGTTGCCTCAGATTTTGCTACGAGGTCCAAACTCACTATCAAGGCCATCCCCCAGGAGCTTCTGAGCTTCTTTCAAAGTTTTTTTTTTCCTTTTCCCCAACATTAGAGTAATCTACTTAGATGTTTAAAAAGAATACAAAAGGAAATTTAGATTATAAAATTATACAGTGCGTCAAAGTTTTTCTAGGAATTTTACTGTCTGGAGTCTTATACTTTAATATTTAATCCATTTTAAAATTATTTTTATAATGCACAGATTAGGGTTCAAATTCATTCTTTTTAAAATTAATTTTTGGTGCATTTAATATATACAATATAATGATATTAATCATTGGAAATTTGTGCCTTTTTGTAATCCATCTTGGTTGCTATTTTTGCCCATTCCCCTGACCTCCTTTCAACACTTCCATCCCTCCCTATCTACAAAGACTTGATTTTCATTCTTTAATTTTCTCCTATTAATCCAACTCCCTTCTTTACTTTCCCCTACACCTCTCTTTTTCCCTTCCCCTTTGCCCCTTATGTACCTATTTCATCTTATCTATTATACCTTTTTGTCCTTATCTACACTTTTAGTTTCTCAAACTAGCGAAACTATTTGGTATTTATACGTGTGTCCTATGTATAACACTTAAGTGTATTGTCTCAATGTGCATCCATTTAGCAATAAATGACTCTAATTTCTCATTTTTCCAGCTGAATAGTATTCCATTTTATAAGAAAGCTACATGTCTTTATCCAGTCTCCTTTTTATTGGCCACTCGGCTGCTTCCAAGTTTTAGCTATTGCAAATTGTGCTGCTATGAACATGGGTGCACATATTTCATTTTTGTGTACTCCTTTTAATTCTTTAGGGAAGATACCCAACAGGGGAATAGCTGGGTCAAATGGTCCAATTCTAGCTCTTTCAGGTACCTCCATACTGATTTCCACAGCGATTGCACCAGTCTGCACTCCCACCAGCAGTTGCGCAGGGTTCCTCTTTCCCCACAGATCCACTAGCATTTGTTATTGGTTGATATAATGATAGCAGCCATTCTCTCTGGAGTGAGGTGAAATCTCAACATTAATATCATTTGCATCTCTCAAATGACCAGTGCTATTGAACATTTTTTCATGTTTATTTGCTATTTCTACTTTTCTGAGAAATGTCTGTTCAATCAGATGCCCAGTTTTGGATTGGATCTTTAAATTTAGGAGGTCTGCTTTTTTTTTTAACTCTTTATATATTCTAAAGAGTAGATTTTTGTCTGAGAAACAACTGGGGAAAAATTTTTCCCACGTTGTGGGTTGTCTCTTCACACTGTTGGTGGATTCTCTTGCTGTGCATAAGCTTTTTAATAAGGATAGATTCTACCTGTTGACTGTGCTAGTTCATGTTCAACTGAGATTCTGTTCATAAAATCTTTTCCTACACCAATGTCTTCTAGAGTTCTACCTAACCTCTCTTCTAGCCAGTTTAGTGTTACAGTTTTAATATTTAGATCTTTAATCCATTTTTTGTTTTAGCTTAGTGCGCAGTGAGATATATAAATCTAGCTTTAATCTTTGGCAAGTTAAAATCAAGTTTTTCCATCACCATTTATTAAAGAGGCTGTCTTTTCTCCAGTGAGGGTGTTTGGCTCCTTTGTCAAAGATGAGGTGGCTGAGTATGTCTGGAGTTGTTTCTGCATCTTCTAATCTGTTCCACTGATCCTCAGATCTGTTTCTTTGCCAGTGCCCTTTGTAGTAGTATAGTTTCCAATTGGGGATTGTGATACCCCCTAATTTCTCTCTACTTCCTAAAATTTCTTTTGTTATTCTGTGATTCTTCTTATTTAAATGAATTTTTGCATTGTTTTGTCAAGTTCTGTGTAGTATGCTGTTGGGATTTCTATTGGGAATGCATTGAATGTATATAGGAATTTTGGAATTATGGTCATTTTCATTATGTTGATTCTTCCTACCTAGGAGCAAGGGATGTCTTTCCATTTTCTGATATCCTCTTCAATCTCTTCAATCTCTTTTTTTCTGATATCCTTTTCAAATATCTTTTTAGTTTTCTGAGTAGAGGTATTTAATTTCTTTTGTTAGGTTGATTCCTAGGTATTTAAATTTTTTTTGGCTGCTATTGTGAAAATAATTGATTGTCCCATTTCTCTCTCAGTGAGTTTGGTTTATGTGTACAGAAAAGCTATTGATTTTTGTGTGTTAACCTTGTATCCAGTTATTTTACTGAATTTGGTTATTAAGTCTAGAAGACTTTTGGTAGAGTACTTGGGCTCTGCTATATAGAGTACCAGGTCATTGGCAAATAATGACATTTTTACTTCATTTCCTATCTTTATTCCTTTTATTTTTTTTCTCTTGTCTAATTGCTGTGGCTAACATTTCCAAAACTACATTGACCATGAGTGGTGGTAGTGGACATCCTTGTCTTGTTCCTGATTTTAGCATGAAGAATTTCAGTTTTTGAACGTTTAGTATATTGGCCCTTGGTTACTCATAGATGGCTTTTATCAGATTGAGTTAGAGACAATCTATTCCAGTTTTCTGTAGGGTTTTCATCATGAATGTATGTTAGATTTTGTCAAATGCTTTTTTGCATCTATTGGGAGGATCATATGGTTTTTATCCTTGGCTCTATTTACATACTGTATTACATTTATTGACTTACATATGTTGAACCATCCATGCATTCCTGGAATGAATCCTACTTGGTCGGGGCATATGAATTTCTTGATGATCTTCTGCATTCTGTTTGCCAGTACCTTAAGGATTTTTGCATCTATGTTCGTTAGTGAAATGGGCCATGTTTTTGGTTGGGCCTTTCTCTGCTTTGGAGATTGAGATGATTCTTGCTTCCAGGAATGAATTTAGGAGTATTGATTCCCTTTCAATTTCATTGAAGAGTTTAGACAGTACTGGCAGCAATTCCTCTCTAACTGTCTTGTAAAATTCATCAGTGAAGCCAACAGGGCCCAGTATTTTATTGGTAGACTTTTAATTACATTTTCAATTTCATTGATTGATATTGGGTCATTTAGAATTTTTAGGTCATCTTCATTCAACTTTGGTGATTCAAACTAATCTAGGAATCCTCTGTATTTTCCATCTTAATTTCACATGTGTTATCAAAGTAGGTATTGATGTTCCTCTGGATTTCTGCTGAGTCCATTGTAATTTCACCCTTTTCATACCTAAGTGCCTGGGTTTTGGCCTTTTATTTCCTTTTTATATAAGGTTGGCTAAGGGTTTGTCAATTGTGTTTATTCTTTCAAAGAAGCAACTCTTGGCTTTGTTGATTTTTTTGTATCATTATTTTAGTCTCCATTGCATTGATTTCTTCTCTGGTCTTTTTAATTTATTCACTTGTATGAGCTTTGGGTTTGTCCTGCTCTTCTTTTTCTAGAAGCTGAGGTTCAGCATCAGGTTGTTTAATTGTGCTTGCTTTGTTTTCCTAATATGAGTATTCAGTGCTATGAATTTCCTTCATAAGACTGCTGTCATTGTGTCCCATAGATTCTGTCGTATTGTATTGGCATTTTCATTTAATTATGGGAACTTTCTGATTTCTTCTTTAATATCCTCTGTGACCCATTTTTTATTCAGAAGTGTTTTGTTCAATTTCCATGTGTTCATGAAATTCTTGTGGCTTCTTTTGCTATTGATCTCCGATTTCATTGCACTATGATCTCTTAATATATGCGGGATAACTTCAATTCCTTTGCACTTATTCAGACATGTTCTAATAGTAAGTAAATGGTCCATTTTTTAGAATGACCCATGTGCAGCTGAAAAGAATGTACATTCTGATTTTGTGGGGTGGAACAACACTCTGTAAACATCTGTTAAGTTCATTTGTACAAGAATATGATTACGTTCTGGTATTTTGTTGTTTACTTTCTGTCTAGTTGATTTACCTATTTATGACAGTGGTGTATTGAGTTCCCCCATTACTATTGTGTTAGTGCTTATTTGATATTTCATGTCAATTAGTATTTGTTTTATATAGTTGGGCACACTAGTGGTTGGTGCATATATATTTATAATTGTAATCTCTTCCTCTTGGATTTTCGCTTTACAAGAATGTAGTGTCCTTTTTTGTCTCTCTTAATCAATGTTGGTTTAAAATCCACATTCTTTGCAAAGAGGATAGATACTTCTGCTTTTTTTGTTTTGTTTTGTTTTGTTTTGCATTCCTGTCATATGTCATTCTTATATCCATTTTGCCTAATATCATTTATTGAAATAACTTTATCCATATGTGTGCTTTTGATGAGCTTCTCAAAAATTAGTTGAAAATGTGTGGGTTTTTTTTTCAGCTTTAATTGAGTTTATTAGTACATTTTAGGGATACAGTACAGTTACATTCATAGTTGGGATCTTGTACCTTTACATGACAGGTCTTGGTTCTCATTTTTCCCCTTGTCCCTGGAAAATGTGTGTTTGAATGGCTTTCCAGGTTTTTTTTTTTTTTCTGGTCTCATTCTGCTTCTTATTATGGGAATAAAATAAGAATAAAAATAAGATAAAGAAGCAAAAATAAATTAGAGAGTAAAATACAGAATTCTTCTCCATTGTTGGAGGGAGTGCAGACTGGGGCAAACACTATGGAAGTCAATATGGAGATACCTCAAAGAGCTGGGACTAGAGGTTTCATTTGACCCAGCCATCCCTCTGCTGGGTATCTTTCCAAAATAATTAAAAGAATCATAATACAGTGATATATGCATACCCATGTTTATAGCAACACAGTTTGTAATAGCTAAAACTGGGAAACAGCCCAAGTGACCATCAGTTGGAGACTGGATAAAGAAGATGCTTTTTGTCTATAAAATGGAATACTACCAAGCCATAAAGAATGAGAAATTGGAGTCATTCATAGGAAAATGGATGCATATTGAGGTCATATTCTTAAGTGAAATAAATAAGTCACACATGTGTAAATACCAAATAATTTCTCTGGTGTGAAAAACTATAATTGTAAATAAGATCCTAATGGTATAATTTACAATGTGAAATATGAAGAAAAGGGCTAAAGGTATAGGGGAAGTGGAAAGGGTAGGGAAAGGAAATACGAGAAAAGAAAACAATCTGAGAAAATGAAAAAAAATGGAAATAAAGGTTTGTAAATAGGGAAGGGAGGAAGGGGTAAATGGAGGGCAGAGTTATGGGGAAAAAATAAGATCCAAGACCTGTCATGTAAAGGTACAAGATCCCAATGATGAATGTAACTGTACTGTATACCTAAAAATTACCAATAAACTCAATGAGAACAAAAAGAGTGAGAGAAAAAAATGGAAAGGGAAAAAAGAAAAAGAGGAACCAAAAGTGCAGGAAAATCAAAAATCCCCCAAAAAACTGATGAACCAAAGATAATTGCAATAAAAATAGAAAATAAAAAAGATCAAATGAAAGAAAAAATTTGTTTTTGAATGTGTGGCTTCTTTCTAATATGGCCAATCATAGGATCCATACTGTGATGATTTCTCTGTCTAGCTTTAAAGTTTATGGGATTTTGAGGTCGCTGCTCTGCACTAAAAACATTTCTGTTCATTTACTCCAGATTTTGGTCACTGTCTGAGCCAAGGTGTATCCTTGCTCTTGTTTATAGATGGGAAGTGCAATCAGTTTTCTGGGCTCTGCTGGTTTTAAGCTATGTTGCAGGGTTTTGAGTGAACTGTTGGAATTAATATTAATTGTCACAGTCTGGTTGTTCCTTTCTCTCCCCAGGCATTATACTTTTCCAGAATCTGGTCAATTGGCTAGGCTTTACCTCCATTGCCTAAACTATGGCAAACTAAAATGTAGAGCCAGCCTGGACGTGGTGAATGGCCGTGGCCTAGAGGTAGGAAGGAGTCCTGCATGGGCCTACTTGGTTAAGAGGCTGCTTCCACGCACCCAGTCTAGTCCTATTTGCTCACACTGTGTATGTGGGGGGTGTCATATGTCTGGCATGGACTACTTGCTCACACTGAGAGAGGCTCACCATGAGTTTGCTTCTGGCCTGCCTGCTCTAGTGGAGTAGGCCACCAGGTGCGTGTTCAGCATAAGCTTGCTTTCTCAATTCCGGGTTAGGCTTTGCATATCCATCATAAACCTACTTGCAAGAAACAGGAGGAGTGTCATACACAGTGTATCCATATTGGGCCCGCTTGCTCATGTCAGAGGAGGACCTTCTTGTTTGCATTGCTGGACATACTGCTTGTTTGAATCACGGGAGCTCTGCACATCAGGAATGGGCATTAGGAAACATATTTTTTTAATGTAGAACTTGGTTGTCTACCTGATGATATGCTACAGAAAGCAAGCAAGACAAAGGAAGGGCAGTCCCCTAGAGATTTAAAGGCCGTGACTATTACCACTCTTAAAATGTATATTTGCCTAAATTTTTCATCAAGACAATTAAGTTCACTAAAACTATTTTCTGTTTTGTAAACAAAATCATCTATAAGGACCCCATTTCAAAAGACTAATAATCATCCTTATTCCCACCAAAAAGACAAGATGTATGGCAAATAACTTTTTGATATCCCCTCAGGGAGGGGCACTGGAAGAGGTGACACCAAATTTCCAAAAAAAGCCTCTCCTTTTAGTATAAAAAGCCTAATCCAATAATGGTTACCTATTATACAAGACACAAGAGCTTTATCTATGAGACTTAGCACTATCATCAAACCATACTACATTGAAACAGAAAGATAATTGAGACTAAAAAGCTTTCCTAGGGCTAGTCTGAGCTCTCCAGTAAAATAAGTCTCCAAAAATAAGAAAGAAAAAGAGCTTCAGGGAAAAGTTGGTGTTAGGAACTATAGTCTCTCAAGGAATTTATGCTCATCAATATGTGTGGTATATTAATGGAATAACCTGCCTAGGAGCCATCGGTCTTAGGAGACCAAGATAATCAAGAGTAAATCAAAAAGAAATTGAGGGAGTACAGCCTTAACTTTCCATTTCACTCTGGATGAGAGGAGAAGGCCAGTGCCTTGTGACTTGAATAACAGTAGCCACACTAATTTTTTTTTCTTTAATGGCACACAATGATGACAATGTCCCTCTTTTTCTCTATGAGCAAAGGGTTCCACAAATCTGCTCTAACACCAGAAAATAACAGAAGAAGCATAAGTCTATCAAGAGAAAACCAAGAGAGCACAAATCTTGCTCACCTACTAAAAGTAAACACAGTTCACAAAAGCTGTAGGTAGGCAGTGGAAAAAAGGAAAATGGAGAAAAGGAGAAAAAAGAAAAACACTGCAACCAGGGTCTTACTGCCTATCAATCTTTGTGGAACCTCTAAACCTGAAACAGCTATCACCATAAAAACTGAACCTCTTGTCTTATGAAGATAAAGAATGAAATCATGTAAAAAGAAGAAAGTTAGGAGAATATTTATTGGATATGAGAAGTAGAAAAACAGCTAACAGTAGGTACCTGGAAGGGGGTCCCAAAAGTGTGTTAATGGAGTGTAATCTTTGTCTTTGTCTTTTATGGATAAGCAGAACACAGGAACTTGTTTGGTTATCCAGTGGTCACTTATCACAAGTGGCTCCATAGGTTTAGAATAACCAATTGGGGTTTAGGCTTTATAATGTATGGGTTAAGGAAAATCAGTTAGATGGCAGATTTGAAAGCACACTAAGTTTAACAGAAACCTCCATATTCCGCATATCTAAGCTCCTAAAAACTCAGCTCTGAGTTAGGAAGGAATTGTTGACTTAGTATATTTTAGCTAAAAACTTTTTTTAAAACAGGATTCTGTTCTGATTTAGCATTCTTGTCTTAAGAATTATTGTCTTTATTCTTTTTACTGTGTTAGCTATTACAGTTGTAAGCTTAACTGGTTATGTGGATAGAATTAGCTTATAACTCGGTATATGTGCTATTTTCATTGTATTCCCCTGACTCTGTCCTACTTCCTGTGCACTATTGCCTGCCTACTTATAAGCTAAAAAGCTAAAGTGCTATTTATAATTATAATTTTGATCTCTGACTACTGATGTTAAAAATACTTGAGAAAGTTAAAAGATTTAAAAACTTCAAGAAAATGATATTATTAGCAGCTTGCTTCTAAAAGTGGTTTCCCAACTAAACATTACCAAATTCTGTGTTACTATGTTATGGATGAGTGAGTTAGAATGATAGACATGGGCCACACTCTGCGGAAGATTAAGTCCATGATTAAACCAGTGGCTGGGGGTGGGGTACTGCTCACAAAGTTCTTTCTGCAATGGGAAATGGTTTGATTTCTCCTTTTAAATCACACTTTTAGTTGCGGGGTGGAGATCAGGGGAGAGAAAGCAGAATTTTATAGAAGCAGAGGCAAGACAGGTTTTGGGAGGACACAAGGACGTTTCACACACCAGGTGAGCTGCAAAACATCCTGCAACCGCAGCAAATTTTCAACCAAGCAGGATGCGGATTTGGGGTGGTTTGTCAAAGCAAAAGCACTTTGTCCAAACACATGTACAAACTGGCATTGAAGCTCAGAATGGAGTTGGGTTGGCTATCAGAGTTAGCCTCTTACTCTGGAGTTAGATTCCACGTTCTCCTTGTCTCTAACAAATAACTGAAGAAGATAACCAAATAGCAGTGGCCAAGCTCATCTGAGAAAGTAGAAGTGAGGAAGAGGGGAAAAACTGGCTCTGCAGACCAAACTTGGGCAAAGTAAAAAGAAAAAGAGTGTACAAGCAAAAAATGAAAGAACGCTGTGGATTTGGGAAAGGTATGATAGCACACTCTTTGTGGTATCACCGCATCCTTTATAATGCCTACATCTTGAGGAAATCTGTGAGAACTTCTATGTACAGGTCTTTAGACGTTTGGCTGGCATTCTTCATCTGGCTGCTGTGAGATCTAGGTCATCCAATTGAAAATCTGTTCGAGTTCTCACGAGAATTTGGGAACTTCTGCACATGTGTCTGGGATCTTGTAATTAATGGGTTATGCCTCCTTCCCAGTCAGCTTTGTCACATCCTAATCTCCTATCTCAATCTGTTCTGAAATATATACTGAGCATTTACTTTGTGCTTTGACAACACTACGTAGACCAGTATTGAACCTGAGCAGGTATATTTAAGTATTAAATAGAAAACAAAATTCTAAATAAAAAGAAAGTGATAATTTCTTATTTTAGAAAGTTGTTGTTTGTTTTGTTTTGTTTTGTTTTTTGAGACAGGGTCTCACTATGTAGTTGAGACTAGCCTGGAACTCACTGGGTAGTCCAGGATGGTCTCGAACTCACAGCGATCCTCCTGCCTCAGCCTCCCAAGTGCTGGGATTACAGGCGTGCGCCACCACTCTCGGCTTAGCAAGTTTTTAAATTAGTGTAAAAAACTTCACTATAGAGCACCAAATATTATTTACAGTAAAAAAGGAACAATATGATAAATAGAGCTAAAATATAAAAAGGGGTCAACTATACATAAGAAATTTTAAAAAATAAGAAAAATATTAAGAGTTTCTGGGTGTGACAGTGCACAACTGTAATCCCAGATCTTGGGAGGCTGAATCATAATGATTGGCAGTAGCTCTAGGCCACCCTGGGATACATAGCGAGTTCAAAGCCAGTCTGAACTATGTAATGAGACCTTGTCTAAAACAGCAAACCAAACCAAAACAAAAGCAACAATAAAACTAGAGTTTATATTTTTAATGTCTCACTTCATTATACATTTTTTCAAAGCTATTTGAATTCTAATTTTTGTTACCACACTGGATTATACCTTTCTCATACATCGTGTTTTGATAATCCTTATTGCCTAGACATTCTCATATTTCAAAGAGCACATAAAATCAATGTGATCACAGTACTTGAAATGAGTGGCAAAAAATTCCCAACAAGTTTTCCAGTGGTAGATATTGTTACTTGTGAAATACAATTGAATAAACATTTATCTTGGTTTTACTATGTGAAACTTAAACTTTTCAGAAAATTAAAAGATTTTTTTTTCCTGTCCAAATACCCTTGCAACATTATGCATCCAGGAAATATCCAAAGATAATTTAAAATCTGTGTAATATTGCCTTATTTCACTTGCTTCTTCTAAAGCAAAAGGGACTTTACATCCTATACTCAGAAAACTAAAGCTGTATAAAATTGAGTTGGAAATACTAAATTTATTCATGATAAGCCTTTCCAAATTTGTGCACCATTTTTATATGCTTATTTTTATTTAATTCTACTTTGTACATAGTTGAATTTTAGTTATGAACCCAAAATTGAAATATTTTCTAAAGCCTAAAGATTGAAAACACTTAAAATCTAAGTCAGGAAATCTCTAAGGGTATCAAGCAAAATCCACTTTAAAACATAGTAAATTCTTCCTGAAATTGAGGTTTAGTTTTAATACCTGTGATATTTGAACATGTACATTCAATAAAATTATTCACTTGTATGGGTTATAATTTTATTAGAATAGAAGAAGCCTGTGAAACAAGTTTTAAATCCTCAGAACTAAAATCTAATGTCAAGCCCATGATGTGTAAACAAGCCAGTGTAATTTATTATATTAAAATTAAATATCCAAATACAATGTGTACATTTTAAAACACTTTCTTCCTATTTTGTAGCCACCTTTTCTCTAGTAAAAATAAGAACAGAAACAAAAGTACTTAAGTTTTTTTTATGTATTTATGCATTTTTAACCCGTCATACTCATACATTATTTTAAGGATGACTTTAAGATGTATATAAGAAAGTCTTTGCCAGTTTATTGATTTGAAAATATTTTTTATACATAAGGACATGTGTTTTCAAGTAAAATATAATCATTGGAGAACAAATTGAATTTTGTCATTGGGAGAATAAGCACTTGAACAAATAGCCATTCTGAAACTAATAGTCCCAGATTTCACAGTACACTTGTGAGAGAGCTCAGATTTTGGTTCTAGAATGGCTTTTCATACGTTAAAATTCCTAAGTTTATATCTCTCCAGTTTATTTTCTTAAATTCTCCTGTTCATGTATGCATCTATACCATGTAATCATTTTATTAAACATCACAGTGTCTGAAAAAAGAATGTCCTGATTATTTCCCTTACATTGGTATTATTGTATTTGTCTGGACTAGTTTGGGGGAATCTAAAGGAATAGGTTATGATTAGATGCTCATAGGGATATACAACCTAGATCCCTAGTATATGAAGTTTGCAGCAGGATTCATGCTTCCATGAGACTGAAAGTAGCTGGTTCTGACAGGAGGCAGAGATCAGATGGAAAGCAAGTGATAAATTTAGATGAACTTTGCTGTCTTGACTGCCTATAATCTCCTTATTGCCCAGCTCAAAATAGGCATTTGACTGGGGTTGGAGACTCCTATCATAAAGAATAAATACTTTCAAGCCAGATGTGATGGTGCACAACTGTAATCTCAGCACTGGGGTGTCTTAGGCAGGAGGATTGCAGTGAGTTCAAGGCCAGCTTGGGATACATAGTAAGTTCAAGCCCAGCCTGAACTGCACAGTGAGAACCGGTCTCAGAAACAAGCAAACAAACAAAAATGATGACGATAGGTACATAAATTATAGATATAGAGCACATATACCTCACAGTGGGATTGATGATCATATGTATCAGTGTATCTATTGCACACCCCTATATTTGTGTAAATTAAACACAATTTTTTTCTGAGTCATATGGAAATAGTAACGAACACACTAAGTCATTTTCATTCATTATTTAAAATATGTTGAATCTGTTATTATTTGGTTGTCTACAAATAAATTAAGATCTTTTTTCTATTTTATTCTGATAAAAATAAACCTGAAATTTAAATGAAATCATTTTTGATTGCAGTTATTTACTTCCCATCACATAGTAATCACTAGCTCTTTCTAAAGAATATTACTTAATTTATCATGTTTTGATTATTCAGGAAGCAGTCAGTATAAGTTACTCTGTAGTGTTCATTTTCAGCCTTTTGGCTAAGATCAAGTGTAATTACTCTACAGTAGCAATCAGCACTCAAACAGGAATGGCTTAAAAAACCCAAGGTGTAAACCATACGCTCCACAATGCTTTCCATCAAAAGTTTTCTATCATCCTCCCACATCACTCATCCAGGAAAACTTCTAAAATATTAATTATAAAAAACTTTTATAAGTTTTATATATGTGCATATAAATTTTTATTTTACAGAAAAAAAAATTTTAAAATCTGTATATGCATTCTTAGTCTCCTGACCTGACTCGATGTGCTATTTTCTCCCACTTATTTGACTGGCTTCTCTTGCTCAGCAAGAGGTGAAGATGTTGCACCAACAGGGAAGCCTGCGGCTGGTCATTTCCATCATCACGTTTTCCTTAGTGGGTCCATTAATATTACCACCAAAACGGAACGTATTTTTAATGTTACCTGTACCAACTTCCACCTTACCAACTGTGCTGCTCGTCTCAACATGCTACCCATTCTTGTGTTGTATAATCCCTCTTTTGTCATGATTTCCAGACCCTGGCATAAGAACTGAGCGCTCCAAGTACTAGAAGAGATAGAAAATCAATCTAGCCACCCCTGGCAGATGGCTGAATTCATCATCCTGTGTTTTGTGTCTCTGGTCACTCTTCTTGCCTCCACCATTGTTGCCTCAGTGGCTTTGGCAAAAACTACCTGAAGAACTCATTTTGTCAACCAACTGGCAAAAAATTCCTTCTATGCCTTAGAAACTGAGGAAGACATTGATTCAGTTAGAACTTGAAGCACTCGAGGCCACGTTTTTGAGATAGAAGCCCAAGTTAAAGCCCTTCAATTCCATCAAGGGCTTCACTGCCATGCTGAATCTGAACACATTTGTGTTACAGCTCTAAAATATAGTGCGACATCATGGCCCTGGGAGAAGGTTGCTGCTCATCTCATGGGTGTCCTTCACCATCCCAACTTCAGTCTGGATTTACAAAATTTATACAAACAAATTCTAGGCATACAACATGCAGAGGTCCAGAGTCTTACCCTAGATCAAGCTGCTTGAGCAGTGCTGGACCTCCTCAATGGGTTCAACCCTTTCAATTTGGCAGGCACACTGTGGTTGATTTGTTTGCAGTCTTAATTGTCTTGATTATACTGATTGCTTTGTTTCTAGTCTACTGCAGAACGTTCCAGCAACAACTGCTTCACCTTGCCTTAGACAGCATTAGATTAATCTCGAGTTGCAAATAAGAAAAGGGGAGATGCGGCAGGCTGAGCCTGAAGATGGCTCTTTCTCCTCCCTACTCCCATTTTCCTTCCTACACCTTGTCTTCTCCTCGCTTCCTTTCTCCGCCATAGATTAGACATAGTATGTTTGACTCATATTGTAGACCCGAAGTGGAACAACCCTGGGAGACAGTTACATTGTATCCTTCCCTGTTCCCTTTGTTCAACTGCCCTGATCTCGAAACAATCATACTACATTCCACCTAGGCCATGTAAGCCACATAGCACTGTATAACTATTTGTCCTGCCTTCTCTTCCTATCTGCCTCCCACTCAAAATAAAGAGTGCACGGTGCTCCAGGCGGCCACTAGCTTCCAACAGACTATGATTCCACCCAGTCCCAGCTTTCAAGCATAATCTAGGTATGTATCCTTCTTTCTTAGTTTCTTCATCTTTTCTTCATCTCCCATCACTCTCCCTGGCTTCAGACCCTACACTGTGTGGTCACAGAAGCAAGTCTCAAAGAGAAAAATGAAGAAAGCAAATTTAATTTGGAATAGACTTTATAATAAAATAGTTTAAGTGGATAAAATAATATTTTCATCAAAAAGTAAATAGTAGTTCATTATTTTTATGCCTTTACATGTTGAGTAATGAGTAGAATTTGGACACATTAATTATAAAACTACTCTGAGTTATCTCAAAAATCAGTGAAAATCTTGACATTTATAATGTTCCTACTAAGGGCCTTTTAGAGTCTCCCCACATATTAAATAAACCCCCAGTGCATATTATTCTAAAAAATAAAACATCTTGCAATAAAAATTAACTATTGTAAAATATTAGACTATATTATTTAGAGGAACTAAAGTGGCATCTCTATAAAATTATTACTTTATTTTCTCTTTTTCATTTTAATCACTATGGGTACATGTTTGAAGTACATAAAAATTACCTTTAGTGTGGACAGTTGGAATACACATACACACACACACACACACACACACACACACACACTCCTCCTTTAACATTAATTTTATTGGCACATTTTAGGTATACGATATAATGACATTCATCATTGGAAATTTGCACCTTTACATAACTCATCTTGGTTGGTATTTTTCCCCATTCCTCTGCCCTCCTTTCAACCCCTCTATCCCTTCCTATCTACAAAGACTTGGTTTCCATTTTTTCCTTTTCTCATAAAAATTCCATTTCCTTCTTTCCTTTGCCCTATCCTTCTCAATTTCCACTTCCCCTTTGCCCCTCATCTTCATATTTCACATTATCTATTGTACCTTTTAGTCCTTATTTACACTTTCTCACACTAGAGAAACTATTTGGTATTTATACATTTGTCCTATTTATTTCACTTAAGAAGATCATCTCAATGTATATGCATTTAGCTATAAATGTCTCTAATTTCTCATACTCCTTTTGATGGGCAATTGGGCAGCTTCCAAGTTTTAGCTATTACAAACTGTATTGCTATACACATGGGTGTGCATATATCACTGTGGTATGATTTCTTTTAATTCTTTGGGGAAGATACCCAGCTGCGGAATAGCTGGGTCTAATGGGACTTCCAGTCCTAGTTGTTTCTCCATACTGAATTCCACAGTGGTTGCACCAATCTACATTCCCACCAGCAGTGGAGCAGGTTTCCCCCAGCCCCTCCAGCATTTTTTATTGGTTGATTTCATGATAGCGGCCCTTCTTTCTGGGGTGAGGTGGTATCTTAGCATTGTTTTCATTTGTATCTCTTGAATAACCAGTAATGATGAACATTTTATCATATGTTTATTTGCAATTTCTACTTCTGAGAAATGTCTGTTCACTCCAGAAGCCCATTTTTTAAAAATTGGGTATTTAAATTTGGGAGTTCTGATATTTTAAAAGTTCTGTATATATTGTATCTCTTCTTTGGGGGGAGGATCAGTGCTTGAACTCTGGACCTTGGACTTGTGAGGAAGGCAGAAGAACCACTGAGCTAAATCCCAGACCCTACATATTCTAGATAATAGAACTTTGTCTGAGGAACAGCTGGTGAACACATCTTAATTATATTCCATCACCTTTTCCTCCCTTCTCTCCTGCTCCTCCCATCTGTTGGTCACCTTTCCTTTTGCAAAATATCCATCTCTGGTTCATATTATTCATCTTTTATTTTGCTTTTTTTCTCATTAAAGAGAAACCATGTGATATTTAAGTTTGTGTTCCTGATTTACTCGACTCAATATTATTGTCTTAAGGTGCATTCATTTTTCTACAAATGACTCATTTATCTTTGTTTTTGATAGAGTAGTATTCTATTTTGTAGAAATAGCACATTTTTATCTCTTCATCTAGTGATGGACATATAGGATGCTTCCAAGATTTAGCTGTTGTGAACTGTGCTGCTATGAACATGGGTGTGCCCATGGCACTGTGATATGATTTTTCTTTTTTTCTTTTTTTTTGGTACCGGGGATTGAACTTGGGTTCTTGTGCTTGCAAGGCAGGCTACCAAACCGCTGAGCTAAATCCCCAGTCCCAGTAATATGATGTTTTTAACTCTTTGGGGAAGATGCCTAGAAGGGAATAGTTGGGTTGAATGGAATTTCTATTTCTAGTTTTTTGAGGAATTTCCCCACGATTTTACTAATGCTTGTAGTTTATATTCCCACCAACAATGTACAGTGATGTAAAATGATTATTTTAACACTTTTACTTTATTTGCTTTTTTCATATTTTTATTCATCATTTTAAATATATAGTAAAATTGTCCTTATTGGTTAACAGAAATTAATCAATATCTCATTTTAGCATTATTTTCTGATGAAGGTTACTAATTCATTAAATTAGTTATTCATTCATTTATTTATGGATAGAATATTGAGCTTTTTGACTGATGTTCATTACACTTTGGAATGAAGAGATAGAAAAATTTAGTGATAACTAATACAGTATAATATTTGATTCATGTATGCTAACATAGGAAAATTGGAGACTAAAAAAAAAGGTTTAGTTGCACACCTGAGAAATTACTTGTGTCATACATGTCCTAAAGAAAGGAAACAGAAGAGGCACTTCATGTACACAGAACATATCATGCACATGGTATGTCAGATAGATATATGCACAGTCTTGTGATTTATAATGAGTGATGTATATACTTGGTCTCTATTTTCATTTCCCAACTCCAGTCTTAAAACTCTTGGAATCCTCTAGGTGAAAAGTGTCCTTTTCTAACGTAATAGATGTCTGATGGCTAATTCCTGGAGAGAGGCAGTATCCAGCAGGGTTAGTAGCCAGGGAAAACAAATATGTGAATAGAAAATTTGAATATTCAGCCCTACTCCAATTCCTAATTTTTAAAGAGAGGGGAAGAAGGGCTGAAGGTTAAATGATCATCAATGGCCAAAGCTGGAATCCAATTATGTCTGTGCAGTGAAGTCCAGAAAGGACAACATTCAGAAAGCTTCCAGATTCCTTGAACCTCGTTTGTGAAATGCTTAAAGAGGGAACAGAAGCTCCACACCCCTACCCTATATGTTGTCCTATGTGTTTCTTGCCTGGAGTAGTCATCTGTATCCTTCGTAATATCCTTTCTAATAAACCAATAAATGTAACAATTTTGAGTGTTTTCCTGTGTTCAATATATGAGTCACTCTAACAGATTAATCAAATTGGAGATGGGCATTGGGGGGACCTCTAATTTATAGCCAGTAGGTCAGAAGTAGAAGTCAAAACATAAGATTTAAGATTGGCCTCTTAAGTGGAAGGCAGTCTTGTGGGACTGAGCCACCCTGTTGGACATATTCTAACTTCAGGTAGTTAGTGCTGTAATTTGATGCAGTTAAAATACACTCAATGAGTGTCCACTGGAATATTGATTGTTCACAGGGAGAAATCCAGACACGTTTTTTGACCAGAGGTGAAGTATTATTCTGGGTTTAGTCAATACTCTACACTCCACAGAACTACATAAACTAGCCTTACATTGGACAAAGTGATCACAAAGTTTCATGTTAAAACATGGTGCTGGTTACCACGCCCAAGTTCTGGAGTAGGGTTATAAAATTATAACAGCAAATGTATGAAGAAGGGCATTCAGCAGGTACCATCTGCCACATTTGGCTACCTATCAAAAAAGGGCTACAATCTGAAAATTTGCCTAAATTGTGTGCAAGCTCTCAGATTAGCCTGCCACAGTTTATTTGCCATTTGTTTCTTTCTAAAGTTTGTTAGTGGGAACTTTGCTCAAACTTCCACACTGAATTGTGATTCTATTTCTTACTACATAAACCACAGGAAGTTATTTAATTGTTATATGCCTCACTGTCTCCATTTATAAAGTTAAAATTATGATAATTATATCTCATAAAGTTATTTTGAAGATCAAAGGATAAAGGTATTATTACAAAGATATATAAAACACATATAAGACCATCTGGTAGATTTCTATATCTGATTTTCTGATACCCAAAATATTTTTCCAATTATTTGATTTTTCTTATCCATTATTTCTTCTTTAAGTAGAATCATGTCTTAGTGTCATGCATGTAGGATCTTATCTTGAAAAGCATATCATTTACCATTACTTTTTTGTTTTTCCTTCCAAATCTTACATTATTTCACTACCTTATGATTTCTTTTTTGTTATTGTTTCTCCTTTCTTTCACACAGAACTTTTCTTTTACATTCATTACTTCCTGTATATCCATTAAGGGAAAGACATTAAAAATTTGTTGGAAGCTATGTATATCTATAGATTGTAGAAATTTGACTTTGACAGAAAACAATAAACTGGTGCATTCTCAATCATTCAACTTTTTCACAAAATAATCTCCAGTCTTCTGCATGAAAGGATAGGGCAGCCACTACATGTGATTATTTGAGAGCATGATAAGGAATGTGTATGAGAATCATTACATACATGTACACATAGACTAAGTTAACTGACTGAGGACCAAAATATTTAATTCAATGCATTATGCATTCGGATACAAATAGTTGATTCAGTAGATGCATTTCTGAAAGCAGTCTATGCTAGTTTTTCTATCTAGTGTGTGCCTGTGTGAAGCTAACAAATGTCAGAGTCCAGACGACTGAGGATCTCCAAAGAGAGAAGCAGCAGCACTTCCGTAGTGCCATTCAGAGTGGTTGAAAGGGCAACCATGCAAAATCTATGTCTCGCATAATCTCATAGTGCAGTCTCACTTTGAAATTGTGTATTTTCAGGTTTAATTAGTTAAATTAGATAACTTTGTAGAGACTACAGTAAGAAACCAAACTAATTGACTTACGACCTCATAAGAAGAGGAAAACACACACACACAAGGGAAGAAAACTCCAAGATGACAGGAAGCAAAGGCAGAAGTGCCCCAGACTACTGTAGCTTGGATTGGAGCTAGATATATGAAAGTTTCTAGTAACAATAGAAGCAAGACGAGCTCTCGCGAGACTTCAACTTTGTCAACGCCTACATTTCAGAATGTTGGCCCCCTGAAATGAGTGATTACATTTGTGTTATTTCAAGCCATTAAATCTGGGATGCTTGCTATAGTGGGGTTAAAAAATCAAGTGGGGCTACAAAGAGAACCTAGTAAGGTAGGAAAGCAACAGAAATGTTTTAAAATTATAGATACTTGATATATAAGGAGGATTGTTCCATTTCTTTTGGAAATAATATGCTGTTTAATGCCCTAAATTATTATGATTAATGTTCTAGCATCAGTGAAAGGCGTATGTCGATATACATTTGCATAAACACATGTAAGTAGGGTATTTACCTAAACACTGTTTTTCTAATTTACTTGGATGAATTAGCCAAAAAGTTAAATGTTCATAAGTTTTCATATATTAGCTTATTTCTTATTAAAAATAAAAGAGAATGGCCTTTAGATATCTTTTTTTTTTTTTTTTTTTTTTTTTTTTTTGCTCCAGGACTACTTATTAGTAATATCCTGATAACTTTTTGTATATTTTGCTGTTTTATGAAAAAAAAGTGTTAGGAAAGTGACCTGTAACAAAATGTGTACCTGCTAATTAAATGATATTATTTATAAACACATAATAAAATTTTTATTTTTATAAGAACTCTATATATTAATTTATAATATATATATATATATATTTAATTACTTGATTATTTTGCCCTATTTTTAGAAAGGAATATTACAGAATTGATGTCTTCAGTATATACTGCTGTTATTGTAACAAATAATTTACTAATCATTTCACATATATTATACTCGTTATCCCCGATTGCACATACAATTGTGACCTAGTGAAAGATAATGGTGCTAATGTTATTCTTTATTGAGTGACTATCAAGCACAATATCCCAAGACATAGTCTTTGTATATTAGATGATTATACAATATTGTTGTTAGCTGACAATACCAAGCAATTTTTTCAGCTCTTCATTGCAGAAGCTTTTGTGTTCTTTGTATTTCAGAGAAAATTTGTATAAGTCTTGCTTGTATGTATCTTGTTAAGTTACATTAATAGACGGTAATAACTCTAAGTGATACTAAATACTTTCCAGTTTATAGCTACCTTGCCGTCCACAAAATTAACTTCAGGGAAGCACAAGAAAGTAAACTATTATTTCCTTATTGAGTCCATGTGTTGTGTAAGGAAATTTCACATGTGTAGACTATTGTCTTTCCAAAGCCTGTGAAGTGGTGATGGCTTGAATGATCTGTTCAGATCAGGGGATGGGGTTAGTTTAGATTGAATACTTTTCCTCAGGATCACAGAATTATAGTTTTTCAATACAGAGCACTTGTTTACTGGATATTTATGACAAGTCCATTTTGCATTTTCATTAAAATAAAAAGCTATGTGAATAAATGTAAAATATTAAAGTAATAAATTAGTATTTTATGGCATGATAAATCTGATTTGAGACCTCTCATAAGGCATCATGCAATGTAATGTCTAATTACTTAAATCTAGTGGGTGAGAAGATGTGTGATGGAATTTGTGCCACTTTTGCTGACATCTGGCTGGTTACATTTTACAGTTTGGCTCCAGGGCTCCACTACAGATGGAGGTGAAATGGACTCAGCTGGACGTGGGACAGCTGGGGAGAAAGGGAGTTAGATTGTGAAGACCATCATGCCACCAAGGTTACTCAGTCTTTGCACATTTCCTCTCCAAATGTTGGGTTATCACTTCTATCCCCTGAGACAGTTATTTCTAAAATGCATTGACAAAGTGCTAAAGAAGACTCTTCTCTCGGCCTTCTAGGTGACCTCACCTTTTCTGATGTTGCTAACAATTTTTAAGAAGCTCACTTAATCTTCCTTTTGCCTTTACTCATTCACAGGAGCACAACCTGAGTAGTGTCCTCCATAAATCCAATACCCATTATTCAAGGGAAATATGCTTACTTGAGAAAACAAAGACAAGGTCTCAGTGGCCTTTCTCTGTCCTTAAAAATATAATAAATCATTATTATGAAACAGTGAAAATGCAAGTGGCAAGGTTAAAATACTTATAAAATAATTCCAGTTTTAGGGAAAACAGTTCATTAATATAGAGATATACATCTAGAAAACTATCTATATCTGTATACACACAAAATAATTATCAGAGATTGGCAAAAATGTATATTTATTGGTAGAATGATTTTAATTTGTTATTATTATTATTATTATTATTATTATTATTATTACTATTACTATTATTATTATTTGTAGTGCTGGGGTAGAATTTGGGCCCTCATGGACATTGGAAAATCATGCAATCACTGAACTATATCCTACTCTCTGAAAATAATTTAATAGAGAAAAAAGTGAGTTAATATCACTGCAGTGGAACAGTAGAAGTTGCAGAAAATATAAGAAGATCTGCAATATTTTTTTCTGTTTATTATCTAAGAAATAAAACTACTTAAAATTCTTCCACTACTTGATTACCCACTAATGTGTCCAGAGCCTAGAAGTTGTGTTGTGTTTAACTAAGCAAAACAAGAGACTCAACTCACCAAAAAAAATTAAAAATAAATGAAAGGTTAACCCAAGAATTCATTGATAATTTGTCCAGTGACCTTTTCCCCTAATGATCTACCTTTGTTTCCTTTTTTCCCCAGAAGAATCTGTGAGTGATTTAGTTCTTTTGTTGACACAGAGGCTATAAGATATCAACCTGATATTGGCATGTGTCAGTGATACCAGTAAAACAAGCTTGGTTGCACAATACCTTGCTATTGAAGTTGTCCATTCTGTTACTGCTCATTAGCATCTGTATTCACTATTGCTTTACAGACAGCCATGAGGAAGACAACGAAATCATTTAAATCTCAACAATTATATAAGCACACATCTTTTTGTTCAATGCTTCATGATAAATTAAAACTTCAACTTGTCTATTTGATTATGAATCTTTCTATTTAAATTTGGAATTGTTGAATAAAAATAATGTAGCCTATAAACAATGTTCTCTGACTTATCGTTAGGTGACTGTTGATATGTAGGATATTAAAACTTGCTGCAAAGGTTTTTGCTGTTTGCATTCTTGCTATATTAAAAATGTGTTCTTTTTATGACTTGTCTACTTATGCAGGCTTTCTGGGTTTTGGTATTTTAAATGTCATAAATATGATGTAGGGAAATACATTCGATGCAAAACCTTCAATTATAAAACATAATCATCTTGCCTTGTGTGATTTTATTCTGGGTGTGCATATGCAGTTTAAATTTATACATGCATGCACATCACTTGAAATTGTTCTCCATTTTTAAGGGAAGATAATTTTCCACTTCTTCAAGAAATAAATATGAATGTTCCTTTCTCCAACCCCCTGTTGCAAGATAGCAAATCCTAGGAGAATTAAGGAAAGTAAATTTTGTATTAGTTTGTGGCTGTGGCATTTTAAAGCAGGCAAATTCAACTTGTAAATTGGAGACCAGCTACTGGTTTAAATTAGCTGAAAATGAAACAGGAACATCTTACTGAAGTGTTCATTTGATATAGGTGAATATCGCTCCAACATGAGTATTGTGAACTCAATTTATAGGGAAGACTAAGATGATAAGTCAGGTGCAGTGTCTTGATCACAAGAATGCATCAAAAAGTACAAATTGTGGAATATAAAACATTGAAGTAACACTGAGACTATGCTCTGATAGACTGGGAAGCAATCTAAAAGGAATTTGCTTTTGGTGTTCATGCATCACTCATGAATGAAGTGAGGGATGACTGAGCAGAGATTCATTTACTTACCTATTGGCAGTGAAGCCTGACACCCATTGAATGATCCTCCCTGCTCTCACATGGGAAGTGTTCATATCTTTGTTTCTTATGACAATATAATGACATGTTCTGTTTTCGTGATCTCCTACTTGTCAGAGTTATTGAGTTGACAAAAATCTCAAAGCATGTACGTTAACAGAGGCGTGTTCAGGCTCTAGAAGAATGGGTCCTGGGTCAGTGACTGCAATAGATATGAAGGAAATCAGAAGACATCTCTCAGATGTCACCTCCATCATAAAATATGTGAACAGAAATCATGTAGTAAATATGTTCATTTGTTCAGGCATGGATTCATATGTCTTTTGAAATGCTTTGTTGTGCAAGACAAGGTTACTGACAGTTGGACATTGGACAGACTTATAGGTAAGAGTGAATTTGATGGGAACAAGTCCTAAAATCTGAAACTCATTTATAATTATGTTCCATACTGGCCTTTCTAAATATTAATTTCTGAATTTAGTTTGTATCTTAGTCACTATTAGGTACAATTACCAAATTGTTATTTTATTTATCTTTTATATAAATGCAATTTTAATTTTCTAGATGATGTGATAAACTTCCTTGCATATTTTTGAAGTAGCATGTCTATTTTATATAAGTATGAACTTACTGTTTTTACTTTAAGGAACACAATGCTTCATACATATATATTTATATATGAGCTGAAAAGGAAAAACGTGACATTTGCTAATTTCTCACATATATATTACAGTATATTCTTCCATTACATTCTGGAAATGTTAATTGAACATCTGCAAAAATAACTGCAACTTCCAAAAGTCCTTGCCTTTAGTATCATCTTCCTGATACTTTATCAATTCAATATTCCAAGTATGGGATAATGATGTCATTAGTCCTATACACAATAGTACTGATTCTACTGTTAACTTATCAATGGCAACCGGACCAGAGATAAACTTGAAGATTAGAACTGATTAGAACTGATAGTACCGCTTTGCAGTAGGATAATATCGTGTGTCAGTGGGACAAATATCTCTTGAAAAGAGAAAACTATTTCTATTAATTTCATCTGTGTTGTTAATATGCCAATTGTGTATCTGGTACAAATTCAACATCTATGTGTGTTCATTTAGTATATATAAAAATTATTATATTCCATATGCACGGAATAAGGAGGTGAACTAGGAAGAAATTATTTTGATATTCCTCCATTTGAATTTTTGAGTTATTTCTATCAAAAATCTTGAGATACTAAATGAAAACCTATTTTACCTTGAAGACATACAATTAAGTCACTAATTAATTGTCTGGTGTGGCCTTTCCTAATATGTAAGTCACAGAGAGAGAGAGAGAGAGAGAGAGAGCGATGGCAGCTGTGGTCCTTCTATTCAAATCATCCCATTATATGCCCTTTCCTGAGCATATTTCCATTTGGAGGTCATGAATCTCTGTCAGAATAAACACTTATCTGTCTTATTCCATGATTTTTGCTTCCATGCTTTTATTCATGTTATTCTCCAACACAACCATCTTGACATAGGAGATCAGAGCCAGGACAAACCATTAAACAACCATGAAGAGCCTGACTATCATGAAGGCCCAGGGTACATGCACAGAGCACAAGTCCAGGACAATTGGTGCAGCTACTGAACCTTGTACATCGACCCAACCAGAAAAGTCCCATTTTCGATTCTTCATTTGCATATGGTGAAAGTCTAAGCAAGCCTTCTGTAATATAGCTTAAATCTGATATTAAACCAAGTGAATTTCTGATAGGACAACCATCTCAGATGACTTGAATCATGAATGAGAGGCCAGTTCCAGGTATAACAGAATCTCCTCCATTAGATTTGTGGACACTCTGAGTTTGTTCACCAGCCTTCTCTCATTCTGCAAAGTTTATTTCTTTTCCACCTTCAATAAATGTAAATCCTCATTATCTATACCATGTACCTCATCTAGTTCTTCAAAGCATCAGGCAGTAACCAGCTGGTGAGACAGCACTGTGTTTATTGCTTTTCATAGCCAACAAGAGGCCTGGAGCAGAAAAGTAGTCCACACCTATGGAGATTTGGATATTTGGTTTATGGTGCATCTTTCAATGCAAAAACTTGCTTAGAAATGGGAAAAGAAAATCTTTAGTTCAGGATTTATTGAAAGAAGAAGGCTTACATTCTGAGGTGAGGAGTCAAAGAAATTAATATTATAATCTGTTGAGGTTTCCTACTAAAGAACTCAAGAGTCAGTAAATTCCAGTAGTGAACAATCAAACCACATTGCCTGGGCAGCATGGTCCTGGAAGAGTAAATCAATGTCAGTGAAGGCAGGAATAGCAAGGTCACATTGGTACAGACTGGAGGGATGTTTAAGGGTGTCAATGTACAGAGGCCAGATATCTTAGGAAACATTAAAATATAAAAGTAAATTCAAACTTTAGTTCTGTATTTACTTAAGTCACTGGAAGTTCTTTACACATGACCAAATATGTTCTAAGTTAGGATGAAATATACAGAATGTAAAGAGTTCACAAACAGCAAGAAAATTTTTCCTCCAATTTATTATCTAGTTAATGGGAGAAATATTGATCACATTTACTATGCATAAATCTTTACCTCTTTCCTCTATTTGAATTGCTATTCTAAAATAATATTAATAATATTTTACCTTATTATTACACTTTCTAGGTGGAAAATAACAATTTATTACAAAAACGGTAGGTACTTGAAAAAGTTTTTGTCGAATGTTCTTTGAACACTAATTAACTAATTGAGTTGCATTTACTATTATAAGTCATAACTGAAGCATTGTGTCTTATAGTTTTGTTAAATCTTACATCAAGAGTTCATAGTGAAAAGCAAGCTTATATCTTTGTAGGGCATAGAACTTCATTTTAATATTGCTGAAGCCCTGGGATACAGGAATAATATCAACGAATCATATATTCTGATTGTTTTTTACTGATTCTAAAGCTAGAAAAGGGTACAAGGAAGCATTAAGGGTACCCAAAAGCAACTCCTTCCTCTTTCTTCCATTCTTTCTCTGGGAAAAGAGTGATTTAGCTGCAGGGCAAAAACAGTAATAGGTATTAGAGACTCAGTATGGTGTGAGAGAATAAGTTCTTTTCATTAGCACCCTGCCTCCTCAGCTTCAAAGAACACTAGAGCTCACTTCTTCAGAGTGTTTATGAAAGCAACCCTGCCATCAAGGTGGCCTTAGGCAGAATGTTGAAGCTGGGAACAATGGCCTTGAGTGATCAGTCTTCTCCTGCTTAACAACTTCACCTCTCTGAGGAACAGTCACTTTTGTTCCTTTGCAGAATTGTAATTTCCTCATAATAATAAAAAAATCCTCCTTGCAAGAAAGGACTTGATCTCAGTCATTTACAGCATAGAATAAATATAAATCAATGAACTACCTCTGAAGAATTTGTATTTTTAGATTCGAGTGATACTGTGAAATAAAATGCTGTCTGTTCTCATTAAAGGAATTGCAGGCATCAGCTTTGCAGATGAGAAGATGCTTTGCAGGGAAAAGTTGTCTTTCATGTATGAAATCAGGCCACACAGAATGGGTCTCACTGTTGCCATCGTGTTCTCCATATAGCCTCTGTTGTGTCCATGAATCTGGAAATAGTAGCCTTTGAATTTCACTTTCATTTCCAGAAACAAAAGACATAAACTCTATATTTTAATAGATGATTGCTCCTAATTTAGTCTTTTTATCTTATATTATAGGATATTGGAACAGATTACATTGAACAGGGAGTTGTCACTTAACAACAAAGCCTGTAAATAAAATAATGCATATGATGATGATGATTACAGCTAAACTGTACTATGGAGGAAGAGAGACGGTGTTTTCCAAGAGGATTTGGAAAGAACCTTGAGGTTACTAGTTCCAAAATGTAACTATTAAGTAGAAGTAAAATCTAAACCACAGAAAAGCAATACCTGATTTCTATTTCTATTTCAGGACGTTCTAAGTCACTTATGGTAAGAAACCAATCCAGAGTACTTTGCCCTCTAAGATAATTCAGAGAAAAAGAAGTGTGTGTGTGTGTGTGTGTGTGTGTGTGTGTCCATATTTAATAAATACTGTTTAGTAGCACATCATTTAAACTAATGTAAATATTGATTGGAATCACCCAGAGTTTTCGGCTACATTTTCCCCCTGGTGGTAGACTTTCACTTTCTTTGTACACATCTGATATCAATTTCTACCACTAAATAAGTCATGGGAATAGAGTAAACTTTCATTTTCCCACTCAATATTTGTCAAAAACAATACATTGATAAAGAAAGAATAACAATTTCCGTAAAGAACAGGGATGAGTAGAGAAAGCAGTATGGTAGAATTTTAAGCCGATATTCTATTTGACAAATAAAGACAATCATTATGGACAGGAACCAGGGTGTTTCCACATTAAATTTTCCTTTTGAGGCTCCATATGTTACCCACATTTAGTTTTACCATCCTCTGTCTCATTAGATCTATTTGTGATACATTCACTTTCATTTCGATCAGAAACTTTTACCCACATATTAAATTATTGTTATGTGCCATTTACACAAGTACAACTAAATGCTGATGTATAAGTACACTATGTAAGGCACGCAAGTGTGCATACATACAAATGCATGTATGTATGAATGTATGTATGTACATTAACTTACAATAAGAGTTAAGCAAAACGTGTAAGGAGGCACTTTGGTTTTCTAAACATGGCAATTCTCTGGATTTTTGCTTCTTTTGACTTATATATGTATATATAATCTACTTTTGGGTGAAAATAAGTTCAGAAACAGCTACTTTCACAATGCAGTAACATTGTGTATTTTAAATCTTACAGGTTACAAAAAAAACTCATAAAGCTGTATTATATAGTGTGGGGAGAAACAATATAGGGCAATGTAGCATATCTGTGATTAACTTGTTACATTTTTTAATTATGCGAAAATGATAAATTATTTTCTTCAAGTCTTTGCATGAAACTTTGTTTGAAAAAGTCTGTCTCAATATTAGTTTCTCCTAGAGTCACTATTGTTCTCATTGATAAAATTAAATACTTATTTCTACTTAATTCTTTTTTTTTTTCTTTTTTTGGTACCGGGGATGGAACGCAGGTCCTTGCACTAGGGAGACAGTCGCCAAACCACTGAGCTAAATCCCTGGCCTACTTATTTATTAACTGTCCAGTAAACATTAATTTTGTATCCTTAATAAAGACTAAAATATTCAGAGGCAGCAATTTTTACTTCAAAAAACTTAACATGCTTATCACGTATTTTAAGGTGGAAAGTGTATTGTGTGTCTGTTAATGTTGATATGCTAAAAGATGAAAAGGAGGCAAGGAGAAGTAGAGCATGAAAGAGGGAAGGTAGTGAGAAAGAGGGACCAAGGAAAGAAAAAAAAAAGAGTCAAAGAGAAAAACTGACTTTTTTTTTAAGCAAAAGCCCAAACACATTTTAAGGTCTAGTTCTTGTTCTAAATTTTTAAACTTTATTCTAGTATTACATAAATTAAAATGAACTAAAATATAGATGGAATACGTGTCTTAGTTACTTTTTTCTTGTTGCTGAGACAAAATATTCCAAACTCGAACTTGGCTGGCTACGAGTCCGGGTGGCACATGCAAAGGGGCAGTAGTTCATTTCAGAGGAAGACAGCAAAAGCAAACGCAGGACCATAACCCTGACTTCATGCCCCTCTTATCTCATCCAGATTACTTAAGGCAGGTATCACTCACACACTTAACCCTAGTGCCCTGGAGCCTAGTACTACACCATGAATCAATTCCAGTATCACATGATCTAGATCCACCCACCTCTGAAAAAAACCCTGTGACTGCACAAAGCTTTGGGGGGACATCTAGAGACAAAAAATAAAAATCCATGTGTATATATGTATATACTGTATATACATCTAATATATTTATGCACACACATGTGTGTGGAGTCTATACACATAGTATGTGAATATATGGTATATCATTATATGTGATACTGTGGGAAGACTGAAATTTATCTCTAAATTTATAGTGGATAAAATATTAGCAGATAATGATTTTGTTTTAAACTAAATATTATGATATAATAAGGAATTTTTGTTATGTAATAAGGAAATAAGAGGGAAGTAACCAAAGATATTAGATAAATTGATAAATACACTAATAGATGGAAGATACACAGACATACATTTATAACAAAATATTAAGGAAATATTCCTGGAAATTACAGTTCTCAATAATGTCATTTTCACAGAAGCATGTATCTATAACGATCTATTCTTAATTTTTTTTTTTTTTGCCCTCAGCAACTCATTATTTATTGAGTGACACAAACTTTCACTCTTGGAATCTGCACCATGTGTAGTCTTGCCTGAATTGAGTTGATGTCATTCCCATTGGCTTTCATTACAATGTAAGGTAAAATTAAAAGCTATCTTAAACTATCTCCTGTATCCCAGATATATTATTTACACTTCCATTGTGAAGTAGTAGCCCAACTCCCCCTAGTAATCAGGATCAGTCACCCTGGCCAGCATAGTAACTCCTTTAATGTCTGTCAACCTACCAAAGTAACTTGGTAGCAGTCTTAACTCAATGTTCAATGGAATCGTTGCCATGCCTCTTGGTGGAAACATCTCTCCCTGCCTATGGAACTAATAACTTTGCCAGCAGAACATAAAATCAGAGGAACAAAAAGTCTAACTTGGCAGTCAAATTTACATTTATATCATATATCATAATGATTATAATTCTGCTTACATGATGTGATTTGTTTTTGTCCATGCCACAGAATTGCAAAACATACCTTTATGTTTATATGTGTATATTTATATATAAAACTGACATGTGGTGTGAAAAAACCAAAAGTGTAAATAAGATCCAAACTATATTCCTGACAATGTGAAATAGGAAGAAAAGGGCTAAAGGTGTAGGGGGATTGGGAAGGGGAGGAGAAAGGAAATAGTGAAAAGAAAAAATATGAGAAAAGGCAAAAATGGAACCAAAGTCTTCACAAATAGGGGAGGGTGGAGGGGGTGAAGGGAGGGCAGGCGTATGGGGAAAAATGAGACCCATGTAAAGGTACAGGATCCCAATTATAAATGTATACTTTACGTGTACTGTATACTTAAACAGTACCAATAGACTCAA
The DNA here is from genome assembly GCF_012274545.1 of Fukomys damarensis. NCBI lineage: Eukaryota > Metazoa > Chordata > Mammalia > Rodentia > Bathyergidae > Fukomys > Fukomys damarensis. The sequence goes on from NW_022900942.1 coordinate 20,677,316, forward strand.
TGAAAAAAAAAACCTCACTTATGTTTCTTAAATGCTCTACGAATAGGAATTATTTTTGTTTTAGAATAATTTCTGCAAATAGCATACATTCAGATTATTGTTTGAATGAATAAGGTGGTGAATGATGAAATAAATTGACAAGAATCTACGTTCACCACTTGGGTAATATACCCATCAGCTCTTACCTGGATTTATTGCCAATCTTACCAGAATTCCTATTTAGAACCACTTAACTGAACTCTCCAGTTAAAGTTTTCTCCTCCATTGTAAACACACCTTCAGTGAATTATTTCTGCACTGGACTGAATGTTTTACAAATCCACCAATTGGGGAATTATTTTCACTACTGACCTATTCCCCACCATCTGGAACCAGAAGAAACACCTAAAGCATACTTTTTGTTAAGTATTCTTCTTTTTTTTTTCCTTCTCTCTCTGGTTCTGTCTCAAAAAAAAAAAATGAAAAAGAAAAAGTAAAACCGAGTTAAGCCAAGGCTTTCATCTTCTGCTTAAAGGAATGAGGCTGTCAATTTGCATGAAGACTATATCCATGAGAATATGTGGTTGGTAAGTGAAAACTTTTTAAAAAGAGGATTAAAGGGTGACATATTCATTGAGAAGTTTAGGGGGACTCAGGTCAGAGAATCTGCCAGGTAGAATATCAGCCTGTGGCTCCAAAGCTGGAGGTTCAAAATATCTCACCAAGAAACTGCTGAAATCCAAGATCATCTGGCCCTGAGCCCCTGTCAATCTCAACAATCTCTGGAAAACTCTTCATTCTATTTCAATCTGCATTATTAACATGGTTGATATTCACGAAAATTTCTCAGGAGCTATTTCTATGTCATATGCTCTCATGCTCCGAACTACAACAGGAAAATAATGCCTCTCTTTCCTTTTACCCCTACATCTTGTGTAATTCCTTACTGTTGGCAGGTTCAAACCTGTTTTCTGTAGGAGGAAGAGGATTTGGAGACCCAGGTTGTCCTTTGAAATGCATATTAACTCTAAAATGTAGGGGGCAGTAATACTGAATTTAAAACATAAGCACACAGACTTACCTAGGAAGCTAGGAGTCTTGGAAAACAATACATTCTTTTCTCTACTCATTTATTTTCTTTCATAGAATACTGTTGTTGTTATTCTTTGTTTAGTTTTGCTTTATTATTGTATTTCCATCTTATCCTGTGCATAAATCTTGGATGATCTAACTTAGATTTATCACTGGAAAACTATCTAACCAAATTATCTGATGCAGCTTTTCTAATGGTTGCGCAGTACTTCTGTAGCAAAGCACCACATCTTCAAGGAAAGTGTTTGATTTATCTAAAATACTAAGTAGGCTGTGTATTAGAAATTGCTCACAACTATTTTTTAATCTCCCATCAGCATCATATGGGTGGAAAAATGATCAGGTTTTCCTTTGTCACTACCTCCATTATCTTACAGAGTGAATATATATTTAAGTGTGCTGTGAACTATAAAGAAAACAGGAAAAAGAAGCCTTGTACTGACTACTACTTATTTTATTTGTCTCTATTTTATTTTTATTTTTTATTTCGTAGTAGTGCAGATCTAACCTAGGTCCCTGTATATGCTGGGTAAGTGCTCTAACACTAATCTACATCCCAAATGTGGCATCTTATTTAAAATTAATTTAGATTAAACAGATACCTACTTAATCATTCTTTTCATGTTTTTGAACAAAATATTTATCTACTTTATCCTCATTTCACCTTTTTCTAATGCCATTTATGAATTAATTACTTAGTCTTTAAAGGTTGAGAGGCTTATAAAGAAATAAAGAGCTTAATAAACATGTGTTCTTTGGCAGTTAAGAAAACCTGAAAATAGCCTGGTGCCCCAGAAATTTATACCCATATTCTACAGTTGCCAGGAACTGTTGTCATGAGATAAAAAATCACACTGACACTCATTTTTTCATGGGAATCCAGTTTTATAAAATGCATTACACATTTTACTAAAGGTGAACATTTATCACCACATATGTCTGCCCTTGCAGTGTCCTTAAGTTGCCTACATTAAGAATCAAAATATTTCTAAATAGAATCTTTTCCCATGTGTTCACCAATCAAACATATAGCTCAAGATTGAGAGGAATACCACTGGGCCTTTATTTCTGCTCTAGTTTAATGTAGTGTATCTGTACACTATTGACAATGATAACTCTGTAATTTTTGCAACCCATTTTCCAGTACAACTGATTCTACCTTGTAAAAAATAAAATAGACCACTTCTCAAATATCTTTAGGTCATAGAAAGAATGAGAAATATACAATCACGTATAGGGAGGATCAGATAAAGCTTTCTTCTGATCTTTATATACATTAATATACATAAAATTTCATTTGCATTTGTATTTATTTTTGCATTAGTTATAAACTCCCATTTCTGCTAAATATCTCCTCAGCATGAACCCATATCTAGACAAGTGCCACTTTGCAAGTCTTCAGGGTGAAGCAATCAATTGTCAGAATAACAACTTACTAGTCTAATGAGGCTTTTAAGTTTTTTAAGGCTGACAGAAGTATTTAATGGAATCCCCATTTGCTATGTTTTACTCTGCTTCCTCCTATTTGCACAGAAATTGAAGTGTATTTATATTTTGGTAAAATAAATAGCTGTATGTATTAAGGTTTTGATCTGGAATGTTCCCAGAAAGCCCCATCTGTTCAGAGGTGGGGGTTTTGGAAGGTGACTTGATCATGGGGTGCTATACTCAACAGAGAATTCATGCACTAATGAGTTCAGCAACTAAATGTGCTATTATGAGGTGGGTTCCAGCTCCTCCTTTTGTTCTGTTTCCTGACCAAGTGATGTGAGCATCTTTTCATCCTCAGTTCACCTATACTGTGCCATTTCTGTCTTGGAGACAGCTGAACATGGGCTGCAATTGTGTCTCAAAATAAACCATTCTTCTTTTAAGTTTCACGTGTCAGGTATTGTGCCTCTGGAACAGGGAAAAGTGACTAAGACAACATGCTTCCTTCTGTGTGTCCTGGTGGGATTGCATATAAGTCAAAGCACACATATATGTAAAACACAGAATGTCACATGCACACGGTAATGAAATATAACAACCAAACATTTTTATTACAGCAAGGTCTTTCCATGGCATTTATTGAAAACTTCATTTCATTAATTTTGTAGAAATTCATGATTTCATTCAGTGGTTAATACTGCACGTTCAGCCTCAGATGGAATAATGATTGATATTTAATGTCAAAAATAGTTGGGCATAGACCTTTCTGCATGTCAGTGGCTGTGACTCTGATGTGAAATGTTAGTGCTCTAACAGGGAGGAAACATGTCTCTTTGATTAAATCCCCTACTGTTTATATGCAGGATATTGAGCACTGGTAAGGGGGCACAAGCTGTTGCCACCAAACAAATGGGTTCTGGTAAACTTTCAGGCATAAAAGGAGAAAGGCATAACTTTAATTCATGTCATTGTTTTATGAGCTTATGCTCACACCATTCATGGAAATAACTGAGTGCTAGTATCATATAAACTGTATAAATTAAAGTACTTCAATAGGTGCTTGCCTTCTTGACAGCACTGAAATTATATTAGGTAAAGGTGTGATGCTTTGGAACTCATTCAAGTGACCTTTCCAGGTGTGTAAATTCCAAGTAAGCCTATTGCAATTATATTTGATGAGTGAACAGATATTACAATGCAGGAATTGAATACAAATAAAGTCAATGTGGATTTTATACTCAAAATTCAATTCTCCATAGCATATAATTTACTGAAAGAAAACAGTTAAGCTTCTAGAATAAAATCATAAAAAGAGGAACAAAGAGAATCAAGACAAGAAAAAGAGAGGAGAATCAGTCTCGTTAATTTGCTGAGACATGAAGTAATTGTAAACAGCATAAGACATAGTAAATCTTAGCTATTCACCAAAGACATCAAGGTAATGGCATTATATAGTAATAACATGTTACAATTAAGTATAACTTTTTCCTTCCTTCTCTCTTTTATCAAACAATTTTGGAGGCAACTTATATTTTTGTTTTATGTAACACTGGCCCTTGTGGGGTTGGTAAACTCCTTTTCCTATTTGTCTGGAGGTTTCCAGGGTGATTGTTGCTGATAAGTCTTTGATTTCTAACTTTTTAAGGGACTACAGAATGAAGGTATTTTCTTAGTATATTACCTCTAAATGATTGGAGAAAATATAAATTTACTGTATTAATTGATGTTAAAATAACTTCATTGGTAGATATGTTTAGCTCCATTTAATAGAAGAAAACAAACAAACTAGAATATGATAAAAATCCTGATTATTTTCTTGTCCTCAGACGAAATTTGTGGGATTGGGAATGTTCAACTGAACTGAAGTGTCAGAGAGTTTTCATTCTTAAGTGCTAAGAAAAATAATATAAAATAATAATAATTATAGTTAAGACTAGTTAAAAGATTGCAAAAAGCATGGGGAGAGTAAATGCTGCAATAATTCCACAAGAGCACATGTCACCATCAGTTCCAAGGCAGTTAGGAGACAGGTAACAATGTTTTCCTTTCTTCATGAATCAGAAGGTTGGGGAGGCTCTCCTGACACAACAATTCTGCCACTGTAGCACTAAGGAGTAGTCAAAAATCCACAGGCTCAACCAGGAAAGCGGCATGAACACTGGAAGACTAAAAGAAATGGTAATATTTCAATAGAACCCACTTAGTTCCAAACAAATTTAGTGCATTTGAAAGGAACTCACTAATTTGAAACATGGAGTTGAGATTTTTACAGGTTTGAAAAAATCAAAAGATGAAAAACTTTTTACAATGTTACAGGTATCTTAAGATGAAAGCACAAAACCAAATAATGTCATATTCCTGACATATCATTGTAATCAATTTTTCTACCAAAAGGGAGAATATGATTCTGCTGAATGTGAGAAAAATAGTGCAGAGTTGAAAAAAATCGTAAAAATGTGAGAAGGGCAACTTACATCTCATCTTTTCTTTTAGTTTCTTATAAAATTTTAGCGTTTCATAGTCATTTTTTAATCACCAAGACTTAAACACAATGTAATCCAAATAATTTTTCTTTTATTTGAAATTTTGTGATTAATATCCTTGGGAGTACATTCTTATTCTGTTTTAATATATTATATAGCACTAATTACGCATCATTTCTTTTCAAGCAGTGTAAAAAAAGGAGATGTTGAATGCTTCCAACATACATATCCCATTGTTATTCCCACTTTCTGAAGCAGTTTCTGGAAGTGATGTGTGTGTGTGTGTGTGTGTGACTATCCCTAATATTCTCAGAATGTTTACAGCAATTTCTGTTATTAGAAACATAACAGCAAGTCTTATTTGTCAGATCTGGCACCGTGTGACTTGTAGCTCATCGCAAAAGTCCAAATGACCATGAAAGGCGAATATTCTGAATAAATCTGAGACATCTATGCAGCCACAACATCACAACTAAAGGTATGTGTGAGAAAGGACTTCCAAAACTACTTCAGAAAGTTGAAAGAATAATAGCATATGTGTGCTCCCTGTGAAGGGGAGTAATTAGGGGGGAATTAATGATAATGCATCTATTACTGTAAAAAACTTTTAGTAAACATTCACTGTACATTTGATCATAAAATAGACAACTCACTTGGACTTATAAAATTAGAATTCTTATAGGCAGGTTGGTGGCACATGCCTGTAATCCCAGCACTCAGGAGGTTGCGGCATGAGGATCGCTGTGTTTGAGACCAGGCTGAGCTACACAGTGAGTTCCAGGTCAGTCTCAAACAAATAAACAAACAAAAAATTCTCCTAAATTATATCTTTAATGCTTCCTCAACAATATTCTGATTATGTTTTAAAAGATTATAAAAATACTACTGATTTTTTTTCTCAAAAGCACTGAACAATGCTAAATGACTGTCTTAAATTTTGGAGATAAAAAAGTTTTGAAAGTCAAGTTTCTACTCCATATTCTTCCTTATTCAGCTAATGAATGACTAACTATACACTTGAATTTGTGTCTCAGAAAAAATTGTTTTTTTACATCTTTATTGTTAACCTGCTCTTGGCTTTTGTTAGAAAATATAAACATGTAGTGGTCTGCAATTCTACAGAAATTGGCGTGACAATCTCATTTGCATAATAAGCAATGGGTGAACTATTGCACTTTTAAAAATGAATATTCATTGTACTTCCTTCTGATTGAGCAGGTTCTTGAATCTGTCTTCATTAGAGTCTGGTTTTTCATAAGGTGAAAGATAATTTCAAAAGTTACACTAGTGCAACATTTTTTATATCAGCAACCTGAAGCCCCTGACAAAAATGAATAATTTCAAACTGGACGTGTAGAATAAAATAACCCAAAGACTGACAAGGCAAATGAATGAATGTGCTAGACCAGCCAACTTCCTCTCAGTTATACTTTTGTGCTATTAGCTCTTATAACTAATCTTGCCATTTGAGATTTGATCTCCTAGCTGGATACATTTGTACAAGCCTATAATCCCGGTGCTTAGGAGACTGAGGCAGGCAGGAGGAGTGCTGTGAGTTTGAGGCCAGCCAAGCTTAAGACAAAAATGAACTACAGAACAAGACTCAGTCTCAAAATACCAAAATATAAAATAAAAAATAAAACATTATTCTTAATTCATCATCTTTCTTCCTTATTAAAAAGGATTTGATTTTTAAACATTTTAGAGTCTCAGGAGCGTGTGGTAAGTTAGAAATGGAATTGTGAGTATGGCTCTGTGTGAAAGTACATACTGATGTTACCTAGATTAGTTGGACTCTTCATAGGCTCTGAACTTTAACGCATGTGCAATTGAATTCATTATTTTCTCCAGTTCACATTAGTTTTTCAATTATTAGAATATCCCTCATATATTTAAGTTCAATATGGCTGAAATCACTTTCTTGTATTTAGTTGACTAATCTTCCTATAGAAGAGGTCACTTAGCTATGATATACTATATTCGTGATGGGGTTTTAACCATAAACATACTCAGAAACTGTAGCTGAGGATGATGAATTTAACCATGCTCATTATTTTATTTTATATAAGCATGTAAAAAATTTACTGTGTATGCTTTGAGGGGAAAATTATTCGGAGTGAGATATTTTTCATCTGATAGAGAAGATTTAAGAGAAGATAGCAAATGAATAGGCAGAGAGTAAAGATAAGTGGAAACAAAGTACATATGAATATACAGAATGTTAGAGACATCAGAAATACCTAACTGGGGGTATGGACCCTTGTGCTAAATTGTCTTAGAGAAAACAGACAAAACATAAATATGAGAAAGGGTTAAGGAAGGAGGGAAAGAGAGGGATGTTATATAGTGAGATGGAGAACATCCAGAAGTTAAATTTAGACACCTTTTTCATTAGACTTCAACTATATTAGTTTCCTTGGTTACCTATATTTCATTCAGTTCTCCCTACCTCAACTTGTCTTATGTTGAGTCTCTATCACAAGTAATTGAAAGACCATGAAATTATGGCTATAGCAAGCTAGAGATGACCCTCCCTATTTCTATTTCAGTTCTCCAGTATTTCCCAGTCCCTTCCGTGTATAGAAGGTGAAATGAAATGTGGTTGCTACAGAGCACTTAATGAAAAGGTTTTCAATGCCAAGCATTGGAGACAGGCTTAGCCAGGATGGTTTGAGACAAAGAGGCAGAGAAAATCAAAATCAGGGAATAGTGCACATAGCAATTCAGGAAAGTGTTACAAAGTCCAAATTATATCTGAATTTGTACTGCAGGATGACTCAATTGTTTGATCCCTTGTTATCCTGAAGTGACCAACAAATAAAAGTGCCTGCAACATTTTTGTCCTCCATTCTCTTGACAGAGTGGTAATTTTCCAAAATGGAAATTTGAATTCTTTTATACTGTTAAACAAAAATGTGTTGAATGCATTCTCATTGTTTTTAGATTATAGATCAAATTTCTAATGTTATCTAGTAGATTTACTTATGGATTCTTTTTTTCCTCTGCCACACTTTTTGGTCTCTGCTACAAACGTTTTTCTTAGGCATATAAGTGCTCCACTTTTCCAGCAGAAAATTGCATATGCAAGCCCAACCATTTGGAAAATTGTCTACCACCTTCTTTACCCATGAATTCCTATAGCCATTATACATTTTGTCTGCTCAGCAGCTTTTTAGCCATTGCTGTACTTTTAGTGTTGGACACGTAGTCCAATCTGTAACAGTTTTGGTGCCTCAATCAATCTGTGTGTGTGTGTGTGTGTGTGTGTGTGTGTGTGTGTGTGTGTGTATATATATATATATATATTTTTTTTTTCCTGAAGTGGCTCATGTCTCAACTCAAAGCAATGAATGATCTTTGGATCTTTTACCTGAAAAATCATTTCCCTATTTCCTTCTTTGTTTCTCTCCTTTCTCAATAATTTATAGATCTACAAAACTAGAAGATTACTGGCAGGTATTATTCACATAGCATACAAAGAGGTCAGCCAGAGAGGAAGTGCTAACATCCTAATATCCTAATTGGAAGGAGCAGTACCATCCAGTCATGCTTGAAGTCAGAGACATTCCCAGAACTTTACATTTGCATTGATAGAGAGAACACTTGTAAATAACCAAAGACCTCCAAAGTTTAGGAAAATATAGAAAGACTTCTGCTCTTCTAACTGAAATCTGCTTTGTTTAGTTCAAAATTAACAGACAGCAAGAAGCATAACCATAAGGGGACATCGAGCGTCATCCTCAGAAAACAGAGCACATTAAGACCCTGAGCTCTCAAGTTTTGTAAGCCACACGATTGTAAAAGTATCAAGATGAAAAGAACAATTCTTTAACTTTGCTTTCCTGACCTTGAACACCCTTTCCCCTGGGCTAGAATAGATAGCTAGGTGAACCCTAAAGGTAAAAGGTAAACATCCTAACTACAAAGAATTGCTACATCTGGGTTAAAAGTTAACTGTCTTATGCCTGTGATTTGTATATCAGTACATGTAAACTGAGGGAATGCAATGTAACCACCTGAATGATTTCATGGCTATGAAACCCTATAAAAGAAGGAGCTGTAAGCCAATAAGGGGTCGATCACTAGCACTGCTTTTAGTGTGACAGGCTTTATTTTGCTGACAAAATAAATCTTTTGTTATTTTACTTCCATTCTGTGTCTCTGTGGGTGTCACTTACCAATTCCTTCCACAACAGCATGAGCTAATGAACTCCTTTTATTACCTAAAAAAATAATTTAATTACATCTCAGCAATTCTTAACTAAAGAGTCATTGGTAATCCTAAAATTGGAACTGAGACAAATTTAAATAGACTTTCAATTTAAGTAGAAGCAAGTTTTTAATCTCTGTTATAAAATAGTAACCTAGTTCATTGAACAATCTTCTATTGAATCTCTTGGGATCCAAGGAGTGCAGCTACTGAAGGTGCAGCTTGAGGAATTTTGAAGAAAAATAAAAGGTTTCTAATATGTTACTTGCTATTTATAGCATCTTTAAATTTTTAGAAACAAGGAATAACATTTGGCCCAATGTAGTTTAAATAAAAGCATCAGGGAAGGAGCATAAGGCCACTGCATAAGAAAGAAAAACAACAGCAAAAAAAATCCATCTCCTTCTGCTCCTTGTGATCTATGGTGCTGGAATATAGAATCATTGTTCTCTTTAGGCACTATGATGACTCACAGTTTACATAATTCTGTTTCTTCCTTGTAGAAAACATCAATTTACCTTCGGTGGAACTGACCCCTACTCTGGATATGTGTTTGTCATTGCCTATTGTCGTTCCTTTAGCTGTCAACATAATATCTGTTACAATATTGATTTATAGTCATGCTAAAATAGGCATGATGTGTGCTTAATACTATGTCATCACTAGCTTTAGCGTGTACCTCTGTTACTCAGCAGAACCTAGCCTGATTGAAAAATATAATGATACTTAATAAATCAACTTACAGTGTCAATTTAAGGACATCATCTTGTTAAGTTAGGAAGGTTGTTCTCCATGATACACTTTATGTTCGGAATCAGTGACTGATAACATGGTGATGTGTCCCATATGTGAAAATGAAAGTACAAAAGAAAATGAAGTACAGAAATGACAGGACTGCCCTTATTCATTAATACTTCTAGTGACACTTTATGATGTTGTGCTTTCTCTCACAAATGTTGGCTATGCTGCATGAAAGGTTTTGGTTGTTAGACAGAAAAAGCCGATGCTTGTACTGGATGACAATCCTGCACTAAACCAGACATAATCACATGGACACTTTGGATCTCCTGTGTGATAGGATCACAGGCACTGAAAGGAGTCATTGTTTGGGATAGTCAAATCTGACTACCACAAGAAACTAGGTTTGATACAAGAGTGGAGAAACGAAGGTGTTTGGATCCATAAGGATTTACAGGGTGGGTCTCAAGACTTCCATGCTCAAAGATGCATTTGCAGCAAAAACAGCCAAAGCAGCCAAGTTAACTCAAAGCTAAGGATTACTGGAGGTTAAAAGTTACTACACCATGGTGTGATATTAATGTGCTGACTGAGGTGAGTGTAGGTACCCAAGTATCTATGGTCTGGAGCTTTATGTCATTTATATATGTATATGTATTATACTTTCACTCATTCCTGTACATTACATGGTCTTAGACATATTGCTTTAGTGGAGTCAGATCTCCAGTCACCTTCAATTCTTTGTCCTTTCTTACTGCAAACTGCCTTCAGGAAGGCTGCTTTCCTAGGCACTTCCTATGCCTTCTTCAGAGGCAAATTCTTTGCAGTGCTACCCCTGCTTATCTTCCTCACATTTCAAGTCACTTCCCTTTTCCTTTGCTTGAACTAACCAACCAACTCTCTTTGAAGCTGGCATAGTTCTGTAATAGGCATGCTTGCTCCTTAATGCCACCTGCACTCTGCCAAAAAGACCCTTTACCCTCTTTGCCTTTCTTTCCTCCCGTATCACAGAGTGGGGATGGGGTCAAGGCCAAGGCTTCTGTTTTTGTTAGGTCCATTCACTTAGTTATAGGATCTGTGCATTCTATTTATGTCTAATTCATTGATTCTAGGTAGCTCCATTTTTTCTCATTACTTTTCTACATGGTTCTAGAAAACAAATGTGATTTTACCATAAGCTACCAGTAGACTGACAATAATCTTTAAAAAGTGGAAGCCTCAAATATGGCATTGATACTTTATTTGGGCTCTTTATTTTATATATTTTTACTGTCTATTTTTTTTTTTTTTCATATACCAGAGAATGAACTCAGGACCTTGGGCTTATGAGGCAGGTGGCGGCACCACTGAGCTAAATCTCCAGCTCCTGAATAAAGTTTTTTTTTTTTTTTTAAATCACGATTCTGATTTTGCTCTGATTTGTTTGTTCACCAAGAAAATACTTTGAGTCTATTGTGTTCAAAGTCTTACTTTATTGTAAAACTTTCCTAATTGTTCTACTATTATGAAGCAATTCAGTGTATGAAACAATGTTAGCATATGTGTAATTTGTTTTCTTGTCAGATTTAACGCACTACCTTTTGGTCTCCTCGTGTATCACTTTTGTAACTTTCTGTTGTAAGTCTTCTGTGTGCAGTGCACACAATAATAAATGAATGATTGAATTTTGTATTTTGCATAAGTTCCTCAAAGCAGACTCATATATCTATTTTTAATGTCAAAAACATTAAAAGTAGAAGAATTATGAAAGAATAAGGGTTTGTTAAAATGTCTCTAAAACTTGATTTAATAGAAAATTTCTGGTTTATATAAGCACTTTACTTTTCTATGTTTATTTGAGATCAAATTACCTTTGTAGGAAATACTTCCCCAAAAGACCAAATCATATTCTGTCTGGACACACCAGTACAATCGGCATTAGCAATGAAAAGCTAAAGGGAAATGTCACTTTATATCAAATGCCCCAACAAAATAAACAAACCCGCATGGACCTCAAAACATATGTACAAAGGTAGGGTCAATTTTAAACTTGCCCTCTGGTGGTTTCTGTGTATGTCAAGCCACATAAGTTTTAGATGAGCATGTGTGTTATTCTATCATGGTATATTAGGAAGAGTATTATATGTTATTACTATAGAAAGCAAGAGCAGACAATAGATTCACATTAAAATGGTAAAGCGTATTCCCATTAATGATTCACATAGGTGTGATGGTAAAGGTACTCAAGTAGTTGCAGACACAAGTTACACAAAGCAAGGGTAAATTAATGGCTCAATGTCACTTATGCCTATTTAGTTTTTCCAATTAAAAAAATTTATATTCTTCTAATTCCTTAAATGAAAAGTGAAATTTATCTGTGGCCGGGGATTTAGCTTAATGGTTCGGTGGCCTGCCTTGCAAGCGCAAGGTCCCGAGTTCAATACCCAGTACCACCCCCCCAAAAAAAAAGAAATTTATGGCAATCTATATAAGTCAATTGATAGATTCTACTTTGTTATAATACTATTAATCCCTATTTAAACTATTAATATTTTATGTACCCACCTCAAGTAGGCTTGTTTCTTGCTTATTTGAAGATTCCTCAGAAAGCTGATGGTTTCAAGTTTAATTGCAATAAAGTGGAAGGAACTGTTGAAAAACTGCCTGGATCATTCTGGGCATTGTGTGGTTCTGAATTATGCAATTTTCTAAAAAAATATTATGTTTAGGCTATCTAGAATAATATGACGATATAGCTTTATCTCTGTCAGAGTTCATTCTAGAATAATATGACGATATAGCTTTATCTTTGCCAGAGTTCATTGCACTGGTTGAAAGCTTTAGGGGTTTTCAGGGCCTAACACACTGTTGGAGATAAAGGAGGGGCTCGATAAATATTTGTCTAAAAACAAACATAATAAAGGAGGGGCTTGATAAATATTTGGCTAAAAACAAACATAAGGAGGTGAAGAGTGTGTCCAAAGGGCTATTTCTGTCAAAAATTGTTAAATTTTGTAAGAGCTCTGATGTACTTTTGAGCCAAAACTGTTTAGATTACTTCACCACTGCATGATCCATTTGCTTGGTTATTTTTTAGCCATTTTAATTGAGGCTAAAATTTTAAAATTGAATTTCAATATATTTTTCCTAGTTTACCATTTTCTTAGCCAAACAACGGCCATTTTTTATCACTATGTAATATATTATCACTTGACTAAGCAAACACAGCTGGGTAGTAATGAATAGATACTACATTTAAAGATAAATAGCAGAAATGCTGCCCTATAGTTCATTCTCCAAGAATGAAACTATATAACATTCTCCCCTCTGATTCAACATCAAGAAAATATAAATATTCTATTAATGTAATTTGGATAATGTAATGATTAATCATTTGCTTTTATTACTAAGTGCAAATACTATGGTAGGTAAGTAGATAGATAAATTTAATATAGTCATTATGGTCTTCTTAAAGTCTTTTAGTCCAACATTTTAAAAAAATATTATTTTAGCAATTCAGAAAAATGATTGAATAGTCATGAGAAAAAAATGTTTTTAGAAATTTTTAAACTGAAATACATGGGACCATGTTATCTTTTGTCTGGACTCCATTTCTCATTAGTAATGATTTTAATGTAAAAATAATTCAATACAAAGGCTAAATATAAATTCCAATATCTAGGATTTAGACAGACTTCAATTTCATTTGTGTTTTTTAAATTGTATTGCACTTTGACTGTTGCAATAATTCTAATGTAAAAATTCAAAACATGAGTCTATGACTATAACATGATGTTATATTCATTGCAGATTTTTATACCAATAGGACAATATTACCATTTTACAATTTAATTTTGCCAATTAAAAGTTTTCAGCCATTAGATATAGCTGAAACAAAGCACAGGTGTAGTACTTTTTATGCTTTGTCCTAAATAAATGCTGTCTCAATCCACCAAGTTCCCAGTCAGAAGTTTCTAACATTGTAAGTAATTAAGTTTGCATGCTCAGTTAATACTGGCACCTGAGAACTAGATAATTTGCACGTACACAAAGCTCAGGCTTCCATTCACAAACAATCTCTTTGCACTAATAAATCTGCAATAACCATAGGACCAGAAGTGATTTCATAGCCCCACAAAACATAAGCCTACAACATGCTGTCTGCTTGCTTGTCAATTTGCAGTTGTCAGAATTGTTATCTATTAAATAAAAACAGTAAGAAGGACTCCTGCCAAAGAAATTCTTTGGGGAACAACCAAAAGATTTAGGAACAGTAATTGGCTAATTTTGGATAATTCCTGGGCTTTCTTCATGTTCTCTTTGTGATAGGGACAGCCAACTTTCAGTAGCTTTGGAAGAGATTACGTTTTTTTCTTTCACAGTATACATCAAAAATAAAACTCATAATATCCAAGGTAGCAAGGAGAAAATACTAATCTAATGTTTTGCCCTCTAATAAGGTAAATAAGCTTATTGCTTACTTATTATCTTAACCTCATTTTTCAGTGTTCTTAAATTCTTTAGTCAGTCTCTTACTATATTGAATCTATTTTGTCAAATTTGATAGCTATAGAAGTTATCCTGACACACTTTTGTAGTAAAATGTGCTCTACTAGGACTGTATATAGTGCTTAGTTGCACCATCTTTTAAACTTTTGTACCTTATCTCCTCTTCAGTCCTTCACTAAATTCTGCCTCTTTCATTCTTCACTGATTTTGGCAAGTTTCATTTTGTACAATTAAAGGAATCCCTAAACTTCACTTCCAAATAAATTTCCTGTTCCTCATACCAATCTTTGCATAGAAAAGAAGTTAAAAAGACATCACAGGGGGAAAATGGTGAATTCAGGGAAGAATAAAATAAACTTCCAGATTAAATGAAATTGCTCTTAAAACTATAAAAAGTTTTTAAATTTGTGACAGTAAGTAAGTTGAAGCACTAGGTAATGATAAATAAGCAATGACACACTAAAAGCATATTTGTGAGGTAAGTTGCTCCATTTATGAACAATAAAATTTTAGTCTGTATCAAGTATTAAATTATATCAGAAAAATCTTAGCATTAGCCAAGGATTTGTTAAATGGGCATATTAGAAAATTTTGAATGAATGTTGAAACAAAAATAGTATCAAAGAAAAAATTTCCCATGACAGTACTCACTTTGACAGGATATTCACTAAAATCAGAATAATACAGCAAAGATTGCTTTAGCTCCTTAATAATGACACACAAATTAGTGAAGAGTTCCATATTTTTTAAAAAATGCACTGACAAAGTTAGACATGTAAGATTTTGTTTAGAATTTTTAAAACATTTTCAGTTGCTTTTGCATGTCTGGTATAAAATAAGGATCTGACTTCATTCTTTTGCAGTTGGAAATCTACTTTTCAGGAAAATTAATTGAAGTAACTATGATTTCCCCATACTGTCCTGTTCATGGACTTTCCCATTATCAGTTGACTATATTTGTTTGTATTTGTGTCTTAGCTCTCCACTTTGTTCCTTTGGTCTAGATGTCTGTTTTTTTTTGGGGGGAGGGGGCACAGATTGAACCCAGGACCTTGCACTTGAAAGGCAAGCATGGCACCATTGAGCTACATCCCTAGCCCATAGATGTCTGCTTCATATGGCCATAATGTCACTGGTTGAGGTCTGAGGAGGGTTCCCAAAGGGCAAATGAGGACCTGAACTCATCCTATCCACAAGGTACATTGTAGGTTCACTGACTTCTCTCATAAAAGTAAAAGGATTTTATGCAGAATTTTAAAAGTACATATTAAGAAAGAATACAGAATACAAGCTCAAGAGAGAGAGAGTACACTATGGCCTGCAATGGGGTATATTTTCATGGTCTTGGAGGTGTTTTTGAAGATGATAAAAGTATTTTATAGGTGAGTAACAAGGACCCAGAGACCAATTTACATGTTTATTTATCTCTGGGACCCTTAGGTATTCTTTGGATTTAGTTTCCTAGAAGGAGAAAAAGGGCTTGAGTAAAGTTTGTGTCAAGAAGATGCAATTTTTCTTAAAAGTAATTTTCCTTGTCTCATTTCTATTTATCATTATTTTACCTACCCTATCTCATCTATCCATAACAGTACCACACTGTTTTGATTATTATGTGTTTCTGATGAAATTTTGAAACAAAACCAATTTGGGTAATTGGATAAGATGATGAGTCATGTAGTTAATCAACTTGTCAATTGATATAGTCAATTTACTCTAATAAGCATTTTATAATCCATATGTAATATCAAAACATCATGGGGTACAATGTAAATATATAGTTTTTTAACAAAAAATACAAGAATAACTTACTGATTGCTATTTATTACATCTGAGGAGAGAATTCCCCAGTCAGAACTGTTTGCATTAATTAAGTCAAAACAAAAGCCTGGAGAGGTCTAAAGAGCTGTAATAGAGGGTAGAGGGCAATAGACCATCTGTATTTGCTCATCAGTGCATATGAGAGTTAGGCTCTACCCTTCCACAGAGACTGGAAATTACAGATATTACTCATATTTCAAAGAGATGGTACTGAAAAACCAAGAGTTGCAAAGTAGGAAAGAGGCTTCTAAAAATTTTATATCACAAAGGTGCAAATAAAGAATTTACAGTGATACCTTTTTCTAGAGCAAATTCTTAAGGAGAGGAAAGTCTTGGGCTAGAGTCAGAAAGAAACTTATCTGATGTTCACTCACTTTGAAGAGAATATTAAGCCCTTTTAGTAAGTAGGAATAATCCTAGATACAGGAAGCACCTGTCTTAGGCTAGTGTGGGTCCTTGCTTTAGTAGAAATTGAAGTTTAAAATAAAGCAAAAATGCATAAGAAAAAAAAGCTCTAATTGGAAGGCTAGAGGGAATATACAGGGCAAAGTAAAACTCTCAACCTGCCAGATATACTGAGTTCATAACCCCTAAAATCAAAGAACAGATTCTAAGGAGCAGCAGAGTGAAAGACAAGGAAAGGTTTATTGAGGGATAGCTCTTAAGATACAGAAGGGGACCTAAAAGTGGGTTGCCACCAATCCCCTTTGTCAGGGGTAATTCATATAGCAAAGTCACAATGTGAGTACAACGTGACTCAAAATGCCATCAGCTTTTAGAGTCACAAGCATAGCTACTTAACTAATATTGCTCCAATAGGGAAGCAGGTCAATATTGAAAGAACAAAGACATTTTGGGGTAGGAATGGGTCCAGTCACTGATCTGAGCCCATGTAAACTTCCTGGACCAGGTATTGCTAAGTATAGTGTAATTCCAAGTTACCATTTATCCTTGGCCATTGCATCTTTATCTTGAAGCTCGGGATTCTTTATCTGCATATCCAGCCACAAGTCTGATGTTTCCTTTCACTGACTTCTTTGAGAGTCTAGTCCCTTTTCAACTATATATTAATTTCTATGTAGCTCACCTGTCTATAATAGGAAGATAGGCAAGGACTCCTGCCGAGATTGCTGGACCAGAGTGGACTCTGATATGGGGGTTTAGAATGGCTGATCCACAAAGACAGGAGACTAGCTTTTGAGGATTAAATGGTGGGTTGGTGTCTTATTGATCATTATTCAAGCCAGGTATTAAACTTCTGGAATATTTGTGGCTGAGGAATGGATTCCTTTTCACAAAAGATTATTACTGTTTCTGGTGGTCTCATTCAGGTAGGACTCCAAATTTCCAGGAATCCAGTTAAAAGTCCCTGGAAAATGCCCCGTACTGAAATCCCCAATCTTGAAGGGTGTGCAGTTATGTGAATTCAAGGCCAATCAATTTTGTTTGATCCACTGTAGATGAATACTTCCCAAATGACTAGCATATCTATGTGCAGAACTTAGAAAGCATTTGACCTAAAGTTGAAGGTAACAAAGGATATAAATGGTCAAACTGTGCTCTTTTCAATTACCTACTCTGTATCTGTAGGCCCAACTGAAGAGTCATAATATATAGCAAAAAATGCTTTTAAGTCCAGAACTGTCCCAAAAGAAAATACAAATAATCCTTTTAATGCCTCTTTCCCACCCCTACTATGGCATTATTTATAGATGTGTCACATCTGTCCCATTCTATTCATTGTTTTAATCTACTTAGTGATACAGAGCAGTGATGGTGAATCTTTTAGAGACCAAGTGCACAAACTATAACCCAAATACACTTACTCAAGTCAAAGTGCCAACACTGCAATTAAACCTGAATACTGAGGTATTAATTTGGAAAAAGGTAACTTTTTTTTGTTTTGTTTTGTTTTTTTTGTGAGACAGGGTCTCACTATGTAGTTGAGACCGACCTGGAACTCATTATCTATCCAAGGCTGGTCTCGAACTCAGAGCGATCCTCCTACCTCAGCCTCCCGAGTGCTGGGATTACAGGTGTGCACCACCATGCCCAGCAAAAAATAACTTATTGATATAGGAGATTAGGGCAGCAAAGCTAGCTGGAGTAGTAGGTATTACCTGTTAACTACAAGATCCCAGAAGACATGTGCAGCATAGCTCCTGTTAGAAATGGTGCATGAGAGACAACCCAAACAGAGGCTTTATGTGAACAAAAGGCTGTATTTATTCCTGTCTGGGTGTAGACAGGCTAAGATTATGAATGATTTCAGCAGCTGGCCAGAAGAGAAGTTAGGTTTTTACTGGGTTTGGGGATGGGGATTCCTTAATCCTAAGGAATCTGGAGTGGAGTGCTTGGAGATAAAGTACCCAGGATTGTCAGTGAAAGTATACAGATAATATTGGACTTCTCAGCAACAGGGAGATTGTATGTCCTGTCTTGAATTTTCTTTATGGCCATTTACTCTGTTTACTGAGGGCAACATGACACTTTAGTGGTCTCCTTTTATTCATTGAGGGCTGCATATTTACTGATAGTGTCTCATTCAGGTTAGACATAACAGTTCCCTGCTCATGGACTTCATTCAAGAATTTGAGCAGATTTTCAATAGGTTGGCGTAAATCCGACATCAGTCTGAGGTGTAGGATGCTACTGCCTCCTCTCAGGATGTGTATGTAGACGTTCTCAAGGGTTTCCTCAAGATTTTGACAATATGAATGGACACAGATGCCAAGAAGGACTTGTCATGGTGGCTTTCCTCGTGACAGCCCACCTTCCTTTCTCCAGGATGTTATTTTGCCTTGTTTTTTCCTGTTTTACTTAGACAAAGACCTCTTTTACTGTGAGCCAGTTTCTCTGTCCTCACTTTTAATTTTCCAAATAAACTTTGCCCCTGCTTTTTGCTTGTTTCATTCAATTCTTTGTTTGAGACAAGAAGAAACTGGGATGTAACTCTAGAAAGAGAGGTTAAAGGGCTGGGAATTTAGCTCAGTGGTTCCTCTGCCTGCCTCACAAGTGCAAGTTCCTAGGTTTGATACCTGATACCAAAAAAAACAAAAAAACAAAAACAAAAAACAAAAAGAGAGAGAGAGGTGAGTGACCCAGAACCAAGTAAATTTTAATTGGTCAGCCATTTCTAGAAGGAGTTACCTGATAATGCTATGGTGTAGCCAGGACATATAACATTATCCAATGCTCTAATGCTGGTGTAACTTGGATCATGTTCAGACAGGGAGGGCTCTGTGGGCCCACTGGAGCACATAAGTCATAGTGTTGCCACCATAATTATAGAGCGTCATTAGCAGGAGAGGTAATTGGGACTTACAAGTTTCACTCAGAAACCATGACTAGCCAGGAAAAGCTCTTTCCAGTTTCTCCTCTATCTATCAATGTACTTTAGAATTTCCTTTCTCTTTAGCTGTCCTCAAATTATTACCCTAATTTCCATAGCAATGGACCGTGTAGTTCCACAAGATATAAACCAAAGGAGGAAGTGATGAGAGTTTTATTATACATAATAATAAGAGAAAGCTTGTGATAGTGGTCTCAGTGGATTCAGAGTGGAAATTCCAATCGGGGGTCATTGTCCTGTCTTTATAGGCGAAATACATGGGGGTGAGGAGGAGCTTGTTTCAAAGGAGATAAATTCAAAAAGGAACTGGTCATCTGTAATGTTTTCTTAGGTCTGTGTGTAAATTCAGAGACAGAGAGAAACGTTTAAAGTCTAATTTAGGATATCCTGGACAAAAGTCTTCCAGGAGAGACAATCTATTCTCATTTCAATCTTTTATCCTTTGCTATCGTGTTTACTTTTGCATCTTTAGGCTTGGATTCGTGGCTTACATTGGCACTTAAACTGGTTGAGTTCTTTTATTTTCTGTCATCTGAAGCTACCACTAACATAAGGCTTCTCTGATTGCCTACTTATAACAACTAAACTAAATTATTATAAAATGATTATAAGGCAATGATAGTATGTATACTGCAACATGGATCTAACAGATAGATTCCAGGCTCTTGTGTATGATAAGCAAAGGATTGTAAGCACAGATCCAATAGTAAAAGAAAAAAAAATCTACATTTATTGAAGATAACAGGAAGATATGCCCAGGTGGCATGGAAAGAAAGGTAGAGCAGCTATGACATGAAAATAAAAAGTGTGGCACACAGATAAATCTGGATTTGATTTTAAAAGATACATACTCCAAAGGGTGCCTCCTACTGGATCTTAGGGTATGACTGACAGGAATTATTAACAGGATGTTGAGTCTTCTCAGGGGCTTCTAGCACACAGGTCTATCCCAGAGTTCATTCCGATTAAATTAAATATGTGAGATGCCACCCATATTTAAGAGACTTTAATGAGGTTAGAGTGTGGAGGGGAGGGTACTGAAGGTCAGGCCACAAGATTTCACAGGCATGTACTCTAGCCTGGGGTGTTAGCAATTTTCTGGGTCTTTATTTTATTTTCTTCTCTTCTTGGGACAATGGGAGAACAATCAGCCTTGGGGTGAGGTGCAAATTCAAGTGGGACAAGGGGAGACTCCTAATCCCAAGTGTGCTACTCCTACTAGTATTTATGAGTTAAGATATAATTATCAGTCTCTGGATCAAAATATCTCAGCTACACCTTTTGAATGTAATTTTTGATAATTGGACCTATTAAATAAACTTCTTAGAGATTGTTCTCTTACACAGATTCATAGAAAGTAGAACTGGGTATAAAATGCATTTTACTTAAAATCTATAATTAATCTTTCTCAAAATTTTGCTGTCATTGACATTTATTCATGCTTTGAGTGCTTTTATAAAAAAGATTGAATTGTAACATGATACAACATACTAATACAATTTGATTTTAAAACCATGAATTGAAGTACAATGTCTATCTTCAGTAATGGATACAGAAAGCATCAAGAATACACTCTTGTAAGTGTGTACTATAATGAGAATGCTTAAAACTGACCACAAAGGGCAAGTTATTGTGCTGAGAAAATATTTTCACTGAAAACAAGAGTAATATAAGATATTTTGCTGAATCCTTTTGCTGTAAAATATGATGGAGTGCTCAACAGTGCCTGCTATTTCCACATTTTTGGTAGTACACTGGGCTGCATTTCCAGCTGCTATGGAATCATCTAGAAACCCCAGGGTACAGAGAAGATAACTAAATCATTGATTGAATGACAAGGCCAAAGAATGCTGACCACGGTATAAAAGGGACTTTGATACACACAAAGAAAAATATACTTTAAGCCACTCGAATTTGGGGTGTGCTCATCACAGCAGGTCATATATTAGTTTTTTAAATTTTTTTCTTTTTATTGAGTTTATTGGTGCAATCTAGGTATACAATAGAGTTACATTCATTATTGTAATCCTGTACCTTTACATGATAGGTCTTGATTCTCATTTTTTCCCCTTGTCCCTGCCCTCCCTTCACTCCCTCCTCCTCTCCCCATTTACTAACACTTTATTTCCATTATTTCAATTTCTCACATTTTTTCCTCTCTCTTATTACCTTTTCCCCACCCTTCCCACTTTCCCTACACCTTTAGCCCTTTACTTCCTATTTTACTTTATTAATTATCTCATTAGGATCCTGTGTACTATTATAGTTTTTCACACCAGAGAAACTATTCAGTATTTCAGTTAAAGAAATCTCTGTATGAACATTAAAAATAGGGAATCCTAAAATAAAACTAAAAAGGAAAGTAAAAGAGTAAAGGCAATGATTAAGATTAAAATAATCCTTAATTCTGAAGATAAAAATGGTCCCTGAACATATTTAAATTGCTTCTTGCTCTTGCAGTCTTATCTTATTCTTTTTTTCATTTAGAGAATACTTTATTAATTTCTGTAATAAAACCCAAGTAGATATGACCTTACATATTTAATACAATGTGTTACCCCTGTACAAATGGAAAAATATAAAATAAAAATAAAATTTAAAATTTAAATTTAAATTTAAAAAGTTAACATTTGTAGACCAATATAGCTGTCAATTTCTGTACAATGCCATCTCAACACAGTAAATTGGGATAACTTTTCCAAAGTTGACAGAACAGTTAAAATTTCCAAAAATTCAAATTATACATATGCAGGTATATATATATTTTTTTATATAAAAATACCAATAATAGCAGTATGTTATGCATCAATAGCAGCAGCAGCTTTTCCAGGTTCTGCAGTAGACATTTAGCACATTCCATTAAAAAAAAACAAAAACAACAAAAAAAAGAAAAGAATAATATATTATTAACATGAGAGACTATAAAGCTCAGTTAAGTGGGAGAAATTAGCGGTTATATGTCCTTTCTACTATAAGACAATAGTGGTGTGACCAAGAAACAGTTTTAAGCAGAATTTTCCCATAATTCCTGAGAGTTCAATTGTTTGAGTCAAGAACGGGAACAACTTTTTAATAGTTTTGACAATGCTAAATATGCAAATTTCAGCTTCCATTTACTGTTGTTAAGAAAGGTAAAGTCTATGTCTGGACATGGTGCTTTCTCAGCCGTGTAGGTGAAGGCAGGCTTTTCCAGAGGTGATTCTAAAAATTCCTTAACTGTGTTACTTCAATTACAAGTTAAACTTCTGTTTTTGACTCATATGATAAATTTTATTACACATATCCATTGTCAATATTATATATTCAGGTCAAACTAATTGGCCAACACAAGACTTCCATTATGCAGATGTAAAGTAAATTTATGAAAGTCAAAATTTTTCCATTAAAAGAAGAAGGAATTACACAATGTTATTTATTTGGAACCCAGAACCTAGTCAGTATCACATCCTTCTCTTCCAAACTGGATACAGCAAATAACTTAGTGCTATTTATTTATCCAACTATCTAATTATTTTAAAGATAAATGTAACTTTATGGTGGTTTTTAATGACTAACTTATTCTGAATTTCCTCAGAAAAAATATTTGAATCACTTTTAGCAAAATAACTGTGGATGATTTTCATCTTGATAAATGAAGACATTGCTTTCATTTATAGAATAGATAAGTGTATTGACTGTCTTGTTAATATAACTATCATCTGTGTTGGTCAGTCATTAAACATTTCTAGGTAATAAGTGCTTTTTGCTTGCTAAATGATAAATATACGAATGAGATCACACAATGGCAGTATCTAGAGAGATTTCAATCTTGTTTTCTCTGGTGCCTATGGGGCTTAGAGCATTCAGATTCCATCTGGCAGCCTGTCTTCTCCTCTACTTCTAGTCCTTGTAAAATATAAAAAGCAGACACACAAGTTAAACAACAACAACAAAAACCAGTTTATATGACTCTTCATGAAGATTATAATTTTGCTAAGGCTGTTTAAAATGTGGAATGCTACCAAATACTGTATAGGATGTTTAAGCAAAAATTAAAAGTACTTGCATGTTTGTGGATTAGGATTGTGTGCTATGTCTACCACACAAATATATTTATAAATGCTATTACATTAAAATTATACACAAGATTTACAAGGTATGGACTATCTATTGTGCATATAAAATATCATTCAGGTTATTTTGTAGAGCAAATCCTTAGTGTTCCACGTTGAAAGTATCATATAGTTATTTGTTTCTTAAGGAATAATTGACCATTTTTGAAAGTTTGCCCTTTTATTCTCTTCTTAAAAAAAAATATTGACTGGTTTAAAATTCCCTGAACAATCACAGTTGGCACCATTAATTTAACAAGAAAGAATTCTTATCCTTTACAGAGATATCTGCTGAGATACAGCTGGGAATAATTTGATTTTTAGTGATGTAAGGCACTGTGGTGGCCTGAGTGTCTGTCCCAGTGTTTTTCTCATCTTGATTGGATCTTCTTGTGTACAGCTTGTCTGAGCCTAACCCAATCTATCATTGACTATCAGGCTTCTGAAAACAACTTTGTGGAAGAGTAAAACTTTTGTTAGATTGTTCATGTTGTGAATTCTGCTGGGGAAGCTCATTTCCTTCACATTTTTCTACAAAGACTTTCCTCTCACTCTGTTGAAATGAAAAATGGATAATATACATGTATAAGTTTATTTCTTGCTCTATATGTAAATACTATAATACTTCTAAGCATTTCAATATTCAGTTTTTAATTTTTTTGTTTTGGGTTTATATATTTCTGTGTGAACCTAGAAATTTAATTATTACCCAAAACCTTATTTCTCAAGTATAAATTGTCCTCTTATTTCTTTTTAATATATATTTATTGATTTTATAGATACATTTTTGGTATATCTTTTTGCTCACATTCATCATTGGGAATTTATAGCTGTACATGATATGTCTTCATAGGTTTTATCCTATTTTTTATATGAATTGAGTACAGATCAACTTTGCACACAGGAATAACAATATTTATTACTACCTGAAAGATGATAATCAGTTTGAAGAGATTCTAAGCCAAGATACTTAAGGTCTAATCTCTCAAAATAGAAAAATGTAGTTAGTGAAGAGTGCAAGATTTAATGACAGTGTGTTTGGATTTCTACCTGCTCTCTCTTGAAAAAATAATATACTTTGCCTTTGCCTTTTAATTTATATTTATTTTAACCATAAATGAAAATGTTTAAAATTTGGGCTTAGCATTTATCATCATTTCATTAACATTTCATTCTAGAAAGAAAATGCAGTTTCTGGACCAAGTGCTCTGATGTCAAAATTTATGTCGTGATGTCACTAGGTGATTTCTGAACATGAATTCCAAGAAGAAAATGCAGGCCTCAACTGACTCCAGCTATAGGGTAGACTGTAGCTTTACTGACTTCAGTCACAAATAAAGAATTTTCATAACACATCATTAAGAAGCTTATTAGATAGAACTTAAAAGTACATACTCAGAGAATAGAGTACTGGTCCTGAAGAGAGATGCACTATGTATGGTCTGAGTTTGGGGATTTGTGTGTGTTCTCCGGGGATATCCTGAGATGGTTGGTGATGGTTGTGTATCCCTACCATCTATTTAGTGGGCTAGATAGGAATATAAACAATTTGTGCGCGTGAAGTTTAGAAATATGTTGCCCACTTAATAATGCTGCTTCCTTCTGGATGGAGGTCTGTGGGAGGAAGAGCAATTTATCTGTGAAAAGCATCAAATTTCATGCTTATTGTATCTTTCATGTCCTCATGTTTTTGAGTGAATTCCTTGGAAGGGAAAAAGCCATTGTAATCTTGGGTAAGTTTTGGCTCCCAAAGCTGCAGTTTTTCTGAAAAGTGCAATATTAAATCATTACTTTCTTTATATCCTTTATATCTATCTTAATTTCTTTAATCTTATTTCAGTATCAGTTCAAACCTGACCAGAAAGACTTGGTGATAGAGGAATAGAGGCACAAAATATTCCTGTGAAGGTTGAGAGCAAAAAGATCTAGAGAAGATACTTCTCACAGAATTCCAAGCCTGACTTCTACACAAGGAGATTGAGAGAGGGTGGAGGACTAGGCTTCAACAATGATTTTAAGTGAAACAGAATTAAAGACATAAAAGTCTCATATTTAGATTTCTTTCACATGATACATAATCCAATATTTTTGTAATAGGATGCCAACAGTATATTAATTAACCTTTTCTGTAAGTGACATGAAGAAAAATCTAAAAGAAGAAAGATAATACAAAATAAACATTGAGCCCGAGGAGGTAATGATACCAGGATTTAGTAGTTGAAATGGGAGTCTAGTTTAAAGGAGACTATGAAAGAAACACCAGATGAGACTGGGTTTCTTAAGCATCACTGCTGCTAGACCTGTAGTTTGATTTGGTTTTGCACAACATAAATTATATAAATGAGTACTCACGTGTAGAGCAAGTTGGGGAGAAGGCATTCAAATTGCTTTGGTTTATATCTAACTGTCTCCCAAAGCCTCACACATTCAAGGTGGGTTTTTGGAAGGTTACTGGATCTTGTGTGGGGGCTCACAGTTGACTTTCTAGGAGGTGGGGCGTGGTCTGAAGAAGTAAAGCACTGATGGTGTGACTTGGAGGCTTGTTTCCCTTTCTGGCTCAGTTACTTAACTCCCTCTGCTTCTTGGAACCCATGAACTGAACAGCTATTCCTCTGCTATATTCTTCTGCCATGCCCTCTTTCCTTGGAGTCAGTTAACCATGCAAAAATAGATAACTGAAATATAAGCCAAAATACACTTCTCTGAGTACCCAGTGTCAGCAACCAGGAAAATGACTAAGATATAAATATTTTTAAAATGCCAGAAAAAAACATGTGCCACTGAACAAATAAAGGAGAGCAGAGTCCAACATGAAGAAAGTCACTTTCGCCAGCCTGGAGACAGAAGGCATAATTAGACAGGATAATGCATGTAATGCCCTATACACTAAGGAAGATGTGTGTGAAAAAGAAAGCCATTATTGACATTTACATCTTTGGAAAACATGTAAAATGTAGATCTAGAAAAGTGATCATTAGTTAATATGATGGCTTTTACAATATCAACCATGTGAATACTTTGGAAAGTCCTTAAAATTTTTACTGTAAAGCAATGTTTTATGGATGTATGAATACTTTATTCACACACAGATGTAAGCAAACATTTCCACATTTTGCTTATATTATATAGCGGAATATATACTTAAAAATACCAAATGGTATTTTTGAATGTGTATTTTACTTTAAAATAGAGTCTCACTTTGTAGTGCAAGGTGGCCTTAAACTCAATATGCAGCCCAGGCTGGCCTTGAACTCACAGTGATCCTCCTGCCTCTGCCTCCTGACTGCTGAGTAACAGGCATGTGTCAGTAAGCCTAGATCTGAATTCAACTTTTAGTCTCAGACGGAGTGGAGCCCTTTATATTTTTAAAGAATGAGCTGCTTTATTTCACCAAAATACCAAATGTATCTGTGTAACAATTCAACTTTCCAACACTGAGAAGTCAGATTGCAAAGACATTTTGTTTTATTCAATGTTTATTGAATTTCTTCCTGCTTCTTTAGTGCTCACACCAACGTGAATTAGCATCAGGGCATTCACAGGCCCCAGGAACTGAAAATTCAAATTTGAAAAAGTGATCATGCTCTCCAGGAGCTATAGTGTGAAGTGAAAGAGAGAGAACAAGCAAAGGCACACATGCTGTCAAATTACAAGTGCATTAGTAATTCTCTACTATTCTGCTTCTATAGTCTTCCTTGAAGTTCAAAGACTACATCCTGGCCAGGAAAAAAAACTGTAGGACAAAACTGGTCATTGTATTTCTCCCATTCTTTTTTGATTTCTAAGTTATGTCAACTTTATGCCATTTTTCAGGTTTAACCATAAGTTCAGGTGAATTCCCTAGGCACAGGAATTTTTTCCTTCTCATTTAAATTGCATACTACCATATCTTACAGAATGATATTTTAGAAATGAAAGAAAAAGTAATACATGCTATTCCCTGCAGGAGACCACAATATTGATTATGCCAAAAGCAGACTGTAAGCAGTGCAGGCTGTGAAGCTAACCCCACAATTGGCTTGTTGGAGAAAGGAGTCCAGATGAAGCCTACATGCTGAGGTCAGAGTAATTAAATTCCCACAACTAAAGCCTTCTAACTAGAAGGACAATGATCTAATTACATCTGTATATTTTGTCTATTGTGTTCCTAATTTAAGAATGCTTTGTTTTGACCTTTATGAGGCTTGCTTATGTTAATTTCCATAGAAACCACATGACTGCACATCCTCACATGTAGTTCTGCCCTTATGTATAGCTTGCCCATACCCCGGTTAATTACCAATAAAAATAATTGGCTTGGGCTGGCCTTTGTCAGTTGACCAGCATTGGTCATCGTGGCCCCAGATTTCTGTCTCTCATAGTTCTGTCTTTTCTTTTCTTTTTTTCCCCCTCAGGTCTGCATTGTACACTGGGAGGGAGCCTGGAGCCCACTACAGAGGTTTCTTTCTGGTAATGTTTCAGGGGTTCCCATTTCCAAGTGCACGACGTGTTCGTTCATTCCTGTTAGGACCAAAGGTACATTGACTCATTTCTGGCAACCTTGTTCATATTTGTCTGTGATAAATATAAACATATTAGAATATTTTAATTTAAAGGAAATTTAATTTGTAAAACTGAAATTTTTGATAATTTTATCAAAAAGAAACTGAATAACAAAGTGACAATTTAGACAATTCATTATGATGGAAAATGGTTCATAAGAGTTTTATCGAAATCCTGGATAGAAACTAATAAATATATATAGCCTTAGTTATCTAAGGCAGAATTTTTATCATTTGAGGGGAAGGTGTACATTTTATTGATGCATAAAATATTTAGTATAATCTTTAGCTTAAAGTATGAGTCTAATAAATATTTGTAATGGATTTAATTTATCTAATTTTCCATAAATCTGTTGCTTATAAAAGCAGAGCTGAGTTTTTGAACAATTTCAGTAATTTCCCTGTTGTTTTCCGACATTTGTTTTAATATTTCTATTATCATTCTCATTTGTTCAGTTGTGGTAGTCTTGCTTGTACTTCTTGGACTGTCCTGTAATGGTACTAAAATACTTTATAAATAGGAAGATTCATTAGGTTTCAAATGCATACATTTCAGTTTTTTATTTAAATTGAATTTATTGGTACTTTCTAGGTAAACAGTACAGTTACATTCATTACTGGGATCTTGTACCTTTACATGACAGTTCTTGGTTCAGTTTTATGTACATCTGTGAATCTACGCTTGTGTGTTACATTGAGCAAAAAACACCGCCCGCCACAAAATAAAATTAAAAAAAAAAACT
Organism: Fukomys damarensis; assembly: GCF_012274545.1. NCBI lineage: Eukaryota > Metazoa > Chordata > Mammalia > Rodentia > Bathyergidae > Fukomys > Fukomys damarensis. Next base: position 20,706,282 of record NW_022900942.1, read on the forward strand.
CTCTCCTATATCCTAACGGATTAAAAATCCATGTGGTAATATATTAGGTATATATCTTGCTTCTATCTAATTTTCTGTACACATTTATAGAAGTTGCCCTTAAGGTTCACATTTGGACTGAATGCCATTGAATATATTTTGGCTTAAAATTCAGGTCTTTTTAGTGTTACTGCCAACTTTACCCACTTTCTCTCATTTATCACATTCTGTTCCTTATAACTTTCTCTAATGATTTCTTAACCTCTCTGGAGTAACATAGCTGACTTTTTTCTCTGTTCCTTAACTTTTGGCTCCATTTCCATTTGAGAACCACAATAGGAAGCTTCAGCTTTGGTTGCCATAGCAGTGACGCTCGACTGTGCCATTTGTATGTGCTTGAGGCATGAGCAGAGTCACAGAAAAACACCTTTACTTTAAATATATTTAATATTATCATGCTTAAAATAAAATTCAAAGAATTTACAAAAACAAGGTTTTTAAATCTTTCAAGTAAACTTTTTAAAAAATAATTTATTCTGAGTTCTTTAAAATGTTTTTAATCTGAGAATTCACAGCTATGCTCCTCAGTCCTTATTCCTTTGAGTTTTTATCTGCAGGGTTGTGTAACAGAATGAACTCATAAAAGTAGAACATGATTTTGGGGGACAATACCCACAGGATACTCTCAAGCAACCAGTGGAAAGGACATTGGCCAAAACATTACATAATTTTTACAAAATCAACTGGGCTCAAAAATTTTATTAAACCTGTCTTTGCATGTAAAACTTATTCCCATCACTGCATTATATGTGTCATTCGCAAAAGATGTATCAGTATAATTTTGAAGGTTAAAATTAACATGATGGTTGAAGAAGAATATAGACAGCTGCATTTTCTTTTATCTCTTGGACATTTAGTGACATTTGAGAAAAGGTTTTAAAATTTCCTCAAAATTGTGTCTTCTTGATTTTTCAGGATTGAAGAAGAGTGAAATTAGGATATTATTAACATTATTATTTATTTGACTTTGTCATATGTACTAAACTGTTAGATATTATGCAGTTCTATTTTGGAAGTATAATCTAATCTCAAAAACCATGATTTAACCTCAAGATTCCTGCCATCAATTTTGTAATGCACTGTATCAGTTGGGGCTCACTAAAGGAATATAAACATTTATAAATATAAATATGAATAATGTATGAAGTAGGCTGAAAATGGCCACCTGCACAATCAGGGGTGGAAGAATGCATAATGGCCATCTGAGTATAGGAGAACGGGAGGATCCAGTTGAAGGGTGAAGGCTTGGGGCTCACTGCAGAGTCTAGAAAGCTGAAGGGCTTGTAATGCAGTGCCAAAGAGTCTATGCTGGAAGTCTGGAGAAAAACATCCAAAGGCAGTGACAAAGACCAGAGTTCCTCCGAAGAAGCAAAAGGAAAGCCTTCGTCCTTCTTTCTCCTTTTATTCCATCCAGGCTACAAGTCTTCTGGTTGGTGCCACCCACATCAGGAGTGAGACTTACTTCCTCAAACTGTGGCCTACATGTCAGTCAGCCGCAGATGTACCCTGAGCTGTGCTCCACTAATCTACACATTTCTTAATCCATTCAAATTACATCACACACATCAATATTTATTCTATTTTGTTCCCACCTGCCAGAGAGTTTTCCATATAAGATGTATGATTACCCAGAGATTGGAAATTAAAATAAATGGATAGATTATCCCCGATGATCACTTAAGCAATCTTGATTAAAGAGAACACAATAGTAAAGATTAATAAAAATTAATATTGTATCAGGGAATTGTTTCTTGTTTGAAATCAATATATAATTATTGTCTTATTGGCACAAGAATATTAATGAAACATTTTATTAGAATATATATTCATTGGTGCCATATAAGGTGACATATATATATATATATATATATATATATATATATTCCAGTTTTTAATTTAGAATGACTCTCAGAAATTATATATAAGTATTTTCTACACTTTTTGTGATACCTGAAAATGCATAATTTTCTTCAGCTCTTCAGTCTTACTTTTTACCATTTATAATTGCACACTTGGTGCTGATATTGCTAGAGAGCTCCTAGAGGGTCAAAGTGATATCTGCATCAGATTGAAATACTTAGAAACATCTGATGTTGACAGCATGTTCTCCTCACACCTTAGCATCTATGCATTAACAGTACTACAGTACTAACCCACAGTTTAAACTACCATATACTTGATATGAGATCTATGAATATTCATGTCAAATTTACTTTTTACTTATACAGGCAGAGTAACTGAACTCATTACCCAGACTAATGAGCATAAAAATATGCTTATGTTCAATGTAAATTTTACATTTAGAAATATTTCTTATATATGCTTGCAATGACCAGGACACTGGATTGCCAGGAAATCTCTTTTTATTATTGTGAAATGTAACATTTGTAAAAACATTTTTGACCTCTGTTTCTATTAATATCCTTTAACTACTCCTCAGTCCACCAAAATCACAACAGTGAAAGAAAGGAAGATTTATTTGCTGTCATTAATTCTCCATCTCACAAAAGGTAGCTGTCTATTTTCTCAATTATCTGAGCTTCTTGCGTAGAGAATGGGAGAAAATTACTAACCAGGAGTCCTCTCAAAGAGAACTTTCCATTTATAAAAGCTCCTAGGGTTTAAAATGGTACTAAAGTAAAAGTGAAAATCGAAAAATATGTAGTTCTCCAGAATCAGGCACAGGTAAGCAAATCGCCTTGTTAGGGATGTTTAATAGTCAAAGTAATTTGTCTATTTATATCTGATGTAACATTCATATTTTGCTTCTTAGAAAATATATATGTTCTTCCAAACAAAAATTATAGGTAATTTAAGAAACAAAAATATAACATTGCGATGCCATAGTAATGATAACATTGTTAAAAAATTGGAATTAGGAGGCAGTTAGTATTGAGTATTTCACTAAATATATTTTAAAAATTATAATAATTACAAAGATATAAAAATGGCCTTATCAGCAATATCGATGTCAGTATAAATCATTCCTTACTCTCTAAAGTAAAAACCAACGTCAATTACAGTTTTCTTTGGGAATAGTACAGATAAAAGTTGGTGGATACAGAGAATAATAAATCAACATTCCAAATGCATAAATTAGTAATCGAGGTTATTCTACAAATAAACATAGAACTGTATACTTTATAAAAATATAAAGGGATACAAAGAAATATTGGGCCTTCCTATGAGGAGAAAATTCTGTGCACTTAGTGAGATCAAACATTATAAGACCTTTCTTTCTAACCTAGTTAGTGATAATCTAAAGCACCCAGATAATTTTCAGAAATGGAAATAAAAGAGGAGATGAATGTGAATGAAAGAAAGGAAGCAGCTGAAGGAAAGTTTGGAGACTTGTAGGGCGTGGATGTGTCACCAATGCTGCTATATATGTTCTGTAAAAGTATAGACTGGGAAATAACAAAATAAAGTGTAAAAACATAGAGTAGAATTTCAGGGCTCAATAATCTTACAGAAGCATTTCCGTGTGGAAACAATGTGACTGCTGTTGTGTACTCTTCCTACTAAAATTTGTCATATTTAGTGATAATTGTTAAATAATATAATAGACATACTGACAAGGTCGTTGATATCCATAGGAACTTACTTAATGAAATATTTTGACGAATCCATTAATAAGTTTAGGCATAATTGTAACATGTATGTATTTTTCAGTTCTAAAACAAAATATCTTTTTTTGGTCAAGTTGAAATATAAAATAAACCTTGAAAGTTGAAATGTTCTCAACCGCAAAATTAACAGTAGATGATATATTTTGAATAATGTGGAGACTGAGTAAAATAAGTAAATGAGATACATCTATTGTGATTATTATGCTTTTTGGAAAGTATCCATAATACCATGTGTGAGTGAGTGCTGTTGAATTCAATCTTGTAGGTATAGCTCAGAATTTTTCAAATAGAGAATATTAAACAGATGCGTTGGCTTTCAGGTGTAAAGTTTATAGAAGAAAAGATTATTTCCAATCTCATTTCACTTGTCATTGCACAATTCTCTGGGAAGATATATTTTCACTAAACTGCATCATGACATCTTCACAGCTTCAGTTTTCCTTAATGTTGTCTCAAGGAAGTGCGTGAAATATTCTCTTTAATCCATCTCAGGAAAGCTGAGCATCTATGTCAAATTTCAATAGGCTAGAAATATGAAGAATGAAATTAACCACAAATTTAAAAAGAATTGGAGCACAATGCTTGTTCTGAGCAGTGAATAGGACAGCATTCTTACACTAATTTTATACACCACACACCATGTAGCTATGCATGTTCTTCAACACAGTGTCTTATGGTGAAAGCCAGGCACAGCACTCCATTTTTCAGACTTCACCGAACGACAAATTTACTACCTTTTTCTGTGATGTAATCCATTAGTAAACTGTAAGTTTGATGGAAATTTCATCCTTTCAAAAGTATTATACAGTGATACCTCGGTTCATAAGTTTGATTTGTTGTACAGTTTTGGAAAGGGTGGCCACATTTGTGTTTGTGCAAGAAAGATGGCTGTGGTTGTCCCTGTCATGCAATGTAGAGTGTGCAGACAAAAGCAAAATCTGTCAAATAGTTTGGTTTGCAAACCAGATTGTTTACAAACAAGCTGGGAGTGTGCAAACATGTAAATCCTAGCACTCCGGAGGCTGGGTCAGGATTGCCATTAATTTGACTCCATATTGTGCTTCATAGTGAGACTCTGTCTAAAAAAAAATAATAATAATCGTTTGCAAACAAAAGCATTCATGAACCAAGGTAGAGGTATCACTGTAATCGCTTGTATTTGATGATTTCACTATAATATGGAACAGAACAATTTTGTTGCATGTTCTCTTTGTGTATCATTATACTACACACAAAACATTTTACCCGGAGAACAGGAATGCTTATTTATTTGGTTGCTTGTGCACAGTGCATATTTGTTTTTGGTAGTTCAACTAAATCATAAAGGGTAGACATTTCTACTTAATCTTCCTGAAATAAAAGCTTAAAGGTTTAATATGCTGAACCTGTTATACTATTATAAAATTACTAAATAGTGGTCTAAAACATTATCTCACATCTTCCATTCCTGCTTTGCTCTGCCAACGATTTTATTTGGCCTATTATTTTCATAATCAGAAAGATTCGGCCCAATACTTTGCAAATTTTATGCTCACAATGCCTCTTTCAAGATCCCACCATATATAATTAAGAAATCTTCTCTGAATACCAAAATCAATTTTTACCTTTCATATTTAAAACTTACTTTGTTCTTTATACATTTTTTTAAATCTCTTTATTTTAGTCATGTTACAGTTCTCTCTAAAAGACTGACTTTTCACAGATTACAAGGGTCAAGTCTCCTTAATTCACTTTGTACGACATCTAACAGTGATAGAAGCAGATATCTCCTTCATAAATGTGTGATGCTGATGGCAACAACTGTGAACAGGGGCTGCTTTTATTAATAATTCAGAGAAAAAGGAAAATCTGGGAAGCCTAGCAGTTAATGGGAAAGAAAATTCATATATTTTTTATGGATCCCAAGTGAAGAAATCATTAGCATACTAAACTTATAAAAGTCAGAGCCTATGCACATAGCAAGGTAAAAACATAACAGCACAAAATAGGTGAGTTCCCTTAGGTTAATTTTGTATTAAAAAATAAAAGTCTTCCTTAAAATACAGAATCAGATTTACCTGCCCTATCAGTGAGATCAAGTGGTTATCATAACAAAAGCCTGAAAAATATCAACTGATTTGTTTTCCTTATAAATTTATCATGGAAAACTGAAAATGTCTATTAAATTTCTAAAGTTTTTCAAGACACTTTTAATTCACTATGTCACTAAAATTTATCATTTTTTTCCATTGATTGGATATAGAGAGTCTGGTTAGCTATTTGCTTGATTCTTTCACCCAAGAGTTGCAAATAATTTCTTTCTTTTTCCTGTTACTGCCATTCCCTCCCTAATTCTCTCCATCTCCTTCCGGTCTTCTCTCCTTCCCCTCCCCTCCCCTCTCCTTCCCTTCCCCTCCGTTCCTTTCTTCCTAGTAAGTTCTTTTGAACTTGCTTGGTCTATTAAATTTATGGCAGTCTTTTATCTAGCTACTGACAGAGAATCACTAAGTAAGGGTTGTGGTCTCCATATACTCTGGCTGCCAGAGTATCAAAGGGTGCTTGGACTATGGCGGAGTGGTGGCCTATTTGCTCTTAGGAGGTGGGGACAGTTGGAGCCAAATTACTAGAGGTGTGACCGGGAAGGGTGTCTCTCCCTGCTGCTCCCTACTCTCTATTTATGGTATGTATTAAGTTCAAAGTTAATATGTATATTTTTTGTTGTTTCTTTGAGACAGTGTCTTGCTCTATAGTTCAGGCTTTCCTTAAGCTCCCTATGCAGCCCAGGCTGGCCTTGAACTCCTGGCAAACCTCCTGCCTCAGGATCCCAAATGCTGGGATTACAAGGCTTGCACCACCACGTCCACCTGTAACATGTATACATTACAATATTAATCAATAGAGATAGTGGAATTGTGTTGACTGGCACCACAATTTGGAATTGGGGAATATGGATCAGACTTCTTCACAATAGAGACAAATTCTGATTCAGAGCTTGTAAATATAAAATGCCATCGTATATTAGTTCAGAATTAAGAGAGAAAAAGAGGAAGAAAGCTAACCTAGGGAAATGTCACGAGCTTCATAATTAGTAAAGTAAATGAAAGTAGTTTAATCCTGGTGTGCAGCTTGATGCTAGAGCACTTGTCTCATAGAAGGATAAGTAACCATATGTACTTTTTCCTAGGTTTACACAACTAAGTTTGATTTAAAGAATAGTTATTAAAAGAAGTTGCAGAAGGTTTAAGAGGATGGATGGAGAAGGTGGATTTGATCAGTACATCTTGTGTCCATTCATAGAATATCATACTAAACCCCATTAATATGCACAATTATTACATTATCTCAAAAGAATAAATAATGAAATAAAAGTCTATAAAGCATAATCTATATTCTGAGATTTAAAAACAAATAAATAAGGCCAACTGGTACTTTATATTATGTTCTTAGATACTTAAATATACAGAAACAGTTTTGACAGTGAAACTGAAATTGTAAGTCTCTCCTGAGAGACTTTCAAGGCCTCAGGTTCCATGTAAGAAACCGGGAAGATTTTATTCTTTTTTTTTTCTTTGTAGAAAATAGCTTCCATAGTTCTGCAAAAGGTGTCCAGAAGTTGTAATTGTCACACAACATTTCAGTTTTCTGGAAAATCCTGCCTTCGAAAATATTATGATAAAGAGAAGACTGAGAATAAATTTGAGCTCTCTGATGATATCTCAAGTGGATAGCATCGGGATTAGGATGCTTCAAATGCAGACTACACATATAGTGCATTATATGTCTCTACATTGCATTTTTGACCTGATGAAGATATATTTATTTATTTATGTTAATAATGGGAGAAGATACTTAACATATCTGTCCCCAACAGAATGAAAATATGGTAGCTACAACATAAGCTATTAAAAGAAGATTCCTTGTCTTTTCCAGGTGTTTCACACTATATTGTCCATAGACATCACCGAGTATTAGTACGTTTTTATTACATTAAACATGCAATATTTTCATATGCCAAAACCCTACTAAATTATATATAACCATTCATAGGAGGGTTATGTGTCCATTCTTTATAAAATAATAGAAAAAAAAGAGCAGACTTATTTTTAGATATTCATCTCTTAAATTTCTAATAAGATTTTTAAGAAAATTTCTATTTTTGGAATATTTTGTTGTTTGTGTATATGACTGAGTATTGTTCTGTCTTAGCTTTTACACTTAAGGATCATGATATGTTGGATTTGTTTTAAAAAAGATATGTAATTTATCAGTCTTGGAATAAATCAAAGAAACAAAAACAAAAAATACTGTATAACTTCAAATTATATCCTGGAAGAAATGCAATCACTAAAAAGAAGTTTATTTATTAGAAGATTTTTGTCATTATTAGTTTTGGTTAAAAAAAAAGATTGCACTGTGCTAGATTAAAGCAAGGAAGTGCATCTTTGATACAACTCCTCACCCAGATTCATCCAGGAGTAAAATGATATGGTTTCAATACTGCAGCACTGATTAAACAAATATTATAGAATGGATACTTTGACCAAGCCATTATCTTAGGGCAGGTTAATGATGAAAACAGCTCCATAAATGCTTATTGTTGAATGGAGAAATCATGTAAAAGTCTGCAAAGCAGTGGGTGTTACAGCACAGAAGAGTGTCATGCTCTGTCAGAGTAGAGTTTAGAAAGAAAATATTAGACAAATTACAAAATTTAAGAAATGCAGAAAATGGTGAGAGTGACTAATGAAAAGTTGTGTGTTTGTGTGTGTGTTTTTCAGAGCTAAGATTTTTCCTTCATAGTTCCAGAAGATTAGAAATGCCAAGTCTTTCTAATTTCCAATGGATTCATGTTCTTGATGTCAGTTACATATCTCTATAAACACTGAGTCCCATCCACTTCCCCTAAGGCACTGAGAGTGGACTTGTAGAGGCATATTATGTTAATATGGGTGACTGACATCACCACACTCTTAGCAAGATATGGTAGCCAAGTTACTCAGCCCAGTCTGATATTTTATACATGACAAAATAGGATAGCTGTGGGTTATTATTTACTAAAATAGGGTTCATAAGCTAAATGTTTTATAGAAATAGAAAAAAGAATACTTCAGTCAGTGATACCTCCAGCTACAATCAACTAGAAATCCAGACAAAATGTAATAAAAACTTTAACAAAGGAGGAAAAGTATTGTTGTGGTATCCTTCACTGTTACCTAGCCATCTCTGTTTTCTCTCTCTGATCTCATCTCTTTCTCTTGTCTCTTTACTCATTCTGCTCAGCCACCAGCCTTATTGGCTTCATTATTTTTCTTGAAACATTTTAGGCATACTCAAGGCTGAAGGCCTTTGCAATCACTATGTTTGTGAAAGCACCCTTCAACTAGCTATGGACACGATAATTCCCTTGTCTCTATTAAGTCCTTTTTCAAGTATCACCATCTTAATGAGATTTATTTTGGTCAGTGCAACTACTAAAATTAATAAATAGTTTCTAAAATAGACCTAACCTGATATTTTTATTTTTTAATTTTTTCTTCATTGAGTTTATTGGTACATTTTAGGTATGCAGTACAGTTACATTCATTATTGGGATCTTGTACCTTTACATGACAGGTCTTGGTTCTCATTTTTTCCCCTTGTCCCTGCCCTCCCTTCACCCCTTCCTCCCCTCCCCATTTACAAAGAATTTAACCTGATATTTTTATAACACCACTTTCTAGCATGTTTGTTAATTCACTTCATTATTATTGTTGTTGTTGCTGTTGTTGTTGTTGTTTGGTTTTTTTAAGACAGGGTCTCACTATGTAGTTGAGACTGACCTGGAACTCACTGTGTAGTCCAAGTTGGTCTCGAATTCACAGTGATCCTCCTCAGCCTCCCAAGTGCTGGGATTATAGGTGTGCACCACCATGCCCGGCTTCACTTAAATATTAAAGCTATTACTGATACTATTTTGCTGAGCTAAATATAAGATAATACTATAAACATAAGAAAGACATCCATGTTGGTGGGTAATGGTAGTTAACAGATATAGTCTACATGTTCTGTATGTAAAATGGACTCTAAATATTTGTTGCATGAATGCCTAATGAATTTATAAATATGTTAGTAACAATTTCAAATCCATTGTTGAACTTTTAAGAAAGTAAAGGTAATATTTAGGTGCTAAAATTATAGAGATTGTACAAAACCAGAGATGGAGACCTCTGCTAGAAATCTGGCTATATAGTAGAATGGAAAGATACTTTTTAATACGGAAGCTTTTCTTACACCAAGAGATACATAGAGGTCGGAAAATAAATCCTGCAATTCTAAAAATATGGGCAGCTTGTAGATGACTTTCATATAAACAAAAATAGATCAGAGCATACAAAAGAAAGTGAAGATACTTGTGAAGTTTTAGTAAATGCAAATCCTTGTTGGAAACATAAAGTCTTACATTACAGTCTCACACTTAAATTAATATATTTGGTTTGCTATAATAAAATGCCACACAAAGTTATTTCTTTCCTAGAGGCCAACCATCTAGCATAAGGGTGCCAGTATTCTTTTTTTTTTTCAGCTTTAATAGAGTTTATTGGTACATTTTAGGGATACAGTACAGTTACATTCATTGTTGGGATCTTGTACCTCTACATGACAGGCCTTGGTTCTCATTTTTTCCCCTTACCCCTCCCCTCCCTTCCCCCCCTCCTCCCCTCCCCATCTACAACCACTTTATTTCCATCTTTTCATTATCTCACATTTTTTTCTTTTCGCTTTTTACCCTTCCCCTACCCGTCCCACCTTCCCTACACCTTTAGCTCCTTTCTTCCCATTTCTAAGTGTCTATCATCTTATTAGGATCTTCTGTATTATTGCAGATTGTTCACACAAGAGAAACTATTTGGTATTTACACATGTGTGACTTATTTATTTCACTTAGGAGTATATCTTCAATATGTATCCATTTTCCTATGCATGAATCTATTTTCTCATTCTTTACGGCTGAGTAATATTCCATTTTATAGAAAAAACACAACTTCTTTATCCAGTTTCAAACTGATGGTCAAATAGGCTGTTTCCAAGATTTAGCTATTACAAACTGTGCTGCTATAAACATGGGTGCGCATACTTCTCTGTGATATGATTCTTTTAGTTCTTTTGGAAAGATACCCAGCAGAGGGATGACTGGATCAAATGGAACCTCCAGTCCAACCTCACTCAGGTATCTCCATATTGATTTCCATAGTGGTTGCACCAGTCTGCACTCCCACCAACAATGGAGAAGGATTCCTTTCTCCCCACAACTCCGCCAACATTTGTTATTGTGTGATTTCTAGATAGCAGCCATTCTTTGTGGGGTAGTATTCTTAAGTGCTGGTGAAGATTCTCTTTTTGAGTTACAGATAACATCATCTTCTATGTTCATGTTATGGAGAAAAAAAGCAAGCTCTCAAACATCTCATCAGAAGTTCACTAATCACATCAGATCAGTATTCTATCCCCATGACTACATATTAACCTGATTATGTCTGAAAGGCCCCATTTCCAAATATTATCACATTAGGGATAGCGTCATCAACTTGTGTAATTTCAAAGGAACCAAATATTGAGTCTATAGCAACAATATTCCCAAAGATACAAATTCTTTTCTCACAAATTAATTTATTCAATATTCCAATACATTCTTTTTTGTCATTTATTTACTAATTGTGTATTGTATGTTTCTTACCCATTTGAATTTGATGTTTATTAACCTGGTGTGCACTGGGATCTACTATTCTGAGTTCATATTTTTGGAAATGTCATCTGGAGGGAAATTTTTTTTAACTTTGCGTTGACATTTAAGAAAATTCTTCCAGATAACATATGTATTCATTGTATTCATGTTCCAAGGTTCCAGTTTCTTGGGAAAATATTTCTCTGGAATTATTTGTAGCTCCACAAATAGAGTGATTGTGAGATGCATGCAAACGTGAAGTTTGGCTGCTTATGATCATGATATAGAACAAATACTTTTTCCTCAACCTGTATGTTAGATGGAAAAGGGAAATTTTTATACTGTTTCCCATCAGCCATGAGTATGCTTTCCAGTGCACTACTGGTAGGCTTTACTTTTAGGGAGGAGGTACTTTACTTCTGGTACAATTTTCCACACTAGGTGGTTCATAAGGTTTGTCAGCTGTCCCATCATGCAGCCTATTAAACTGAAAGCCCTAAAGCACTGGAAGTCTGAAGGCAACTCCAGGAGTAATCAGTTTTAGTGACAGCTTGTTTGTATGGAACTAGCCTAATGTATTTCTGTGTGTGTGTGTGTGTGTGTGTGTGTGTGTGTGTGTGTATGTCCTTTGATAATGTCTTTCTTCTGTTTTTCTGTCTCCTAATTCTGCTTAGCTTTCATTTTCATAAAACTATATTATTTTTCAAGATATTCAATTATGCATATTTCTATAAGTGGAAAGTGTTTTATTAACTTTCTTTATTCCCCTAATTCTTGACAGTAGGTTTTAGTCTTTAGAGATGACTATGTATGTCCTATTTCTTTCCCACAAAGAGAGTATTTCAAAAAGACATTGTACTGAATTACAATATTTAAAAATGTCTTTGGCCATATGTGAAACACACCTTCTAATGTTAAAATTTCATACTTAATTTTTAAAAAGAAGCAATAAAACTTTGTCGCTCTATGGATATTTGTTGCTCTCTTTGACTTTTAAGAATGAAGTCTCTAGATTTTAAGTAAGAAGTTTAATCCATATTTTATAATGCTACCTGTTTTTTAGACTCTGGCATGTCCTAAATTCTTATAACTTTAGGAAGAAGAGATAATAAAGAAATTATATTAATATAGGTAGAACTTCTCAGTTCACACTTTACAGTCTACTTTAATTTAGTCTTTCATCAGTCCTGGCAATATTAAAATGTATTTTCTGTAGAAAATTTTGTTTTATCAATAGTAATTTCTATCTGAAATTAAAAAGAAAGTAGAATAGGAGAAAAGAGAGTAGGAGGATGAGGTGGGAATGAAATAGGAAATAGTATAAAGGAAACATCTTTTGTTCTTTTCTCAGTATATAGGAGAACAATAATAAAGGGACCATGCATATGTAATTTATAGTTAACTTATGTTACACTAAAAATTCTTATCATTAGGAGGCAAGTGCATGCACACAGGGATGCTAATACAAAGCACTACCAAGGAAAGATGAAATGAACACATTTTAGTTTAAAGAATGGCATATTGTATAAAAATCCTTGAACTGTATGTAAAAAAATCTGATTCAAAGAAGCAATTGTGGAGATGAGCTTTTATTGCTAAAAGCTTGCTCTCCTAATTAAGCAATATATCATATTAACATCTTTAGATACAAAGAATGCAAATTCCTACTGCATACTTCTTACCTATATATCTATGATCTCACTTTAAGGGAGCTAATTCTCATATTTGCAATAAAAAACACGGAGAAAGATTTCTTCTAACTGAAAGTTAAAGCCTTACATAATAAGGCTTCTAGGTATCTAAGGTCTAGGAAAACTGGGTTTCAAATATTAGAGTCAAAGATGCAAAAGCTGCTGGGTCAAAAAGGTGCAGGAATTGCCAGATAAGAAGTTAAGGAGAAATTGCTGTGCACAGAGCCCCATTTGATTCTGAAACAGTGTAGTTGATAAAAACAATGCTTCTTAGAAAATTGCTGTATAAATCCTCGGGTTGCTCTCAGCTCGGGAGACCATATCTTAAAAGACATGCTCTAGGGCTTTGAAAGCAGTCTATGAACAAATGCTCCCAACACAAATGGAGCACATGAAGAGTAAGTGCCCTCTGGCTCTTCAGAAGCATTAATATTCAGACAATTCACAATGATAATTCATTTATCCGTTTATCAAAGTCTTGATCAGTCTGTTATGCATCAGACACTGTGTTAGATAATGAGATAAATCAACAAAGACACATACAATCCAAGCCCTCCCTCAGCTTATAGTCAATTGACAATTGTGCCTATGAAATTAGAACAATGATACAAATCTTTCTATATGCTCACTAACTCTAAACAAAGTCAGGGAGATGGTTGTTCCTGGAACGAAATACCAGAGGCAGGAATGTGTAAAGGCATACACGTGTCTGGCCAGGGATGATACAGGAAGGTATCAGAGGCTTCACACTAAGGTCCTAGATGTTGATTTCTCATGTGCTGGTGCTGTGATACACTAAATTATCAGTTCTAAGGTTATAGCTAGATAATTAATGTAAATTCTATGTTCATATCTTATAATTACAATCTGACAAGGCTGAAATTAGCATTTCAAAAGTGACCTTTGGAAAATTTTCATTATATATACATATATACATAAAAGGGCTGGCATTTTTACTGACTGATACTTTGTTGAAAGAAGAGCTATTACTGCCTCATAACAATATTGCATATTCTGAAATGTAAAAAGTTCCTATTGATTGATTTGATTTATCTGTAAATGTGCAGAACATAATAAACTAAGTTTTGAAGTTCCTGCAAATACATGTTAGCAATGGTGAATACAATTGGAACAGGGGTATAGAGATGGATATTTAGATTTGTGTTCAGTCTCTGAGAAGATATTCTGGAATGCAAATCTTTTGGCTGATGAAGATGTTTCTTTAAGGTTTAGAAGTATTTTTGATTCTCCATAAACAGGCTTCCAATTGACCCAGTGTTATTATAATATAGGCTTTTTCTTTGGATGTTCAGGGCACCTTACAACAGTTTCAGACCTGAAAGAGACATTCATAATATGGAAATAAAGCAAATTGACTTATCTATGAAAATATTTAGTTTGGGACAATTAAAGAAGTGATTAAAAGATCAGTTTGAAATAAATAGTAATGTTATGTAGCCTCACAAACATTATTACATAAGGTTGAAATGATCCAGCAACAATTAATTGTCTAAGAAATAAGAGGATCCAGGAATCTCTTAATGAAGCTCTATAGTGCCATGGTTGTCCATTTGAACCCTGGAGAAAAAGAGTCAGAATTTGAATAAATTGAATGTAGTGCAAATTTGGGTAATCTATGTGCTGTTCATCTGTCTCAGTGTCCTTGGACTAATCATAAATGTACAATAATAAGTGAGAAAATTTGACAATTTGAAATCAATAAAATTGTTTATTATAATGACCCTGTGATACTACTGTGATAATTGATTAAATTAATCCCTGAAAAAGATTATGACAGGTGCCTTGGAAATCACTAGTATTTTCTAACTGCTTTGATTAATGTTAAATTATATCCCAAGTGCCTTACAGGGATTCCAAATCATAGGAAGTGCTAAATACTATTTGTTAGATACCAATATAGAGAGACATATCAGTCAGATATCTCTCCACTTATCATTGATCAGAGTTAACTTTGCTTTTTGAATTGCATCTCAACCCACCTTGATATTTCTAAAGGCTACCAGGATGATCTTGCTGTGAAATCACTCTCTATGCTATAGGGGTATTTTAACTATCCCAACTTACCAGCCAATGCCTCCTTTCTATTTCACCAAATCATGTGAATCAGCAAGTAACAATATTTTATTAGAATAACAAAATTAAAAAACTCATTACCTTTGAACATTTGCTCCATACGAACTTTATGAAACCTCAAGATGCTGTGACACATTAATAAATTGTTATCTGGTTCTTTTCATTAATTCCTAGATTGGGAAATCTATGTTCTCAAATAACATTAAGATGTGGTAGAAAAAGTACCTGAAGTGGGATACCAGTTAGAGATGTTCCCTTGCTATAAATACAACTAAAGGTCAAAGAGAGCACTGGTGGTGTCTTTAGCTTTAAGAATTAGTGACCGGTGAACTTATAGGTTGCATTCTTCTTAATGTTTTCCTCAAACAAATTTTGTGGTAATCTTCAGTATTATGCATTGGTCTGGCATTTTCATGCTATTTCTGCAGTTAACCATTTACAGCTAAGCTCCAACATTTGAACTGCTTTCTTCATTTTTTTATGGCATTTCTTCAGCCATCTCTGCTGGCATTCAAACTCTTCAGGAGCAGACGTGACAGCTGCATCATTTTGTCCTGTCAGCTGTTCTGTTCATGTTTCCTGCCCAGCAAACAAATGTTATGACAAAAGCTGTGGTAGTGCTGGGGTTGGCTGGGTGCCGTGGCCATATTGTCTTGTCACTAGTTGTTAAGTATGGCTTGAGGAAGACTCTAAATGCACTTTTCAGTAAATGGCTTCTGTATCTGGTCCAAAATTTGCAGTCATATAGAGATGATTTGGCATTGGTCCTACTTTCTCATCCTGTAATTTAAGTTAGATCTTAAAGCCACTTTGGTTTCATACTTTTTCAGGCTCTCAAAGGATGGCTTGCCTTCTTTATTCAGAGGTTCCCCTCACGTAACCTGACATAGCACATAACTGTGCCTTGCACATAGTTCTGATTCAGTGCTGCTGACGAACAGAAGTCCAAGACTGCCCGCCCACTTTCAAGCAGGAAAAATTTACAAAGACATTCAGGCAACAATCAGAAATGAGCCACAGTGATAATAAAGCATAAAATTTAAAAAAAGTTTTATGTAAAAATAGCTAGAAGAAGCTGTTCTCAACAAGAATTAATTTCAGGCATGATTGTAGTAGTGGGTTCGAGGGAAAGGATGACAAGGAATTCATTTATTGTCAGGACAAATGGCCAAGAATATAGAAATCTTAAATTGATGTTTTCTAAGGGTGCATGTAAATTTTGGAGAGCCTGTTTGTAAGAGAAAAATGTTGGTAAATAAGACTGCTATCAACTCCTTGCATTGGGTTTTCACTTTTAGTAGTAGTCAAAAAGTGATTACAAGCGGTATTTAGATAACATTTCTTTTTTTTTTTTCTTATGTTTCCACTAGGAAAAAGACAGACAGAAAACTTTCTGGAAAAGAATCAATAAAAAATCTAGGTAATAGCTATTAAGATTATAATCAGGGAGGACCTGTTAGTGATATGAATTACCAACCCTTAGCAGATAAAAAAGCAATGATGAAGATTCTTCATCCTGCTCAATGTTACAGAGGTGTTTTTCCTCTTATTTTTGTTTTTCTTCAGTATCACAGCATCATGCCCTTTTTCTCATTACAGCTCTACCATTCATTCTGTGTGTATGAGTTTGTACATGTACCTCTGTGATTTATGTTTATTAGGTAAACGTGCAGCACTGTCACTGGCCAAGGCACAGACGAATCAGGACACCAGAGCAGGATGTAACTTGGGATTACTGTACATGAAGACATTAGTTCAAGAATATGTCAGGGGAAGGCTTAGTGAACAGGTTATCGGATAAGTTAAATTCCAGAAGTTAAATTTTATAAATATTAGTAAATCAGTAGAATAATAAAGTTATATTCACATGCTTTAAAAAGTAATAGTACTCTATTCTCTGCTAGCACAGTTTTTGTTTTGTTTTGCTTTTTCTTTTGAGACAGGGTCTTGCTATGGCTGGCCTTTAACTCGCACAGCACTTAAACATCTTAATAAGAAGTTTAAGAAGTAGAATGCCTTACTCTAACCCGTTGCTTTAACAAAAGACAAAAATTCTTCACAGTAAAATATGATTTTCTTAATTATAATTTAGGTAATATTCCTCATATGTAAAATAAGAAAAATAGCAACTGTATAGTACAAATGAGATAGGGATTATATAGAAATAATAAGAGTTACAGTGATGTGTGCAAAGCTATAGGACAGTAGGTCAATAGTGTTTTATGATGGTGGTTATCTAAATTACGTTTGTACCAGTTTGATAACTTCTTATACAATTGATTATTAATGTAAACAGAAGTACTAAAGGTCCTTAATGTATCACTAGTGTTTAGAAAGTAAGAACACAGAACTTAATTGACAACACTGTGTGGTGAATAGGACGAGGACAATTACTGCGGGTCAGATTTCCTCATTCACTGAGCTTTGCTCATAGGAAGCAAACTTTCTGGATTAGATAAATTATCTCCCCACCATTAATGCACTTTTTACCTACAGCATATAATTTAAAGATTACATGCTGATCCTTTGTTGATCGTCTGATACACTATACATTTTATTACATAGACTTTGAGACTTAGGGCCTTAGTCTTTGATATAATCCAAATGTCAACAGTGTTAAATCCTTTTTACAATATCTGTTAATAGGAAGCTTAAACCGATTAATTCCACCAGCATAGTCACAATCTTTCATCACCACATCTGGAACTGCTACTAGAAAATCAAGAGCATTTAAACAAATATCTCCAAAACCTCTATTTATAATTATTTCCATCATTTAAACATCATGCTGATTTTCGGTCTGTGTCCAGCAATGATAAGAGAGGAGAAACAAGTTTATTGTTTAATTCAGAGTGTTTAGCTATACCTTAAAGATAGTTTCTGCTGACCTGGAAAGTTCATCTTAAAAAAATTAATCTGTGGCTTCCCTTTGTCAGAAATAATGAAGGTTTTAGCTTTTTCTCTAAGGCTAATTTTACCTATTGGCAAAAAAAAGGAATTATGAGGCACATTTACCAAGAAAGAATTGTACCATCCATGAAAAGATTAAGCTCAATTATGAATGCAGTTTATAAAGTCAAGTGTCATTGGGAGATATTTCAGCTCTAGAATTTGAGTGTAGCTCTATGCGTATTTCTAATTTAAAGTGGCCGAAGACTCAACTGACAGAGAAAGGACACTTATTGCTGTAGCAAATCAAATACAACTTGGCTGCTGTTCTAAATCCTTTCACCCTTTTTTTCCCTCTCTTGCAATCTCTTTATTGTTATCAGTGTGTAAAGTGATTTTTATGCCCATTTTAATGTGGCAAAAAGCTTCGCTATAATTTCCAACAACTGGGAAAGTGAATGCTATTAAAAAAGACAAAAAATACTTTGTTTTATAGAATTCTCCTCCCATCTGGCCTCAGACTGTAGATTTCTTTTCTTTCTGCCCCATCCCTGAAAGTCACATAAAAAACCAAAGCAGTTCTATAGGTGATTAGAATAATATATGTTCAAAGGATAATAGAACAGGATGCAAAGCTACCATGCACATAAAGCTGATTCGGAGCCTAAGTATCTGGATATCACCTTAAAAACTCTTTGGAGATGCCATAGCTAGAGTTTTCCAGAATCTTTGCCCCAGAAATAAAACCACGAGAAGAAAAGAATGAGGTTGTTATATTCTGCTTCTTTTTCTGCTTCTACTCTGAATCATTTTCCATTTCTATTATTAAATCTTGTACAACTGAAATACTTTGCTTGGATGAAAACCGAATGTGGCTGCATCTCCAATAAAGACAACATCTGTTCCAAGAACAACTGAGACAAGGCTGGAATAAGAAGCGCAAAACAGCTTCTTTTTTTAAAATTCTACTTTTTAAAGTCAGATTCTCTCAACTTCTGGAACATGGTCTGAAAGCAAAATCGGTGAAGAAGCAAACCTTTTTATCATAAGATGTACTTTTACTAAAATGAACTTAAGAAATAAGAATTTGCAAAAGGTTATTGAGTCATTTGTTTATTCAGTGATAACTAAAGAAAATGCATGTTCTAGCTGTTTCTCATTATTGAATACTTTCTTGTTTCCCACTTGAGTAGACGACCTCACAAGGATATGTTATTCAAATTCCCCACAACACTAAACGGACATGTGTACTAGTATTAAATATGCCAGAATCACACAAAGAATACCCTGGACCAGCTAGAATGACTGGGGAGAAAGTATGGTTATCTTGATTTTGAGAAATAAAGTTATTTTGTGGTAAAAATCCATGTAAAACTCTTTGTTTCTTTAACAATGTGTGTGTGTGTGTGTGTGTGTGCACTCGGGTGATTGCTAAACAGCTCTTATTTGGAAGCAATGACCAATGACACACTTGATGTCCTTCTAGGAAGATGTGTAATCTTCAAGGGGGAAAATGGAGATTCTTCATTTTTTTCTTCATAAACTGCTTTCAATCAAGACAGTATATGAACAAAAGGAGGCTTCTTTCCTGAGAGCGGTCAATTTTCCCCAGTTTTATATTTCTAATACAGACTATAATTTTCAAAGAGAACAAAACTACATAACTGAGTAATAATAACTCTCAAATGAAACTTGCCTTTCCTGAGGAGTGAAAAATATAAGTACTTCCTAAGAGTATATTATCTGAAAGTGATGAGTCTCAAAGTATAAATTTTCTACTTCCTTACATGTACTCACCTCCAGATGAACAATAAAACTTTAGCAAGAAAGCAAGTATTTGGCTGTAACTGCATTGTCTGGGGATAATATTTCATTTTATTTTTATATGAAGAGTATACAATTGAACAATGTGTTCATTTAGAGCAAAAGATTTTAGAAAAGCATTGAATATAGATATGTTCCTTGTCTCAAAAAAAAATTCAACTGAATGTCTAATTGCACACTAGGATTACCATAAGGCAAGAGGTTTTTCAGAATATCCTATTAGGCACCATCTTTTGACTTTTGGCATGGATTTATACAGAAGTGAAATGAAACTAGAGTTGTATGTCTTCGTGTATACACAGGAGTGCAGGTGTGTTTGTACATATGAGAAATGTCTGTGTTTATTTGGATTTTTATATAATATATATGTATTTGTATCTACCTAGTTTTCATTTGGAGGGAATGTAGATTGCATCCTTGAAAATTAATTTTGTAGTGAAGGATAGACAATGGAGAAGTGAAATAGGAAGTTGTCCTTCATGAAGCTATAACAATCATGTGTTTGTACACGGCTGAATAAAGCCAGGCTTACTATAATAGTTCAATTATAAACATAGTGAACTTTATAGTTAGGAGTCATCCTCCTCTCTTAAAATACTTTTTTCATTAACTTTATGTAGTGCTGAGTTAAAAGTCTCTTTTAAGTCTTAAATCGAATATGTGTACAAGGTAACATTTCTAGTAATGAATACTGGCCTCTGTTCAGAGACTGAAGGAAAAGTGCAACATAACAGATTTTATCCTTCTTTGGCTAAAAAAACTCTGTATTTATAGTATTTTCCAGAAATCTTTGAATATCAATTTTATTGTGTTATTATTTTCTCTCTCTCTTTTTTTGTTCACTTGGGTATATCAATATTAATGCAAAGGTAGAATCTAAGTAAAGTTCTCCCATATTACACATAATTAATATATGGGAGATATTCACTTAACCAGGCAGCATTTAGTTTGCACCGCACCCAGAAGTGTGATGATTCCTTTTATTATACAACATGATCTAGAAGGGGGAAAATTGGCTATGTTGATGCATGACTCTAAGTGCAGTTCTCTGGGAGGCTGAGGCAGGAGGATCACAAGTTTAAGCCAAAGCCTGGGCAATTTACAATTTAGTAAGATCCTGTCTCAAAATTTAAAAACAAAGAAAAAGTTCTGGAATATAGCTCAGCGTGAAGGCCCTGGGTCCAATCTCCAGTAAAGTACTGCAAAGATAATAAGGAGGAGCAGTAGAAGCTTTTTAAGCTTTAGTTGCTTGGAAGCAAGATTCATGTGTAGTATATAATTGCTAATGTGTGTGTGTCTGTGTGTGTGTGGGCAGGAGGATGAGTACTCATGCCTAAAAAAATATGTAGAATAAAGCTATTTGCTGTCTAGAGAAAAAATTCATTTATATCCTGTTTTTGTTATAACAGTAATGGTAAAGAAGCAAATTAAAATGAATTAAATTTATGCTGTTTTAAGCAAAGGGAAATGAGACAACCAAGCTTCTCTTGCGATTTGATAAGAGCATTTCCAAGTTCAGAGAATGTCCACGTATTCTTTTCAATTCCTTTATGGAAATTCCTGATATTTCCCCCCTTGTAGCTGATGCTTCTTTCTGAATATCACACAATGTCTTTCTTCACCCTTTGCTATCTAAGGGTGTGTTTGTTGTCCGTTTAAGAATTCTGTCAGAGTGGATGGAAAGGCGTGGTGCAGTTAACAAGCAGTATCACTGAGAATTCAGGAGGAGAAGGAGTAAGATAGACAAATGCAGGTTCTCATCACAGATCCTTTCTCTCAAATGTGATCTCATGCAACCTGTCCTCAAATCCTCAAAAATCCTAATTTGCTTATTTGCCAAATAGACAACACTTCATGAGGAGTAAGAAATAAATGATATGATCTTCATAAAGTCTTCACCGTAATATCTAAAACACGCAAACAGTTCAGATAGCTCACTTGATTAGTAGTGAGAGGTGCATACTTTTGACAGTCAAAGCCTGTAACCATAGAATGTGGTGCTGCTTGTGGCTCATGGCTGGCCCAGAATCACCACTGTTCATGAGTGGAGGGATGAACCCATCTTCCTCTGCTTCCCTGTCTTCTATCTCATTTTACACCAACTCTCAGGAAAATCACTGGATGTCTGAGGAAACAGAAAGGTGAGGTGGCATATAAAGGAAAACATTTTTTTCTCTTTTTTCTACAAACCTTATTGAAATTTGGTTCTACCTGTATGACTCAGGCCCCAGCGCGCTTATCATCCTATCATCTCAGTATCCTCTGCCCAGGTTTTTAGCCTCCGTGTCCTTATGGCTGCTGCTCCAGTTATCAAATGGTGAAGATCATCCCCTGAGTTTTCCTCTGAAGCACAGATAGATCTTCAGGCCCTGCCTTACGCAGCACCATGGTAGCTCTGTTCTGAAGCTGGAAGCTCCCTGCAGTTTTATCCCTAGCAAGAGCTCTGCCACTGAAAATTTTATCTTCTAATCACAGAGCTTTCTGTCCAACTTGAACCTCAGACCAAAGAGTATAAAAATGATTCTCTATATTCACCGGTTTCCTGTTTTAAGCTGATAAGCAGTGTACTGAGGAATTAATTTCGGAAAGAGCAGCATGTAAACACTGTAAATCTGATGTTGTAATGGCAACATGCTTGTCATTTTGCCTGACTTCATGGCACTCTCCGGAGAGAAATACATTGTCTTGTTAATTTCAGCTGCCTATACCATATTAGTCTGGCTTATAACAGACATTTGTTTCCCAAATGAAACCTCCTCAGTCACAGCTAACTATGGATATTCCCAGATAACATTGTTATCTTTAGTATCACAGGAAACCAGTGAATTTTGTGGTCCAATCTGAGTCATCTCCTGGACCCTAATTGTGAAAGAATAAGAAGGAATTACAATTTTTGGAGACTTGACATCATCTCCCCTTTGCCATTACTTTAATGTTCTGAATTGACTAAAATCAGTCATACATTTGCTTATCCCTGTCGACATTCAATAATCTATTTTATTGAAATAAGATTTTTTTTATTGGTACAGGGGATCAAACTCAGGATCTTGTGCTTGCAAGGCAGGCAGCAGAGGCATGACTGAGCCAAATCACCAGCCTGAAATAAAATTTCTTTACAATAATTCATTTTCAAGAAATGAATTGCAATAGATCTCAAGAGTCAACACTGACAGGATACGCTTAAAACAGAGTAGCTGATTATTAATAATATGCTATTTTGTTGGCATCAAGGCAGTATTTATATAGAAGTAGTATTTATTTGATTTTTCCATCATTATAGATATATTTTTTTTTATTTTTGTTATCCTCGTTGTAACATTTTGCAGCAGAATTTGAATTCCAGGATGTAACATTAATTTCAGAGTCACCAGCCAAGTTCTTTCTTCTAAGGTTGAAAATCCCATATCAAATCACCTTCTATTCCTCTCTACTGTGATGTCTAACAGCCACCTCAAACTCAAGAGTTTAAAACAGTATTCATGATCAAGTCCAATTTTCTGTTATCAGTGCTGTTTGTTACTCTGATTAATAATGTCATTCACACACTTACCAAAACTATTATCTAGGATGTCAATGAAAAAGTCACCATATGCTGCTGATTGTAAAAGTGAGGTAATTTATTGAATCTCCTACTTTCATCCACATGGGCAAAGCCCTAGAAAAAGCTTCCATCACATTTGTTCTGGACATGACATTTACTCAGTTGACTCTAATTCATTCAATTTTATCCTCTACATTAAAAAAAACACAAAGATTCCTCTAAAAACAATTGGCATGACAGTATATTTGTAAAAAATGGATTCCTATAGACAATGCAAAAGATAGCTTTTCACAGAATAGCCATGAGAAAATGTATCAGACATAATGTGACATGTTAAGGGGGTTTAACACATCCTCCAGCGATAATCATTGGAGGGTTTTCTAAAGAACTTCCATACTCAGATTAGAGAATCATTTGATTCTCTAATGATTTGTGGTGAAAGAAAATAAAGAGAGGACAAGTAGTTCAGGAGCTCAGAAATTAGCTAAGGTCATTCACAATATGTTTCTCTGAATTTGACACATAGTAATGACTTAATGGGAATTGATTTTGTTCATTTGAGCTGCTACAGCAAAAATACCATGGCCTGAGTAGCTGATAAATCACTAAAATCTATTTTTAACAGTTCTAGGGTCTAGAAAGTTTTTTATCAAGGTGTCAACAGATCGAGTGTCTTATGGGTGCCTATTTTGAGCTGGCAACTTCTAGCTGTGCCTTTGCCCAATGAAAGAAGAGATCTAGCTCCCAGGGTCTCTTTTATAAGGGAACAAGTCCTACTCACAAAGTCCTCACGTCCTGCTCACCACTCAGTGATCCACATTCTAGTTCTATCTCAATGGTGACTTTGATTCAACATGTGAATTTTTTTCCCAAGGTAGAATTTTTAAATTAATTAACTTTATTGGTTCATTTAAGGTATACAATGTAATGACATTCATCATTGGAAATTTGCACCTTTACATAATTCACTTCGGTTCTTATTTTTCCCCATTCCCCTGCCCTCCCTTCAACCCCTCCACCCCTCCCTATCTACAAAGATTTTGTTTCCATTTTTATTTCTTCTTATATTAATTCCATTCCCCTCAACATGTGAATTTTGAGGGAACATAAAAACTGAGGTGTTACCAGAGGTGAACTATTTAAGAAGAATAATAAAAACTAACTGATGATAAAATCATGTTCAGAAAAAAAATATTATATCTGGCATCATTGAAGCAAAGTTATTAGAGAGAAAATAACAATTTTTGAAAGAACCATAGAAATATCAATAATTTTAAAAAGAGGGAAAGCAGTAGTAGTTGTAGTAACCACTATCTTTAAAATACTGTGACAATGTCCTCAAAGCTAATTTTACATATAAATTGAGAAAAAGCTGTTGTGTGTATTTTTTAAAAACAAACTGAGGATAGAATGAAATTCAAAGAAAAAGAAGTTGAAAGATACAATGAATGGAACATTTGACAAAATCACATACTCAAAAAGTCTGAATAAACAGACTAAATATTACTTCATTTGTAAGTTAATGTCCCTGATTACCTTAAGATAAAAAAATTTACAGAGTACTGTGGCCAGGGATTTAGCTCAGTGGTTCCACTGCCTTCCTTGCAAGCTCAAGGACCCGAGTTCGATTCCTGGTACCAAGAAAAAAAAAGTTAAATAAAAAATTTACAGAATACTGAGTGGTTGACATTACATTGGATTTAGAATACAAAGGAGTTTGAATACAGGAATTATTGAGTTTGCTTATAAAGTGGATAATTGAATATAGATATTGATGGATCTTAAGTGGAAATAGGTTGTAGGATTTTAGTTATTTGTAGGATTTTTACTGCTTTGATAATTTGAAAAATTGAAACATCTTATTAGTAGGATAAGCAATAGTAGAGGGGAAAAATTGAAAGACAAAGTGGTCACAGGAATAACTGAGTAAGGTATCATTAAACAGAATCAAAGAAAGGTCGATAGATTAGCCTTTGAGAATAAGGGGGCGCTGTAGTCATTTAATCATTTGTTGTTGGATAAGTAAAGAAAAGGCATGTAGGGATGCAACCAAGAGTGGAGAGTTGTGTAGGCCTGGGAGTAAGTTTCTGTTTGATGCGTTTTCACCTTCAGGGAAAAAGTAAGGTCATAATTTGACTCTTCTTGCTCTGAATCAGCGTGAAGGCCCACATCTTCCCGACTTCCTCAAAATTACCAGATAAAATGAGTATTTTATTCCTGTACTGCAGGAATAAGAAAGAATAAATCAGTATGGGAAAGGTGGGGTCTGGACCCTCCCAATACCTCTGTCCACCTTTAGAAAACAGATACTAAATTACTACATTAATTAATATAACTATTGCTTAAATGTTTGTATCAGATACTGTGAACGTTTCTTAGATTTACCAAGAAGAATAAGGAGGTTTTGGCTGATTTCAGTATCCAGTTGACAAATGACACATTGAGGAATAAATTAAATAGTTGCTTTAATTGAGAAACATTACATTTCTATGAATTATGAGTAAAGACAGGAATATTGAGATATACTGAATTATGGAAACTTTAAATGTTGAAAAGAAGGGAGCTCTATGCACCGTTCCTTTCAACCCCTCACTTATATAAAGCTATGTCTGAAAGATAATTAAATAATTGTATAAACTAAAGCTTTTGTTTTTTCCCTCTTGATCCCAACTCTCAACAACTCACAATGCCATATGAAAGCCAAATCTATAAGGAACCCAAAGGATACTAATATCCATCAAGTTAATAACCCTAACCACAAAGGAAATTTTTGTAACAAATTGTACTATTCTCTTATTAAAAAATAGTTTGCAACTTGTAACATAAACTTAGGCTCAGTCTCAGGTTCTGAAAAATGTGCCTGGGTAGTAAACTTCTTTCAAAGTGGGACAAGAGCCAATAGAAAACAGCAAATGAGATTTAAAAAAAAAATTTTGCAAGGCAATAAAAATGTTGTAGGATGGATCACTAGTATGAAATATAAGAAACTCAACAATCAAGAAGGTACTCTACAGAGACCTGATCCAATTTTTCAAAATAATTGTAGATGAGAGGTTCTTTCAGTTGGCAAAAACCCAGCAACTGGAACCCATATCTCTGCTTTACAAGAAAGGCAGAAAACAAATGGATAAATGTTTAAATGTGTGTTACCAAGAGTGCTGAGAAATTTGATAATAGTGTTACACATAAGATTTGAGATTGTCTCTGTTAGCTCTTTAATGCTAACCAGGAGATAAGTTTTGAATTTTCTTGTGTATGGTACATCAGAAAAAATATAGAATATTAAGAAGTCAGGAAATTAGTCACTCAGTACTTTGTAGAGATTCTAAAGCATCTGCAGTATGTCACATGTTAGAAATCCAATCGGTTTTTAGTTACTAAACTAAAAAAAAGGCACAACGTTGACCCAGCTGTGAACACTTTTAAACCTGCCCTCTAATATGCAGCACCAACTGCTCTCCAGCTGATTAATGTGTTTGTAAAAGGATTACTGTTATGTCAGTACCTTGTAAGACTCAATAAATGGTAGCTACTGTTTGCAGGATTGAATTAAGTGGAGTGGTAGCAAAGATTTTTGCAGAAACTATTCATTTTAATATTCCTTCAAGACACAAATGTCCTGAGAGGATTCTTGCCCTGGAAATAAATTCAGCTGAAATTTTCATTTATCCTTTCTTAAAGAAAAGAAGCACAATTTTCACTGCATCAGGAACTCTGGGTTATAATTCTTTCAGGTGTGTAATTTTGATAAGTCCGCATTAGACAAAAGAGTATATTCAGCTGGGATAGTCTTACAAATAAAATGAAGAATGCAATAATTTCCATACATATTGCATATAAAAATATCTTATCATTTTAAATTTTAGACTCCAAATTGTGGATAAGAAAATATATAAAAATGCATCCAAATGGAAAAGTTGAAGGATGTTAAAGAATATTTTTTTGTGGAGAATTTGTAAAGATAAAATTTCAATGTTGTATAAACATATTTAATACTAAAATTACCAAATACTCCTTATTAGAATTTAAATAATTTAAGACCAAATCCAATTACATATTAAATTAATATAAAATGAAAACTAATAAAACTCTAATTAGCATTATTGATGTTATTTAATGGAAGACACTATTCTATAAAATAAATGAGTGATTTTTAACTGTAATGGCAATAAATACAATACTGGTGAGCCCTGAAACATTACCAGAAACCTCTCCAGTAGGCACTAGTCTCCTGCCAAGTGTACAATGCGGCCTGAGGAAAAACACTAAAAGGCACTGGTTAGTCGAGGCCACTGATTTTTATTTGTAATCAATTGGGGAAAAGGCGCGTTACATACAAGGGCAGTACCACATGAGAGAAAGTGCAGCAGCTGTGCTGTTTCTATAGGAGTTAATCTCAAAAAGGTTCATGAAAGGCCAGATGAACACTCTAGAATTAGGAACAGAATAGACAAAATATATGCTTGTATTTAGAACACTGTCCTTCTAGTAAGGTTTTAAGTGTGAAAATGGAATTTGGGTGAAAGTTGCTGTACCTCAGCATGGCAGGAGAGGTAGGTTTTGGCCAGAATCACTTCTATAAGCAAGTCAGTTGTGAGGTTAGCTCTTTACAACCTGCTTTGGGGGCATAATCAATATTGCAATCTCCTGCAGTGGGGTGTAATAGCTTTCTTTATAACTACTTGATTCTTTTCGGTATGTTTGCATGTTTGTTTGAGACAGGGTCTCATTGCTTAGCTCAGGGTGGCCTTGGACTCCCTATGTAGCCCAGGTTGTATTCTGGCCTTGAATTCAACCTTAGCCTCCCAAGTGCTGGATTTTAGGCAAGCATAACCACCCTCAGCCCTATAACTCTACCTTTGGAATGATGCACCAGAATCTTAGGAATCTTAATTATTATTTAGGGAATTATTGCATCTTTCTTTTTTAGCACAATGCTTACTTTTTTCATCATTCATTTATTATTATTTAATTGTATAAACATTGTATTATTTTACTAATAGATCATCCTTGAAATAATAAAGAAAAATTCATTGTAGATTTTACATTTTACTAACAACCTGACAAATACAGATATTCTATGTTTAATTAGTTATCTATTTAAAAACTGAACTTATATTTTACCACCAAGGTGAGCTGTTTGGACTTAGGACTCACTACTCTGACCTTAGACCTGTCTCTCTTTTTTTTTTCTACTGTTCTGTACATCTTTTTATAGAGGCTGAATGGTTTTTGGGGGGCAGTATAACTTTTTTACAGAGTGCTGCAAATTTTGCTGATTGTACTGTACATTACTCTAGTTTTACGTTATGGTATATGTTATAGTATTGCATTAAGAGTTTTGGAAATAAAAATAAAGTCAATAAGTAATAGTTTCCATTAACCTTTTATTTTTATTTTGAATCTTTTAATAAACATACTGCAATAAGTCTTCAATTTACAAACCAGTCATGTTCCATGAGAATGGTTTGTAATTCAGATTCATCCAGGAGGTGACAGTGAGTCTTATACTGTATCTCCAGTTCTCATTTCATGACCAGTTCGGAGGAACTCGGTTGTTCAAGGAGAAACATCTCTAAGTGCATTCACAGTATCTGAAGCTTGTCAATTCAGTCACACTAGTTGCAGACATATATTGTACACACATTTTACTGTTGTCTGCTGTTGACTTAATTCTTTACTTTCTCAGGTGAATCGTGAGGAAGACCTTGTACATTTTCCTATCTTATGGCCAGCTTAGTGCCAAAATAATAAATACAAATAAAAATATCAGGATCACATCATAAAAGAAATTCTGTTACCATACAGGACTAAGAAGACTTTGTTGATATGATTGTTTTTTCTGGTACTGGGGATCGAACTCAGGACCTTGGGCTTGCGAGGCAGGTGCAGCACCACACCAATGAGCTAAATCCACCCATTGTCGATATGATTTAGAGCTTGAGATGAGGAAATCATTCTGAATTATCTAAATGTACTCAATCTAATTATGTGGCTTCTAGAAAGTGGACAACTTTTTTTCAAGAGACTTGGGAGAAATATAACAATAGAAAAGGACTCAACTTTGAACTTGGAGTAAGGAACTCACATCAAGGATACAGTTGGCCAAGGTATTGACAAATGCTCAGAGGCAGCTACCAGAAAGGAAAATCCAAAAAAGAACTTAGCCCTTGCAAAAGCTTTAACTGCCTTGCAAGCTCCTTTCTAGACTCTTCACCTACAAAACTGCAACATAATAAATTTAGAACTTTTAAGCAACAAAGTTTATGAAATGTTAATTGAAAAAAAAACTACACAGTTATTGTGAGGTGAATTAAAATCCTATCTCTAGAATCTATGTAGTAGTGGTGAATATAGTCCAATATGAAAATCACAAGTGATGTGATTGTTAGTAACATCTGGAAACAAGTTGCGTAATGAACTATGTAACAGAGTCTTGAAAGGAGAGACTTGGATCAAGAAGATGGAGAGAGAGAGAGAGAGAGAGAGAGAGAGAGAGAGAGAGAAGAGAATATATATTTAGGCAAATTGAGGGAAAGTGGAGAATGAATACACATTACTAAGGGAAGTGAAAAGCCTGTGTCACAAACAGTAGAGGAGCACAGTGTGATGTAGGCCATCAATTAAAAAAAGCACTGCCTGTGTGTGGTGATGCCTGTCAAATAATCCTAGCACTCATGAGGCTGAGGCAGGAGGATCACAAGCATGAACCTAGCATGGGCAAGTTAGCAACTTAGTGTGACAGTTTCTAAACACACACATACACACACACACACACACACAAAAAAAAAAAAAAAAAAAAAAAAACTGGGGAAGGTAAGGTAGACTGCAGCTCAGTGCCAAGGCCCTGCATTCAATTCAGTGCTTCCTCAATCTAATACCCAATACCAATACTTAAAAAAAAAAAAAAGAAAGAAAGAAAAGGAAGGAAGGAAGAAAAAGAAAGACACTGTGAGCCTGCTGTGGCACTTTGGGAGGCTGAGGCAGGAGGATTGCAAGTTTGAGCTTTCCTCAGGGGACTTAGGGATTCAATGAGACTCTATCTCACAATTTAAAAGACCCCTCAAAATGTCTCAGAAAAGAATAAAGATGGAAATGAAGAGTGATCCCAGGGCCAAGCATATAAAAATAAGCCATGTTATAGAGTGGAGATTGTCTACTGTAGGATTGTCAGCGAGGGGTGACATCTCCAACTAAGCACTTTATACTGGGATCATAGTGTCACTTTCAACATAGTAATAAAAATTTCATTTGACTATTTGGTAAAAACTGGAAAACATTTTAATGTAGTAATGTGATACTGGAGAGTTTGCTTCTTGTGAAGCCAGAAAATAAAATTATTATTAATTAAGGTATCTGAACTATCCAATTTTGTTTTTAATTTTTTTTCTGTCCCACAATTCTAATTGCTACTGTTATTAAAATCTGTTTGAAACACTTGATAGCTTGAAATGCATCTTTGGCTCAAAAATTAATTATAATAGCTGTGAGAAAACTATTATAGCCTTAAGTTTGTGACACAAAATATATATCCAGTTTAGAAAGTCTAAAGATCTCTTTTCCAATAAAAAAGTCACAAGTCAAATGTCACAAAGTTTGATCTGGGTGTCTTATTTGTCGTTTAGGTCACAGTAGGGCAGAGAGGAGGGAAGAACACTTAAGATGGAGGAGGTTGGAGAGAGGCACTGCATCTGTGGGGAGGGTGCAAAGCTGAAAGAGCCTCAGTCCTTTTCCTCTGAAAATTCTATTTTTTCCAGGACTGAGAATTGAGCTTAGGGCCTACATTCCCTTTGCTTAGTTATTTCCTTAATTTTTATTTTGAGACAGAGTCTCATTAAGTCTCTGTATTACCCAGGCTGTGCTTGAACTTGCAATCTTCCAGCCTCTGCCTCTCAAAAAACTGAGATCAAATAGTACTCCATTGTATTAAAACACACACACACATATTTTAACCATTCATCAGTTGATGGGGATTTGGCCTGTTTCCATCATTTTGCTATTACAAACTGTGGCTATAAACATGGGTACACATATATCACTTTGGTATGATGCTTTTAATTCTTTGGGGAAGTTACGCAGATGGGGAATAGCTGAGTCAAATGGAACCTCAAATCTTAGATTGTTTTTTTTTCTAAATAAGTACCAAAACGTATAATAGATATTGTGAAATATGAAAAAATTGTTCAAAATTATACCTAATGTGAGATACTTTGTTAATAATTCAAATGTTTTATGCAAAAACAAACAAACAAACAAACAACAGTGCTGAGATTACACCCATGTGCCAAGAGGCCTGGCTGAGAGTTCTCTGGATTTGAATAGAAATGAGAATAAGAGGATAAATCAAGGAATGTGCTATGATAAAATATACAGTAGAGGAATAAAGGGAGGGCTTTGTGGTGGTGAAAATGTGAAGCTACTCACAGCTTTTTCTTTCCCTGAGACCTGGTCGTTATGTGCAAAGAACCACGAGCTACCAGTGGGGAAAACCAACATCTAGATCTTCTTGGACCACTGACCCATTTTTATCTTTTGCATCTTGAGCATGACTATGACTTTTAAATTCTATCTGTTCTGGTTTCTTCATCTATAGGGATAAAATGTCCTTATCCTCAAACCTTATTCTATGAAGACTGGGTTTTGTAGGGGACATCCCCTGTCACTACAAGGGGAAAGCTGAGGGAGGAGACACTGGGTTTTACTTCAAACAGAGAAGGTTAACCAGTGTTTACTTATTAAGTGGCATTTATTTACCTCAAAAAGTTAAAAAAAAAAAAGACTACTTTTAAAAACATAGAAAAAATAGGATAAAGCACTGGATTGCTTCAATTTGTTAACAGTATTACAGATATAAGATTTTGTGATGCAGAGTTGATTTTTGTTATTCTTTTTATTTTGTTGTTTTGCATTCCTTTTACAATTGCACTTTTCTCATGCCATCACAGAATCTGAGCAAAAAAAGAGTACCGAGTAAGATTTGATTTCTACTTTTTTCCTTGAGACACAATCATAAATAGGTATAAGAAATAAAATTGACAGAAGCCTATTATATTTTCAATAACTAAGAAGTTTCTAAACTTCAGTTCTAACCGTTTCAGGATAAAGATTCTAGAAAGGAATGAAGGATTACATCGCATAGTATAATCTTAGTTCATCTGAGAGAATGACATTTTATACTTCTAGACAACACTCTGTCCTTTCTTCTCTCTATAGGTATAGGATTATCACCTTTTGATCATTTTACTGCTCATTAAACATTTTCATAAAAATATAGGCCCATAAATGACAGATGTGTAACAAGTTTATCTAATGTTTTATATTAGGATATTAGAAATTTTTCCTGAAAGTTAGGGCTGAAGAAAGATTGAAACTAAGAACTCATAAAACTTTGGGGTTTTTTATCATCATATTTTGCTGGTTTTCTGCTACTATTCAGTGAGCTGATCACAGATAAGTGAGAGTATGCCATCAAATAAGGATCCTTGAAATTATAGTTTTAGATATAAATGACTGTAAAGTCTAAGCATACACACACTACTAACTTGTAGTTAGAACGGATGGATTCAAATATATTTTTACTTATTCAAGAATATGCCATTTCCTTCTAGTCAGCTGCCATTTATTTAGTTGCTAAGCAATTGGGGATATGAGGACATATAAAGGGGGAGAAATAGTATCTTGCCTTCAAGCGTATGAAAAAGGAAAGGCAGGGTGGGAGGGAAGAAGAGAGAGTGCGGAGGGATTAAAAACAGTGAATGAATGTTTTCATATGAACCACAGTCCAGAATGCAGAATGTTTTAAATTTATAAATGATTATTTTGGTCAAAGGATTTATGACACCTGAAATTAGGCTCCCTAAGGAATAAAATTAAAAAAAAACTTAAAATATTATTTAGAAGTACGTATTGCATATGTGTTGCTCTACTTGAAAACTTCTAGTCTTTTTTCCATTTAAATTTAATATTTGTTAAATAGTACATGAAATTTGCACCTGAGAATTTCCCTTTCATCTTTTCATTCTTCTTTGTGAGATGACTTTGTGTTGCATCTCACTGGTTTTCCTAGAAACTGTATATTATGTTCTCAACACTCAGATGACCCTATTTTCTTCTTTTGGGTGCTCTAATAAAGCTACATGCCAATTATATCACAATATTGAAATTTATAATTCACTTTTCTCATCAGAAAACCTGGATAATCTTTATTTACATTAAAATCATTATTATTAGTAGTAGTACTATTAATCTATTTTTTGAGACAAGATCTCACTTTGTAGTTCAGGCTGGCTCGACCTGAATCTTCTATGTAGCCCAGGTTGGCCTCGAATTCATGGTGATTCTCCTGCCTCAGCCTCCTGAGTGCTGGGATTACAAGCATGCACTACCATGCCTAGCCATTTTTGTTATATTTTTGTTACAGATCCATTACTAAATGATGGTATCAAAGATATGACCATGAAGGAAGCACTCCTCTGTTATTGTGCTTAATCAAATTTCTGTTTGTGAAATTCTGATCCTCCACAAACCATGGCTGAAATTAGGGTGGTGGTGCTGGTTTCTTCTGCAGTTGTTTATTATACACTGTGGAGACAGCCATTCTAACCAACTAGAGAAATAAAGGTACTCTGCAATAATGAGGGTGGTCAGCCATTGCTCAAAGTGCAAAGTTCAAGACCTTTGCATCAATTGCCTTTGCTCTTGCCTGCAAGAGAAACTTGCGACTCTCTTGTCTATTTTTTTTCTCATTGAGCTTATTGGTACAGTTAGACATTCATCATTGGGATCTTGTGCCTTTACATGACAGGTCTTGGTTCTCATTTTTCCTCTTGTCCCTGCCCTCCCT
The DNA here is from genome assembly GCF_012274545.1 of Fukomys damarensis. Lineage (NCBI taxonomy): Eukaryota > Metazoa > Chordata > Mammalia > Rodentia > Bathyergidae > Fukomys > Fukomys damarensis. Next base: position 20,740,513 of record NW_022900942.1, read on the forward strand.
TCACCCCCTCCTCCCTTCCTTATTTACAAAGACTTTATTTCCATGTTTTCATTTTCTCATACTTTTTTTCTTTTCTCTTATTACATTTCCCCTACCCTTCCCACTTCCCCTACAACTTTAGCACTTTTCTTCCTATTTCACATTGTCAATTATATCATTAGGATCTTATGTATCATTATAGTTTTTCACACCAGAGAAATTATTCAGTATTTATGCATGTATGACTTATTTCGCTCAGAAGTATATCCTCAATATGTATCCATTTTCCTATGAATGAATCCAATTTCTCATTCTCTATGGCTGAGTAGTATTCTATTTTATAGAAACACCACATCTTCTGATCATCAACTGATGAGCAAATGGACTGTTTCCAAGTTTTAGCTATTACAAACTGTGCTGCTATAAACATGGGTGTGCATATATCTCTGTGATATGATTTTTTAAATTCTTTTGGAAAGATACCCAGCAGAGGGATGGCTGTGCCAAATGGAACCTCTAGTCCCAGCTCTTTGAGATATCTCCATATTGATTTCTATAGTGGTTGCTCCAGTCTGCACTCCCACCAACAGTGGATAAGGGTTGCTTTCTCCCCACAACCCTGCCAACATTTGTTATTGGTTGATTTCTTGACCTCCACATTGAAAACTACAGCACTCTGAAAAAAAGAGATCAAAGAGGATATAAGAAAATGGAAATAAATATATCCCCTGTTCCTGGGTAGGAAGAATCAACATAGTGAAAATGGCCATACTACCAAAACTGCTATACAGATTCAATGCAATGCCAATTGAAATTCCAACACTATACTTCACAGAACTAGAAAAATAATCCAAAAATTCATTTGGAACCTCAAGAGACCTAGAATTGCAAAAGCCATCCTAGGCAACAGAGACATGGCAGTGAGTATAACAGTTCCCAATTTGAAACTATACTACAAAGCCACTATGATAAAAACAGCATGGTAGTGCCAAAGAAACAGACCTGAGTATCAGGGGAATAGATTGGAAGATACAAAAACAGCTCCAGATGTACTCAACTACCTCATCTTTGACCAAAGAAACAAACATTCTCACTGGAGGGAAGATAGCCTCTTTAATAAATGGTGTTGGAAAAACTGGATTTCAACCTCCCAAAGATTAAAACTAGACCCTTATCTTTCATCATTCATTAAACTAAAATCCAAGTGGATTACAGATGTAGCTATTAAAAAGAGTCACTAAGTTTGCTGCAAGATAGGTTAGGAAGAACTCTTGAAGACTTTGGCATAGGAAAAGACTTTATGAACAAATCCTAAGTCGCACAGGAACTAGCAGAAAGAATCAACAACGGGGATCTCATCTTATTAAAAAGCTTCTACATTGTAAAAGAAGCCATCAACAGAACTAAAAGAGAACCTAAAATGTGGGGGAAAATTTTTACCAGCTACTCCTCAGACAAGGGATTATTATCTAGAATATATACAGAACTCAAAAAAATCACACACACCCCCCCCCGGTGTAAAGACCCAATTTAAAAATGGCCATCTGAAATGAACAGACATTTCTCAAAGAAATAAAAGCAGCAAATAAATGTATGAAAAAATGTCCCATATCACTGGTCATTCGAAAGATGCCGATGAAAACAACATTGAGATTCCATCTCACCCCACAAAGAATGGCTGCTATCAAGAAATCAACCAGCCACTCCATTGTCTTCCTAGGCCCTGGTGCTCCTTCAAGTGCCTGCAGTCTGTGAAAAGTACACCCACAGGTGCTGTATCTTCTGGATCAAGGCTCACTTTAGTGCTATTTGGAATCATTTCTGAGCTCTTTTACTTTTACAGTGCCAATTTAAAAGCTGCTCTTTGGAAATTCCAATTCCATTCTCTGTCATCTGTTTCTTAAGTAAAACTACAATAGAATAGGAAATTGTCTTACAATTTAAGCAGAGTTTTGTAGGAGTTTCCTATCTCCATTTTTACCTGATTTCTAGAAAGTGTAGCCAACATTTTCTTGTGCGAATTGCAACAAGAGTAAAATAATAGCCCATTAACATCTGTCTGTGGAAAAAATATAGGTTTTTCATTGGTGAAAAATATCATATATCTTCACAGAAAATTCCTGTACTTACCAATGCTCACATGGAAGTAGATATATTGAGCAATGTCTCTCTTCCCAGGTAGTGTAGAGAGCTGTCAATGGCTCATCATACATGTTTCATGTGACATTATCAGAAGAGCATTGATTCTTTCCAGTCATAAGAAATCCTTACCATGTAACCCTTTATTTAATACCTGTGGCAAATGAGCTCTTCTACTGGCAGAGAAAAAAATGGAAAAGTAGAATGCTATTCTATTCCAGTAGAGTGTGGGAAGTAGATAAAAGAAGGAAAACCAGCATTATCTGCTCATCACAAGGTGAAATAGTCCATATGCAACATCATTGTACTATTAGTTTTTTTAATGTTTTATAGCAAAACTTTCAGTTCTAGGAAGGCATAAGAACATGGATATCATTATGGGTTTACATCTAGATGTCATCCAAGAGCATCATACACTCATGGGTGGAACTGTTGGAAGGTGGTCGAGCTATGGGAGGCAGATAGCTGACTTGCTATTAGGAGACAGGGTCTGATCCAGTGGGGAACAAGACCAGAAAGGTTATATTTCCACTCCTGTCTCTTCACTTCTTGGCCACCATGATGTAAGCAGCTTTCCTCCACTGAGACCAATTCACCAGAGCTCTTCTGTTTTTAAGACTGATGAACACAAATCAAAATGTCTGAAACTGTGAGCCAAAATAAAACGCACTTCCTTAAATTTGTAGTTGTCAAACATTTTGTCCCAGAGAAAAGGAAAGTGACTAAGACAAATATTAAATCTATTCACTCAGTCATTTTTTTCTGCAAAATCCTATAAAGTAATTGCTGTTATTTAATGTATCTAATTTCACTATGCAGAAATTAAAACTCAGAAAAGTTATTCAAGCTTACTCAAAGCTTCACAAGAGAAAGGTAGTCAGACTTGAATTAAAACCCTACTGTTGGTTTTCCCCAAACTAGGCTTCTGCCACCACTGATAACCTGTGTTATGGTTTATATTTAGAATTCAACCCAAAGCCTCATGTGCTCACAGATGGAGCTTTGAGGAATTAATGGATAGGGGGGCCATGACACTTTTGTGGATTGGTCCACTGATTAATTTATAATGATATATGAAATTGGGTGGTGAAGCCTGTCAGGTGAGTTAGTAAGAACGTGGTGAGTCACAGAGAGTGAGTCAGAGGTGAAACACTGAGAACGTGGCTTATAAGATTATATCACCCTCATTCTTCCCTGGATCTCCCTCTGCTTCCCACCTGCCATGACATGAGCAACTCTCCTCTCCCATGCCTCTCTTCCATGTGACCCTACCTTTGAGCCAGCTAACTGTAGATTAAAAGCTCTATAAACTATGAGCCTAAATAAATCCTTCCTCCATTAAAGTTGTGAGTTTTTGGTATTGTGTCTTAAAGATCAGAAAATAATTAAAGCAGATTTTGGTAACAGAGATGTGGATTCATTGGTCTGATTCTACATGATTACATGCTTCAGAAGCCTTTGAAATTTTCTTGTAGGGGGAGTTGGGAAATGTTTAGAGATTCAGAATCGAGATGCAGCCCTAGAATACTGTAAGCAAAGCATGAAAGAAAATACTGGTTCGAGCTTACAGGACCAGAATGTTGATAAAACACATGGGAATGACTAGGCTCAGCAGTTTTTATTTGGGAAGAAAGATTCTTTTTGGCAGTTGGACTCCAGGTCATGTGTGTTATGCTCTGATGGAAAATTTGTGCATATTTTGCTCTTGTTCTGTGTCTTTGAGGGCAACTGGGATTAGCAGCAATGGACTAATTAACCTGTTTGAGGAAATTTCAAGACAGTCAAATGTTGATGAAGTGGTATTGGTACTGTTGGGAACTTTTAGCCAGCTCAACCCTTGAAAGTAAGAGCAAAAGGCACAGCTGAATGATTTAAATTTTTGAGTTTTGCCAGAAAGGAAGCACCAGTAAAGTTTGAGTCGGCAAACATGGAGTAGAAGAGAGTTTGGTTGCTAAAGATACTAGCATTAAAAAGAAGACAGTAAAACCTAGGGTTGTTCTGTGAGCGTTGTAAAAGACAAGAAAATATTTCTAATACATTTCTAAGTTGATAAATGAACAATGTTTCATGACACAAGCAGTACCTGAGGCTTAACATCACATGATCACAGCTGATAAAATCACATGATCACAGCTGATCAAATCATATGATCACAGCTCTCTGTCTCATTGTGGGTGACTGTCTCACAATAGCAACTGGTTATGGAGGATATCTCATTGGAAGAGGAGGAGAAGAAGGCAGAGGAATCCATAATTTTACATAAGATTAGGAAGATGTGTAAAATGTGAGAAACTACAAAATTTTGTAGAAAAGAACCACCTAAATAAGGATGTAGCCATGAACCTGTTTAATGACAGAGCAATGTCACTTCTGCAAAATCCTCAAAAGGAGAAAAAAAATCAAAGATCATTGAATAGATACCTTATTAAAATTACATGAAAAGAAAAGATTCCATTGAGCCAAAGAAAACAATAATTGCATTACTGATAGTAAAAGACCTCCTGTACAATAACCCTCCTCTCTCTTGCTTCCCTCAAACAAGCCTCAGAGATTTTCAAAGGTAAATGCAGGTTAATTTATTTATTTGTTTTTTTATATTTAGTATTGTATTACAGTATTATAATCATTTTATATGAATATTTTTGGGCTGTGGAATGAATCATCTGAGTTTCCACTAATTTTTCATGGGGAAATTTCCTTTGGTACACAAGTGCTTTGAATATCAAACATGTTTCTACAGTGAATTATTTTCACAAACCATATACTTTGGATCTGAACAAAACAAAAGCTGCCTTGATGTCATGGACACCACTCCAGAAAAGTGAAATACTTTGCTTTGAGAAGTGATGCCCAGGACATATGCTTCAGAATGGCAGTAGCCTAAGGAAAGTGGCCTACTATCCTGCCTTAGTAGATTATTAAATTCACCATTCTCATCCATACAAGCACCAGAGGACATTGTAACCACTAACAAGACAGCAAAGGACTTAGCGACTGCTTGAGCCTGTACCATACATTGGTGTCAACCATAAGGTACTGGTTTTATGTAGAATACACGAATTGTGAGGTCAGGGAGGCTTCCACCCAGATTTGATACAAATATAAATAAGAAAGTGTAGCAATGAATAAGAGAAAGGGACAAAGCTTCAAAGAGTAACTGACCTATTCAGAAACCCACAAAGCCTAGGAGATGATTGAGGGGAGAGTCAACATGGTCAATATTATAAGGAAAATACATCTACTATTTCTTTGGAAAATGGCCAGCATTTATGACAGCACACAATTTTTATCTGTCCAGATGCCTTCCTGGAGATATTTTATTCAATTGCTAATAACAATGCTGTTTTTTCTAAATAGGATGTTGGCTCTAAGATAACATAATAACAGCATAAAGCTGGATGTTCCTACGAGGCCCTGAGGCTGATCCTCCATAACTGTAGGCAGCTTTCCTTCATAAAGCAATTGGCAGTGCAAGTTCTTTCAGTGCGTGATTTCCCCTTTTTTGGAAATTCAGAATCTTGAGCACAGAACTGGCAGGTGTGGGATGAAGGAGTGGACAAGAGAAGGCATTCTTGAGTCTAAGAGCAGCATACATCACACAAGAACTACCCAGATGCTAAGATGATTATAAAATATGATCTCTTGACTGGGATCCTAGAAACAGCTGCCCTCTGAGAAGTAGGGCATAATTTTGTATTGGACAACTTGCTGTCTCAGCCACAGGGCCCTTGAAATAAAAATATAATAAAAAATAACTTTGTCAGTAGGTATTTCTTTTCTTAATGACATGATTTAAGTAGAGTAACTTTAACATCCTATTTCACACAATCAGCACAGGTGAACAGGCAAACATTGTCCAAATAACTTCTAAGGATTTATTGTCTTCTTAAAGCCTCCTTTCTGAAAATTCATTATGAAGAAAGACTATGAAACATACTTTCCTTAAGTTGTAAATGAAATGGAAAAAAAAAACTTTTAAAAAATGTATCAAGATAGTTTCCATATTTAGGAACATTTTATTAATTAAAACTAAAAGTTTGATTCTTCTGTCCTGAAGGTAATTTGGTGAGTTCAAGGACCTGAGGTTACCGAGGTGTTTGTAATTATCGAAGCAGTGATGTTACTACCTGACTTCACCGCTGTCTTATTTTCCTTGGAGAATCAGCCTTACATAAACCATGAACTTTGTAACTGTTAGAACCGTTTTAGGAATGTTTGCTCTTAATTATTTTGTTTATTTCTAGAAAATATAGAGTAAGAAAGTTCTAACAAAAAGTTGAGATTAAAAAAGATATTTTAAAATATCATGTGATATTTTTGTATGACTTTGAATCCAAAACTATTTTTATTGAAAATAAGTATCACAAATATACTAAAAGTTTGTTGCCTACACATATTTTCATCTATTCCCAGAAAAGAAAAATAATCACACATTTTGTAAGATGGAATTTTTAAAGGTATTAATTTATAATTGCTAATTTCCCCAGCATTATGATTATTATTAGTAGAAGTAGTAGTAGTACCGGGGATCAAACTCAGGTTCTTATGGTTGCGAGGTGGGTGGCAGAAACACTTAGCTAAATCCCCGGCTCATCCCCGCACTACTTTGAAGACTCAATTTTTTTTCTTCTCTGAGATCCATTGCCCATTATAAGGAGTGATTCTCATTGCTTAGCTGTTCAATAACAATTTAAGGATAATTCAAAATTAAAGAAGTAATTATAAAGAAAAATTAAAATCGTGGTTTTTGCATTACTCACAATGTGAGTTAGGTTTTACTGTAAAATATTTTTCATGTTGAGTTTCTCTGACATCATTTCCTAATATAATATTCATATAAAATATTCATGCTAAAAGCTAAATAATGTCAATTGGAGCTTTTTAGAATTTAAAGCTCATTACATGATTAATCTAGCTTTACCTCAAGCAGTATCAGAATATACCAAATGTTGACACCATTATTACTCATATTTGGTCATCATCAATAGTTAATATATTGTGTGTCAATATCTGAGAGTATCCTCCATTTCTAATGTGTTACTTTCAAAGCAGTGCATTTTGGAAATGAATTTGTCTGAACAAAACAGCTTTATTAAATATATTTTTATATCCTGATATGTGCCATTGCAGGGTAGATAAAAAGCTGACTTGCCATCTGATTATATAATTTACTCATATAAATACTTAAAAATACTAACTAATTTGTGTGTCTAGCAATGAGATATATGGAATGTAATCATAACATACCATATATTCTAGCACACTCCAGTATATTGCTACAGGCATCTTGCTTTTTCAGTAATAGGTGATATGTGAAATGTCAAAAGTATAGGACATTGGACTGGTGATTTAGCTCAGTGGTTCTGCTGCCTGCCTCACAAGTGCAAGATCCCAAGTTTGATCCCCAGTACAAAAAAAAAAAAATGTACAGGATATTAGGAAGAAGATCTGAATTCTAACTGCATTTTCCTTAATTAATTATGTGCAATTATTGGGCCAACTCAAAGTCTTCCTTGACTTCATGCATTTTTTGCTAAACTTTCAGGTTTATAAAACTAATAAAAATTTCTAAAAGAATTCATACACACAGAATACTGATAACAGCTGGATACTTAAAAAAATTTTTTTTGTGTTCTTTGCTAATTAAAATTACTCATTTCTCAACATCATTATTTCTATACATGAACAGAAATTAAATAACCTCTCTCCAACCATGCTTCCTTTTGCTAAGGGAAATAAATAATTTCTTATAGATCATGTCCAGTGATTATGTCTAAAAAAAGGAAACAGGCATGGTGGTGCACGCCTGTAATCCCAGTACTCGAGAGGCTGAGGCAGGAGGATCGCTGCTAGTTCAAGACCAGCCTGGGGTACATAGTGAGTTCCAGGTCATTCTCAACTACCTAGTGACACCCTGTCTCAAAATACCAAAAAAAAAAAAAAAAGTAATAGAAGAGGTTTGTTATTGCAGTTTAATATATATTAATGTGATCATTTCATTCAATTCTATGTAAAATATATGCTAATTATTGTATATATCAAAATGTGTCTTAATGTGGTAGAGCACCAGCAACAAAGCCAATCATTTTGTTTGTTTGTTTGTTTTGTTTTTTGTTATTTGTTTTTTGTTTTGGTATCAGGAATCAAACTTGGGACCTTGCTCTTGTGAGGCAGGCCACCGAACCGCTGAGCTAAGTTCCCGGCCCCTAAAGAATGATAGCTCTTATTTTATTTATTTATTTATTTATTTATTTATTTATTTATTTATTTATTTATTTACTTTGGTATTAGGGATCTAACTCAGGTCCCTGCACTTGCAAAGCAGGAGCCGGAACCACTGAGCTAAATCCCAGGCCTTATCATTTTATTTATGAACTAATAACATTAATTTAGAGCCGGGCATGGTGGCTGATGCCTGTAATCCCAGTACTCGGGAGGCTGAGGCAGGAGATTCACTGTGAGTTCAAGACCAGCCTGGGCTACATAGTGAGTTCCAGGTCAGTCTCAACTACATTGTGAGACCCTGTCTCAGAAAAAAAAACAGACAAAACAAAAAAAGCAAACATTAACTTAGAATTGACAAAAATGTCAACAAAATTTTATTTAGCACCCAATCTGTGCCAGTGTCTTCCACTTTTAATCACAATAACTCTTTATAACAGTCTTATTGATTAGGTCATTAGTTTATATGTTATTTTACAAATTATTTCATTTGATAAATTTGATAAATTTGATTAGTCATGGTACCCTTTAAACATCACCCTATACATGTACTTAATTTTTATTCAGTTTACTTGCTTTTTAGTTACTAATTAAAAATCTTATAATCTCCAATAGACTCACTAGTGTAAATAAGAAAACAACCTTGAAATTCATCTCCATATGTTTATCCATTTGCTTCTTTAACCCCAGCCATTTTCTTTAATTACACACATGAATTCCATATCAGGTATTCATTTTAAGATAGCTACTCTTTTAATGTGTATCCTTAAAAATAAAATTGTAAAATGATACATAGAAAATTGTATCACATTTTCACTTGCTATTTTTCCACTCTAACATAGGCTGCTAAGATTCATCTATATATTTTACATATTAATGATTTGCCTATGAATTTGTGTAAAAGTCCCTTTAATCAATTCACCACTTAATGAATAGTTTGATTGTTTTGAAGTAGTTGAAGTACTTGATAAATGATTTTCCACCTTTGTTATTTCTATATGTGTTTCTATTGGAGATGGAAAAGAAACCAAATGGCTGCTTATACATTTCTCCACATGATGTTCAGATTTTAATTGCTTGTCATTCAAGTGGTTAAAAAACAAAACACCTTAATATGGTTCAGATTTGCATTGTCCTGGGCAGCAAATATCTCTAACATTTATGTATATGCTCAACAGATACGTATGTTTTGTTTGTGCATGATACTTACTTATCCATTTACCTTATATTTGGTTGAATTTTGTGAACATTTTAAATCTTTACTTGTAAGAGCTTTAAAATTTTTAATTGATTCTTATGCCATGTTCTTATGTCATGGACATATATGTAGTTGTACATTTTCATTTTATCCAAAGCATGTTTAATTAAAATAGCAGTTTTGTGATTTTTGTCACAGATATAATTTCTTTTCCTGTTTTTGATAACTGGTTGATTTTATTTGCACCTAATTTTTTTTCTTTATTTCTTCATTTTCTTTTTGTATCAGGCATTGAATTCAGGACCTTGCACTTGTGAGGCAGATCTGGTGCCACTGGGCTAAAACCCCAGCCCTTTGCACATAATCTTATAATATGATTATACTTAGCCATGCAAGACTGTTGAGCAATTGTACAAATATACCTTTCTTCTACAAAAGTAGACATTCCCATATCTTAAAATCGAATCCTACTGATTTTCTTTCATAAAAAAATAGTTATTTATTTTCTATCAAAAACATTTCTTATTTTACAAAAACAGAAGAAAATTTCATAAGCAAATAGTAAGTGAATAACAATACTTAATACCTTGTGTACTGTTATCTTCACAGTAGTTACTCATTATATAATACTTAAACCAAAAACATTCTTAGGAAAAAATCCAGTTAATAATATAAAACTTTTTTTTTCAGTGAACTGAGATAAATTAGTAATACATTTATTTTTCTTTTATTTACGGCTGACAGTTCAGAGCCTTTCCTTTTCTGTCTCCCATGGTTATAGTGAGAATGTGCAAGTCTATGAACCAGAAAGTGGGCCATCCCCAAACATCGAATTGGCTAACTTTTTGATCTTGGACTTCTTACATTCACAACCACAAGAACTATATCACTGCTTTCTCTAAGCCACCCAGCTGATGGTATTGCTCTAGAGCAGCCTAAAACAGACTGAATTAATTTCATGTCCTTTCCATATCTTGGACATTAATATTTTGGTGGTAGAGTAATGCCAATTTCTTTAATTTATCTAGTCAATTACACCCTGCTGTTACTATCATTACTGGGCATATGGATGAAACTGATGTGCACATTCTTTGCTGTGGCTTTGTCACTTAGTACACTATTCTGTGGTTTAGAAGCACTGTGTCTTGTCATTTTAAAAGCATGCTTTTTGGGTAAACTGTGAAACCTAGTTGTATAGATAAGAAATGTGCTAAGATAAGCTACATGATTTTCTTCTGATTTTTTAATTAATTCAGTTCTTTGATATATGTTAGGTATACAAAATGATCACATTCATTATTTGTACCTATACATGATACATTTTTATACTTACTGTTTTCCAATTGCCCTTTCCTCCCTTCAACTCAACCACCCCTTTTTATTTACAAAAGATTTGTTTCCATTTTTTCCTCATTTTTAATTTCTTTTTTTTTTTCTTTTTTTCTCCATTTTGAACATTTTCTCCTTATTTCACAGTATCTATTATGAATTTTGGTCCTCATTTACATTTTCAATTTCTAACAGCAGAGAAACAATCTAGTACTTACACATATGTGTCTGATTTATTTCACTTAAGAATATGGTATCAAGGTACAATTAGCTACAAATGTCTCAAGTTCCTCCTTCTTTATGATTAAGTCGTACTCCATTGTATTAAAAAAACACATCGTCTTTATCCATTCACCGGTTAATGGGCACTTGGGTGGTTTCCAAGATTTAGCTCTTATAAACTGTGCTGCTATAAATATGGGTGCACGTATATTTCTGTGTTATGATGCTTTTAATTCTTTTGGGAAGGTACAAAGAAGGGAAATAGCTGGGTCAAATGGAATCTCTAGTTTTAGTTTCTTGAGGATTCTCCAAACTTTTTTCCACAGTGGTTTCACTAGTCTACTCTCCCTCTAAGAGTGAAGAATTCTTTTTTCCCAACAGCTCCACCAGCATTTGTTATTGCTTGATTTCTTCATAAGAGAAATTCTTTCTGGAGTGAGATAAAATCCCAGTGTACTTTAAATTTACATCTCATGAGTACTTCAGGAGATGTTTTTGTGTCTTCCAGTCTGTTTCAATGATTCTCCAGTCTGTTTCTTTGCCACTATCATGCTGTTTTTATCACTGTGGCTTTGCAGTATAGTTTCTAATTGGGAATTGTTATGCTTGCTGCCATGTGTGGGTTGCCTAGAATGGCTTTTGCTCTTCTGGGTCTCTTATGGTTCCAAATGAATTTTTGGATCTTTTTCTCTAGTTCTGTGAAATACAGTGTTGAAATTTCAGTTGGCATTGCATTACAACACTGAGATTCCATCTCACCCCACAAAGAGTGGCTGCTTTCAAGAAATCACACAATAACAAATGTTGGCAGGGTTGTGGGAAAAATAAAACCTTCTCCATTGTTGGGGAGTGCCGACTGGTGCAGCCACTATGGAAATCACTGTGGAGAAACCTCAGAGAGCTGGGACTAGAGGTTCCATTTGACCCAGCCATCCCTCTGCTGGGTATCTTTCCAAAAGAATTAAAAGAATCATATCACAGTGATATATGCACACCTTTGTTTATAGCGACACAGTTTGTAATAGCTAAAATTGGAAACAGCCCATTTGCCCATCAGTTGGAAACTGAATAAAGAAGATTTTGTTTTTCTATAAAATGAAATACTACTCAGCCATAGAGAATGAGAAATTACATTAATTCATGGGAAAATGAATACATATTGAGGATATAATCCTAAGTGAAATAAATAATTTACACATGTGTAAACACCGAATAGTTTCTCTGGTGTGAAAATCTATAATAGTACATAAGATCCTAATGATATCCTTAACAATGTGAAATAGGAAAAAAAAGGGCTAAATGTGTAGGGAAAGTGGAAAGGGTAGGGGAAAGGGAATAAGGGAAAAGAAAAAAAAATATGAGAAAATGAAAAAATGGAAATAAAGTGTTTATGAAGGGGGGGAGGAGGGGGTGAAAAGAGGGCAGGGACAAGGGGAAAAATGAGAACCAAGACCTGTCTTGTAAAGGTACAAGATCCCAATAATGTATGTAACTGTACTGTATACCTAAAATGTACCAATAAACTCAATACAAATATATTAAAAATAAATTTACATTTCATGAATGGCCAATGATGTTGAACAGTTTTCACATTTTTATTTGTACCTCTTCATCTGAGAAGTATCTATTCATTTCAGATGCACATTTTAGGATTAGGTTTTTAAATGAGTGATCTGATTTGTTTTTAGTTCTTTATATATTCTAGATAACATTTCTTTGGGTGAGAAACAGGTGGCAAACATTTTGCCACAGTATGGGTTGTCTTTTTCCTTGGTTGGTGGTTTCTATTGCTGTGCAAATAGTTTTCAACAAGCTGAGATTCCAGGGCCAGGATTTAGCTCAGTGGTTTGGAGATTTGCTTCACAAGGCAAGGTCTGGAGTTCTATCCCTGGTACAAAAAAAAAAAAAAAAAAGTGATCCAGTTGCTGGTGCTTTGTGGTAGTGCCCATGTAGCCAAGATTTTGTTTGTAAAGACTTTGCCTAAGACAGTGTCTTCAAGAGTTCGAACTAATCTATATTCCACCAGATTTAGTGTTTCTTTTTAAATATTTACATCTTTGATCAATCATTTTGATTTTAGTTTAGTACATGGAAAAAAGATATTGGCCCATTTTTTAAATTTATCAAGTTGAAAGCCAATTTTTCAGCACCATTTATTAAAGGGGCTATTTTTCCTCTAGTGAAAGTATTTGGCTCTTTTGTCAAAGACAACATGACTGAGTTTGGAATGAGTTGGACTGGTTTCTGAGTCTTTTAATGTAGTCCATTGATTCTTGGCCCTGTTTTTTTTCTTTTCTTCTCTTTTTCCAGTACCATGCTATTTTTGTTTCATTTCAATATGTTTTTCTTTGTTTTTGTTTTCTTGGTACTGGGGGTTGAACTCAGGACCTTTCACTTGTTAGGCAGGCATGGCTCCACTGAGCTGCATCCCTGGCCCAGCACCATGCTATTTATTTCACAGTAACTTCATAGTATAATTTCAAGTCATGGATTGTGATGCTCCCAGCCTTTCCTTTGTTGCCTAGAATTGCCTGTGTTATTCTAGGTTTCTTACGGTTTCAATTAATTTTAGGATGCTTTTCTCTAATTCTCTGAGATATGCTATTGAAATTTTTATTGGAATTACATTAAATCTGCATAACAGTTTTGAAAGTGTGGCCATTTTCACTATGTTGTTTTTTTCTACCCACGAACAAAGGGTGTCTTTCCATTTTCTGATATCCTCTTGAATCTCTTTTTTTAGAGCACTGTTGATTTGAATGCAGAGGTCTTTTACATCCTTCATTATATTGATTCATAGGTAATACTTTTTTTCTATTATTTGGGTGCAACTGTGAAATATGTTGTTTCCCCAATTCCTCCCTCAGAAAGCTGCTATTAATGTACAGGAAGGCTTTGATATTTCAGCATTGACCTTGCATATAGCTATGCTACTAATTTGGTTATTAAGTCTAGACTTATTGGTGAAGTTTTGGGGGTTCTTCTATGTAAAGTATCATGTTATCTGCAAATAATGACAATATAATTATTCCTTTCTTATCCTTATTCCTTTCATTTCTTTTGCTTGTCTAATTGTTGTGACTAATTTTTTTCCAGAAATATATTGAGCAAGAGTGGTGACAGTAGATATCCTTGTCTCATTGTTGATATTAGAGAGAAAATTTTAGTTTTTGTCCATTTAGTATGGTCTGGCTGTTGGTTTGTCATAGATTACTTTTATCAGGTTGAGATAAAGACAATCTATTCCAATTTTCTTTAGGTTTTTATCAGGAATAGTGCAGGACTTCGTCAAACACTTTTTCTGCATCTTTTTAAAAATTTAATTTTATTAGTACATTTAAGGTAAACAGTGTAATTACATACATCATTCATCATTGGACATTTGGACCTTTATATAATTGATCTTGGTTCTTATTTTTCCATATTCCCCTGCCCTTCCTAGTATTTTTTCCACATTCCACATTCCTCCATCCCTCCCTATCTGCAAAGACTTTGTTTCCATTTTTTAAAAATCTTCTCATGTTAATTCCATTACCCTCTTTCTTTTCCCCTACCCCTGCCATTTTCCCTTCCCCTTTGTAACTTTTCTTCCTATTTCACATTATCTATTGTACCTTTTGGTCATTTGCAAGGTTCATTCTTGTGTTTCCATTTTCTGATATCCTCTTCAACCTCTTTTTTCAGAGTGTTCTAGTTTTCAGAGATCTTTGATTTCTTTCTCTAGGTGGATTCCTAGGTATTTTAATTTTTTGGATGCTACTGTGAAAGGGATTGTTTGTCCTACTTCTCTCTCAGTGGGTCTGTTTTTCATGTGCAGGAAAGATACTGATTTTTGAGTGCTGACATTTTTGTGCATTGTATCAAACTACTTTGCAAATTTTGGTTTTTAAGCCTAGAAGACTTTTGGTAGAATTCTTGGGGTCTTCTAAATACAGTATCATGTCATCTGCAAACAATGACAATTTGACTTCTTCATTTCCTATCTTCATTCCTTTTATTTCTTTCTCTTTTCTAATGTCTTTGGCTAATGTCTCCAAAATTATTTTGAACAGAAGTGGTGATAGTGGACATCCTTGTCTTGTTTCTAATTTTAGTGTGAAAGATTTCAGTTTTTGACCATTTAGTATGATATTGGCTGTTGGTTTTCATAGATGACTTTTATAAAATTGAGGTAGAGACCATGTATTCCAATTTTTGGAGGGTTTTTAACATAAAAGTGTGTTGGATATTATCAAATGCTTTCTCTGCATCTACTGAAATGATCATATGGTTTTTGTCCTTGGCTCTATAAGCCTCACTTATCTGTATGTCAAGTCTTTTTTCCCTTATGGGAAGTTTTCTGCCATTACTTCTGTGAAGTCTTTTTCTTTTTTATGTCATCTGCAGTCTCTTCCATTTCTTCATTGATTCCAATCCTTCTTATGTTATTCTTTGAATCATCTACCAGCTGCTGGGTTTATCTCTTATGGTCCCTTAGTATTTGTAAGAGATTTTTCTTTTCCTGGTCACAAATTGCAATCCTATCTTCTATATCTGAAATTCTGTCCTTGTGTTATCTTGTTCTGCTGGTTAAATTTTCAATGGAGTTTCTAAACTTTTGAAAATCTGTTTGCATCTGTTTTATGGATTACATTTGCTTACTATTTGGGGATTCCATCCTGTTTCTCAGCTACTCTATGTTTTATCTGTGTCCACTCTAGATTTATTAACTATGTCTTGTACTATGGGCGTAATCTCTGCTGATATCTGAGAAATCATTTCTGATTTCATTTTTTCCCGGTCCTATTTCATTGCCAGTTTAGGGAATCCAGCTGGTTGAATATCAAGATTGCTCCATCTCATTTCCCTTTTGTGTTGCCTTAGGTGAACTGGGAGTCTGGTTTTGACACTTATTTCCATGTCTTCTCATTTGAACAGATGTATCCTGCTGTGCCTTTGTTGAGGGAACTTGTTGCTCACCCAGTGGTGTTCAATTCTCAGCAGGCCACTGAGCAGCCTTTACCCTGATGCTCCCTGGTACACCAATTCCTGGGATTAGAATGTTGGCCTTCTATATCCCTGAGCTGACCCTTGCTTGGGTGGGCTTCTGGCTTGGGACTGTGCACACTTGCGATGGTATCTAGGTGTGTCTCTTGCTGGGGCCCTGATGTAGCTGTTGTCTTGGGGGGCCTTTGCCTGGGAGCTGTTGCCACCACTTCCTGTTTTCTGTGTAGGCTTCTTGCTAGGGTCTTCAGGCACTTATCAGTAGTATTGGGGCAAGCCTCTGGCTGTTGCTTGTGAGTCTGTGTAGTTCTTTTCTAGGTGGCCCCTTGGTTGTGGCCAATAGTTTGGTGGGAGTCTGGATGAAACTTGCATGCCTGTGCAGCTCTTTTCTAGGTGGGCTGTGGCTTGGACCTGTGTGTCTACATCTCTGGGTCAGCTTGGGGTGGGGCCCTATCTAGGATCTGCCTGCAGCTGTGCATCTCTGGTCCACACAGTTGTTCCCTGAGATGTGCATGCACTTAAAGATGGTATGGTGGATAAAGTGTTTGCAAATGGGGAGGGGAGGGGTGAAGGGAGGACAGGGGTAAGGGGAAAAATGAGAACCAAAACCTGTCATGTAAAGGTACAAGACCCCAATAGTGAATGTAACTGTACTATATAGCTAAAATGTACCAATAAATTCATTTTAAAAAATGGTATGGTGGAACTCTGGATGAAGGTTGTATGCCTGTTCAGCTTTTTTCTCGCAGCCTTTAACTTGAGAACAAGTGCCCACATCTCTGGGCTCAGGGTGGGGCCCTACCTGGGATCTGCCTTCAGTTGTGCCACTCTGGTCTACACAGCTGCTCCCTGGGGTGTGTGTATACTTACTGATGGTATGGCAGAACTCTGAACCTACTTTTTCTGTATCTATTAAAAAGATTTCAGATATTTGCCCTTGGTTCTGTAAATATAGTGCATCACATTTAATAATTTGCATATATTAACCTATCACTGCATCTCTTGGATGAATACAACTTGGTCAAGGTGTATAATCTTGATGACCAGCTGCATTCTGTTTGTCAGTACCTTATTGAGGATTTTTGCATCTATGTTCATTCAGGAGATAGGCCTGTAGTTTTCTTTTTGGTTGGATTCTTCTCTGGTTTTGGACACAAGGTAAAGCTTGTTTCCAGGAATGAATTTGGAAGTATTGATTCCTTTTTAATTTCATTGAACAGTTTGAGAAGTAGAGGCATTAGTTCTTCTATAAATTTCTTGCAGAAATCAGCAGTGAATTTGTCAGGACCTGGGCTTTTCTTGGTTTGTAAGCTTTTAATTATATCTTCAATTTCATTGAATAGTATTGAGTTATTTAGAATTTTAATATCTTCTTGAGTCAGTTTTGGTAATTTATATGTATCTAGGAATCTGGTAATTTCATCGGTGTTTTCCATCTTATTAGCATACAGGTTCCCAAAGTAGGTATTAATGAGTTCTCAGAATTTTTGCAAGACCTGTTGAGATTTTACCCTTTTCTTTCCTAATTGCTTGGATTTGTGGTGTTTTTTTTTTCCTTCCTTTTTTATATAAAGTTGGCTAAGGGCTTGCCAACTTTATTTAATCTTTCAAAGAATTAACTCTCCAATTCATTGACTATATATATATATTTTTTTTTAATTGAGTTTATTGGTACATTTAGGGATACAGTACAGTTACATTCATTGTTGGGATCATGTACCTTTACATGGCAAGTCTTGATTCTCATTTTTTTCCCCTTACCTCTGCCCTCCCTTCACCCCCTCCTCCCCTCCCCATCTACAAACACTTTATTTTCATCTTTTCATTCTCTCACATTTTTTTCTTTTCCCTTTTTGTTCTTCCCCAAGAGTACAGGTTCTCAAAGTAGGTGTTCATGATCCTCTGGATTTCTTTCGGATCTGTTGTGACTTCGCCTTTTTCATTCCTAATTGCATGGATCTGAGCCTTTTCTTTCCTTTTTTTGATAAGATTAGCTAAGGGTTTGTCAATTTTATTTATTCTTTCAAAAAACCAGCTCTTTATAAACAACTTAACGATGAAACTTAGACTCCTAGAAAAACAAGAGCAAGAAAAACCCAAAGCTCGAACAAGAGAGGAAATTATAAAGATCCGAGCAGAAATCAATGCAATTGAAATTAAGAAAACGATACAAAAAACATTGACTATATTTTTCTCGGAGTCTTCACAGCATTATTTTCTGCTCGGATCTTAATAATTTCTTCCTTTGCACAAGCTTTGAGCTAAATTTACTCTTCTTTTTCTAGAAGGTTGAGATTCATTTGGACCCACTCTGTTTATTCAAGCCCACTCTGTTTCTTTGAGCCCCCTCTGTTCCTGATATGGGTATCACCAAACTTCCCTCATAAGATTGCTTTCATTGTGTCCCATAACTTCAGATATATTGTATTGGCATTATCATTTATTTCTAGAAATTGTCTAAATTTTCTTTAATTTCACCTGTGACCCATTGATTGTTCAGAAGGTGTATATAATTTCCATGTGTTCATGAAATTCTTTTGATTTCTTTTGCCATTGATCTCCAATTTAATTCCACTATGGTCTAATAACATGCGTGGGATAACTTCAATTCCTTAGCATTTACCTAAGCATGTTCTATAAGCTAGCATGTGGTCTATTTTGGAGAGCAACTCATGTGTAGCTGAGAAGAATGTACATTCTGATATTGTGAGGTGAAATAGAGTGTAGATATTTATGAAGTACTTTTTTTTCAAAAATTTGTTTCAGTTGTAATACTTACTGATATTTTGTCTAATTGATCTATTTGTAACAGTGGGGCATTGAGTTCTACAATAAATGCATTAGTGCTTTATTTTTGTTGTCTGTTAATATTTGTTTCATATAACTGGGTGCACTAGTATTTGGTCCATATATAATTATGATCCCCATCTTTTTCTTAGGTATTCTTCCATTTACAAGGATGTAGTGACTTTCTTTGTCTCTCTGTCTTTGCTTGAAATCCACTCTGTCTGCAAATAGAGTAGCTACCCCTGTTTTTTTCTGGGTTCCTGTCACATGAAGTTTGTTTTTGTTTGTTTGTTTGTTTGTTTGTTTTGTGGTACCAGGGATCAAACTCAGGTCCTTGCGTTTGTGAGGCAGGTGGAATCCCTGAGCTAAATTGCTGACTCTGAAGTATTATTTTTCATCTTTTGAATTTCAGTCTATGAATTTTTTTGAATTAAATGGGTTTCTTGTGAGCAACATATCATTCTACCCTGCTTATTGATACATTCTATCTGTATCTGCTGATTAGGGAATTCAGAGCATTTACTCTAATAAGATTACTGACATTTAGAAATGGGAAGAAAGGAGCTAAAGGTGTAGGGAAGGTGGGATGGGTAGGGGAAGAGTAAAAAGGGAAAAGAAAAAAATGTGAGAGAATGAAAAGATGAAAATAAAGTGTTTGTAGATGGGGAGGGGAGGAGGGGGTGAAGGCAGGGCAGAGGTAAGGGGAAAAAATGAGAATCAAGACTTGTCATGTAGCGGTACAAGATCCCAACAATGAATGTAACTGTACTGTATCCCTAAAATGTACCAATAAACTCAATTAAAGCTGAAAAAAAAATGGTTATAACTGATATGTATTAATTTATCCTCATCATGTTATTTTGCTTTTGTTGGGTCCTTTTTTCCCTCTCTGTTCAATTTCTTGCCTTGCCTGATATATTAATTCTACTGATGCTCATAAAGATGTAATCCTCATTATTTCTTTCTTGAATGTCCTCCAGAACATTTTGTAGTTCTGCTTTGCATTCATGAATTTCTTCAGATGCTCTTTGTCATCAGAGTACTTTATTTCTCTATCAATTTTGAAAGATAGTTTTGTGGGATCTGTTGATCTGTTTTGGGGGTTTTTGGGGGTGGGGAATTAAAATACTTCACTCATGGGTTTCCTTGACTTTAGAATTTTCTTTGAGAAATCTTTCATGATTCTGATGTGCTTTCCTTTATATGTGATTTTTTTTCTTGAACACCTTTTAATATTCTGTTCTTTTGTTAGATTTCTGGAATCTTGATTACTATATGCCTCTGTGTAGTTTTATTTTTTATCATGGCTAATTAGAGTTCTATATGCTTCACTTATCTGTATTTCAAATTATTTTTCCCGGGTTGGGGATTTAGCTCAGAGGTTCGGTGGCCTACCTTGCAAGCGCAAGGACCTGAGTTCAATCCCCAGTAACAAAAAAAAAAAAAAAAATTCCCTGTTAGGGATATTTTCTGTTATTACTTCTTCAGTGTTTTTTTTTTTTTTTTTAATATCCTAGGCACTATCTTTGGCTTTTCCATTGACTCCAATCAATCTTATGTTATTCTTTGCATGATTGTATTCAGCATGATCCTATTCAGCATGATCTGTTACATAATGGTATACTGATTTCTCATGATCCCTTGCTAATTTTAATAAATCTTTTTTTTTCTTTCTTTCTAATAGCAATCCTGATTTCTACATGTGATATTCTGTCTTCATATTGGTCACCCTACTGCATGTACTTTCAATGGAATTTTTAATCTCTTGAATATCTGGTTGAATGCTTTTCATGGATTTCATTTTGTTCTATACTGAACATTCATGGTTTCTATCATTTTCATGAACACTATTTTTATCTGTATCTGCTTCAGAGTCACTAATCATGATTATGGTCACCACCTGTGTAATTATACGGGAAATTATTGATGATTTGTTCTTTTTCTGTAGAGCCTCTTTCATTTGCTTTGTTATTTCCACTGTTACCACATCAGGGAATCCAGATGGATCCCTATAGGACTGTTCCATCTCATTGGCCCCTGGATTTGCCTTTGGTGAGGTGGAAGACTGGCAATGCATCTTGTTTAAGTGTCTTTTCCTTTTCCTTTTTTAGTTTAATTCCTGGTTTGATGCTTAGAGGTCCCGCATGATGGTGACAATCTTTATTGCTAGTATTTAGAAAATTAGGAAATTACTATTCCTCAGAGGTGTCTTCTATGTATTGTATGCTTTTGGGTTTTCAGTCTGTTGCAAGATCCTTCAATTTACTGAGGATGGTTCTTTTTTTTTTTTTTTTTTTTTTTTTT
>NW_022900942.1:20761709-20769076 GCF_012274545.1 Fukomys damarensis
GTATTTGAGAGACCTGGAACTCACTATGTATCCCAGGCTGGTCTCGAACTCACAGCCATCCTCCTGCCTCAGCCTGCCAAGTGCTGGGATTACAGGCATGTGCCATGCCACCATACCTGGTGACTGAGGATGGTTGTTTGTCATCAGTCTATGCTATTGTGTATGACCTTTAGGCAATCTCAGTTTTGGTTTACCAGGAAGAACAATTGATTAAAATAATTATATCACTGACTAAAGCAGTACAATGAGAAATAATAATAGTATCAAACACAGTCTAGAAAATGACAAATTGTGGTAACTATAAATTTGCCACCTTTAACTGTATGGACTACATTTGTGGTTATATGACAAAATTGAAAGTAAACCAGAAAAATATTTGCAGTAAACACACCTTCAATATAGAGAATTCACACTCTGGGGAGAAAATTTAAAATGTTTTAGTGAGGAAAAAATAGAGGAATAGAAGAGGAGGAAAATATAAGAACCAGAGCTAGAAGACAGAGGAAGATCATGCCAATTTTGGTGAAGTAGACAGTAGGGAAAGAGCAGAAGAAGAAATAAATACAAGAACTAAGCAGAACAACAACAACAACAAATATTAGAAACTATGTTCACATTCCTAAAATATATGAACATACAATCAAAATAAAGAAAATCAAAAACAGAAAAGTGAAAAATGAAAATAAAAGAAGAAAATAATATCCTTTTAAAAGCATGTCTCTGCTAGCCCTCATACACATTGTGGACAACATATAGATTAATTCGGAATAATCCTAGTAAGCCAGCCATAGTTTTATGACAACATAGTGAATGATTCCAGCAAGCATGCCCCTTTAGTTCTACTAAAGTTCAGGCTGGTTTCTGACTGTGAGGCTGGAACTGGACATGGGGGACCTCCAACACTTTATGCCCTCCCCCTGCTCAAATTGAGTGCCCTGTCATCCTATAAGTTTCAACTCTGACACTAACACTAGAAACCATTAGATAGATCTAACAAGCAGCAGTTACAAGTTCTGAGTTCAGTTGCTCCCTATCTAAAATGGCAATTGCTCTCCTAAGGGATGACCAAATCCCAACAACTTATCAACCACTGTAGTTCGCTGCATCTACCACTCAGTTCCACTGCTGCATTTCTCCGTGGAGGTATGGGGTGTTACCTGTAATCATGGTTTGTCTGCAAATTTAAGCTGCCCTTACCCAGCAGCACACCTGGGCTCAGGTAGGAGGTGCTGCCTGTAACCTCATTCTTCTTTGTTAGGGACTCTTACTTTACTCTCCCATGAGTTTCAGTTCTCATTTCCCTTCTTCTTTGCTTCCTCACATTGTTTTATTCAATGCCTGGACACCAAACCCCAGAGAAGCCTTCTCTGCTGCTTAATACTCTGAATTCTTCCTGGAAGTCTTTCAACACTGGTTTTGTAAGTATGTGGCAGAGCTAAATTATGAACTATAGTTTCCTTGTCTCTCAAGTTCATACATTGAACATTGCTGAAGAGTGATAACCCAAACATCAGAACATTTACTTTTCCTCCATGAGTCTGAAGAAACTTTTTTTCTATTTTGAGTGGAAAATCTGTTGTTAAATTTTTCTCCTATGAAAATTACTCCTGGTTTATATTCTATCTTTACAGCATATTTTTTTTAATGTGAAAAAATTGGTTTATGTTGAAATATTGATTAAAATAAAAAATGACTTTCAGGAATAAATTCTTTTTTCTTATTTCCAAATAAATTTCACTCAGAAAAGATGTATGTTTTCTGAAAGTTTACTTTTCTGTACTAGGGAATTTTGCAGCTTCTTCAAGACTAACCAATAGATCTACAGATCTGTGTAACACAAGAGGCTACACATCCTATCTCACCATAACAGGAACATGGATAAATATGATGGATAAATATGATGTATTTGTGACCAATATTTAACTAAAATGCTTCCTTGTAAGTACTGGGGATCAAACTCAGGACCTTGAGCTTCCAAGACAGGCACAAAATCAATGAGCTAAATCCCTGGCCCTAAAATACATTTTTGAGGGAAGGTTATACAAACCTCATGAAAGAATGTGGGCCGTAAGGAGAGGGAGCAGGAGCAGAAATGACTCCTCCTTCAGGGTGTCTGCTGTATGTTTGAATATTAGACATATTTTAGGTGAGGGAAATATGAAGGGACATAGCAAAACATCATGGGGGGTATAAATATGAGTGTTCTATCCTTGGTTTACAGCAGTTTTACAGAGAAATAGTAAGAGAGATCTCCATCCTTTTATCTTAGACCAAATTAAAAACTGGTTCCCCTAGAGGCTCCAGAAGTAGAGGCATCTAGTATAAGTTCTAGTGGAAGGACTGGCACTCAGGAGAAATGGACTAATGTATTGAGAAATGTTAATGTACATAATCTGGATAAGAGTCCTTTGTCTGAGGAGCAGCAGGTAAAAAATTTTTGCCTTGTTGTGGGTTATCTTTTAGTTCTGTTGATGGTTTATTTTGGTGAACAGTTTTTTAATAAGATGAGATCCCAGTTGTTAATTCTTTCTGATAGTTCCTGTGCTACTGAGGATTTGTTCATAAAGACTTTTCCTATGCCAGTGTCTTCAAGAGTTCTGCCTAACTTATCTTCCAGCAAGTTTAGTGTTTCTTTTTTAATATTTAGATCTTTAATCCACTTGGATTTTAGTTTAGTGCATGGTGAAAGATAAGGGTCTAGTTTTAATCTTTGGCAAGTTGAAATCCAGGTTTTACAAAACCATTTATTAAAGAGGCTATCTTGGCTCCAGTGAGAAAGATTGGCTCCTTTGTCAAAGATGAGGTAGCTGAGCACATCTGGAGTTGTTTTTGTATCTTCCAATCTGTTCCACTGCCCCCCACGATATAAAGTCCCATTTAAAAATGGGCATCTGAAATGAACAGACATTTCTCAAAGAAGTAAAAGCACCAAGTAAATATATGAAAAAATGTTTCACATTACTGGTCATGTGAGAGATGTAGGTGAAAACAGCACTGAGATTCTAGCTCACCCCACAAAGAATGGCTGCTATCACAAAATCAAACAACAACACATTTTGGTTGGTTTGTGGGGAGAAAGGAACCCTTCTCCATTTGTTGGTGGGAGTGCATCCCGGTGCAGCTACTGTGGAAATCAA
The DNA here is from genome assembly GCF_012274545.1 of Fukomys damarensis. Lineage (NCBI taxonomy): Eukaryota > Metazoa > Chordata > Mammalia > Rodentia > Bathyergidae > Fukomys > Fukomys damarensis. The sequence continues at coordinate 20,764,847 of NW_022900942.1, forward strand.
TATGGAAATACCTCAAAGAGCTGGGACTAGAGGTTCCATTTGACCCAGCCATCCCTCTCCTGGGTATCTTTCCAAAAGAATTAAAAGAATCATATCAAAGTGATATATGTTCACCAATGCTTATAGCGGCACACTTTGTAATAGCTAAAACTTGGAAACAACCCATTTGCTCATCAGTTCGAGACTGGATAAAAAAGATGTGTTGTTTCTATAAAATGGAATACTACTCAGCCATAAAGAATGAGAAATTAGATTCATTCGTAGGAAAATGGATGCATTTTGAGGGTATACTCCTAAGTGAAATAAATATGTCTCACAGGTGTAAATACTGAATAGTTTGTCTGCTGTGAAAAACTATAATAGTACATAAGATCCTAATAATATAATTAACAATTTGAACTAGGAAGAAAAGGGCTAAAGGTGTAGTGGGAAGGGTAGGGGAAAGGTAATAAGGAAAAAGAAAAAAATATGAGAAAATGAAAAAATGTAAAAAAGTGTTTGTAAACAGGGAGTGTAGGAGGGGTTAAAAGGAGGGCAGGGATAAGGGGAAAAAATGAGAACCAAGACCTGTCATGTAAAGGTACAAGATCCCAATGATAAATGTAATTGTACTGTATACTTAAAATGTAAATAAACTCAATGAGAGGGAAAAGAAAGAAATGTTAATGTGCCCTGAAATATTAGAAGGGAAGAGACAGGGAGACAGAATTGGGGCAGGGAGGAAGGAGGAGGAAGAAGAAGAGGATGAGGAGACAGAGGAGGAGGAAAAGAGGGAGAAGAGGAAGGAAAAGGAGGGGGAAGGAATAGCCACCAGTGAAGATGTGCCAATTTCTGGGATCATTTGGTCTTCAAATGTTCACATTTGAAATTCTCCCAGGGTGACTTCTCAGCACTGTGGGCAGAGATTTTCAAGGAGCTACCTATGTAAGAGAAGAGAGGAGTCAGAATTAGTGAAATGAAGTTTATGTCAAGAAAGAGGTTAAATCCAAGTCCTGGGGAGTCTGTCAAATCCTGGGGAGATTATAAACAAAGCATCACATTTCCTTTCTTCCTTTTCGAAGCTCTTTTTATCTACACTTTGGCCTTCATTTTCTGGAAATTTGCCATTGATAACTTATTTCAGTAATTACTTGTCCTATAAAGATAGATCAGTAATGTGATAAATATTTTGTTTCAGCCAGATGTGCAAATAGAAGTCTTACTGAAATACATCAAGAGGATCAATTAGTCTCATATTCCTTTCGAGCATTTTTCAATGTGTACTGAAATAATCCAGAGAATAAAAAGGATGATTTTTATCTCAATTAGCTTAAGCAACAAACAATAAAAAAATTTAACAGAAGCAAAACTAAACAGAAAACAGCATCACAAAACAGCAAATTAAAATTAATAGCTAACAGTACAACTCCATCAAAAATGATTCCCACACCACACATCTTAAGTAGGGAAGATAAATAAAAAACAACCATCATCTTAGCAGTTCCATATAAACATTTAATCATCACAAATAAGTCACAGAGATATTTCCTAAAGGAGTACTGCAGGAAATACATGTTTCTCATATGGATCCATTGATCTTCAATAGATTTTTCAGCCCCACAGTATTTGGGGTGGAACTGGCTAGTGGAGCCATAATTCTGTCAAAACACAGCAGGGAGATCATTCAGGCAATTTTCTTCTGTCCTTTCAGCTATGCTTCCCGAAATAAAAATTACACATTTATTTATACCCTGTAGAAATTTGGTTTCATCTTAATTTAAAAAATAAAATTACTATAATTTAGAAAATATTTTTTCCTGCAAATATATCTTATTACCATTAACACACTTAGAAGAATATATCAACTATCAATTATGTGGACGTTATGCACCTAAAGTGTGATATTAGTCTGTCATCACGTTTTGTAGAAAACTTTTAGAAAGGGAGGGATAAAATTAAGTATAAAATATTTGCATGTCCACCTCTTTCATAAGTTTTACCATCTGCTATGTTAGCAATGTAATAGCTTCTTGGATGTTAAGAGTAGAAGAGCAAATTTCATCTAAGCCTAAAATGAGCTTAAAACCGGCAGAGTTCTCCAGAGGAATAGAACCAATTGAATATAGGTATAAGATGAGACTTATTACATGAGCTTACATGATCAGAGGCTGCAGGCCAGGGAGCCAGTATCTGCTAGTCTAAGAAGCTGGAAATCTCAGCATGAGAGACAAGTGATGTAGCCACAGTTGGAGGATGAAGGTCTGGAAACCCCTGAATAGTCACTAGTGCAAGTCCATTATCAAAGGCTAAAAAATCTGGAGTCTGATGTCCATAGGAGCAGCAAAAACACATTTACTCAAAAGGAGACTGAGTACAGTGAAGGAGAGTTTGTAGGAAGCCAAAAAGCCAGACGTTTTGGAAATGGGGAAGGCTCGTGGGGTGGGGGGAAATTATGTGGAGAGGGTAAAAATTAAAAAAAATAATAATGGATATGCTATATACCTGTACCAGTTCTTTAAAATGAGTATAACTATTTCATATTGCAAACATATGAGGTGGGGGGAGACAGACAGAGACAGACAGACAGAGAGAGACGGAGACAGAGAAAGAGAAAGGCAAAGAGAAAGACAAAGAGAAAGACAAGGAGAAGGAGAAAGAGAAAGAGACACCTGCAAGCTGAGCTCTTCAGCTGTTTGTTCCTTCCGGGGCCCTAGCCTGAGGAACAGTGATGCCCACATACAGGATGTGTCTTCCTTGCACAGTCTCCCAACTCTCGTACCAGTCATCTCTGGAAACAACCTCGCACTGAGAAGAGAGCTTATTAATTTTCTAAGCTTCTCTCAAACTAGTCAATCAAAAACAACCATCAAATTTACTTAAAAACAGAATATGGGGACGAAAAGAGGACAACAAAAAGATGACTTATTCTGAAGTCAAAGGGAAATAAGGAAGATACTTTCTAAGAATCATACAAGATGTCATAAAAAGGTTTGAAGTCATAGGCAAATTCCTGGAATGGTGTTCCCTTAATCCACTGTGGTATTTATGACCAACATGAGATAGGGTGAGAGCTATTTATTTCAGGAAAATAGGTAGGTAGGTATCAGCATCTATACTTAGGTACTTGCGTGCTTTTTATTAATTGTCAAATCCAGCTGTACAGGATGCTTTAGTTTTGATGAATGGACAGTAGTATAACATTTAAATTTAAAGAAAGTTCCTGAAGTTTAAATGAGATGATAAACATTTCATATTTTTTTCAAACAGATAAATATTTTTACCCTGTGTTGCTATTGTTACTACTGGACTTTAAATGGTAATAATTTCAAATAATGATGAAATAATAAAGATGATATTGTATAAGGACCTCATTCTTGTTTTCACTTATTTTAATCTAATCTTTTGTCACTGGCTTCTGGTATTTTCTTTTAAATCACTTTTATTTTATTGAGTTAGTAATATTTTGCCATAAATTATTTTGTCTGAGGTATATACTTGTGTGTGTACATTTAAATGCAATCTATCACTGAAATAATAATTTAAATTTTAGTTACATGGTTACCTATCTACTTCATATATTCAGTGATAGGTCATAGAACTAACAAATTGAAATAGTCTCTGAACCTTAATTTTAGCATTATGTCCAGTGTACTGAGCAAGCTGTTTAGCAGTTGTGTCCTGGGTAGCCACCGGATTTAAGAGATTTAAGCAAGGATTCTAGGAGGGATGGTAGAATGTGACTTTCATAGTGGACATAAATTATAATGAAGTGGTGCTTTACTTCTCTAAAATATTTCAGCATGGGTCCACAACAGAAGGGAAGGAAGTTTATCTAATTCTCTATTCTTTTAAATCTGTAGTTCATGGGCAATATGTAATTTATTCAGAGAATGCATTTCTTCCTTTGACAATACTACTTAGCCTTAAAACAGTAAGAGAAAAATTCTAAATAAATTTTATTCAAAGTACAATTTGCAAATAAAATCTCAAAATTGTATTCAAAAAGTGTGGTCCATCTATTTCGACTTGTTTCATCTTAAAAATCACAAAATAAGAGGATTCAACTATTTTCAGAACAAGTTAATTATCATGGGAGAAATTATACTGAGAGTTGTAGTCTACAATGAATATATGAATCCAACATTAAACAGCGATCTTTTTTCCAGCAGCATTTGTGTGTGTGTGTGTGTGTGTGTGAGAGAGAGAGAGAGAGAGAGAGAGAGAGAGAGAGAGAGAGAGAGAGGGCAGAGA
>NW_022900942.1:20771620-20772857 GCF_012274545.1 Fukomys damarensis
TATAACTTTGATTCTGCTATCAGTCATTATATGTTTTCAAATTAAATAGTATATTACAAATATGTATAACTCAAAAGTATCTTGCTGGGCATGGTGGTGCATGCCTGTAATTCCAGCACTCGGGAGGCTAAGACAGGAAGATCGATGTGAGTTTGAGACGAGCCTGGGCTACATAGTGAGTTCCAGGTCAGTCTCAATTATATAGTGAGACCCTGTCTCAAACACCCCCCAAAAAAAGTATCTGATAGTCTTCAATGTAGAGTTGTATACCAAATAATGTAACCCTAAACTTTAAAAAAATGTATACTGTAGGACCAATTGATTTGGAGTTTTGAACATTGCCTAGAGAAGTTCAATTTTTATCCAAAGGTATAACTATAAAATAAATTCACTTTTATAATTATTAGAACAACTTTTTGCAACAATAAAACATTGTTGCCATGAGATAATTATTACAAGGCTATTAAAATTTTACTATGAATGTCTCCCTAGTTATATATAAAATATAAATCAGTTACTTATTTGTGTGAGAATTGGTATATTATATTTTTTATTTAATACTTTGCCACTGTTACATTTTTTCATTATTCTAACATGAGACAAATATTAACTTGTTATGTACATGGAATATATTATTTCATTATTTAAAATAAAAAATACTGAGTTTTTCCCTAATTAATGCCTCCTGAAGATATGTTTAATGGTCATCCTCTGAATATATCATGATTTTACATAAATGAGAATCTATTTTCATATCATGTTAAGGTCCTTCCCGTACAGAGAACTCAGATACAACAGTGAGTAAATACCGCAACCAATTAAACCAAATCAGCCGATATTCTCAAACAGAACTGAGGCCTGGAATATTTGACTTAGAGAATGCTAGTATTGCTGCCCCTTCTCCATATCTGAGTTAATGGGAAAACACGAGTCTGGTTTGAGGAAGACCATGAACTAGACGAATACCCAGCCACAAATGTCATCAAGGAAGTCATTGATATACTACCATATTTCCAGTGACCTGAGCAAGACTTGAATGTAATTCTCACCAGTTATAGTGATTAAGGAGCTTCCTTACAAGTAGTTAACTACACAGCCTGGGAAATGTAATAATTTGGTAAAATCATGATTGAAAATTTAAATATAATTGAAAAACTGAGAGTATAGCTTAGTATGAATGTTGTGAGTTAATCCCCAGTACCTCTACCACTACCAAATATATATATATATATATGGA
>NW_022900942.1:20772906-20785406 GCF_012274545.1 Fukomys damarensis
ATATATATGGAACTAAAACTTATGTGTTACTCTATGTACCAATAATGACAGTAATGATATTACAAATGTTAAGCCAAATTTGTTACAATCTGTGACCTAAATTTTTTGATCAATTAATAGAATATTTGAAAGTGTAGTTATATGTAGGTAGATAAGTGAACAAATAAATAGGTCACTGTCTGACTAATTGATTTGAGATTCTTAAAATCAAAAACAAATGAAGCAGAGAAACATAACTTATTCTCTATGAAGATACCAAACATAATTGAGATACCTCTACTTACAGTAGGATTATGTCCAGATAAACAAAACCTAATTGAATTGAATATATTTTAAAAAGGAAAAAAATCACAAATAATTAGCTTCATTTTAGACTAAGCGGATTTTAAGCCAAATCTGATGAGAAGAGGCAAAGATCACTACATATTACTTAAGGGAAAAATTCATCAGGAAGACATAACAATTATAGATATATATGCACCAAAAACCAGCATACTCAACTTCATAAAAAACAGTACTGAACATAAAAAATATCAAATAACAACACCATTATACTGAGAGACTCTTAATAACCCACTGTCACAAATAGATTAACTAGATCAAATAATAATAATAATAATAATAATAAAAAAGAAGTATGAGAGTTGAACTAAAATTTTTAACAAATGGACTTAATAAATATTGATAGAGTGCTTACTGAAGAATAACAAAATGCACATTCTTCTCTGCAGCACACAGGACTGTGTCCAAAATAGATCACATGCTAATGCATAAAGTATGATTAAGTAAAGTGAATCAAAATTTCCCCATATATGCTATCAGATCATAGTGCAACGAAACAAGAAATTAATACCAAAATAAACAACATATCTTATGCAAATTAAACAATAATATCTTGAATAATCAGTGGATTACAGAAGAAATCATGGAAGAAATTACTTAATTCCTGTCAAATAAAACATAATAGTAAAACATACCAGAACCTGTGGGACAAAATGAAAGCAGTCCTAAGAGGGAAGTTTATGGCTGCGAATCAGAAAAGCAATAGTAGTTCAAATGATAATTTAACAATGCATCTGTAGGTCCTAGGAAAGCAATAACATTCAAAATCCATAGCTAAATGGACAGATTTCTAGATACTTATGAATTACCAAAGTTGAACAAAGAAGATTAAAAAAAATTAAACTCCACAATTACAATCAGTGAAATTGAAAATGTAATTAAAAGTTTACCAACACAGAAAAGCCCCGGCCCTGATGGATTCACTGCTGAATTTTACAAGATATGTAGAGAACTACTGCCACTACTCTTTAAACTTTTCAATGAAATTGAAAGGGAAGCAATACTTCCAAATTTATTCCTGGAAGCAAGTGCTACTTTGATTCCCAAACAAGGGAAAGACCCAAATAAAAAAGAGAACTACAGGCCAATCTCCTTAATGAATATAGATGCAAGAATCCTTAATAAGATACTAGAAAACAGAATACAGAGGATCATCAAGAAGATCATACATCCTGACCAAGTTGCATTTATTCCAGGGATGCAAGGAAGGTTCAACATATGGAAATCAATAAATGCAAGACACTATATTAACAGAGTCAAGGACAAAAAAAACATATGAACCTCTTGATATATGCATAAAAAGCCTTTGACAAAATTCAACACCAATTCATGAAAATGATGCTGCAAAAAATGGAATAAATGGTTTATACCTCAACTTAATAAAGGCTACCTATGAAAAATCAACAGCTAACAACATATTAAATGTCCAAAAACTGAGAAACTTCACATTAAATCAGGAATAAGATAAAGATGCCAACTATCACCACTCCTCCTTAATATATTTCTGGAAAAATTAGCCATAGCAATTAGACAAGAGAAAGAAATTAAAACAACAAAGATAGGAAAGGAAGAAGTTAAACAGTCATTATTTGCTGACAATATGATAATCTACATTGAAGACTCCAAAAATTCCACCAAAATACTTCTAGACTTAATTGACACTTTTATCAGAGTAGTTGGATACAAATCAACAATCAAAAATTAATAGCCTTCTTGTACACAAATAACAGACTCACTGAGAGAGAAATTAGGGAAACTATTCCTTTAATAATAGCATCCAAAAAAATGGAGTATCAAAGAAACAATCTAACGAAAGAAGCAAAAGAGCTCTACACTAAAAACTAAAGCACTGTGAAAAAAAGATCAAGGAGGATATAAGAAAATGGAAAGATATCCCCTGCTTCTGGTTAGGAAGAGTCAACACATTGAAAACTACCAAAACTGCCATACTACCAAAACTGCTATACCGATTCAGTGCAACGCCAATTGAAATTCCAGCATTACATTTCACAGAACTAGAGAAAGAATCAAAAACTTCATTTGGAACCATAAGAGACCTAGAATAGCAGAAGCCATCCTAGGCAACAGAGACATGGCAGTGAGTATAACAAGTCCCAATTTGAAACTACACTACAAATCCACTGTGATAAAAACAGCATGGTACTGGCAAAGAAACAGACCTGAGGATCAGTGGAATAGGTTGGAAGATACTAAAACAGCTCCAGATGTACTCACCTACCTCATCTTTGACCAAAGAACCAAACATTCTCACTGGAGGGAAGATAGCCTCTTTAATAAACGGTGTTGGAAAAACTGGATTTCAACCTCCCAAAGCTTAAAACTGGACCCTTATCTTTCATCATCCATTAAACTAAAATCCAAGTGGATTACAGATGTAGCTATTAAAAAGAGTCACTAAGTTTGCTGCAAGATAGGTTAGGAAGAACTCTTGAAGACTTTGACATAGGAAAAGACTTTATGAACAAATCCTCAGTAGCACGGGAACTAGCAGAAAGCATCAACAACTGGTATCTCATCTTATTAAAAAGCTTCTGCACTGCAAAAGAAGCCATCAACAGAACTAAGAGACAACCTAGAGTGTGGGAAAAATTTTTACCAGCTACTCCTCACACAAAGGACTATTATCTAGAATATATAAAAACTCAAACAATTAGCCCTCCCAAATATAAAGACCAGATTCAAAAATGGGTATCTGAAATGAACAGACATTTCTCAGACAAAGAAGTAAAAGAAGCAAGTAAATATATGAAAAAATGTTCCACTTCACTGGTTATTTGAGAGTTTCAGGTGAAAACAACACTGAGATTCCACCTCACCCCACAGAAAATCGCTGCTATCAAGAAAGCAAACAATAGCAAATGTTGGTGCGTTTGTGGGGAGAAAGGAACCCTTCTCCATTGTTGGTGGGAGTGCAGATTGGTGAAACCACTATGGAAATCAATATGGATTAACTCAAAGTGCTGGGATTAGAGGTTCCATTTAGCCAGCTATCCCTCTGCTGGGTATCTTTTCAAAAGGATGAAAATAATCATATCATAGTGATATATGTACACCTATGTTTAAGCGGCACAGTTTGTAAATCTAAAACTTGGAAACAGTCCATTTGCCCCTCAGTTGGAGACTGGATAAAGATGTATTTTTTCTATAAAATGAAATACTACACAGCCATAAAGAATGAGGGATTGGTCGGGTATTTAGCTCAGTGGTTTTGCAGCATGCCTCACTAGCACAAGGTCCAGATTTCAATCCGTTGTACAAAAAAAAAAAAAAAAAAAAAAGAGTAATTAATCCTGTTTAGGAAAGTGGATACATATTGAGGATATACTACATAGTGAGATACATAAGTCTCACATGTATAAATACTGAATAGTTTCTCTGGTGTTAAATGCTATAATGCTACATAAGATCCTAATGTTATAATTGACAATGTGAAATAGAAGAAAAGATCTAAAGGTGTAGGGGAAGGGGGAAAGGAAATAGGGAAAAGAAAAAAAAAGAAAATGAAAAAAATAGCAATAAAGTATTTGTGAATAGGGAAGGGAGGAGGGGTAAAGGGAGGGCAGCGGTAAGGGGAAAAAAATGAGAACCAAGACCTGTCATGTAAAGGTACAAGATCCCAAAGATGAATGTAACTGTACTGTATACCTAAAATGTACCAATAATTTTCAATGAGAGTAGCAAGTCTATTGCTACTAAGAGAAATTTTGAATATCGGAGCAGAAACTAATGAAACAGATTAAAAAATAGTAGAAAGAATCAGTGAACTGAACAGCTAGTTCTCTGAAAGAACAAATAAAATAGACAAACTTTTAGCCAGCCTTACCAAAAATAAAATAAAGGTAGAACCCTAAATTAGTGTAATAAAAATACAACAGGGAAAATCACAACAATCTCTGGCAAGATCCAGCTTATTTTTAACTACTTTGTGAACCTATACTCTAATGAAATGGAAAATTCAGAAGAAATGGATAGATACACTGTCACACATGAAACAATGAAGCTGAGCTAAGAAGCTACAAAATCTCTGAATAATCCAATACCAGGCAATAAGATTGAAGAAACAAAACTACCAGCTAAGAAACACCCAGGGGCCAATAAGTTCACTGTTCAATTCTACAAATATCTTTAGGAAAGATCTAACCCCAGTGCTCCTCAAACTCTTTAATGAAATCAAAAGAAGAGGAGTACTTCCAAAGTAATTCCTGTAATCTAGCCTTTTTCTGATTCCAAAACATTAAAAAAAAGACCAACTAAAAGAGAAAGACAGTCCAAAGTCTTTCATAAACATAGATACAAACATTCTCAACAAGGTACCGGCAAAGAGAATGCAACCAATCATGAAACAGATCATACACCACGACCAAGTAGGAAACATCCCAGTGATGTAGAGAGGTTCAACATACGTCTAACAATAAACATAATACATCTTATATGTAGAAGCAGGGACAAAATCACGTGACCATCTCAATTAACACAAAAAAGAAGCTTTGACAAATCCAACATCCATTCATTATATAAAAAAAAATCCCAACGAAAATAGGTGGAGAAGAAATCTGATAAGGACCACTTATGACAAAAACAGCCAATATCATATTTAATGGAGAAACTGAAAGCTTTCCCTTTAAACTCAAGAAAAGCATTGATGTCTCCTATTACCACTTCTGTTCAGTATAGTACTTGAAACAGAGCAATCAGGCAAGAAGAAATAAAAGGGGTATGAATAGGAAAGGAGGAAGTCAAACTATCATTATTTTCAGAAAACATGATCCTCTACATAGAAGACCCAAAAATTTCTCAATAGTTTGGTAGAATTAGTAATCAAATTCAGCAAAGTAGCAGGATAAAAAGTCAACTCAGAAAAATCAGCAGTGTTCCTATAATCCAAAAATAAACTCACCAAGAAATAAAAAGGGGAAAATATATCTCTCAATAACATCAAGAAAAATTAAATACTTGGGAATTTACCTAACCAAGAAAGTGAAAGTCCTCTCCAACAAAAAGTACAGTACAGTACTTAGGAAATGATTAAAGAGGACATTAGTCAATAGAAAAATACCCCATTCCTGGATATGAAAAACCAATGTAGTAAAAATGGGATAAGCAATCCCAATCAAAATACCAATAGCATTCCTCACAGAAATAGAGAAAATAATCCTGAAATTCATATGGCATCATAAGATACTAGAGTAACAACAGTCATGCTGGGCATCAATAACAGTGCAGGTGGCACTAGAAGCTTGACTAAGTTATAATACAAAGCTACAAATAAAAACATCATACCACTGGCAACAAAATCCAAAACAAACAAAACCAGATTCATGGACCCATGGATCAGAATAGAAGCTACAGAAACCACCTCAGTCACATGCAACTATTTGATTTTGACAAAGGGGCCAAAATCTTATTCTGGCAGAAAAAATACCTCTTCATCAACAGACGTTGGGAAAATTGGCTATCTTCATGCAGATTCATATTGAATCTAGACCCATATCTCTCACTTTGTACTAAACTAAAATAAAAATGGATCAAAGATTAAAAGACAAACACTTTATTTGCTGGAAAGCAAAATATATAAAACTCTTAAAGACAAAGGCATAAGTGAAGACTTTTCTTAAACAAAGAATTGCAATTGCACAATAAATGATATCTAGAATCAAAAAATGGGCGCATATCAAATTAAAAAGCTTCCGCCCAGCAAAGGAAACAACCTACAGAACAGAACAGAAAAAATTTTGCCAGGTACTCCACAGAGAGAGTACTAATATCTAGTCTATAAAGAACCGCAAAATAGATCCTCCCAAAATAAAAGACTGGATGAAAAATGGGTAACAAATTTCTCAGAGGAAGAAATACAAATGGGCAATAAATCAATTAAAAACTCTGTTATTTTTGGCCACTAGAGAAATGCAAATTAAAACAACATTGGGATTCCAATTTACTACAGAGAGAATGACCAACATCACTAAATCAGAAAAGAAAAGCTGGTTATCCTGCAGTGGACCTACATTGTTGACAGGAATATTAAGTAGTATAAATATGGTATTGGAGAAGCAATTCCTCAAAAAACAAAAGCTAGAAAATTATTCCACCCAGCTCTTTCCCTTTTAGGTATCTTCCTGAAAGAGTTAAACCTTGGAGGCAGACTGTACGCCCATCAATGGATGCATAGAGAAAGAAAGAGTAGTACTTTTACACACTGAAGCACTACGCTGTAAGAAAGGAAAATAAATTTGAATAGTTTGTAACAAAATGAATGTACTTTGATACCATAATGTTATGCGAAATAAATTATACAATAGTAGGCTAAATATTGGAGAGTTTCTTTCATGTGAGAAACCCAAAATATAAATAAAGAACAATAGCAGGGATAGATAATAGGATATAATTAAGTAGATCCTTTGCATATGGAAAGAAGACCAAGAGAGAGGGAAGAGGGATGGATGAATGGAACAGGAATAGAATAGAATAAAAATTAAGATGGGTTAGGTACATGATCCCCATGTGGGGAATGTGATCACTATGCTATATGTTGAAAATACACTCACTGTTTCTAACTCACAGAAGAGCACAGGTGAGCAACACTGTATACGCCACAGGAAAAATTGCCCAGCCCGTCGATTGAAAAGCTGATCAGGAACTTCCATTCACTGCCTGTGGCAGTTGATCATCATTGTCAATTTGCTTTTTTCAAGAAGAGCCAGGAGAGGTGAATGGACTGTGAGGGCTTGACCTTCCCAGTGGATTAACTCGCAGTTACCTTCATGGATGAATGTGTCATTACAGGCCAGGGTTAGAATGAGGAGCTAGGTCACAGGGCCATGACTGTGAAGCGTGTACATTTGCTTGGGCTCTTTCCCTGCCTCTGCTTCTCAGCCAGGATAAGGTGAATGGCTCTCCCTTGTCTCATTCAACAGCCTTAATGTTTCTGATGTGGAGCCTGCTGACAAAGGATTTACACCTATGAAACCCTAGCCAAACCAAATCTCTCCTCCATTGTTTGTTTTGTGATATATTTTATCCCAGCCAAGGAAAGCTGAGTAATATACTTCTGATGCCTACCATCATGATCGAGGGTTGAACTCCATATCATTAACCAAGAAAAACATCAAAATTCAAAACTGCAAGTATGGTGTTCACAAAATGCGTAGCAATTTTGCACAATCTTACAGTTGAACAATTGTAAGTTAGGGACCATGTCCCTATATCCTCATCATGTTGCATAGTCCTCACAGTAAAATTAAGACAAGATATGAATACATCTTTTCCTTCCACTCCATCTTCTATGACGAACACTTTTTTGCTTCAGATAACACATGCACTCAGGAATTTGTTGTAGTGATTTCAATATTCCCCATGGGGAAAAGTTAAGAAGAACCCTACCAGCAAATCATGTAAAGTCCTTATTTCAAAGTTCTAATAATGAAAAAGAGAATTGAGTCCTTTATTTAATCCAGAGAAAATTAGGTGATTATTTATGAATAATAATGGATGTTTTTAGAAAAGTACAGTTCACATATGCAGAGTTAGTTTTCATTTTGATCAGATGTGACTTCCTTTAAACATCTTCTACCGTTTAACTAAGAATAGAAAAGCAACTCTAAGTTTTAGATTGCAATTGCTCATTTTGTTTTTCTTTCTTTCCTTTTCTCTGGGGGGGGGGCTTCCGGGGATTGAACTCAGGTTCCTTAGCTTGCAAAGCAGGTGCCAGAACCACTGAGCTAAACCCCTAGCCCAGAAATTGGGCTATATGAAGAAAGAATAAAGATGCATGTGAAAAGAATTCTAGCCATTGAATTTTGTGCAAAATCACCTAAATTTATAAAGAAAAGGAAAATTTATATGCTGTATATGAAGCACTAATTCATTAAAAAATGGACACCATTTAGTTCCAGGACATGGTCCATTTCTTATTGAACAGAAACAAAGCATTAAAAGAATCAACAAAAGTTGATAATGAATCTTATATTTGTAGATTTCACAGTAAATTTTAGCAAAACCCATTAAATGAAGGAAATCTATTAGCCAATTTGTTCATAAGGGTAATATGTTTAGTTCTATTGCAAAAGGTAATAGTTTTACTAATTTAAATATGTATGTGGTAAATTTAAAATTGTATTTATATAAAATTATTGGCTTAATATATGAACATTTTCAGAAGTTAAAAGTGTATATCACTCAAATACACTGCAAATTTCCAGCATTAGCAATTAATTCTTTTTTTTTAATTTAGAGACCATAAAAATAGAAAAAAAAACATCTTATCAAATTAGATTCTTTCTACAACTGTTTTAAAATTTTAGGAAACAAATTCAATTTTAAAAAGACACTCTGGAGAATATTTTTAAATTCTTGACTAATTTAAAGTCGACATGACCTTTTCAAAGGTGATGACATTTCTACTGCTCAGAAAAAGGCTGAAGAAATAAAATTTATCTAAGGCAAAGCTTAGCACATCTGGTTGAAAATCCTTGACTACTTTTTTTTAACTACATTTTTTAAAGCAGCCTCCAACATTTAACTACTGTGCTATTGAGGTATACGAATGATGCTCCTTGTAGGAGCAAATAAGAATGCATGCATTGTGGATGTTCAGTTTTGTGCTATTCTGCATGCCTTTTATCTCAAGGGGTGCATAGATGTTTTACCATCAGAAACAACAAAAAAGTGTTGCCACTGGAAAAAGTGAAAATGGCCCCTGGCAGTGGGACAATTGAGGGGTAGCTACTGACAAGAAGATAGGGACAAAGCCACTTAAAAGTTCTATATAGTGGGTGGCTTCAGTACAGGAATGCCCTTGCAGTGAGCAGTGATGAAACATAGTATTGTTCTTAGGAGCCTTCTGTCTTCCAGAGATAATCCTCAACCAGGTCTTTTGATTTTGTCAAGTATTACCTGAATATGTATCTATCCCTGCTCACTACTCTGACCCTCTCTTGAGCAATGTTTCTCTAGCTTTGCCATATTACGCTGCTTTCTCAGCAGCCCTGCCACACCTGACAAACACACCATGTCCCCCTCCCTCACACATGAATATTCTCGTATATAGATATTTGTTCATTATCTTTGGCTATCTTGCAGTTCTTCAAAACCTAAGTTAAAAAATTCATAAAATATTATCATAATTTTAGAATGTAGTTTTCCACCCTATATTGAACTTTTGTTCCTTGGACAACTACACATTTTGTTTACACTATTGTATTCACATTGCATCAAACCGGGAAAAGAATGACCAGTGCTTGAGCATGTTGGCAAGTGTGGTGCCCCTCAGAGATATGTGAGTATTTAACACTCTCCAAACCTTGTAAGGCATTGTTAATTTTACTTGATGATGATAAGAAATTAAATGGCTCATATATGAGATGATGCTTAATGTAATCCTGTGCTAATGCCCCTGTGCTAATGTAATGATTATAATCATCTATCTAAATTGAAAAGCTAAATTAATTAATACTGAAATATAATATAACATGCTATACTGAGAGTACATTTCTCTACTTTTGCCCTTGTGTAAATTGTTTATCTTGAAAATATTTTCAAAGCTTGGTAATAATATATTCATAATATAAATACAAATTTGCATATATATCACCTCATCCCATGTCTAAAACTAGTAGAAGGTTTTTTTCCTCATTGAGTTTATTGGTACTTTTAAAATATATAGTACAGTTACATTTATCATTCAGATCTTGTATCTTTACATGACAGATCTTGATTCTCATTTTTCCCCAGACCCCTGCCCTCCCTTCACCCCCTCCACCATTCTCTATTTACAAAGACTTTGTTTCCATATTTTTGCTTTCTAATATTTTTTATTTTTCCTTATTTCTTTTCCACTACCCTTCCCACTTTCCTTACACCTTTAACCCTTTTCTTCATATTTCACATTGTCAGTTATACAATTTAGATCTTATTTACACATTTAGTTTTTCATCCCAGAGAAACTATTTGGTATTTACACATGTGTTCTTATTTAAATAAAATAGAAATTTTATAAGCTATGAAAAGTTAGCATTTGAAGATCCAACAAACATGGGATTGACTCCTCAGTGAAAGCTCACTGAGCATTGTGGAATGCAGGTAAATTTTCACAAAGTTTCCTAAACCTTGCATCTTACCTCAAACTGGGTGTAGCTTATTTCTATACTACATGTAAATCACACCATACTTTTTGTTTTGTGTATTTTGGATCATATTTTTCTTTCTTCTTTTTTTTTTTCGTTTTATGAGACAGTGTGTCACTATGTAGTTCAGAATCACAAAGATTCTCTTGCCTCAGCCTACTGAATTCTGAGATTATAGGAGTATGCCACCACACTTGGCTGATTATATTTTTCTCTCTGATTGAAACATTGTATGCCCTTTACCACAACTCCCACCTAGTTTTAGCTCATGCAACTTCACTATGGTCGAAACCCAGTTGATTCCAGATCTTTTAAAAAATATTTCTAGAGTTTTCAGATACTATCGTGGTCTTTTGAGTCTAGATTTTTTCTTTTATCTGTGTATTCATCTTAAACCTTTTCTGTGCTTGTTATTTAAGGCACTATTACTACATAAAGAAAAAGAAAAGAAGAAAGAGGCAAATAAAACATAGGATTTAGTATAATTGAATGTGGTTAATTAGTCAATCATTTTGTCAATTAGTAATAAGTCAGATTAATTTGTATGAGCTCAGTTTTCTCATCAATAACATGTGGAATGTTTAGGACCTGCTGGTGTGTGCATGTGAGTGTGTGTGTGTGTGTGTGTGTGTGTGTGTGTGTGTGTGTGTTTTACATACCCAGCCATTACAGAACTCTCAGTTAAGTGACTGGAGTGAATGAACCCTATGCTTCCTGGGCTGAGGCTTTGCTATGCTACTCAGCATGTGGTGTGGCACAAACAGCAGGGAGTTTAATTGAAACAAATTGATCTCAACAGTAGAGACCTAATTGTGGTTCACTTTTATCAGGAAAAAAAAAAATCCACACACACAAACATTCATGATGTAACATGAAAGTTCTTAAGAAAAATAATCATAATCCATTGAAAGCTATAAGAAATGTGCAAGTGATGTGCTATAAAGTATGTAGACATTATCAGAGTAAAATTAATATGCAATTTGTCACTCTAGAGAATTATTTGTATCAGGAAATACCACAGAAAGATGAGAAATATCACAAAATATATGAGTTGAGAAATGATGCAGCCCCAAATAGGAAAGTTTTCTTGCTGAGAAAATATGGAAAAATGCCAATGGGTACAAAAAAGTACTCCAGTTGGCAGTGTCTGTAGGTGACAGACACCAAATTGAGGATGAACAGGCCAATAGCCAGCATTTTCAAAAAGTTTGCTAAGCTTGCTTGTTGAAAAGCATATTCGTTGAAAGATGTTTCTGATGCCAAATTGGAGCCTTTACAGATGAAGAGAGAAAGGAGTACCTGGCAATAATTAAGTTAATAAAATATTACCTCAACCCTGAATAGAGTGGGAGAAATTGGGCAGAGTAGATTGAAGTTGAGAAGGGCATATTGAAAAGAGGGTAAATTGTGGAAACCTACTTAGATCAGCCCTGAATCACTAAGAAAACATGTATTTGGAACAGGTCGCATTGAATCATTTATTCAGTTGCTCCATTTTATAAATTGTCACCAGAAGCTTGATGAAGAAGTATTGAAAATTTTTATCTTAAGTGCAAGACAACAGCAGTAATTATAATACATATTTATGCTTAATCATCCATGTGCCACACTTCAGCACTCCAGGATACTTAGGAAATAATTTGCAACACATTTTTTTGTAAATATTCACTAAGCCTCGAGTTAAAGGGTCCCTGTGGAAGGATCACGTATATGATGTATATTGAGTTGAACATAAATATGGATAGTGTGTATCTTAACTAACAATATAAAGTATTCTGTGTTTGGAATGGTTGTTTCAGATAATCAATACTACCTCAAGAATATTTTTTTCTTGGAAATATGATTTCATTTTACCATGCCACACTTTATTTTCACAACTTGCCGATCAAATGGGAAGAAACTATTGCTACACAATTGTTTTCCATTTAATGCGTATTAATTGTGGAATTTAGGGCTATAAAAGTATAGGAAATTTTAGCTTCTTTCAAACAGTCTATGGCCTGTTCCTGTCATTAG
>NW_022900942.1:20790406-20817707 GCF_012274545.1 Fukomys damarensis
AGCAACATGTGTGCTACATAAATCAGTTATTTTATCTAAAATCACTAGTGGGCTGAGCGTTTAGCTCAGCAGTTTGGTGGCCTGCCTCGCAAGCACAAGGACCCAAGTTTGATCCCCGGTACCAAAAAAAAAATAATAATAATAAATATAAATAAATAAATAAAATCACTAGATTCTTCCAATAATTGAGATAGCCATGTATTATTTATTAAATATGCATATGTGAACTTAGTTTTTGACTTTTTAGGTGTAGATACACTTAAATTGTGAACACTGTTGAAACTTGAACATTTAACCATTCATACATGTGATATTCAAATTCCTGTTAATGTAATAAATATTAGAGTTAAATCAATTAATAGAGGGAAAAGTTTATTTTGGTTCACAGTTTGGGAGATTTTTGGCCAGTACTTATTGGTCCTAGTACTCTGGAGCAAACCCCAGTGGGAGCCCATCACAAAGCAAAATGCTACACTTTGTGATGGGGAAAGAAAGAGAAATCAGATAAGGCTAGGGTTCTACTATCTTCTACAAGGCCACACCTTACTAGATGCCATCATTGAAATTTGCAGTTCTGTCCAACAATGGCAAGCATGTGATCAAGCCTCCAGCACATGGCCTTTGGCATCACTTCAGTCCAAACTGTAACGTGTATAACTGTTGTCTTTCACTTTGGGTATTCAAATATTTATAAGAAACATTTCCTTAAGTGAAGAATTTCTTCATGTAAGTGACTCCTGTCTAGTGAGTAGGGACTTGATTTTAATGATAACATTTCTGCAAAGGAGAAGTGAGATTATAAACTCATGAGAGACATCACAAATGTATTGATACTAGAAGTTGCTTTAGATGTCATCCTGTATCTTCATCTAGAACTGATTACAAGGCTATCAGATGTGGTTGTGGAAACTTTCCTCAAAGATATGAGTGCCAGTTCTATCCATAACCACCTGCCTGTTAGTTATGAGGTCTTATCCTTCAGTAACTCTCTCTGAGTGATCTCTTTCTGCTCATTGAATACTTAATTTTATATCATTAATTCACTGTATTAACTTTTCTCTTTTTGAAATACTGTGCAAAAGCTCTCCTTATCTAAATGGAATCTGAGTTACACATAAAGTTTGTACCAAGAACAAGAATTTTTCTCTAAAATCATAAACAGATTTCTAGAGAGAGTTTTAGGAGACTGAAAGGGATTAAAATGCTAATTGATCAAATTTATATCAATCTCAAAGTAATATAAAAAGTAAGATAATAATGAAGATGTAGTTATGTAATTTTTAAATTTTCTTGGTTAATCATTTTCTAAAAATCAATTGAATTGAATTGAATAAATCATTTGGATTATGGGTTTTGTCATGCAAAGATTTTTTTCTTAAAATTATAATTGGACCAGTTATAATTTAACACACCAGGATGCATGAGTGGATGTATGTGTGTATATATGTACTTTATTTTCTTTAGAACTAAAATCAATCAAAATACAGTTAAGTTTTGTTACATCATTTCTGTATTTAAGGTGAATGTAAAGAAAATAAAAAATAACAAGGCAATACAACTTGACAAGTACGTCTTTTTATTTTAAAAATACCAGCATGTTCAGAAATACTAGGCTTTACCTCATTTAGAGTACCAGACTGAATGTTGTAAAGATATTTTGTTTTGTTAGAAATTTCAAAGAAAACTTTAAAGCATAAAAATTTTAAATATCACAAGATCTTCCAAATGTACACATAACTGAAAAATCTTAAGAAAGTGAGAATTTTAGATTTCAAGTGAAAGAAAAGGGACATATATTTGACTTACAAGTTTAACACACTCATAGATAAAATTAAAATCAACAAATTTAATGTTTTAATTGTTTTTTTTTAGAACCAGTTTAACTAAAACTTTGTTTTGCCTGTCTTTGGAAAGAATTAGAGAAGGCAACCATAATTTTATAAATTCATTATACATTGTAATATTTCATACATGAAATATTTTCTATTTTACAATTCTTTATTTTAGGATTTTATAATTTCTCACCTAATACTTATTATATTATAGAGAGCCATGAATAGAATTTAATTGCTTTATTAATGATTTCATTCCTTAAGTGTTTAGATTATTGAATTGCATAGTTTTTTTGTTTTACTTTTAGAAAAATTTGCTATTTGTGTTTTGGCTTGAATGCCTCAAATAAGATTCTTCACATTTATTGTCTCTAACTCAAATGAGGAAAATACACAAATTTTTATTTAACTGGACATTTTTATTGTGTTCCATTACTCAAAGTTTTACTATGATTTGGAATTTCAATGTGTATAATGCATTAGAGATACAAAGAAGAACTTAACCCAAATAAACATTTTTCCACAAGTTTAACCAGTGAAACTTGCTCAAAACCAATGGGTCAAAAGAGTTGTAGTCGCCGGGCAAGGTGGTGCATGCCTGTAATCCCAGCATTCGAGAGGCTGAGGCAGGAGGATCGCTGAGTTCGAGACCAGCCTGGGCTATATAGTGAGTTCCAGGTCAGTCTCAACTACATAGTGAGACCCTGTCTCAAAAACAAACAAGCAAACAAACAAACAAAAGAATTGTCCATTCCTGGGATTCTAGGAGAGAAGCAATTTTCTCCCCCTTTTTTAGTTTCTTTTAGTTTTTTGTTTTGTTTTGTTTTTGTTTTGTTTTGTATTTTACCAGCATTTCTTGGCTCAAGGCCATTTTCATCCATCTTGAAAGACAGAAAAGGCAGGGCAAGTTCTTGTCACATTCTGTACTCAAACTCCTTCTTCCCTCTTTCTCTTACAGACTTCTAGGATTACACTGGTTTCACTTGAACAATACAGAATAATTTTCCTATTTTAAGGGGCTATGATTTAGTTTCATGTTTAAAAACATTTTAGTTTCTGGGGAATTACAATGTGCAAATTTTGGGGACATCATTATTTTAATTAGCTATGACTAATAAAGTTGCATGGTATACAAAGATCTTTAGTATAGTACAATTTAACTTTCTAAAATGACAGAATGATTTTACATCTGCGCTGTCTAATCTGATCCATAAGATCTGTATGTGCGGTCACAATGAATGTAAAATTCACAAACGATTTTTTCAGTATCACACACACTACGCTGGTATACATAGATTTCCATGATTTAAAAAAACATCATTTAATCAAAAGTTTCACTTCATTTTCCTTTTTATGTCAGCAAGTATCCTTCCTTTTCTGATAAAGCATCTATGCAATTTATTGAAGAAAATGTACATTGAAGCCAAGGATTTGCATTTTAGTAGGAATCATCAGATCCTAAAGGAACAGCACATTATAGAAAGTGGCCCCATCAACCTACATCTAGAGAGATGCTGAGGAGAGGCAGAGCAATAATTCTGATGATTGTAAAGACAGCTCACTTTGGAGGAAAACTCCATCTATATTTAACACTAATTTTAATAATATATAGTTGTGGAATCATATTTACTTACCATATAAGCGCCAAAGAGGAACATTATTATTTATTTGCTAAATAGACTATTACATATGGTAGAAGGTCATTGCAAGAAGAAGCTATTAACAGGGCCATAATATGATCGTAAATTACCCAAAGTCTAGAATTTATTATGTATATATTCATTTAAAACACAGATGCCTACTTATTTATATTCACATATGGACATGTAGTTATTAAACTTTTAAAAGGTTATGATATAAACAATCTATAAATAAAAATAAAAGTCAAAATAAATATTTTCCGTATGCTTGACATTCAACTAGACAGACATTTAACAGCTAATTAATGTTATACCAACACTGCCTTCTGGAAATATAATACAAACTGTGTATGTAAAATAAAATGTTTTAATATACACATGAAAGGGTGAAATAAAATAGATGAAGTTAATCTTAAAATGTATTACATTTAATACTATATGCACAAAATACAACCATTTCAGTCTGTAATCGATATAATTAATTTTAAATCGCTATTCTACTTTGTCCACATTGAAACTTTATAAGAAGGCTTTTTATTTTATACTCAGCACATCTCTGACCTTGCAGTGGCCATACTTAAACTGCTCAGTTTAATATGTGGCTCATGGCTGACAGAGAGATAGGTAAATGTTAGAAAATACAAAAATAAAAATATCTTAATTTTAATGTGTGCATTATATTGCAATAAAATATGAACATATATGCAAAATAAAATAATCTAAGATAAAAATAAAAATAAGTATTTCTAAGAACAGAAAAAGATTAAAGGAATTATGAGTGATACATCTATGAGAACTATAACTGATAAGATAAAATTAATTTCTATTGTAGAGATCTTTTCTTTGAACACAAAGTCATTATTGATCATATTCAATTATGAAAGAGAGATAGGTTAGTGAATGATAGGACTGTGGAGTAGTCATTACTTATTTTAGCTCCTACATGCACTAGTTGTGTGATCTTAGGTGAGTTATTGAGTTTCACATCTCTATATCCAAGGTGATTTGACGTATTCTATAAGGTCATTCATGAATAGCATAAAAATTGCCTGGGCAATGCCTCTCAAGTCGTGAGTGTTCAATAAATATTAGGTGATGTCAATTTTTTGAAACATAAATACATTTAATTTGTATAATGCCTGTTTCATGCCTACACTTGACAAAATCAGTGGTTCTCATTTTTACAATTTTCCTTCCCAGATCAAAATGGTTCTCTTGATGTTTAGTGTCAAGAGACATTACTTATTATGGCCTGTGTCTGGATATCCCCCTGCTAAGACTCATGTACTCATAGGTGGGAACTTGTAAGAGTTGACTGGGTCTAGAATGTATTACACTGGGATTGACTCATGGTACAATGCTAGGCTGAAGGTCACTAGGATTAAGGGTGTAAGTGCTACCTTTCCTAAGTAGTTTTGATAGAATATAAGGGATAGAAAGAGCTGTGATCATCTTTTGCTTGTTTTGCTGCCTTCTGCCCACCATGAACAGTTACTCCTCTACAGTGCCTGTTTGCCAATGCCATCCTACCTTGGAGCCAGCTAATTGTGGACTAAGTTTTCTACCATCTGTAAACTAAATAAATCTTTCCTCTTCCAACTTGGAGCTTTGGATGTTTTGTCTCAGTAATGAGAGAAAAGTAATAAGACACTACTAAACATTTCATGATACACAAGTTAGACTCACCTACCAACTGACTCCCAATAAATAAATATATGTGCAAAAATCATAGGGCTGAGGTTGAAAATCTCTGCATTAACTAAAATGTGCATAGAAGTTTTTGAACATATCATTTCCATCTATAAGCTTTATCAATACTTAGTTACTTCAGAAAAAGAACAGAGCTAGTGCCTAACTATAAATCTACATTTACCAAAATGTTATAAAAAATTCTGCTTCTATTATTTTATCAAATACATCTCCATGAGCATTCTTCAGTTATAACTCCTCAGAAGTTTCTTCATATATTTTAAACTGATCTCTTCTAGATATGTGTTTATATAATTGTTCTCCATAGTTCTAATTTAAGTTATTAACAACTTATTTCTAAAACTTATCACCTGAAAACACTTATTTTTAGTTTTAGCCTTACAGTTTTCCATTTTTCTTACATTTTTTCTAGAGAAAGTTTGAGAAATTGAGAAATGACAATGTTTGATTTTGAAATATCTCCCAGGGTTAAACAGGGGAAGATTATATATAGCAGAGTGCAATGATCCACTGCAGTTTTAACAGTAGAATCACTTATGATCAGTGCTTTAAATGCATCCTCTGATTTTTCTTCCTTTACATTAAGAATCTCTCATTAATAATAAGCCAAGGAAGAGGTCAAGTTGGTGCTAGTAAGGAGCTACTCCTTTAACTTAAATTCAGACTCAATTATTCCTCTTATGATCTATAAGAAAGGAGAGATAAATATTGGACTCTTACCATATCTTTAACAAACTGAAAGTTTAGTTATTTGCTACATAGCCCATTTCCTCTTAAGTTAATTTCAGGATTATTTAAAGACTGTTATTAATTTTTAAAAATATATCTGTTTCTTATATTTATTTTTATGGTTGTAAGGAAACCATGTAGAACAAGACAAGGCTCCCTCCTTTGAAAACAAATTATCTTTAATTTTATCATGATCATGAATGGATTGCTGATGGTAATAAAGCAATAAGAAGCAGATTTCAAACATTTTAATTATATCTAAGAAACATTATAGGAGAAAAAGTTATATTGGAAAGGAAGACTTACATGATTCTATTTATATAGTTAAGGAAAATAATTTAACTCTGCTCAAATGTTAATTGCTGGGTAGAAAACTACTGGGGGATATTGGAAAGGAGGAGACTTGATCAATAGGTTGTGTCAAGGATATGGAATTGTCCCTGGATTTGCAAATCTTTTTCTCAGTGATTAGAACATCTATCTTTACTAATCATAAGAATGCTGCCACCCCCACCCTCAAAAAAGCAGGAGATAGGTTTGCCATCTTCCTTGATAATTGCATTTCAAATGAATGACTCCTAAATTTTTACGACAGACATTTCTGGGTTATAAAATTGTCAAGAGACTAGGACATGATTTGTACACATTTCAAAACATCAGAAAAAAATTTATAATTATAAGCTTAGCAAAGTAAATGCTGCAAGAACTAGATCAAGACACTAAAATCAGGAAGATTTTAGGCAAGCTAAGAAGAATTTTAAGACCATATTATTTACTTTGTACATGTTCTTACTATTACACTGATAGCAAAATAAATGTTTGCAATTCGACATCCTTTTGGTGAATCATACTCCTGCCGTGTGACTTACAGAACTTCTCTTCAATAAGTGGAGTCTATTTTCTTTTTCGGTACCGGGGACTGAACTAGGTTCCTTGCGCTTGCAAGGCAGGCCACCGAGCCGCTGTGCTAAATCCCCTGCCCTATTTTCTGATCTTTTACGTGTGGAATACCTTGGATCTGACCAACACAGTATGGTGAAATTAACTGTTTAGTTTTGCAGACTAGGGTAAAAAAAAAAAAGACATCACACGTGTCATATTCTGGCTCTTTCTCTCTCTCTCTCAAAAGTACCTGATGGATAAAAGGGAAACGGTCTACATATACTAGTTAGCAGCATCCACCAGCTCATTGGATACTAGGCCACCAAATCTTCCCTACAACCAAAAGTTGTGAGCAAAATAAAAGTCTTTCACTACATAGCAAATTAAATTTGTAATTGTTTTTCAATAGTAGTTACTCAACATATTGTCCCTGCTCCTTTTTATTCCTCACCTAAGGACTTTCAAGAAGTATATTACTTTAAATACTATGAAAGTCACAAAAATTGGGAACTCTTTCTTGTGTTTAACACAATTTGTAGTGCAAGTGAATTTTTTATTGAGTTTATTGGTACATTTTAGGTATACAGTACAGTTACATTCATTATTGGGATCTTGTACCTTTACATGGCAGGTCTTGCTTCTCATTATTTCCCCTTGTCCCTGTCCTCCCTTCACCCCTTCTTCCCCTGTAAGTTAATTTTTGAATCTGTTATTGTAGTATATTTATTCATTTGCTATCTGGATAGCAATAACTGTCATGTTTGGACATCTATTATTCTGTGTGCATGTTTTCTGTTTAGAAAATATAGATTCATATTTTTTGAAAAGAAAACCTGTTCTGGAAGAACTAGTAATCCAAGAATACTCAAAAATAAAATATTGACTAATCAAAACACATTTACCCAATGTCCTTATAATTGTTTAGGCATATAGACCACATTTTATTTTATTTATTTTTTGGGGGGGCTACTGGAGATTGAACTCGGGTCCTTGTGCTTGCAAGGCAGGCCACCGAACCACTGAGCTAAATCCCTCTCCCATTTTATTTATTTTATTAAATATTTTCTGTAGTCCCTTTTTGCTTTCCTCATGCACTTAGCTTTCCAGAACTGGCCCATAACTTTTCATCCAAAAGTCTTAAAAAAATACTACGATAAGGGTTCATTGCTCCCCACAATCTTACCAACATTTGTTATTGGTGGATTTCTTTATATCAGTCATTCATTGTGGGGTGAGGTGGAATCTCAGTGTTGTTTTCATCTGCATCTCTCGAATGACCAGTGATGTGGAACATTTTTTTCAAATATGAACTTCTTTGTCTGAGAAATATCTATTCATTTCAGATGCCCAGTTTTGAATCGGGTCTTTACATTTGGGGGAGCTGATTTTTTTGAGTTATGTATATATTCTAGATATTAGTCCTTTGTCTGAGGAGCACCTGATTAAATTTTTTCCCCACATTGTAGGTTGTCTTTTAGTTCTGTTGATTTTTTTTTTTGCAGTGCAGAAGCTTTTTAATAATATGAAATCCCAGTTATTGATTCTTTCTGCTAGTTCCTATGCTACTGAGGATTTGTTCATAAGGTCTTTTCCTATGTCAATGGCTTCAAGTGTTCTACTTAACTTATCTTCCAGCAAATCAGTGATGCTTTTTGAAATATTTAGATCTTTAATTCACTTGGATTTTAGTTTAGTACATGGTGAAATATAAGGGTCTAGTTTTAATCTTTGACAAGTTGAAATCCAGTTTTACCAACACCATTTATTAGAGAGACTTGCCTCCAGTGAGAATGGTCGGCTCCTGTGTCAAAGATGAGGTAGCTGAGTACATCTGGAGTTGTTTTTGTGTCTTTCAATCTATTTCACTTATCCTCAGGTCTATTTCTTTGTCAGTACCATGCTGTTTTTATCACAGTGGCTTTGTTGTTAGTTTTAAATTGGGAATTGTTATACCTGCTGCCATATCTCTGTTGTCTAGGATGGCTTTTGCTATTCTAGGTCTCTTATGGTCCCAAATGAATTTTTGGATTATTTTTTCTAGTTCTGTGAAATATACTGTTGGAATTTCAATTGGCATTGCATTGAATCTGTATAGCAGTTTTGGTAGTATGGCCATTTTCACTATGTTGATTCTTGCTACCCAGGAGCAGGGGATATCTTTCCATTTTCTTATATCTCTTCAATGTCTTTTTTAAGAGTGCTGTAGTTTTCAGTGTGGAGTGCAGACTGGTACAACCACTATGGAAATCAATATGGAGATACCTCAAAGAGCTGGGATTAGAGGTTCCATTTGACTTAGCCATCCCTCTGCTGGGTATCTTTCCAAAATAATTAAAAGAATCATATCACAGTGATATATGCACATCCGTGTTTACAGCGACACAGTTTGTAACAGCTAAAACTGGGAAATAGCCCATTTGCCCACCAGATGGAAACTGGATAAAGAAGATATGGTTTTTCTATAAAATGGAATAGTACTCAGCCACAAAGAATGAGAAATTAGAGTCATTCATAAGAAAATGGATACATATTTAGGATATACTCTTAAGTGAAATAAATAAATCACACATGTATAAATACTGAATGGTTTCTCTGTTGTGAAAACTATAATGTTACATAAGATCCTAATGATATAATTGAAAATGTGAAATAGGGAAAAAAAGGGCTAAAGGCACAGGGGAAGTGGGAAAGGTAGGGGAAAGGAAATAAGGGAAAAGAAAAAATGAAAAAATGGCAATAAAATATTTGTAAATAGGGAAGGGAGGAGGGGGTGAAGGGAGGGGAGGGGTAAGGGGAAAAATGGGAACCAAGACCTGTCATGCAAAGGTACAAGATCCCAATGATGAATGTAACTGTACTGTTACCTGAAATGTACCAATAAACTCAATGAGAAAAAAAAAATATGAAGATGGGGCTGAGAATTTAGCTCAGTGTTTCTGCTGCCTGCCACACATGTACAAGGACCCCATTTCTATTGCTGGTACCCCCCAAAAGAATATTAGGATAGAACAGACAATTTTCGGTGCTCTGATACTGATTTTTATTTTATCCCACAAAAATTGAAATCAGTTTGAAATCCATTTAATTTGAAATCTGAATGTAATTAACTATATTTTTTAAACAGGAAGACTTCATATTTCCTAGTTTTAGAATAAGTACTGCTGACATATATCTTATTTCGCAGAAATTAAGAAAAGATCAAATAAACAATAATGTGTATTCTTGGAGAAAAAAGAGCAGTTAATTTTTAAGATTCCCTAGAGAATTAGAAGAAATATCTGCATTATAGTCCAAGCTCTTCCCGGATGTCTTTGACCTTGGATTGTTTCCACTTTCCAGATCAGCTCGTAACTCAGATTTAATTGCAGATGCTAATATTTTCTGTTGGCTCATTATAACATTTCTAACAATTTCATATCCATTTCCTTTCATTTGGACTGGGTTAGTCACCATTTTCTAGCCATACAACTGACTTTTACATTCTATAAAATGGCATATAATGCACCTGATGATTTGTCCCATACATTTGTATCTATAACCTGAACAGATCAGAAATCTTTCCATTCTCTCCTTACAGAGATATATAAGCATATCTTCAAGAGTGAAAAATTAGAACACTTTAATGACTCTCCTGGAAAACTAAATCTTGAGATCAGAAATAGGAGTATCAGTTTAAGAATGAAATTAATTTAAACAAAGAGATTAAAGTGGCTCTCTTCAGCTCAAATTTTGATCATTTACGTGCTATGTCATGTAAATGATCTCCTCTTAAATGATAAAAATATAGGGCATATATAATTTTTGTATAATTTCTTAAAATACATAGTTTTTCTTCTCTTTTCCCCATTTTTCTGCTATTTAATTAGATTAATAGAACTATCAAGTCAGACTAAAAACATGAATCAGCACTATTAAACACAATTCCCTGTATTAAATATTCTTCTCATTCATTTTTTTAAAAAGAAAAAGTAATTACTATCAATTGTTACACACATAAATGTAAATTTTTGTGTTTATAAAAAATTTTTAACATTTATTAGGGTAAAATGAATCAAGGACTGACTTTTATAAGGAATAATAATGGTTAGAAGTTGTAATTATTGTTAAAGCCTTCAAATGTATTTAGAAGACTTTATAACAAAACCTATTTTAAAGTTGAGCATAATTTACTACTTCAACTTTGAAAACAAATTTTTAAAAAACCTTGAAAGTAATCTGCTGAACATATGTTTTTCATAGCTTTTTGAATTTTGTAAAATCACCAATCACAGATTCCAAACTTGCACAAATGCTTCTATAAGTTCCTAGAGGAAGCTTTCTTATCATTATTATTAAACAAAGATAATCACTCACAATGACGGTTTTTTTAGTATTGCCTGAGGACATATAGAATTAAATAATGTATTCTCCCATTTTAATGAAAAATATTCAATAATTAAAATACAATATGAAAAGTATAATAAGACTACCTACTGTTATCTAGGTAACAAATGATGTGTTTAGCAATTAGTGCTTAGTATATAGTATTGAGGATTCAAAATTGTGCTTTATTGTACAAATTTGTTTGGATAAATAGTTTCAATGTAAAGAAGCAATATAACCTGTTAAAATAGGTACGTTTAGACTTTAACTGTTTTCAAACCCAAGATTCACAAGTTGCAGCTCGTTAGGGCATAAACAAGCTGCATCATTGTTGCTTAAATGCTCTAAGTGCATTTTTTTGTTGTTGTTGTTGTGCCAGGGATTGAACTCCAGTCCTTGTACTTGCAAGGCAGGCAGCAGAATCACAGAGCTAAATCCCTGGCCCCTAAGTGCATTTTTTAATCTGTGAAATGAGGTATTACAAAATTTGCGTCAGATCTGGTATAAGGGTTGGATAATTCTACTAATGCAAAATTCAATATAACTGCAGATTCAGAAGACCATTAGTGATTACTTCTAAGGATTTTGTTATGATTCACAAGAAATGTGAGCACCTGCTTGCTCTTTCTGAATTGAATGTGGATGTAACGTGTAAGAATCATGCTGCTGCTGCTTCCATTGTTCTTGGCCTTTATTTCTCATGTCTTGTATTTTCTACTTTCAAGATTTAATATAGTGGCAGTTGTTATTTTAAATGTTTAGCATTTAGTAATGATGTTGTTGCCAGAGAGACATCAGTGATCCCTAAGTAAAACTTGGAAGTGAACTGAGCTTTGAACCTTGCAGGGAGGGTGCTGCTAAGTAGACTCACCTGATTCACGTTGCCATGGTAATTCCCATTTCCTTATACTTCACAGGCTCAGGTACCATTAAAGGCTCTGTGTCTCTCTCACCTTTGTTTATTTTTTTCTGTCCTCAACTCACCAACAAACTCATTTTCTCTCTCTCTCTCTCTCTCTCTCTCTCTCTCTCTCTCTCTCTCTCTCTTTGTTGCAACCCTTAGGTAAATATATCTAGCTAAATATACTGTTAAGAATGTATCCGCTTTGCAAACAAAGAAAAGTATAAAACATATTTTTTTTCCCTCATGAATATGAACACAAGTTAATGTGGGTCTTTTGTGGTCGTTGGAGATGGACTTGGAATGGCATTTTATATAAAACATAATCTTTTAAAACTATAGTTCTTGGCCAACTCCATAAAGTATATGTGTTGGTCAGAACTGTGGGCTTGATGAAAGAGGTCCTAGATCCTCCTGGATGTAAATATATTTGGGGTTAAAGTATGTTTTTGTGAAAATGAGCCAGATTTGATTAGAAGTAAATATGAAATTTGTCTATCTAAAAGTCATTTCTATTAAATAAAAAACATTTTAATTGCATGAGAGTCCATGTTTTGTGACAAATACCTCTACCAGTAATTTATGTGCCTTAATATATATTAGTAAAATATATTACATGGCTAAAAACTTCATTTCTCTTTACAGAATATTGGAGCAGCGTAATTAATAAAGCAAGAATACTGATCCTAAGTGATAATACTAATGCAAAAGCCATAATCAAAAGCATTGATCTCTTCAAAATTCTACAGAGGGAAAAAAATCACAAAATTATCTTCATTCATTACTTTTGTGTCAGTTTCCTTCATTATACAAATTAGCATCAAGTTCATGTGACAGAAACTGCATCTCAAGTGATGAATTATAGGACCCATGCCTTAGCTTAAAAGCAGTACTTCCCTCCTGTATTATAAGAAACATTAAGCAACGTCTCTGATAAAGACATTTTTTTCCTTTGCTTATCTCCTGTATATTGCTTAAAATATCCATATACAATGAAGAAAATCTTTATCATTTGCAATACAAAATTAGCAAAAGGGCTGAGAGAAGCCACATTATTTAAACATCATGTTACTGTAACTTGTGCTTACATTTCCTTTACTCATATCATCCCCATCTTCTGCAATGTGCCACAGAAAGGATGGTTGTGTGCAAAAAATACTGCACAAACACAAAAAATATTTATTGAAATAGCATTATGTGTTGCTGAAAAGAATGAATTTCACTGTTTTCATTATCAGAAAAATAAATTGGAATTTAACATCTTTTCACATCATAGAATCCCAACAAATTATCACAAAAATTAAAGTGTAGCTGGGTGTGGTGGCACACGCCTGTAACCCCAGCACTGGGGAGGCTGAGGCAGGAGGATTGCTATGAGTTTGAGACCAACCTGGGCTACATAGTGAGTTCCAGGTCAGTCTCAACTACATAGTATGACCCTGTCACATAAAAAAATAATAATAAAGTGTATTTCCACATTATGACATATTTTAAAATTCACATGAATTATTGGCACAAATTATACAAAGTACTAAAAGAGAGTTGAAAATATAAATTGAAAGCTATTTTAGATCACTCTCTACCATCAAAAAGTTCACATATAAAATTAGGCTAATTGAAGAAAAACAGTATAATTTTTGAGTTTTCCAAATAAATTCATTCCGAGATTGAGCAACCATACTGTCAATTCATCTAATTCACTAATAATGGAACATATTCTTGTTTCTGCTTTTTAACTCCCACTGAAAAACTGTAGTTATTGCTTTTTATAATAATCCACATATTTGAAAATATCTGAAAATAGTCTACAGGTATATTTTTTCAAGATTATGGTTTTCCATAAATGCACAATCATTAGAATATCTTGTAGCTCTGATTACAAATACAGATTCCCAGGTCTAGCCTATAGCAAGCAAATCTGAATTTTCAGATTGAGGAGATTAGAAGACTAAATTTTCATAAGTATCTCAGTCATTCTCATGATTTAATTAGTTTGAAAACTTCTGCTAAAAATCCTTTTGGACCATGAAATAAATTCTAATTATAACATGGGTAAGTCTATTTATTTAGAAATATCGAACAGATTGGAACTTTAAAAGAAGTGAAGATTTAGGCCAAATGCTTAAGAAAAATAATCAAGAGTAGGTATAATTCTTTCAACATATGAAGCTGCTTTTAAGAATAAATATAATTGTTTTATAATTGTAATACTTTTTGGAGTATATAATATATATTGATTGTAGTAATGTTGGAAAAGAAATAAAAGGACAAGGTCAAAAGTAAAATTCTTCTAAATTTAATCTCTCATGAACAGTTATTGTTGACATTTTGACAACTAGCATTACATTTGTGTCAATTAATTTTGCATTTTTTAAAAAAATAGGATATTTCTAAATAGACATATCCATTTCTTTTTAAATGAAATATGTAGAACATTTTCTTCAGATTTTCATACTGTCAAATATTCCTTGAATTAAAAAATTATTAGCTACATACTTTTGTTTGATTCTGAAAATTTTATTTAACAAATAAATTACTGCAGATTTTTATAGCCACTGGTTTTCTTCCTATAAATAATATTTGGTAAATATATTAAAGTTATTTCTTTAATATTGCCTATGCCCCTTTCTGTGCTACATTTTTCAAATCTAAAATTTTCCCTCATAAATCGTACCCTAATTTATTCTCAGTGGATTTTTATCAAAGTAGCCAATTTTCCAAATACACATGCCAATAGTCATATTGAGACTTGACTTCCTTCTATCTTTTGTAAGTTGGGAAATAAGGTGAATGCTGGAATTAAAAATAAATTTAAAACATTTGTCATTTTCTGTGCTTCAGACAGACAAAAAGCACAGGGATCATCTATTTCCATAAGATTTTTTAAAGCATTAAAGTTTGAAATACAGATATATACAATAGTATGACATATAAGAACATTGCTATAGTTTTACTTATACTTGGTAAGGGAACTTCCGACTTTTATATATTCTCAGAATTTTTCAGTTTTTTTAGGTTTAAAATTTATTAATATAGTATAAACTTTGACAAAATAGAAACTTAAAACTTTAAAAAATT
The DNA here is from genome assembly GCF_012274545.1 of Fukomys damarensis. NCBI lineage: Eukaryota > Metazoa > Chordata > Mammalia > Rodentia > Bathyergidae > Fukomys > Fukomys damarensis. Next base: position 20,805,541 of record NW_022900942.1, read on the forward strand.
GAAGTCAGTTATAATTATTCATAATAATAAATGTATCTCCTTGAAATAATTTTTAAAACTATTTTCTTCTCATTAGAGGAATCTTAAAATAGTACTTGTATTTACCTACCAATTTTGAGTTTTTCATTGGGACTGCACTTAAAATTTCAAGTTTCTACCATGTATTACTTTCAAGATTTTCCCATATTTTGTACACAGTTTTACTTACTATTTTTAAACATTATAAAGTTTTAATTTCCAAAGTACATGAAAAATACTGTCCATATCACAAAAATCATTCAAGAGCCTATCAGTAGATAATAACATTAATAAATATTACTGAATGAGAAAATATATTATCTTTGTTCAGAAGTATATTTCACAGACACGATGTCATATCATTTCATTTAACTTCAAAGAATGAAAACCTCTACACAAATTATTAGTCTGGCCGAGTATGTTCTTCACCTTGCTTATATTTTAGTCAGATTTTGCACATATACATAATTGTCAAAGTAACCTCCCCTTGTGCCCAGCATCTTGTTCTGATTTAATGTATTTTTGTTACTTTAAAAATATCAAATACCGCCTGACCCTGACAAAAAGAGCCGTGTATTCTCACTCATTTCCACATTATGCTTTACATGTGCATTTTATTTCACTTGGATATCAATCTTCTATCTTTTTGTCAACTATTTCCTAATATTTTTTCTACATAATTTTAGGCATATAGTTTGCAGTGAGGTGATAAATATAGCAAAGCAATACATCACTGATTCCTTCAAAGGACAACCATAGGCGGTATGATGATTGGATCCTAACTCAAAAGGTGACTCTCAACTTTAGTCCTGAGGAAGAAAGTTCTAAAGTGCTAAGGCTTGCATTGGTGTAGAGAGCTATATTCTCTTGAATGTAGCTTGACTGTTACTAGATCTGAACCATCACTGGTACAGCTGAAAAAATAGTCACTTCTATAATTTATTGTATTCAGTGTTTCAGATTAGAAGCTGAATTTGAGAAAAGATTGTTTAACAAAAATAAAGAAACATGTCGACTACATGTAGTCAATATGTGGAAATCATTGTTTTAGAAGGACTGTGGTATAACAACAAGGGTATAACAGAATCCCTTATCTGAGACTTAAATCAGACTCTGGGAGGAGAGTCTGCTCAAATGTTTCACAAAACCTTTCATGAAGTAAAATTGGTTTATATCCTGAAGTTGTGCCTGTAGTTTTTCTTCAATATAGATATTTAAGAAAATAGTGATGCAATAGGAAAAAAGGAAAAAATGGAAACAAAATCTTTGTAAATAGGAGAGGGGTAGAGGGTGAAGGGAGGGCAGAGGTATGGGGAAAAGTGAGAACCAAGACCTGTCATGTAAAGGTACAAGATCCCAATGATAAATGTAACTGTACTGTATAATTAAAAATTCCAATAAACACAAAAAGAAATAACAAAGTAGAAAAAACAAGAAAATAGTGATGTTCTTTCCAGACTCTTGTTTTTAAATTAATCATTGTTTTTATGCTAGTCAGTAGTTCTCTTCTTCATTGATTCTTCTTACATATTTTATAAATGAATTCAGGCAAAATTTCATCTGAAATTATCACACAGGTAATGTTCATTGGTTGAAAGTTTTGCAGTTCCTGAAAAGAATGAAAATCCAATACTTTTTTTAATTTCCACCATTAATCCATGCTACCCCCAAATGAATGGGAATTTATTACTAAAGTTATCTGATTGAGTAGTTTATTGTTTTGATTTAATTGAAAAGCAAGATGAAATTAGTATCAACAGTCTGTTTGTAACTTAAGCTTATCATAATCAGCAGAGTTCTGTTTGAGGAATTATGAATAAATCACTTAATTTATTAACTTATTTGAATAGAGGCAGAATCTTTCCATTTTTTCCTAATATACTTTTACAAGTAATCATTTTCTGTATTGTAAAATTAATTCCCCCTTATTATCAAGATTTATTTCTGATCATTAAGTCACTTATTGAGGATACTATTCTTATAGTCTGATGTCAAAATCAGGACTTTTGATTGAAAGTCCAAATCATATCAAATCAGAAAGCATTATGCATTATAATTTTCCTGCCTCAGAATCAAATGTTTTTCATAGCATTACTCTAGTTGCTACAAATATGTTAAAACAATTTCTGTTTGTGTTTTCTAAATATAATTTAATCAACCTGATATTTTGGCATCTGTTGCCCTTCACCAAAATGACAGAAATTTAATATGAATGGCAAATTCTCAGAGGCAGTTTGGATGGGAAAAAGGTAAAGGGCCCTGAAAAAATGTAATGCATATTCAATCTATAGCCATCAAACTATCTTGAATTTTAAACATTCTACTCAGCTAATGGAATCGTTTAAGAACACTGATGGTATGATTTATAATTTGGCAAGCAAAATTAATTTTCATTTTAATGGTTGTTAAAATAAACATACATTTGATCCACAGTAGTTCCCTAGATCCATGAAATGTGTAATCTAGGTATTAACTGCAATTCAGTGTGTTGCACAACTCTTTTTCCAAATAAAAAGGGCTTAGCCAAGTCAATACTTCCTATGTGATAACCGCCCTCTATACCTTGGTCCTGAGGCTGCAAAGTCAGAAAAGATATTATATTCTTCTCTCTGACAACATAAAAGAGCAATGCCCAAGGTATAACACATGAATCAGGATATCTCCCATGGTATCGGCTTTAGTATTTCCTCAAAGTTTGCATATCGTTTTTTACAGGCATCTCAAACCTGTACACTGGTATAAAATAATCCCCAGATAGAATCCCTTTACTTTACTCTTGCTAAGAAAGGAGACTGGCTTTAGGATTTTGAATGAGGCTAGTAATATTAATTAAATGAGTCCAATAAGGGAGCATCCCAGAAAAGGGTGTGAAGACAGAAAGACAAGGAGACTCACAGTGAAGGTGAAGGCAGGGACTAAGAGGTAGCAATAGCCATAAAGAGGTCAGAATAAGCAGCAGCTACCCAAACTGGAAGCTGAGACAACACAGAAATGGGGAAATTCCTGCAATGTTATCCACAGAAAGCGAGAAAGACAAGATATGATTCTGACCCTACATGCATCAAATCTGTTTGAATTTCCCATTACTGCTCAGAAAAAGGACCAGGAACTTAGTACCTTAAAACAACACAAATCTCTCACAATTATAGAAGTCAGAAATCTGAAATGAGTCTCAAAGGTGTAAAATCAAGTTGTTTGCACAGCCACATTCCGTTTGCAGGTTTTAGGGAGAAATTTACTTGCCTTTATAACTTTTTTCCCCATCAATGCATTAACTTTGATTTTTATTTAGGAAGTAGTTATTTATTTTTAATTAATGAAGGTTTCACTAGTATATGTTCACAGTAAATAATGATTACATTTATTGTAAGAAGTTTGTTTGTGTACATAAATGCAACTTAGTTGTGTTTTTTGTTTTGTTTTGTCCCCTTCCCCTCTATCTTATTAAGTGCCCGCTTGAAAACAGCAACACTAGGACTATCCCATCTCTGGTCACAAAAATAATGTGGTTAAAACAAGAGTATAGTTGATACTTTTGTCATGACCATCTAATAGAATATGAGCCACAAAAACGTATTTGCAAAGCATACTGCAGTGGATATCCACTGATTTTTAAATTATTTTTATATCTCTATTAATCCATTCACTTATTTGATTTATTATGTAACGTGCCATATGTTATAACCTTCTTTTGAATCTTGGTCCTTCACTTTATATCTTGTTGTAGATAGCAAAACTATTGCTCATAATTTTTATTTGCTTTCTTTCTTCACTGCCTCTTTCTCTTCTTTCTTTTCAGCAGATTAATACACTGACTCATGCTAGCTGATAAGGATTAAGATGAGACCAGTAAATTGAGACGTAGTTAGTTCTCCTACTGAGAGTTTACTACCATTAAGCGAAGCCACACGATAAAAGTCTTCATAATAAAGTACCAAGAGATAGTATGATTAGTTAATTTCATAGAATATATAATAACCAAGAGGAAGATTAACGGTTAGGAAAGGTCTTTTAGAAGCAGTGGCGTGCGAACTGAAACATCAAAGGCAAAAAGAAGTTACATAAACAAGTAAATGAAGAAAATATGCCAGAATGTGAACCACAACTCCCTTCCCATTCCAACATTCTCTGAGGTTATGCAGATCCTGAATATTCATGAAGAGAAGTTTAATATCCAGTCATGATGGTAGGAATCAGACAGCATGCTTCTGAAGCAAGATTCTTTCATTGAGAAGGTATTTTTTATTCTTCAAATGAAATATTGAAAGTAAATTTTGTTGTGCTAATCGACAGAAATTAGCTTTGCCAAAATGTTTTACAAGAGACATGATAAGAAATGTACAAGTAAGTTATCATTTAACAGACACACTCAGCTTTCTTCCATAAAAAGGACCAACTAATTAACTGGGGAACAATTCTGGCTGTGTAGTTACTACTGATGTATAGAATAGCATTTTAAAAAGCATATTCATCATTCACTTCTGCCAGTATTTATTTGTGGAGAATATTACTTTAAAGGTTGTTTAATATAAAGTGCCTCTGTCTATTCATTTGTTTTAACAATACACAACACAATCACACATGCTGAAAGATCAGATAGCACATTGCATTTTGTTAAACCATTGATAAAATTTTGTCTGGCCCCCCAATATAAAGTAATTTAAAGTTTGAAATAATTTTGCATTTGTATTCACTTTGCTATTTTAATGTGTAACTAAATAAACTTTTTTTTCAGCTTTAATTGAGTTTATTGGTACATTTTAGGGATACAGTACAGTTACATTAATTGTTGGGATCTTGTACCTCTGCATGACAAGTCTTGGTTCTCATTTTTCCCCTTACCCCCGCCCTCCCCTTACGCTTTCCTCCCCTCCCCATCTACAAACACTTTATTTTCATCTTTTCATTCTCTCACATTTTTTTCTTTTCCCTTATTACCCTTCCCCTAGCCATCCAACCTTCCCTAAATAAACTTTTTAAAAGTAAAGAAAATTTTATCAAAATAATACTATAGAAACCAAAGCATTGTTTTATAAATCAGTTTTGTGGCAGATTATAAATAGTTATATCAATGATATATATAACACATTAAGTATTAAAATCTTTTGGAACAGAAAATACAAATATTTATGTGGATAAAAGACGCAGTAGAAGATTATAGGTTGTACAATAAAAATGATACCAGGGAGATTTTTGAACTTCTCATCCCATTATTCACTGTACACAAATCAGGAAGAAACAACTTATTTCTGCAGTATATGCTGTGGTTATGAATGATTATGGTGAAAGCCCATAACTGGAATCATCATCTATGTATTTTCATTTTCAAGTTTCACAAAAAAAATGTGATCCCACTAAGAGGAAATTTCCACAATAGTTTCCAAAATCTAAATGGTTATAAGTGAGACTTTCTTAAAGAGCAAAAAATTGATGAATTAGACTGTATTTAATACTGAAAGAAGAATACTAGTTGTTGAGAATCAATAAGAAGTGTCTTTTTGGAGATTGATAGTTTTTAAATACATATGCTGTAGACATCAAAGATATTGTATATAATTCAGTGTGTGTATGTATTTGTAATTTTATATCGAGAGAGAGAGAGAAAAAGAGACAGAGATGGACAGAGTTAAAGAAAGAGGAACAGAAACAAGGACTGAAAGAGACTGTTGAGAAGGAAAACAGACAGAATAATCAACATAAACCAATTGTAATACAAACACTATTTTTTGAAATTGTAAACACTCAAATTTTTTTTAATGCATGCTATAGAAACTATCCATCATTGTTCATAATATTTATAAATTCAGTCTTATATAAGAGTTATATCTATAATTTAGTAGTTCCCAACTTATTCTTTCTGAAGCTTATTGGGAAAATTCCATTGTTATCATAATTGGAGGCATAGCTATCCTTGTAAACAGAAACCAAGACAGTTGTGCATAACAAAATGTTTTTCAGTGCCCTGCATGAATTCTTAATGGCCTCTTGAACATTCAACTCCAGGAAAAGCTTATTCTGTTTAGATGAAATAAAATAGTTCCTGATTCTGTTTCACAGATAGACACTGGGTACTTTAAAAGATTTAATCCGTAACAGTCTATCCCAAGCATACCAACACAGAATATTTATTTACCTACTGACTGCTTCTGGCAGGTGTCTTATCAATCAGTTGATTTGTGCATTTGATACATTTGGTAAAATTTTCAGTTTTGTTTCTTGTTATATTATCATTTAAAAATTAAGAAAAAAGATTTTGCAATTTTTGGTCATCCTGTACTTAAATTATTGGGCTGGTAAGTAGCCAATGTACATTGAGTTTTTCAGAAATTCAGTGTGGAATGACTCAATATTGTAAAAAGCCACATCATCAGTGGCTCTGCTTCTATCTGTATTTCTGTCCTTGTGAAAATATATGTCCATTTTTTGCAGTTCTTTTATATACATGATTTAAATTTAGTACTTCGCTTTTTGTTTGTCTGTTTTGTTTTCTGTTCTGGGCTTGCAAATGTATTTGGTGAAAGACATTATTATACTTAAATTTTTCCTTATTTTGTAGGCTTCTGTTAAAAATTATTTGTTCTTAATATTATGTAGATAAAATTTTTTATCCTACTGATTTTATCTCAGTATGAGATGACTGAAAACAGGGCCAGGGATTTAGCTCAGTGGTTCTGGCCCTTGCCTCCCAAGAGCAAATACCCAAATTCAAGAAAAGAAAATTTATGTTACAACATTAAGTCCTTTTAGGTCAAGGCAATGGATATAATTATGTAAATAAGAGAAAAAATAATTTGCTTTAAGGAAGGAATTACTTATTATTGCACATTATAAATTATCTTATTGACTTAAAGGAAATGTTCATCACATTTTACAAATAAATATTTATACATAAAGCTGTTTAATAATATCTTACAAATCCTCAGTAGCATGGGAACTAGCAGGAAGAATCAACAACTGGGATCTCATCTTATTAAAAAGCAGCACTGTAAAAGAAACCATCAACAGAACTAAAAAACAACATAAAAATGGGGAAAAAATTTTACCAGCTGCTCCTCAGACAAAGGGCTGTTATCCAGAATATATAAGGGAGGGCACAGGTAAGGGGAAAAAATGAGAATCAAGACTTGTCATGTAGAGGTACAAGATCCCAACAATGAATGCAACTGTACTGTATCCCTAAAATGTACCAATAAACTCAATTAAAACTGAAAAAAAAAAGAACTCAAAACAATCAGCCCCTCCCAATTAAAGACACAATTTAAAACTGGGCCTCTGGAATGAACAGACATTTCTCACACAAAGAAGTAAAGGCAGCAAGTAATATATGAAAAAATGTTCAACATCACTGGTCATTCGAGAGATGCAGATGAAAACAACCCTGAGGAGATTCCATTTCACCCCACAAGGAATGGCTGATATCAAGAAACCAATGAGTAGCAAATGTTGGCAGGGTTGTGGGGAGAAAGGAACCCTTCTCCATTGTTAGTGGGAGTGCGACTGTTGCAACCACTATGGAAATCAATATGGAGATACCTCAAAGAGCTCGGACTAGAGGTTCCACTTGACCCAGCCATCCCTCTGCTGGGTATCTATCCAAAAGTATTAAAAGAATCATATCACAGTGACATATGTTCATTCACTTATGCTTATAGCGGCACAGTTTGTAATAGCTAAAACTTGGAAACAGCCCATTTGCCCACCACTTGGAGACTGGATAAAGAAGATGCGGTTTTTCTATAAAATGGAATACTACTCAGCATAAAGAATGAGAAACTACATTAATTCATGGGAAAATGGATGCATATTGAGGGTATACTCCTAAGTGAAATAAATAAATCACACATGTGTAAATACCAAATAGCTTCTGGTGTGAATAAACTGTAATAGTACATAAGATCCTAATGGTATAATTGACAATGTGAGAAAGGAAGAAAAGGGCTAAGGTGTAGGGAAAGTGGGAAGGATAGAGAAAGGTAATAAGGGAAAATTAAAAAAATATGAGAAAATGGAAATAAAGCATTTGTAAGTGGGGACAGGAGGAGGGGGTGAAGGGAGCACAGGGACAAGGGGAAAAAATGAGAGCCAAGACCTGTCATGTAAAGGTACAAGATCCCAATGGTGAATGTAACTGTTCTGTATACCTAAAATGTACCAATAAACTCAGTGAGAGAAAAATATATCTTAGAAATAATCATCTATGTTAAATGTAATTTCAATCCAAATTTAAGAATGTTAACATTTCCCACAGAAATGATATTTTTTTAAAATCACGTTTTATAGTTAAGAAGTCTTCCTCTTAAATGTGTAAACAAAAATGTTAAATTTTTTATGGTTTTGTGTTAATATTTTTTTAGTTTTGTAAAATAGAGTTTTGTATAAAATAAATTATTTTATATTAGTACAATGTGTTCTTTAAGCAAAATAGCAGAGTACATCAAACTTTCATGTTTGTTCTTTTGAAATATTTTCCTTGAGAATTCCTTTTAAATTCAAATGCAGATTATTTAGCCTTAAATTATTTGAAGGAGTATGGGAAGGAGAGATTTATACCATCACTTAACATGACAGACATATTCTGATAAATGCATTATTAGGAGGTTTTGTTATTGAGAGAACATCACGGGGTGTTCTCACACAGATGCAGAAGTTCTGTCATACTGTACACCTAACTCCAACCCTCAACCCCACTGTCACGGCTATTTTCTTTATTTGCAAGTGTTAGTGTCATTGCAGGAATAGCCTACAGTGATTTATAAGAAGCCTTCATCGGGTGTTCAAGCCTGGTCATTAGGTGTTTCTCCATATTTGGTACAGGCCTTTCTGAATTTTTGTTAGTCTGATATTCTTCCATAAAACAGATCTCTTAACTAGCAGCTTCTGTTCTTTGAGATCACAGTTAAGTGAAATAGGGGACACCTAATTGGTCAGAAACAACCTTCACTGATTTTCTACCTTCTCTTCCTTCATTACTTCTAATGCTTTTTCCAGGTGAACTGTTTGATGTGACCTTATCCTAGCAACGTCAGCAAAGGCTTTTTCATGTTTAGAGGATGTGATAATCAAAATACCATTAGATCAAGCACAATAAAAACTGGTGCAGTCAAGAGACGTGTTAGACAGAAGTAGCATGGATTGAGACTGCTGCTGGGCTAACAAGGAATACTGTTAACAGGTCACTTTTTCCTTAAATGAAAGCATTGTAGTTTTAATTAGTGAAAAATGTATACCATAGTAAATATAAAAACCAGCAATACAATTGTTTATTATTGTTACTATACAGTATTATTTACTCTACATAATTGTATGTCTAAACTTTTATATCATTGGAAGTATAGTAGGCTTATATCAGCCCACCACAAGCATATATTGTGCAGTGTTAGGATGATTCTGACATCACTTTGAGACAGGAAGTTTGAGCTTTGTTTTAATCTTATGAGATTACTATAGTATATGTGCCCTGACATTGTCCAAAACATTGTTATGTGGTGCACAGATATAAGGTAAACAAAATTATATATGGTCTCTTGTATATCTGTGAAATTGTAAGTGTTAGTAAGACATTACTATGATCACTAAAATAAATCTGATAATAAAATATAAATAACGCATCAAAATTATTTAGAACTAACATCATTGATTCTAAAGTAGGAGAGCTATTATCTTTGATTTGCCTTTAGATTATGATTCAACAATATCATGCCTCACATTGATAATAAATTCAGTAAACAGTATTCGATATTGTAAATCTCATCACATGATAGTAAAAACTGATTCATTTTTAAACGTTTATTTTGTTAGGACAGGTTTGCAAAATGAGAATGTCCATTCCTCCTAGGGTTTAGGTACGTGCACATAGGAAATCTTGAGTCTTTATTCCCCTTTGATTCCCCATGCTTCTCCCTCCCACCATATCTAAATCTCTTTTCCCCATTTTCAGCATTATTGGTATAATTAACATCTTTAGTTCATTTGCATTTCTTGTCCCATAGGCATTGTAGAACTTTTAAATGCTGTCTTATCAAGAAAGATATATTCTTGATTATTCTAACCCCCATTTTTTAATCCAGTCATTTGTTGAATAAGTGTTCATTATTCTGTCCTGCAAAACAAACAGGTAATGTTGGTTGGTTATTTACTATGGAAAACATTGATTTCTCAAAAGCGATTTCTTAGCACTGAGGATTTAGCTCAGTGGTACTGCGTCTGCCTCACAATCACAAGTTCCTTAGTTCAATCCCTGATTAAAACAACAACAAAAAAAGAGTGATTTCTCTTTTGTTTCCTGTTGCTAAAAATATCTATAAAGGATATTGAAATATAATATTATAGTATTTAAAAATTATCTTGGGGGAGATGGTAATGAAGTGTAGTACTTTTAGTAAGTGTAATTATCATAAGTATGAAATAACTATCTATATGTAAATAAAATTCACATTACCCTTTCCTAAATTCCAGAATATATGGGTAACATTCTATGATAAGCTCAGTTTCTCTTGATCTAAGTCAAAAAGTATATTACGTCAAATCATTCGGGCTAGGGATTTAGCTCAGTGATGTGGCCTCCTACTTCGCAAGGGCACGGTCTCCCGGTACAATCCCCATACCCTCCAAAAAAATTAATTTAAAGTAAAGGCATAAGTCATGTTGGATTTCTGGAATCATAAATATACTGTAATATAATATATAATTTGTTTCCTGCTGAAACTTCCTAAGTTGTGCCTCAGATTTCTCCTGAAGAATGTAACAGTTTATCCCCTGAATAACTTTCAAGATTTCACAATGCAAAGTAGCAATTACCTTTCAGTACAATAAAAATATTTCACAAATACATATACCAAAATTATATTACATATATAGTCCGTGATATTGATATTGGGTTGGATATTTTATATTCTGCTTTATGTAATTTAAAGATATTTAATATATAAGTGAAATAACAATAAACATGAGTAGTATCTCTGACAGAATTGGAACACTGAAAACTATTTCTAAATCAAGAACTTCCTAAATGTAATACAATTTCTATTTCATTTCTGCACAAAGCTATTAATATGAACACAGTATGTGAGTGTCACTTCCAATTAGATAATCCTAGGAAAGAAATGTTTTCTTTGAAAGCAATTTTTAAATGTTACTTCTTACTCCTTTTTCCTAATCCACATTGAGAGTTCCTTTGTAATTTTTTTTTCTCATTGAATATATTGGTACTTTTTAGATATACAGTACAGTTACATTCATCATTGGGATCTTGTGCCTTTACATGACAGGCCTTGGTTCTCATTTTTTCCCCATACCCCTGCCTTCCCTTTGCCCCCTCCTCCCTTCCCTATTTACAAAAACTTTATTTCCATTTTTTTGTTTTGTCATATTTTTTTCTTTTCCCTTATTTCCTTTCCCCTACCCTTCCCGCTTGTCCTACACCTTTAGCCCTTTTCTTTCTATTTCACATTGTCAGTTAATTATGCCATTAAGATCTTATTTACACTTCTAGTTTTTCACACCAGAGAAACTATTCAGTATTTACACGTGTTTCATGCCAATGCTTTGCCAGTGGATATTTGACTATATTGAGTTTTTTCAGTGTTCTCAGTTAATCTTAGGCAAATTGTAAGAAGACAAAAATGTATGCTCTGCTGAAATCCTGGGGGCCAACCATGAAACCACTAAAAATGAAGACCATATTTTAAGCGACACATGGACCACTCACTAGGATGCAGACTGAGTGCACTCTTCACACCCCACATGCGTACCCCAGGTACTGTTGGAGCCCTAAGTCTGAGGAGGGGAATGAGAAAGACAGCGCATACTTCAATAGTATAACTAAATGGAATTGTGGTAGAACTATATAATGACAGCTCTTAATGTGCAGTCTTGGATTTCTAAAAATTCACTGGATGAGTTTCATGGGTGAGGTGCATGCATTAACTTGAATATAATGCAGTCTCATGGGAAACTCTTAAATGATGTTTCATTGTTTGGAAAAGTAAGACCCAGTGTTACTCTGGAACTTCACTCTGGTGTCAATTCAGACCATATTTAGTCAACATTCATTCCTGCTATCCCGGTCTTTCATGGCACAGAGGTACTCAGTTCCTCACTTGTTTCTTTTCTTTTTCTTTTTTTTTTTTTTTTTTTTTTTTTTTTTTTTT
>NW_022900942.1:20817778-20829520 GCF_012274545.1 Fukomys damarensis
TTTTTGACTGTTTAGTAAAAAAATACATATAATTAAAATATAATTTATATAAAACACTATATATTATATAATGATATACTGTGGTGTAGAACAGAAAAATTTAGGAAAAGAAAATTTTGGCTCAGTAGAAAATTCTGAATATATTCGTTATCCATAAACAATGAACTGTCTTGGTGAAAAAAAAAATTACAGTCTTCCAAGAGCATCTTAAAACTCTTTTCTCCAGTTTACAATTGTATTTTCTCAGTATTCCTATAGTACTTTCATGACTTCATTATTATATATATTGAAAAAAGTAATACATCCTAGGAATTAGGCCATGGGGATACGGGAATAACAAATTAGATTAAATTTAAAAGTTGCCTTTGAAATATAACACTACAGTGACAGAACAAATTCCAAGGATACTAAATAAGGAACTGCATAGAATTGCACATGATGTTAACACATGTTAAGTGTTAGGAAAAATATAGAGTAAAGGGCAATAATGAGTGAAGGGGAAAGGATGAATTGCACTGTTAAATGTAAAAAAATAAGAAATGATTTGGAAGGAAAGGGAATGTGAAGTACCCAAAAGAAAGTTGTATTTGGCTGAAACAACAGAACGTTGAAAAACGCTGAGTCCGGAGAATGTGAGGTGTGTAAAATAGACCAGGAAGTGCTTTGAAGATAAATTTTACTCTAATAGAGCAGGGAGGCATTGGTGAATTGTGAGCAAGTAATGCTGTTCTCTGCCATGTTTGTTTGTTTCTCAACAGAATTCGCTCGTCGCTTTCTTGAGAACAGGCCGCACCAGAAAGACTAATTATAGACAGATCTATTGGGAAGTTGTATAATCCAAGCAGGGAACGTGATTGCATAGAGAAACATGAAAGTGTTGGGAAGTGGTGATAGCCGCACACTTTGTGCCCATTTACGCTATTTTTTATTTTATCAATTTACCCTTCATTTCCATTAAGATTTTGAAAGGCTCTATTTTGAAGCACATGCCCTACCACCACGTATGTGACAATCAATAATTATGATATTAAAATGATGTAACACTGGTAGGAATTGGCATAGATAATTTTTCAAGTTATGTGAAAATAAAATACACATTAATATGTATTTTATTCAGTCTAGGTATATGGTAGGATACTACAGGGCGTTTTTTAATCTGTGAAGAGAAGAAATTAATAATTTCAAAAATTGAAGCTTTTGTTAGGTTAAAAATTTCTGAAATCTGAGCCACGTTTTAATTTTAGCTCATAGAATTTTATTTCTTTGTAATATGAAAGCTATTGTACGAATAAGCTGGTGCCTTTTACTTATACAAACAAATTAAATGTCAGACTCATTCCAAGTCTTACAACTAATTAGTTGTAGTCCTGGGGACAAAACCTTGGTCCCTTTCTTTAGTTTGGAATATATATTTCCCCATGGTCCCCACCTTCACTCTCATTTCTAGTAAAATAGGCTGTGCTTGAAATAATTGACTTTAAAAAAATGAAAGAGTTATTTTTCTTTATACTCAAAATGTTTCTCATAGGTACCAATTTATGGTAGAATTGATGTCAAACATATGGAGTTTAAACTGTACAAATACGTAAAAACCTAAATAAGTTTACTACATACTTTCTTGAAACGTTTTTCTTGATTGAATAATAAAACCCATAGAATTCAAGCTCAGAAGATTACAACACATACAACCAGATGAATATAAAATTTCAAACAAACACATGCTAGCGTACTTTCAGACACCTGTACATATACAAAAACAATGAACTTATTTATCAAATCCCAGGGACTCTGGAAGACATTAAAGCAATGTAAATGACTCTTCAACTTGCATATTTTCTTTTTTCACATCTATTCACATGCAACATTTCTTTTAAATTTTGTGGTACTCTTATGACAGGATAGATATATTAATCCAAATCTATAATGCAATGATATAAATTTTTTGAGAAAAAAATCATGTACTAAATGATAAAATTATTTTAGTGTATCTTTCATTATAAAGTGCTTATTTCATAAGAAATAACCAATAAATTCAAGAGTTCATTTTATGAACTCTTATTTTCCAGCATCATCTTGAATCAGCACAAAGAAATATTTACCTCCTAAAAGACAACAGGACAACACAAAGAATTGTTCATTCAAGGGGATTATGGTTGCTTACTCTACAGTTTTATCCTTTATAGTGCTTATTATGCAAAGAAATATACAATCTATTTTAAATTACACAGCACATTTTAAAAATACGACTCTGTTCTATGTTCATCTATCAATGGAAGTGACCAAATCAGAGTGTTTGTCCAGATGAAAATATATTTGTTAATCTTCTGAAATAAAATTTCTGAACCTACTTCCTCATCAATTTATATAAGTATGTGGGATTTAGCAGTGTTTAAGAAACATTTATGATGCAAGTTAGGGCCATAATGAACCCCCTAAAATATGCTAATTATGAGTTTATGGTCAAGAATATAGATTTTATAAATCAGATAAAAGTGTGAGGTGAAAAAAATCACAAAACTTAGATTTCTGAATTGTAATATTCTTTATCATTTGGCAGAGGTCTAAAAATTCAGAACATTATTTCAAGTAAAATATATTTTGGTAAATAGATACTTTCAAATTTAAACATTAATTTTTTCAGTTTAAACACGATGCTTTAAAAAAAGTTAAATATAAATGTTTATTCTTTACAGCATAATAATGAAACAAAAAAGTGCATGTAAAATCTCAGAAATAATGAATAAATTATGACTTTAATTCTGAAAGTTTATGTTGAAAAATTACCAGGTGCCTTTATGCAAGAAGGATGATGATGCAGGCAAAAGTAGATTTTGTTTTATGTTCTTTCTCCTGCAAACCCTTTTCTGTGTTTGTGCCTTTTCAACTGCTACCTCTCTGCTGATGACAGATCTACACAAATCAAAGAAGTCAAAATTACACTGAGAATACTACCTTGACAGCGCTCCAGTGAGAAGCACATCATGAGGTTCCTAATGATGCTAATGTGAACTGCCAAGAGCTGTCACTCCAAAAGTCACTGCAGCCTCAAAGCAGAGAGTGGGGAATAAGGACATGTTCTGAGAGCTGACAAAGGGAAACAAATGTATTATGGATATGGATATAAGAAACCTACATAGCAGTTGCATCTTCAAAGGGAGTTGTCTTTAAGCCTCCCTCTCAAGCAAGCTATTGGCAATATTTTGAAGCTAAGGAGGACAAGACTTGTGTCCTCACTCAATCCAAACAACCTTAGCATGGGGAATCAATAAAACCTGGGGTGAACACTAAGGTGTTTAGTAAAAACTCTTCATCAAACTCAAATGAGAAGCAATAGATTCTGAATCAAGACTGACACTCCTTTCAGAAAAGGATTTTCTAATGTTTTCAACAGTTCCCTTGATCAAGGCCATTCTGTGTAACATTTGAAGGAACTAACAAAAGCAATTGCTGCCTTTTGTGTAGCAAGTATTCTTCTTTCCTGCTAATGCCACCTTGAATAAGAATATGTGTTGCTCTTGAGGGTTTAATTTGCATCATTATATGCTAACTCCTTGGGAGATATTCTACTCAAATGACAAAGAATGTTTTAAAATGTGTGCTTGCATGTGTATATGTTTTGCATGAGTAAATATTTTTGTGTATACAGTTCTTGACCAAGATACTATTGATTATTATTGATAGCACATGAGTTTTGCTTCACCTTCTGCTAAACTGGTGAAATGAGGGCATAGATGTAAATTGATTTACTCGCTGTCACAAAGGAGTCAACTTTGCTATAGTGTTTAACTTCAGGGAATGGAGTCTTTGAACTGTTGCCCAATTAATTGAGCTACTATGAGACCAAAAATAATGTATTTCCTGTTGATGTCAGGACCAAAGGCCAGCACAATGTGGTAATTCAGTTATAACATGGTTTTATTTACTTTTGAGATCTCTATATAAGGAACACTTTTATCATTCTTGTCTAAAAAATTTGTGTATCACTTAAGTGTACTTGATTTTCAGAAAAAGTGTTGCAACTACAAACTCCCCAGGTTCCCTGGTAAGTAAAAGCAAAGTTTCTGAAAGTGAAAGCTTTCATACTTTGATCTGTTAGTGGCCCTAAACCATGACCCAAAGGAATCATCTGCAGCTGTGAAGGTATTATTTATTCTGGGTGTAGTCTTTAACTTCTTCCTGGAAGCTTTCTGCTTTGGTAAACATCTCTGAATTCATCAACTCAGTCAAAGCATTTCTTCATTCCACAAAACTCAATGCATGCCATTAGGAACTGAAAACTTCCATCATCCCAGTGTGAGCTAGATTTATGCATGTGATTTTGAAATAATGAAAATCCCCCGGGCTATCTAGTCTCCTGGGAAGATGTGAGACGAGAGCAGTAGATGGCAATTGAGCATTTATGCACCTTATCTCCCCATTTGCTGCTCAATTTCTGGGAGACCTTGAGAAAACAAATTACAGGATTCATTTCAGTGATATTTTTCACTGATTGGGACAGAAGAGGGGCAAAGTAATATTTTAGTCTGGTAAATAAAGGAGAAGGGGAAGTTCTCTGATGTTGATGCCATAATAGTAGATTTTAACATAAAAACTGAAAAAACGAAAATTACAGAGTATTATCAAAAGTGCACAAAGTTTGTTTGCAAATCTGTTACAATTTTTATGTGCGTCCTATGGCAGATTCAGTCAATATGATTCCATCAACAACTTTAAAAATATAGGCTGTGCTTGCCGTCATCGATAACTTGATTTCTGTCTTTCAAGTAATATCTCCCTGGAATTCATTCCCAAATTAATATAGAGCTTTGGACAGCAGAGGTGCATTGTACTATTATAATCACTTATCTTGACATTTTAGCTAATATTAGTGCTATGAAAAGTCATACTATAATACATGATATTTACAAAATTATCAAGGAATTGTGACGCAACAACATGTTATCTGAAATTACTGGCAAAAACTGAAATTTGGTGATTCAAATATTTAATTTTATGAACAAAATTTATATATAATAGCATAATATTTTGTGCTTATTGCAGAATGAGAATAAAACAAACTACCAGTAGAGAAGATGATCACTTTTATTCTAAGTTTCTAATGCCTTGGAAAGTTATTTTTAGCGCAATTCTACCCAGGAAGTTTTTGAATGTACATGTTGAGATTTTTTTTTTCATAATTTTGATCATAAGAGATTTAATTTTGCCTTGCTATTTTGCACTCATTAGTGTCAAACTTTTCAGAACTAACAGATGACATCCCATATGTTATTTTGAATAGAAGGCATTCACTAATCCTTGTGCTTGCAAGGCAGGCCGTGGAACCACTGAGCTAAATCCCTGGCTATTTCTTGACCTTTTACCACCTAGACATTAAGCTTGGTGATCTATAGTTCACAGGGATTTTTGACTGATTTTAGTAAAAAAATACATATAATTAAAATATAATGTATATAAAACACTATATATTATATAATGATATACTGTGGTGTAGAACAGAAAAATTTAGGAAAAGAAAATTTTGGCTCAGTAGAAAATTCTGAATATATTCGTTATCCATAAACAATGAACTGTCTTGGTGAAAAAAAAAATTACAGTCTTCCAAGAGCATCTTAAAACTCTTTTCTCCAGTTTACAATTGTATTTTCTCAGTATTCCTATAGTACTTTCATGACTTCATTATTATATATATTGAAAAAAGTAATACATCCTAGGAATTAGGCCATGGGGATACGGGAATAACAAATTAGATTAAATTTAAAAGTTGCCTTTGAAATATAACACTACAGTGACAGAACAAATTCCAAGGATACTAAATAAGGAACTGCATAGAATTGCACATGATGTTAACACATGTTAAGTGTTAGGAAAAATATAGAGTAAAGGGCAATAATGAGTGAAGGGGAAAGGATGAATTGCACTGTTAAATGTAAAAAAATAAGAAATGATTTGGAAGGAAAGGGAATGTGAAGTACCCAAAAGAAAGTTGTATTTGGCTGAAACAACAGAACGTTGAAAAACGCTGAGTCCGGAGAATGTGAGGTGTGTAAAATAGACCAGGAAGTGCTTTGAAGATAAATTTTACTCTAATAGAGCAGGGAGGCATTGGTGAATTGTGAGCAAGTAATGCTGTTCTCTGCCATGTTTGTTTGTTTCTCAACAGAATTCGCTCGTCGCTTTCTTGAGAACAGGCCGCACCAGAAAGACTAATTATAGACAGATCTATTGGGAAGTTGTATAATCCAAGCAGGGAACGTGATTGCATAGAGAAACATGAAAGTGTTGGGAAGTGGTGATAGCCGCACACTTTGTGCCCATTTACGCTATTTTTTATTTTATCAATTTACCCTTCATTTCCATTAAGATTTTGAAAGGCTCTATTTTGAAGCACATGCCCTACCACCACGTATGTGACAATCAATAATTATGATATTAAAATGATGTAACACTGGTAGGAATTGGCATAGATAATTTTTCAAGTTATGTGAAAATAAAATACACATTAATATGTATTTTATTCAGTCTAGGTATATGGTAGGATACTACAGGGCGTTTTTTAATCTGTGAAGAGAAGAAATTAATAATTTCAAAAATTGAAGCTTTTGTTAGGTTAAAAATTTCTGAAATCTGAGCCACGTTTTAATTTTAGCTCATAGAATTTTATTTCTTTGTAATATGAAAGCTATTGTACGAATAAGCTGGTGCCTTTTACTTATACAAACAAATTAAATGTCAGACTCATTCCAAGTCTTACAACTAATTAGTTGTAGTCCTGGGGACAAAACCTTGGTCCCTTTCTTTAGTTTGGAATATATATTTCCCCATGGTCCCCACCTTCACTCTCATTTCTAGTAAAATAGGCTGTGCTTGAAATAATTGACTTTAAAAAAATGAAAGAGTTATTTTTCTTTATACTCAAAATGTTTCTCATAGGTACCAATTTATGGTAGAATTGATGTCAAACATATGGAGTTTAAACTGTACAAATACGTAAAAACCTAAATAAGTTTACTACATACTTTCTTGAAACGTTTTTCTTGATTGAATAATAAAACCCATAGAATTCAAGCTCAGAAGATTACAACACATACAACCAGATGAATATAAAATTTCAAACAAACACATGCTAGCGTACTTTCAGACACCTGTACATATACAAAAACAATGAACTTATTTATCAAATCCCAGGGACTCTGGAAGACATTAAAGCAATGTAAATGACTCTTCAACTTGCATATTTTCTTTTTTCACATCTATTCACATGCAACATTTCTTTTAAATTTTGTGGTACTCTTATGACAGGATAGATATATTAATCCAAATCTATAATGCAATGATATAAATTTTTTGAGAAAAAAATCATGTACTAAATGATAAAATTATTTTAGTGTATCTTTCATTATAAAGTGCTTATTTCATAAGAAATAACCAATAAATTCAAGAGTTCATTTTATGAACTCTTATTTTCCAGCATCATCTTGAATCAGCACAAAGAAATATTTACCTCCTAAAAGACAACAGGACAACACAAAGAATTGTTCATTCAAGGGGATTATGGTTGCTTACTCTACAGTTTTATCCTTTATAGTGCTTATTATGCAAAGAAATATACAATCTATTTTAAATTACACAGCACATTTTAAAAATACGACTCTGTTCTATGTTCATCTATCAATGGAAGTGACCAAATCAGAGTGTTTGTCCAGATGAAAATATATTTGTTAATCTTCTGAAATAAAATTTCTGAACCTACTTCCTCATCAATTTATATAAGTATGTGGGATTTAGCAGTGTTTAAGAAACATTTATAATGCAAGTTAGGGCCATAATGAACCCATTAAAATATGCTAATTATGAGTTTATGGTCAAGAATATAGATTTTATAAATCAGATAAAAGTGTGAGGTGAAAAAAATCACAAAACTTAGATTTCTGAATTGTAATATTCTTTATCATTTGGCAGAGGTCTAAAAATTCAGAACATTATTTCAAGTAAAATATATTTTGGTAAATAGATACTTTCAAATTTAAACATTAATTTTTTCAGTTTAAACACGATGCTTTAAAAAAAGTTAAATATAAATGTTTATTCTTTACAGCATAATAATGAAACAAAAAAGTGCATGTAAAATCTCAGAAATAATGAATAAATTATGACTTTAATTCTGAAAGTTTATGTTGAAAAATTACCAGGTGCCTTTATGCAAGAAGGATGATGATGCAGGCAAAAGTAGATTTTGTTTTATGTTCTTTCTCCTGCAAACCCTTTTCTGTGTTTGTGCCTTTTCAACTGCTACCTCTCTGCTGATGACAGATCTACACAAATCAAAGAAGTCAAAATTACACTGAGAATACTACCTTGACAGCGCTCCAGTGAGAAGCACATCATGAGGTTCCTAATGATGCTAATGTGAACTGCCAAGAGCTGTCACTCCAAAAGTCACTGCAGCCTCAAAGCAGAGAGTGGGGAATAAGGACATGTTCTGAGAGCTGACAAAGGGAAACAAATGTATTATGGATATGGATATAAGAAACCTACATAGCAGTTGCATCTTCAAAGGGAGTTGTCTTTAAGCCTCCCTCTCAAGCAAGCTATTGGCAATATTTTGAAGCTAAGGAGGACAAGACTTGTGTCCTCACTCAATCCAAACAACCTTAGCATGGGGAATCAATAAAACCTGGGGTGAACACTAAGGTGTTTAGTAAAAACTCTTCATCAAACTCAAATGAGAAGCAATAGATTCTGAATCAAGACTGACACTCCTTTCAGAAAAGGATTTTCTAATGTTTTCAACAGTTCCCTTGATCAAGGCCATTCTGTGTAACATTTGAAGGAACTAACAAAAGCAATTGCTGCCTTTTGTGTAGCAAGTATTCTTCTTTCCTGCTAATGCCACCTTGAATAAGAATATGTGTTGCTCTTGAGGGTTTAATTTGCATCATTATATGCTAACTCCTTGGGAGATATTCTACTCAAATGACAAAGAATGTTTTAAAATGTGTGCTTGCATGTGTATATGTTTTGCATGAGTAAATATTTTTGTGTATACAGTTCTTGACCAAGATACTATTGATTATTATTGATAGCACATGAGTTTTGCTTCACCTTCTGCTAAACTGGTGAAATGAGGGCATAGATGTAAATTGATTTACTCGCTGTCACAAAGGAGTCAACTTTGCTATAGTGTTTAACTTCAGGGAATGGAGTCTTTGAACTGTTGCCCAATTAATTGAGCTACTATGAGACCAAAAATAATGTATTTCCTGTTGATGTCAGGACCAAAGGCCAGCACAATGTGGTAATTCAGTTATAACATGGTTTTATTTACTTTTGAGATCTCTATATAAGGAACACTTTTATCATTCTTGTCTAAAAAATTTGTGTATCACTTAAGTGTACTTGATTTTCAGAAAAAGTGTTGCAACTACAAACTCCCCAGGTTCCCTGGTAAGTAAAAGCAAAGTTTCTGAAAGTGAAAGCTTTCATACTTTGATCTGTTAGTGGCCCTAAACCATGACCCAAAGGAATCATCTGCAGCTGTGAAGGTATTATTTATTCTGGGTGTAGTCTTTAACTTCTTCCTGGAAGCTTTCTGCTTTGGTAAACATCTCTGAATTCATCAACTCAGTCAAAGCATTTCTTCATTCCACAAAACTCAATGCATGCCATTAGGAACTGAAAACTTCCATCATCCCAGTGTGAGCTAGATTTATGCATGTGATTTTGAAATAATGAAAATCCCCCGGGCTATCTAGTCTCCTGGGAAGATGTGAGACGAGAGCAGTAGATGGCAATTGAGCATTTATGCACCTTATCTCCCCATTTGCTGCTCAATTTCTGGGAGACCTTGAGAAAACAAATTACAGGATTCATTTCAGTGATATTTTTCACTGATTGGGACAGAAGAGGGGCAAAGTAATATTTTAGTCTGGTAAATAAAGGAGAAGGGGAAGTTCTCTGATGTTGATGCCATAATAGTAGATTTTAACATAAAAACTGAAAAAACGAAAATTACAGAGTATTATCAAAAGTGCACAAAGTTTGTTTGCAAATCTGTTACAATTTTTATGTGCGTCCTATGGCAGATTCAGTCAATATGATTCCATCAACAACTTTAAAAATATAGGCTGTGCTTGCCGTCATCGATAACTTGATTTCTGTCTTTCAAGTAATATCTCCCTGGAATTCATTCCCAAATTAATATAGAGCTTTGGACAGCAGAGGTGCATTGTACTATTATAATCACTTATCTTGACATTTTAGCTAATATTAGTGCTATGAAAAGTCATACTATAATACATGATATTTACAAAATTATCAAGGAATTGTGACGCAACAACATGTTATCTGAAATTACTGGCAAAAACTGAAATTTGGTGATTCAAATATTTAATTTTATGAACAAAATTTATATATAATAGCATAATATTTTGTGCTTATTGCAGAATGAGAATAAAACAAACTACCAGTAGAGAAGATGATCACTTTTATTCTAAGTTTCTAATGCCTTGGAAAGTTATTTTTAGCGCAATTCTACCCAGGAAGTTTTTGAATGTACATGTTGAGATTTTTTTTTTCATAATTTTGATCATAAGAGATTTAATTTTGCCTTGCTATTTTGCACTCATTAGTGTCAAACTTTTCAGAACTAACAGATGACATCCCATATGTTATTTTGAATAGAAGGCATTCACTATATATAAACAATTTAAGATATGTCACAAAAGAATTATTCATATTAAAAATAAGAGCCTAAATTTAGTTTGAAAACAAAACTCTAAGCTCTTGCAAAGTGTGCCCTAAGCAATGACATCAACCTCTTTTCTCCCACACTTCACGGTTACTATACAGGGTAAATAGCAATTTCTACCTCGTTCTCCTTTCCTTGGGAAGGGGACATTGCTAAGAACTGATGTGTAGAATCCTAACAAACATGCCTGTATCCTCCTGGAGGGATAAAGTGTCCTCTATGAGGGGATTTGTTTTGCAACACCAACACTCACACCAGTAAATTCTGAATCGTTCTGAGGTAGGAAAAGTCTTGGGTGTCCTATGTTATGTCTTACATTATGCTTCCTCCTTCTATACGAATCTTAATATTAGATATTCACCAAAAGCAACAAAGTGCTCCAAGTTCTTTTCAGAAGTGTATTTTCTGACACATCTAAAAGTAGAAAGATACTATGGCCACTGGTAATTCAGAAATATATTTTTCTGAGTAAATTCCAAAGGGAGAATCTGGTGGTCTGCTTTCCCTGGCTGTGCTCTTCATTGGACGAGAGATCACAGAAGTCACAACTATGAAGGGATCCAGGTATATACTATTAGCAAACTGTCCTCTTCCTATCAGCTTCACTACCATTGCACCACACTTGTTCTTCCTTTTTTTTTTCTTCCATTCCTCCTTTTTGTGTCCTAGTGCTTGTCTCATGTTTATTTCTTGCCCTTCTCTTTGTGCCTCTTGAATGACAGAACTGATCACTGTCTTTTGCGTAACCCTTTTCTGGAAAAGTTTAGTTAACAACAAGCATTGCGGGGAAATTGGGCAGTAGAAAAAAGGGAGTATCCAAACTTTTATTTTTCTCTCTGTTTCAGGTGTTTTTATTGCAACAAAGGGTGCATTCTATGATTCAGACATTCATAGAAAATCTTCTGTTTTCAGATCCTTCATGGTTTCCTTTTTCTTTCTTTGTTTTTTTTCTTTTCTTTTTTTTTTTTTTTTTTTTTTTTTTTTTTTTTTTTTTT
>NW_022900942.1:20829588-20952094 GCF_012274545.1 Fukomys damarensis
CCGGGGATAGAACTCAGGCCCTTGCACCTGAGAGGCAGGTGGCAGCACCACTGAGCCCTGGCCCTTTTATGGTTTCTTTTTGACAAGGCTCTTTTGCTGTGGTGTCATTGGCTCCTTGTTTTGTTTAATTTTGCATTTTTGTCTTTGTTTTGATTTTTTAAAGGTAAGCATAGTTGTGATACCCGTTATTATTTATCTGTGTGTTGCCTCACTGAGCTGTAATTATCTTCTCATATTCTTTAATGAACTGTTACCACTTTCTTGCATTAAATAATTTCAATCTTATGTATTCTGAGGTATGTATCTTCTTTATATACCTGTTGCTATAGTCCTTTATTGCAGCAGTGGTTTCAGAGAAATATCTCCTGTGATGGGACCCTAAGACTGAGATTCTCATCTGTTTGAATGAAAATAGTCATGATGATTTTGCAGAGGGCAAATAGAAGATTTGTAATCGTGGCAGGCGGTAGCATCATTTTTACTTTCATTATCTATCGATGCTTGAAATGAAGGGCTGCTCTAAGTCAAGGGCTTGGAAAATCAAGAGGCTATTACATTCAAGCATTATGTCATGAAGACAATGACAAAAACAGCGGGACATACTGCTGACTTTTAAAGGTGAAGAAGAGCTGATAAAAAAGAAAAGCAAGAGGCACACTCATGTCTAAGAACTCTGTTTAGTTTATAAAAGAAGTTATATGTATTATACACTTAAAATACTTTATTACACCTACAGCCATAGCCAGATATGGTTAAAGATTAGAACAAACATTTAAATATGCATGAGAATAAATAGTACTGGCACACCATCATCAGCCCTTTATGTTAAGGTCAAAGCAATAACACTCAGATTTCAGGTTTTAAGAAGTAATAAGGCTGTGCGATTTGGCATGTAGACTTTTGTGAGCACTTGGACAAAGCTCAAAACCTTGAGCCACCAAATTTCACTCATTTTTCATGTCACTGGAATCAATTCCAACTTTACTGTGAGAAAAGCAAGCTTCTCTCAAGGGGACCATGTCAAATTATATCACTTGAAACCACTGGGGGCTGCCTGGTCTTTTAAAGCTTCTCTTACCATCTCTAACTGCTTCCTAACCCAGAACAGTTATTTCCCAATATGCCCCAGGGAGCTAATCAATAGTTTTGTTTTGTTTCTTTTTGCCAGGAGGGAACTGGTATAAAATACAAAGAAACCACAAGACAATGTTGTTTTATCTGCACATACAGAGAAAAAAAGAACCATGGTAGTAAAGTTCAAGAATCAGCCAAAAATGACAAATTTTCATTATGGATAGAACTAATTTGACTGTAGTGTTTCACAAATCATTAATGAGGTCAACATTTCTCACCTTTCTTGACATAAGGTAGAGGAAGGCATACATGCAAGTCTTAGGGTGGCAACGATGTTACCTTGGACCTGACATGTCTAATTCCGTCACTGTCCCTCAGCAACATATCCTGAGAATGTCCAGAAGATTGTTCCCTTTACAAAGGAATTGATAAATGCAGTTGTGAATACCGGTGTTTTTGAAAAGCTCCGTGGTGGCTCTCATCCATGCCTAGGCTAGGGATAAAAGGGGAATTGTGTTGCAATAAAATTGAAGTCCTTGATTTCAATGATAATAATGTGATCCTGGAGGGTGGGAGGTTGACATTTAACTATTGCAGACAATCCAAGTTCAACTGCCACAATTGGCAGCAGTAGGGCAAAGGCGATCAGAATGCTTTGACACGTAGGGTGCTAAGGTGGTAGTTAACTGAACTTGAAACCTCTAAAAATCAAACAGATGTAAAGGCTACTGGTGGATTACTAAACCAGTATAATAAGAAAAGATATGTGTAGTGGGCAGAAACCCAACTGATTTCACCAAAAGGGGAGTTAAAAATCTTTCTCTGAGTTTCTAAACCAAAGTCAATCCCACATCTTGGGAAATCTGATTTTAGGCTATTGGTCATCACATCCCAAATCTGAAGCCTCTTGATAAAAGGTTAGCCTGAGTCTCTTGAGGAATGGCCCTATAATCAGAATATTGAAATGCTTTTCCAGGCTTTGTGTAAAATCACCTGATTCTGTGGAGTCTGTCATCAAATACCCACTCGTAACTCCTCCTTTAACTGTGCTGTGAAGTCCAGAAAAATCTGAAGACCCAAATTAAAGCACATGGAAATGAGTTTTTTGTCATTAAAAAATGAAAACAAGGACAAACAATTTCACAGTGAAGAAATAATTATAGAAGTTAAATATGCCATCAAAAATTTTCATTTTGGGGCTGTGGATTTAGCTCAGCGGTTCGGTGTCCCATCTTGCAAGCACAAGGAATCGAGTTCAATCCCCGGTACCAAAAAAAAAAAAATTCTGTTAAATTCACTTTTCATTTATTTGACTGTCATAAAATCAGCTGCAGCTTGAAAATCAATTTAGACAATGATAAGTATAATTAGAAATTTCAAGTGCTTTAAGAGATATGATATCTTTATTAGAGCAAATCAGCACACGACTTGTTTTGATGTACCCATAATGACCTGAAAACCCATTCTTCCTCCTACCAGTCACCAAGAAGGATTCAATCAATTCACCTTCACCTACAAGAGATAGTAACACAATTTCACTAAGGTGCCTCAGGGAAATGTCCACTCTTACTATTAAAATTGAGTCTCTAGAACTTTCATCCTGTCCAACTCCCAAAGTATATAATTTTCTCCACTGAGTAGCACCTGATTATCCCTAGTTAACAGGTCAGAGAAAGCAGCCCAGACACACTGGTTAGACATATGTTTGGCTTGGGGAAAATAAAAGTATAACATTTTGGGGCTTGTCATTTTAATAAATAGTTTAGGAAGAAAATAGTCTGGGACGTGTCTGTATATCATCCCTAACCAGAGACAAGGTGTCTTATTTTGCATTGCTGATGATCAAATATATAATGCTTGAGAGACTCTTTAAATGTTGGAGACAAGATATACAACATAATTTCTGTGTGCTCTTGGGATCTTTTACCAAATAACCTATAAAATTCATATTTTTCCTGGGATCTAGAAAAAAGGAAGTTTTACATATGTCATAGGCTTTGTGGGATACCGCACTGTACAGTGGGTCTTAAGACACATCAGATTTGGTGAAGATTAAAATTAAAATGAGGTAATGAGTATGCTGTATCAGGCCCTTAAAAAAGGCATAATTCTAGAATTATAGCACTCTGCATTTTTTTCAATTGTGTATCATTTTTCAGATCTCCATACTAATTTCTTCTTTTATTTATATATTATTTAGAACTATATTGCTTAATTTATAAACGTATGTACATTTTTCAGTTGCATTTTTATCATTGACATTTAGCCTGATCCTGTAAGGGTCAGAGAACATTTTGTAAACAATGCTACTCCTTTGCTTTTTCTTAATATATATTTACAGATGTAAATATTTCTTAAATTTTGATGTTTTCTGGATGGATTTAAAAAAAACGTGTATTTTGCAATTATTGGGTGTGATTTTCTGTATATTTTGCAGGATACATTTTACTTTTATATATACTATATAATTATTCTAAACTTCATAATAAACTATTTAAATAATATTTAATTATATTATGATATTATAAATAATAATTAATTTAATTAATATTTGACTTCAATGTAAAAATAATTAATCTAATTGATATTTAACTTCAATTTTGACAGGTAGTGGCTCCATTTGCAAATATAGCCATGCTGTCTTATAGATTTCTTATGCTATATTTTTCTACAATTTTCATCATTTTTAAATATGCATCAGATTTATTTTTCCTGATCTTCCAATTCTAAAATTCTTTCCTCTGTTAAATCTTAAATATCATTGAAATTACCTAATTTGAACCAAAACATATTAAACTTCTTTTTTTAGTTTAGGAATTCCCATTTAATTTTTTTATTAAAGATTCTACTAAATACCACCTATTTCCACATCTAATTTTTCAATATACATATATCTACAACAAAAGCTATATATGTGTGATAGCTAAACTGCCTGGATAAAAGTTTCTCAGATAGATGGTAAAACATTGTTTTTGATGTAATTGTAGGCGTGATCCTGATAAAGTTTATCATATGAAGAAGGAAAGTAAATTGTCCTCATGGTGCAGGTAGGCATCATATAATTCTTGGAGTTTAAGTAGAACAAAAAGAAGAATGGAGAATTTGCTGTTTGTTCTTTACCTGGATAATCCATCATTTCTTGCCTGAAGATGTTGGTGATTTTAATTCTTAGGCCCTTTTGAGTAGGACAAGGATACATACCACTGGCTCCCAAGGGTCTAGGCTTTGGGTATGCACTGGAACTATACCACCAGGTTTCCCAGTCTTCTAGTTTGCTGATGAAAGATATTGGAACTTCTCAGCCTCTCAAATCTAGTGAGCTAGTTCTTCATAGAAAATATATTTCTATATATCTGCACATATATATTACTGATTTTGTTTCTCTGGAAAATTCTAACAAGTATAGTCTGCTAACTGGAATATGGGGATTTCCTGTGGGCCTTCAACCATTCCCTGGCTTCCATTCCTCTATCACTGAAACTTTTCTTCTGCCATAATGGGGATTGAAATTACATGATTGATACAGATGAAGTATTCAAAATATTTTATGATTATTGATGTTATTATTTTTCTACACACACTTACATTTCTGATTCTATAAATTAAATGAGTCAGATTATGTGATATAAAAAACTGTACTGTTATAGTATAGGTGTTCAGTGTTTTTTGAGAACCGATTCTTTCATTTCTGCTATTCCCAGGTTGTAATTCTTTGGAAGAACCAGATGAAAACATGAGGAATATCCTAAGGCCTTAGATTTCTTTGTAGAGTTTTACCACTTTTTTCTCATAAGACTGTTGGGAGCTGGACTCATTTACACAATTTCTCAGCTCTTTTCAGAATTATGATATGCAATGCTGATGTTCAAGTTCACTTTGTCACACTTTTTTTTATTTAGAACCCAGGACTCTTAGGTCTGTACTACCCAGTAATTTTCTAATGCCTTCAAGCAAGTATGTTAATACTTTGTCTGGTTTTCATAGTTTCTTTCTCGGAATGTTTAAAATTTTAAAAATGTTCTGCCATTGCCATAAGTAAAGCATTCTTATTAATCACAGTTATTATCCTTGTTGTAAAGAAAATAAAACTCTTGATTTTTAAAGGCAGATTGTTTCCCTAGGTTAGATGGGAAACATAATCCTTTGTACAGCAAATGAGGATTAATAGAGGAGTGAAAATGTCTCTGACCATCCAAATGGGAAGAAAGTGCCTATTTGGCATTCTTACAATCCCACTGTGCTCCATTTTTAAATTTTCCCTTTATCTACTTAATTTCTTAGAAAATAGAAACTGTTCAGGCTGCTTTGCCAGACTTCCATTTCACTTTCATTTGTTTTATACAATGACTGGCATTGAAAAAAGATTGGAAGCACAGTATCAGAGAATTACAACACTTTACCTATTCCCTTTTGTTTGCAGTTGGTGTCTCCATCTGTGTCAAGTCTCTTCTCCATCTTCTCTGGTTCAGAAAAAGTGAGTGGCCTTTGTCCCATTCCTTTTAGCCAAATATGGTAGTGCTTCCTGATCTCCCATATACCTGTCCTGCCTGGCTGCAGGCTATTTTCTTACATTTACTAGCTACCCTACTAGTTCACTGTATTAAAGTTCCTTTGTCTTCACTAAAACAAAATAATAGGGGCTGGTGATGAAGAAATTGAAAGAATCCAATATTGTGAAAAAAGATAAATATTAAATTTCTTCAAATTTTGATATGACTTTCTATAGTAGGCTAACTACAGGAAGAGAAACACAACTTTTGAAAATTTACTGTTTTAAGTAACTTTTAAGAACATAATTTAAAAAAAGAAGGACAATTGTTTTTCTCAACAAATTAAAGAAGTGATGTGTCAGGAAGAAGGATAATATGAGCTTTCAAAGGCTTTAATGGGAACAGAAAAATAAGATATCTGAATTGAGATCTGTGATGGATATAACAACTATCATATTAACCTTTGAGCAAATTTAGATTAATGGTGTAGCATATAAATGAAAGTTTCATTTAGGAAAATTAATCTAAAGTAAATCTTAGATTGGATTAAAAAAAACAATAAATGATTATATTTACCAGATATATTTTAAATTAACCCATAAAAAATTTAAAATGGAGGTAAAATTATATTACATGAGCATAAATGAAAGAAAACACTGGTTACAATATTAAAGCCAAAAATAAAAATAAAAGTATGAGAAAAGAGCTGTACAGGTGCACAAGCTTCAGCTAGAGGCCTGAAATATCAGCAAGCACACCCAAGGGCCCACTTGGAAAAGAGCTACACAGGGACACAGGCAACTTCCAAAGGCTTGCTCAGATACCATTGACAAGTGCACAGTGACCCTAGCCAGAGGTTTGTATGGACAAGAAGAACTGGGGTGCACAGACCCCAGCCAAAGGCCCTCCAAGACAACAGCTACATAGGAACCCCAACAAGAGGCACACCCAGATACCATCCCAAGTGTGCACAGAAGCCCATTCAGATAACAGGTCAGCTTAGGGATGTAGAAAGCCACCATTCTCAAATCAGGAATAGGTGTACTGGTGAACAGCAGAAGAAAGGCCACTCAGTGGCTTTCTGAGAGCTGAAGAACACTGGGAAAGCAAAAAGTTGCCTTAACAAAGGCAGGCTGCATCTCTTGAAATGAGAAGACACAGAAATAAATCTCAAAACCAGACTTCTAGATCACCTAAGGCACCCCAAAGAAAACACAATGGAACAATGTGACATTCAACCCCCCAGACTCCCTGAACTGGTAATGAAAGGGGATCTGGAAAAAATGAAATCAGAAATAATTTCTCAGATAACAGCACAAATTGTGCCCAGAGTGCAAGACATGATCAATAAATCTAGAGCAGATGTAGATTTAAAAAAATAGGGGAGCTGAGGAACACGATGGAATCTGAACATAGGAAATACATGGAATCCATAAAACAGATGCAAATTGATTTCCAAGAGATTAAAACTCCATCGAAAGTTTACACACTAGAATGAGCCAATGTGAGGACAGAATTTCAGATATAGAAGATATGATAGCAATTAGTGACCAGGAAAAGAAAGATTTCTTAAAAATAGTAAGGGGCCATGAGATACCAATATAGCATCTACTAGATGATGCAAAGAAAACCAACATAAAACTAGTCAGAGTCAATGAAGAAACAGAAGAGAGTGCAGATGACATTAAAAAAAAAAAAAAAAAAAAACCTGTTCACAGAGTAATGGCAGAAAACTTCCCAAGTAAGGGAAATGAATTTGACATATAGATAAGTAAGGCACAAAGGACCTCAATTAACTGAGATTAAAAAACAAATAAAACAAACTACACTTGGGGATATAATAGTTAAGATCCCAGAAACCCAACGGAAGAATAAATTCTACAAGCAGTTAGAGAAAAGAAACAAATCACATACACATTAAAGCCCATCAGCATCACAGCAGACTTCTCAACACAAACCCTTCCAACCCAGATTGATGTACCCTGAAAAATTATCTTTCAAAATTGATGGAGAAATGAGATACTTTCATGGCAGAGAGCACCTTAGCAACTTCACGAATATCAAATGAGCACTCTAAATAGTTTTCAGCAATATTTTAGAAAAAGACATTGAGGATCACAACCTCAGGAAGCCCAGGAGAATGAATCTATCAGTCACAACAAGAAATTAAATGAAAAGGGGGAAAATTCAACAAAATGAAAAAGTCATGACAAGGATAAGTCAATACATTTCAGTTATAACCACCAATGTTAATGATCTTGATTTACCAGTCAAAAGAAATAGACTGGCAGAAAGGGTCAAGAAGCAAGATCCAACAATATGCTGTGTCCAAGAAACATTTAATTCAAAAGAGAACACACAGACTGAAAGTTAAAAGGGGAAAACAGCACTCCATATGACAGGAACACATACAAAAACAAGAGTATCTATCCTCTTTGTAGATTAAGTGGATGTCAAACAAACACGGATTAAGCAAGACAATGAAGGACACCACACCCTTGTAAAGGGAACAATCCAAGGGGAAGAGATGACAGTCATTAATATATGTGCACCCAATGCTAGTATGCCCAACTACAAAAAACAAATACATGAAAAATCAAATAAGCATTAATACAATAGTAGCAGGAAACCTTAACACCCCACTGTCACAAATAGATAAATAAACCAGACAAAAAATAAACAGCAAAATACTAGAACTCAATTGAACTTTTGAACAAATGAACTTAACAGATGTTTACAGAGTATCCCATCCCATAAAATTATAATATACATTCTTCTCAGCTGCACATGACTCATTCTCCAAAATAAACCACATAGTCCCTCATAGAACTTGTCTAAGTGCAAAGGAATTGAAGTGATCCATGTATCAGACCATAAATGTGATGAAATAGGAGATCATTAGCAAAAGAAACCACAAGATTTTCATAAACCAATTGAAATTGAACAATAAATTTCTGATTAACCAACGGGTCACAAAGGAAATTAAAGAAGAAATCAGACAGTTTCTACAAATAAATAACAATGAAAATACAACATATCAGCATCTATAGGGCACAATGAAAACAGTTTTATGAGGGAAATTAATAGCAGTGAATACAGATATAAGGAAAACAGAGTGAGCTTAGTTGTACAACTTGAAGCTTCTAGAAAAAGAAGAAAAGGACAAAGACTAAGCTCATACAAGGGAGAAAACTATAAAGATCAAAGGAGAAATCAATACAATGAAAACTAAGACCATGATATAAAAAAAAATCAGTAAAGCCAAGAGTTGTTTCTTCAAAAGAATTAACAAAATAGACAAACCCTTCACCAAAAAAAAAATAAATAAAATGAAAAAGTAGGAAAAGGCCCAAATCAAGGCAATTAGGAATGAAAAGGGTGAAATTACAGTGGACCCAGCAAAAATCCAGAGGATCAAAACCCACTTCAATGACCTATATGTCAATAAGATGGAAAATAAAAAATGGACAGAATTCTAGATTCATATGATTTACTAAAATTGAATGAAGATGACCTAAAAATTATATCAAAAAATGAAATTGAAAATATAATTAAAAACTTGTCAATTCAGAAAAGCCTGGGTCCTGTTGGTTTCACTGCTGAATTTTACAAGACATTTAGAGTGGAACTACTGCTAGTACTATTTAAACTCTTCAATGAAATTGAAAGGGAAGCAATACTCCTAAATTCATTCCTGGATGCAAGCATCATCTTGATCCCCAAAGTAGGGAAACACCAACCAAAAAAGAGAACTATAGACCAATCTCATTAATGAAAATAGATAAAAAAAATCCTTAATGAGGTACTGGCAAATAGAATGCAGAAGATCATCAAGATCATACACCCTGACCAAGAGGGATTCATCCCAGGCATGCAGGAATGGTTAAACATATACAAATCAATAAATGCAATGTACTATATTAGTAGAGCCAAGGACAAAAACCATATGATCATCTCTGTAAATGCAGAAAACACATTTGACAAACTCCAACACGCATTTATGATAAAAACTCCCCAAAAATTTGGATTAGAAGATCTCTACCCCAATTGGATAAAGCCAATCTATGAAAAATCAAGAGCCAATATCATACTAAATCAAAAACTGAAATCCTTCTCACTAAAATTAGGAACAAGACAAGGATGTCTACTATCACCACTCCTGGTCAATATAGTTCTGGAAGCATTAGCCACAGAAATTAGAGAAAGAAATATAAGGAATAAAGATAAGTAATGAATAAGTCAAATGGTCATTATTAGCAGATTACTTGATACTCTTTATAGATGACTCCAGGAACTCCACCAAAAGTCTTCTAAACTTAATAGCCAAATTTAGTAAAATATATGGATACAAGGTCAACCAACAAATAATCAATAGCTTTTCTGTACACAAAAAATAGATGCACTGAGAGACATGGGAAAATTTCCTTCACAACAGTATTCAAAAAATTGAAATAAATAGGAATCCACCTAAATAAAGAAATCAAAGACCTCTACCCTGAAAACTACAACACTCTGAAAAAAGTTTGAAGGGGATATCAGAAAAATGGGAAGTCATCCCTTCCTCCTAGGTAGGAAGAATTAATGCAGTAAAAATGGCCATATTTCCAAAACTGCTGAATAAATTCAATGCAACCCCATTGAAATGTCAGCAGCATACTTCATGGACCTTGAGACAACAATGCAAAAATTCATTTGAAACAAGAAGAACCCAAAAATAGCAAAAGCAATTCTAGCCAATAAAGATAAGGTAGGGAGTATCCCAATCTCCAACTTGAAACCATACTACAAAGCCACTATGATAAAAATAGCATGATACTAGCAAAGAGATGGGTTGAAGAGAAGTGGAACAAATTAGAAGATGCAGAAATAATTCCAGACACACTCAGCTACTTCATCTTCGACAAAGGAGCCAATCATCCTCACTGGAGGAAAGACAGCCTCTTTCATAAATGGTGCTGGAGAAACTGGGTTTCAACTTTCCAAAGGTTAAAATGAGACCTATATCTCTCACTATGCACTAAACTAAAGTGAAAATGGATTAAAGGTAGAAATATTAAAACAGAAGCACTAAACTGGCTGTAAGAGAGGTTAGGTAGAACTCTTGTAGACACTGGTGTAGGAAAAGATTTAATGAACAAAGCTCAGTTGCTAGTGAACTAGCACAAGTGGAATCTCTCCTTATTAAAAAGCTTCCGCACAGCAAGAGAAACTTCCAACAATGTGAAGAGACAACTCACAATGTGGAAAACAATTTTCACCAGCTGTTCCTCAGATAAAGGTCTACTATATAGAATATATAAATAACTTTAAAAAAATCAGACCTCCCAAATTTAAAAACCCAATCCAAAAATGGGCATCTGAAATGAACAGAAATTTCCCAAACAAGTAGAACTAGCAAATAAACATATCAAGAATGTCCAACATCACTGCTAATTCTAGAGATGCAAACGCAAACAACACTGCGATTCCACCTCACCCCAAAAGAAGGGCTGCTATGATGAAATCCACCCATATCAAATGCTGGAGGGGTTGTGGGGAAAGAGGAACCCTGCTCCACTGCTGGTAAAAGTGTAAACTGGTGCAATCACTGTGGAAATCAGTACTGAGACACCTCTAAGAACTAGGATCAAAGGTCCCATTTAACCCTGCTGTCCCCCTGCTAGGTATCTTTCCCAAAGTATTACAAGAATCATAGCACAATAATATATGTGCACCCATGTTCATAGAAGCACAATTTGTAGTAGCTAAAAGTTGAAACAATCCAATTGCCCATCAACAGGAGAGTAGATGAAGAAAATGTGATTTTCTTAATAAAATGGAGGACTACTCATCAATAAAAAATGAGAAACTAGAGACATTTATAGCTAAATGGATATACATTGAGGCGATACTCTGAAGTGAAATAAATAGGACACATATGTGTAAATACAGAATAGTTTCTCTAGTGCAGGAAACTAAAAGTGTAAATAAAGACTAAAAAGTATAATAGATAACTTGAACTAGTAAGAAAAGATCCAAAATGGAAGGGGAAATGGGAGGGGTAGGGGAAAGAAAGATGGGTATGGAATTAAAATGAGAAAAATAAAAAATGGAAACAAAGTCATTGTAGACATGGAGGAGTAGAGGGGCTCAGGAAGGGCAGAAGAATGGGGAAAATAATAAGAACCAAGATTCATTATGTAAAGGTGCAAATTTCCAAAGATGAATGTCACTACATCGGACACTTTAAATATACTAATAAAATTAATTTTAAAAGATTTGTGTTTTATGTTTGCTCATTTTTGTATGCTAATAGGATCTGATTGATGTTAAAAAATAGACAATGATAGTTTTTGCAGCTACTAATTAATCAGTAATTTACCAGAAAATAGTAGGATTTTCAAAAAATATTGAAGTGTAATGTGTGCAAAAGAAAGAATAAAGTTGAAACCCAAACACACAACACATGAAAATGTTAAATCAAAGTAGACTGACAACGCAAATATAAGAAAAATTATTAGTAAACTTCTCCGAAGAATAAATAGAAGTAACTCTGAGTTCTGGTTAGGCAATGGTTTCTTTCTTTTTTTTTTTTCTTTTCTTTTTTCTTCTTCATTGAGTTTATTGGTACATTTGAGGTATAAAGTACAGTTACATTCATTATTGGGATCTTATTGGGATCTTGTACCTTTACAGTACAGGTCTTGGTTCTCATTTTTCCCCTTGTCCCTGCTCTCCCTTCACTCCCTCCTCCCCTCCCCATTTACAAACATTTTATTTCCATCTTTTCATTTTCTCTTATTTTTTTTTCTTTTCCCTTATTACCTTTCCCCTACCCTTCCCACTTTCCCAACACCTTTAGCCCTTTTCTTCCCATTTTACAATGTCAATTATCACATTGGGAACTTATGTACTATTATAGTTTATTCACACCAGAGAAACTATTCAGTATTTATACATGTGTGACTTATTTATTTCACTTAGGAGTATATCCTCAATATGTATCCATTTTCCTATGAATGAATCTAACTTCTCATTCTTTATGGCAGGATAGTATTCCATTTTATAGTAAAACCACATCTTCTTTATCCAGTTTCCAACTGATGGGCAAATGGGCTGTTTCCAAGTTTTAGCTATTACAAACTGTTCTGCTAAAAAAATGGGTGTGCATATATCACTCTGGTATGATTCTTTTAATTCTTATTAAAAAGATTCTGCAATGCAAAAGAAACCATCAACAGAAATAAGAGAAAACCTACAATGTGGTAAACAATTTTACCAGCTTCTCCTCAAAGGACTGTTATCAAGAATATATGAAGAACTCAAAAAAATCAGCACCCCCCAAATATAAAGACCTGATTCAAAAATGGGCATCTGAAATGAACAGACATTTTTCAGACAAAGAAGTAAAAGCAGCAAGTAATATATGAAAAAATTTTCCACATCATTGGTCATTTGAGAGATGCAGATGAAAACAACACTGACCCAGCCATCCCTCTGGTGGATATCTTTCCAAAAAAACTAAAATAATCATACCACAGTGATATATGCACACCCGTGTTTATAGCGGCACAGTTTGCAATAGCTAAAACTTGGAAACAGCCCATTTCCCATCAGTTGGAAACTGGATAAAGAAGATGTCGTTTTTCTGTAAAATAGAATATTACTCAGCCATAAATAATTAGAAGTTAGATTCATTCATAGTAAAATGGATACATATTGAGGATATACTCCTCCTAAGTGAAATAAATAAGTCACAGATGTGTGAATACCAAATAGTTTCTTTGGTGTGAATAAACAGTAATAGTACATAAGATTCTATTGAGATAACTGACATTGTGAAATTGGAAGAAAAGGTCTACAGGTGTAGGGAAGGTGGGATGGTACAGAGAAGGGTAATAAGGGAAAAGAAAAATGTGAGAAAATGAAAAGCTGGAAATAAAGTAGTTGTAAATGGGGAGGGGAGGAGGGGTGAAGGGAGGGCAGGGACAAGGGGAAAAAATGAGAACCAAGACCTGTCATCTAGAGGTACAAGACTCCAACAATGAATATAACTGTACTGTATCCCTAAAATGTACCAATAAACTCAGTTAAAAAGAAAAAAAATATGAAAAGACTACTCAAAGAATGGGGAAGTGTTTGCATATCATGCAGAAGGGACTTATACTCAATATAAATAAAAAATTTCTATTATGCCATAAGGCTAACCACTTAAAAATTAACAAAGGGATCCAAGAATGTAGCTTAGTGATATAGCACCTGTCAGGCCAGTGTGAGGCTCTGAGTTGGACTCCAGAACCAAGAAAAGAAAAAAAAATGGAACAGTGATATGAAGAGACATTTGTCCAAACAACATATACAGTCAAAAACAGTGCATTAAAATGTTTTGCATCTTTGTACGGTAAAAGATATGTATGTACAGTGAAAGATAATTGCTATGTACAGTAAAAGATATTTTAACTATGTACAGTAATCTATGCACAGTGAAAGATAATTTATCACACACTAGAATGGTAAATATTAAAACATACTAAACCAAGTGCTGGTGAGGACGTGGAGGACCTAAAGACCAGAAACAGCATGCATGAACTTGTCCTGTTAAAGATTTATTAGGAAAGATGGTCACCAACATCATCGAGGAAACCATTTCTGAACTAAGAAGAATGGAATTTGGACCATGTTGAGTGATATATTGCCAACCCAGAACCTCTCACCTTTGAAGACAGACAGACAATTGATTCCTCTGTTTTCTAGGAATGTTGGCAGCTGACAACTTTTAGCTGAGTCTTTTTTTAGAAATTTAGCCTTATGGAAAAACATTCATTTTACAACCATTTGCTAATAGAGCCCACAACCAGTCCTGGAGTTGCAGTTGTCATAGTCTAGTTCCTTTGCTCTGATTTAGGACAATGTCAAAACTGATCTCAGCTCAGGAGCTTTCCATCAATTTGGACAGATACTTTGGCAAGTTCTCTTCCTTTTCCTCCCCCTCCCCCTCCCCTCCCCCCTCTCTCCCTCTCCTTCTCCTCATTTTCCTTCTCCTCCTTTTTCTCCTCTTCCTCCTCTTCCTCCTCCTTCTTTTTCTTTCCAAAATTTTTTCTTTTTAATCTTACCAAATGTTTTTTGCCATATTTTCTACAATATTCTCTGAGTCTTTTTCTCTGGGGACCACTATTGACTCATAAAGGACAGACCTTTTAGGTTAATGAGCCAGTTAACACAAACAACTCTGATTCTGAGCTTCTGTGATACAAAACAAGCGATTGAATCACATAAGCTTTAACTGTAATGAAACATAGAACCAGTCACAAACACCTGAAGGAAAATACTAACAAGTTCATCTGTGTGATATGTTTAACCTTCCTGCATATGTTCAATATACAACAGTAAAACAGAAACTATTACTTCAAAACTCTAAAATCCCACTTTGAAATGGTAAAAAAGAAAGGTCTCACTTACTAGATTGGGTTACATTCTTTGAGAAGGGAAGGAAAAAGGAACAAAATTTTGGTCATCCAGCATTGTTTTCTTGTGTTCTTTGAAACTGATTTGCCTTATCAAATTTTTTATTAATCA
Source organism: Fukomys damarensis (assembly GCF_012274545.1). Taxonomy (NCBI): domain Eukaryota; kingdom Metazoa; phylum Chordata; class Mammalia; order Rodentia; family Bathyergidae; genus Fukomys; species Fukomys damarensis. The sequence goes on from NW_022900942.1 coordinate 20,844,708, forward strand.
TATTTGCAGTACATAATGATTACTTTCTGTCTCATTTTTGGAAAATTTTTAAAAAATCTATGGTAACTTCAATGTAAAGTGAAATCACAAAATGTATAAAGAATTTAGTGCATTTGTAGACAGATAATTTGTTTAAAATTATATATATATATATATATTTTGTTGTTGTTCTTGTTGTTGTTGTTGTTGTTTCTTTCTTTCTTTTGTTTTTGTACCAGGTATCAAACTCAGGACCTTGTGCTTGCGAGGCAGGCCGAGGAACCACTGAGCTAAATCCCTGGCCCATCTTTATATTTTTTCTCACTATGACTATTTATATAATGTTGTTCAAAAACATATTGAAGTGATTTTGACACCCAGACTGAAACCCCTTTGTACATGTGAAATTTCCTCTTGTGTAGGTCCTTGCGGTAGGCAGAGCCTAGCTCACAATGGTCAAATTCAATAGACAGTTACGATGTTGACAGCACTTCTTGCAGCTACTACAATGTGTACACGGTAAATACAGTCTATCTGACATACTTGTGCCAGTGAGAACAAAGGTGACACTAGGGGAATTCAGGTAGCAACTGCAGTGGCCGCATATTCTAAGCAGAACACTTCTACAGTATTGCTGTGTTTCTAGACACAGCCGATTCTTTTTTTTTAAATTAATTTTATCGGTACATTTAATGTATACAACATAATGACGTTTATTGTTGGAAATTTGTACCTTTACATAATCTATCTTGGTCCTTATTTTTTCTCCATCCCTCTGCTCTCCCTTAACCCCTCCAACCTTCCCTATCTACAAAGACTTTGTTTCCATTATTTTTTATTTTCTCATATTAATTCCATTCCCTTTTTTTTCTTTCTCCTACCCCTCCCACTTCCCCTTCCCCTTTATCCATTTTCTTCCTATTTCACATTATCCATTACACCTTTTAGTTCTTATTTACACTTTCAGTTTCTCACACGAGAGAGACTATTCAGTATTTACACATGTGTCCTATTTATATCACTTAAAATTATAGGCTCAGTGGGGAATTAACTCAGTGGTTCTGCCACTTACCTTGTCAGCACAAGGACCTGAGTTTGATCCCCAGTACAAAAAAAAAAGACCCCCCCAAAATGATTATCTCCTAAATATGTCTAATTTCTCATTTTTTATGGCTGAGTAGCAGTCTCTTTTATGAAAAAAAAAGGCACATTTCCTTTATCCAATCAATTGGGCTGTTTCCAAGTTTTACCTATTACAAACTGTGCTGCTATGACCATGGGTGCACATATATAACTGTGGTATGATTCTTTTAATTCTTTAGGGAAGATTCCCATTAGGGGAATGTCTGGGTCAAGTGAGACTTCCAACCCTAGTTCTTTGAGTTATCTCCACGCTGATTTCCACAGTGGTTGCACCAGTCTACACTCCCACCAGCAGTGGAGCAGGGTTCCTCTTTCCCCACGTCCCTACCAGTATTCGTTATTGGTTGATTTCATGATAGCAGCCATGCACTAAACTAAAAACATGGATTAAATATCTAAATATTAAAATAGAAACACTAAACTGTCCCAAAGACAGGTTAGGTAGAACTCTTGAAGACACTGGTGTAGGAAAAGATTTTATGAACAAAATCTCAGCTGCCTGTGAACTAGCACAATCAACAAGTGAGATGTCTTCTGAACAGCAAGAGAAATGACCAACAGTATTAAGAGACAACCCACATTGTGGAAAACGTTTTCACCTCAAAGAGAGGTCTATCATCTAGAATATATAAAGAACTTAAAAAAAAGTCAGACCTCCCAAATTTAAATACCCAGTCCAAATATGGGTATCTGAAATGAACAGAGATTTCTCAAAGCAGAAATAGCAAAAAAACATATGAAAAATAAAGACAGCCGACTCTTAACTCTTGCTCCTTTTTCCTAGTCCAACTTTCCCAAATGCCAGAGAATTCTCTCTTAGCCATTAAAAGAAATGAAGTATTTCATTCAGAATTGTTCTCTGCCCATCTTTCCCCACTTCTCTTCAATTAATGCAGCTATTTCAAAATAATTTCAAAAGTATATGAAACCCCCAAAATACTCTTAAATGGCAATGTAGGATTTGGGTACTAACAACCAAAACATCATCATACGGTTTTAATATAGAATTTAATACAATGAGTACAGTATAGAACAGTAAACACCCACAGAACAATATTAAAATTTAGAAATCTTGAGATTTTGTAGCAATTTTTGTTTTCTTTTTGATGCCTGGCATTGAACTCAGGTCCTTGCGCTTGCAAGGCAGCCCACCGAACCTTGTAGCAAATATTTTCTGAATGAAAGTACTGACCATTGTAATAATGTTAAATCTAAAAAATATTCTATTTAATGAATTTCATATTTAAGTGATGGGTAAGAGCACCCCATTAGATTTTATAAAATAGTATTAAGCTAACAATAATATGAACCCAAAGTGACAGCTCTGGAAGAGTGGACAGGCATGAAATAGATGTCATTCATATATAATAATATAAGAATGTTAAAAATGTTTTCTAAGACAATTTAGATACTGGGAAGATAACTTTGTTTCAACCCACATTATTAATTTAAATATGATATAAATAAGTAAACTTCATAGTAAAATATGAAATGAATGACATTTCATTCCTGCTCCCCTTGAAATGTGGTATAATTATGCTGTGCAGGTTGTTTTCTCACATGTGGGCTCCATGACCCTTACCTCCAGCCTTCCATGTAGTTGTTACTACAAATGTGCAACATCACTCTTCAGTCATTTTATTTTTCCTAATTGGAATTTAGAGTCCAGAAAAGACTAAAGATGAAAGAGATTAAAAGCATGTACATCAAGACATTTTGCAAAAGGGATATTCAAGTAGCCTACAAGAATTTCAGAAGTACTCTACCCTAAAAATAATTGAAAATGTTCACCCTATCAAAAACAAAAGATTACTGTTAATTACATTTAAATAGAAAAATATGGAAAATTAAAGAAATAGGATTTTATTCAAATCACTGGAGTGTATCATGTTATTGATATTCTTGTACAGCAAAAGTTGTGATATAACACAGGCACACTGTTTACAGAAAAAGCTTTTAATATGTCCAAATAATCCTTAACATTGTGAAACTTTATGGTTAAGCTCTAGTTTAGGGAAATTTTCTAATGAGTATTCATATTATAATGATTTTATGGCATTATTTATAAAGTGAAAAATATTTTGTCTCAACTAAGTGAATGATACTTTGTCACATGGAATAGTTCAGCTTTAAATATTTTTATCCTTCTTAGTAATGTATGAAAGTGAACATTCTGATAAAATTTTCATATATATCAACTATTTAATGTACTTAAAATTCAAAGAAAATGATTAAACCTGTAGCAAAACCAAGAGATTAAACTGCCTTTACAAAAAGTGTTTTCAATAATTTTTGAATAGTAAATTTATGTCACAATTTAACTCTCCATTTGTCTATATTTTCATGTTACCCTTTTGAAATCAATATTATTTTTATACATACATGTATGTGTATACATTATATATATATATATATATATATATATGAACATATATCCCCATATGTTTTAATGTATTTCAGAGATGACCAACCCTTGATTTTTTGTAGGAATAAAGAAATAGAACACATATTTTTATTTAAATGTAAATATTATAGATATCTATTCATTTTTAAAAATAGAAAATCTCCATCCAGGTTTAATTCTTGCAAGACTGGCCTAATTTGTTAGTGTTTTATTGTACATAGTTACATTTTGTTAGGACCATAGTATTTCTTTCTATTAAAGAAGATCAACAGGTGTCATGTCTGGATGTACAAGTAGAAGTAATGCTATTAGTTTTGGCTAGTCGTGTATGTGATTGTGTCCGTGTGTATTGCTGTTGCTACTGCTGCTTTGTTCTATTTTGATGTTGAACGAAAAAATAATTTACAAGATATAAACAGCTAGAAAGATAAAAAGCAAGTCAATTACCATAGCCATTAAAATTCTGTGGTACTTTGCTTTAAGTGTGCTCCTAAGAAAATGCCAAGATTTTCTGATAATCACAATTTCCTGAAAAGTAAGATTTGTCTCCAGACTAGAGAGTCATCTGCAATCATTCTTCTAAAATCTTCCTAGGACCAAATTTCAACACTATCCTTTAGGAATTAACGTCATGTTCTGATTTCAGAAAACAACTTTTGGTCATTTCAGTGTTTAGTCTGCAGATCTCTAAATTGATAACAGGTCCTATATGACAAAAGTTTTTATGCCATAAAGTGAATTCAAACACAAGTTGTCATAGTTATACACCACTTTTCATTATTCATCAAGGAAAATAAATATATTATGCAAAAATGTCAACACCTTTTTCAATTTGTGAAAAGGAATTAAGAAATTAAAAGTTATAAAAATCTGAATAAATGTGGATAAAAATTGAAAAACTTTGAATCAAGTGTGTCAGTTTATAATTTACCTATGTGAAGTTCCTTTTTCCTGCTGTCCTGAAATAGCACACAATTTCTTTACAAAGCAAGTGTGCCTGTAACATACAACTGGAAATCAAGGTACAAGGAAGACTAAGATATGTTACTTCTCAGTTAATGAATTGGATTTTTATGTGTGTGTATATGTGTCTGTGTCAGCATGTGTTAAATGATTAATTATATGATAAATGCTGATACCTTTTAAAAATCTACATATCTGGTAATATACTTCCTTGATGTACTAATAGTGCTTCCAAAATTTATTTGAAAACCCAGAGAAGAGAAAAAAAATGGTTTTATCAGCATGACTATTTATTGAGGACTTCCTCACTTAAATTACATAGTAATTATTTTCAAAAAATCATATAGAGTTTACAGATTGGAGGGATGAGCAGCTAAAGAAATAACTCCAACACAGAAGACATATCCAGCCATAAGAGAATGTGTACAGTTCTTTTGATGCCATGCTTGATTCCATGAATGGGGATTAAGATTACAGGAGACATTTGGAAAATTTAGAGGTATTGGCACAAAGGTAAAATGATGATAGGTAAACAGATTTTGTGAAAAATGAGAAGTCTTTTTTTTGTTGTTGTTGTTGTTTTGAGACAGGGTCTCACTATGTAGATGAGACTAACCTGGAACTCACTATATAGTCCAGGCTGGTCTCAAATTCAGAGACCCTCCTGCTTCAGCCTCCCGAGTACTGGGATTACAGGTGTGAGCCACCACACCTGGTTTGAGAAGTCATTCTTTAAAGAGACCATATACTGTTATTTTTCTTTGCCTAGACCATGTGAAGGAAATATCGAGTTCAGAGAGGCCTTGAGGGTTCTGCACAGGTATCTGAGGGCCAGATAGGAGGCTTACGAAAGATGTGGCTTCTTTTGAATAAAGGCTCCGAAATGTCACAAAAATATTTCAGATGATAGAAGTACGACCTGCCTTGACTTTTAGAAGAAATATTTTTTCTTAAATTATGAGTGTGAACTGGTTCATTCCCGGATAAAAGCAAGGTCACTACTGTAACTGTTGGACATGTGTCAGTGAGAAATTTGAGAACTAGAGCACACAACGTGGCAGAGGAATACAAAGGGACCGGAGTAAAAGAAGCCGAATTAGTAGTAAATGATATTTGATCAAGTGCGTAGTAACGATGAAGATGTTGGCCTTCAGTGGCGGGAGTGCTGGGGATACAATATGTGCCGTATTAATAAGCTTTTGCAGGAAAAGTAGACACTCAATTTTGGATATGTTGAATTTAAGCTGTCTGTGTTACATACATTTGGAAATAGGCATAGGAAAGTGAAATATAAGGCTTACGGTTTGCAAGGAAGTCGGCACTGAAAAGATGTTACAGACACTATTCACTAATTCTTATAATTAAAGTATAAAATGGGCAATAACATAAAAGATATCAAACAGCTACTTTTGCATATAATATGATGGAGCAAAAATATACTAGAATCATTTAATATGATAGAACACAAAAATATTTTAAATAAGGCATTTTAAAAAAGGACATTAACATGACCTTAGATTTGAACCAAAATTTATCTAAATGAGCCAGGTATTAGATAAATTCTCATTGTTTACTATCTAGCTACTGCAGAAGAGAATCAAGAGCCCAGTGACTTTTGATTTTCATTCCATCTAGTGACATACACAGAGAATCTGTGCTCACCACTGGCGGTTGTTAGTTTGTATTACAAAGTAAGTCAATACTTGCCAGGTCCTAGAAATCTGGTACAGATAAGACAATTTAGTCACTTTACAATATCTCTCAAAAATAAGACTTCATTATGTGATAACTTGCATTTCCTTTAGATCTAAAATTTAATATACTCATTTTTCTAACAATGTGGAAGCAAGACTATTGTTTCTACTAGTTAAAATATTTTTGCTGTAGTTCTATTAAAGTTTTGTATTTCGGAAAAGAGAGTGGCAGATAAACTATACAAATGTATATTTTCATTTAATTTTAAATATGAACATCTGAACAGCACTAAGGTCTGTTTTATGTTAACCCAATTACAATACATAACCGAATTGAAAATAACCAGTCAATGAATATATCTTCTGAAAACCATACAGGTGTTCAATGGATTGTCTTTTCTTTCCATACAATTGCACTAGAATATTCTCAGTAAGAGGAACTGGGTTCTGTACTTTTAACTTTTAGAACAGTGAGTGAATAAAAGTAAAAGTAGAGAAGGTGAACATAATGTGTTTTCTCTACATTTTAAATAAAATACCAATAATGCATTTTATTTAGATATTCGAGTTTAAAATAACTATTTTAGGTTATATTTGAAGTGTGAAGTGATAACTACATACAATATATTCATATAATAATTTCTATAATACATAAATATATAAAATATCAAAGGCAGAACAATCTCTTTCTCTCTCTCTCTCTGTCTCTCTCTGTCCGTCTCTATCTTTATCTGTACTGAAACTGTAAAATCTAAAGACACTCTCACCAATTTTTCCTTTCACTCATGAATATGGATGAAACAATCACACACAAAAAAAGTAGTACAGAAGTTTGAAGAGGGCTGAGGAAGTCCATTCTCTAAACCATAATTTTAAACATGATATCCACAAAACAGGAGGTGCTGTGTGTGTGTGTGTGTGTGTGTGTGTGTGTGTGTGTATCTCTGGATAGCTTCTAAATAACTTAGAAAAGAAAGAAATTTGTTGTTATTAGAAGCCAAAATACTGCCAGGCATGGTGGCTCGTGCTTGCAATCCCAGCCCTTGGGAGGCTGAGGCAGGAGAGTCTCTGAGAGTTCAAGATCATCCTGGGCTACACAGTGAGTTCCAGGTCAGTCTCAACTACCTAGTGAGACCCTGTCTCAAAATACCAAAAAAAAAAAAAATATAAATAAATATAAAAAGCCTACTGTACAGTTATTAGCTGCCCTATGATAGGTGAGTAATAAAATTAACTCAAAAGGAGCAAACTTCTATAAGAAGTTATTGGGGTTTCATATGCCATTGGAATTGGAAGTCGAAGAAAGGACTACTAAAAGGTGTAATAGATAGTGTGAAATAGGAAGAAAAGGTGCCAAGGGGAAGGGGAAGTGGGAGGGGTAGGGGAAAAGAAAGAGGGTAATGGAATTAGTATGAGAAAATGGAAACTGGAAACAAAGTCTTTGTAGATAGGGAGGGGTGGAGGGGTTGAAGGGAGGGCAGGGCAATGAGGAAAAAAAATGAACCAAGATGGATTATGTAAAGGTGCAAATTTCCAATGAGGAGTGTCTTACACTGTATGCCTTAAATGTACTAATAAAATTAATTTTAAATATAACTGAAGAAAAAATTTTTAAAAAGTAAATTTGTGAATTAGTAGTGGAGTACAGTTTTAAATCCACTTTAAAGAAACTTAGTCCTCTTTTTCATAAATGTTTCCATGTCATTTTTAGAAATAGGTGCTTCTAAGTGAGATTATCTGTTCTTAACATATTTGCTTAATTTGTCAGTGATGTAGATATCTAAAATGAAAAAATAAAGTATACATAGAAATGTTCTGGTTACAAGTAGGAGATAGCAATAGTAAGTATTTTGTTTGACAGGGTCGGTATGAACGTGTGGTACATGTGTATGTATGTATCAGAACACTGATCCAAGATACACTGCAAGAACTAGTTGATGATTAATGTTAGTTCACAAAATAGGATTTAAAGCATAACTATAAAAGAGGTGATTAATGCATTTTAGGTAACAGATATATTTAGATTTAAAAAAAATTGAAGAAATCTTCAGTTAAACACCTTTAAAAATGTCAATATAATCATTATGGCCTAATGCTGAAAAGACCATAAAAAAGTTTAAACAAGCTAAGTTTGAAATTACAACTAATGTACTTACAATAGTAAAGAAAAGTCATCCTTGATTCTGCCACCTGCCTTGCAAGCTCATGTTCCCGAGTTTGATCCCGGTGCAAAGAAAAAAAAAAGTCATCTTATTCTTTTTCAATAGACTATGTTTAAGATTTTATATATATATATTACATGTATACATATATACTATTATTTTACAAAGGCAATGTTAGACCTATTGCACTTAACCAATGCAGCAGTAAGGATGAATGCTTGTACTGGGTAATTCAGAATTAAATTAGATGAGCCAGGTGTGGTGGCGCACCCCTGTAATTTCAACATTTGGGAGGCTGAGGCGGGAGGATCGCTGTGAGTTCGAGACCAGCCTGGGCTACATAGTAAGTTCCAGGTCAATCTCAACTACATAGTAAGACCCTATCTTAAAACAACAACAACAACACCAGCAAACAAAGAAATAAAATTCAATTAGATGAAGAAATTAGGCATTTTCCCTAGAGAACTAAAGGTTTTGGGAGATATATAAATGGTCTTCAAAATTTGGAAGGGCTATTATATCAAAGGAGGCATGTATGTTTTCTCTGTAATTCTAAAGGATAGAACTGGTATCAAGAAAGCTACTAGATGATAGATTAATTCATTAAATAAGTCATGAAAGACTTTGGGTCAAACAAAACAAATATTCAAATGCTATTCATTGATAACTTATAATCAAAGTATGAAACAGGTGATACAATTATACATACAACATAATTTTAAAATTATGAAAAAATGTCTGTCAAAAAAGCCACAAAAAGATGACAAAATGACCATCTAACTGTCTGAGAGATTCGGGGGAAAGTATTTGGCATAGTGTTTGGGTAAAAGTGAAGCTTCTTAAAATAAAGTAGGCTATAGCATGTAGAAGATGTGATGCTCTTAAGTGAAATAAATCCGACACACATGTGTAAATACTGAATAGTTTCTCTAGCGTGAGAAACAGAAACTGTAAATAAGGACTAAAAGTTATAATAGATAAGGTGAAATAGGAAGAAAAGGGACAAAGGGGAAGAGGAAATAGGAGGAGGAGTGGGAAGGAAAGAAGGGAATGGAATTAATGAAAAATAATGGAAACAAAGTCTTTGTAGAGAGGGAGGGATGGTGGGGTTGGAGGGAGGGCAGGGGAATGGGGAAAAATCAGAACAAAGATTCATTTTGGAAAGGTACAAATTTCCAACAATGAATGTCATTATATTGTGTACCTTAAGTGTACCAATAAAATTAATTTTTCAAAATTCACATATTTTTACTTCTCAATTACATATTACTCCAATATTTAAATGAACTCACTAACTTTTGAAATTTGTATAATTAGGAGACTTACTGTTTTCATAACACCCCAAGTACTAGCTGCAGTTAAGTAAATTATATGCAAAAGATTATGTGAAAGTAGTTTCAAAGTATATTTATTAAACTCTTCAGTTTTTGAAAAAGCATCTGGTGAAGCCCTAAGGATTATTTTAAAGCAATTGTTATTTTCCTTTATTTCCTTAGAGAATCTTTCTGGCCAGATGTGCTATGTTAAAAATTTCAGGGTTTTTTTATTCTATATAGAATAAGTACAGAAATCAATGCAATATTTTCCCACTTAGCTATTCTAAGGAGAATGGTTGGATGCCAAAATATATTTGGCCAGCTATATAATGAATCTTGATGGCAAAGTACATTCGAAAGAGAAAACATTTGGTGTTGCAAAGTCAAATATTTATTTGCCAATAGAGAATAAAAAAGGAAATTACAAAATTAAGGAAATGTATCGATTCATAAACAGAGCATTGCATTGACTGTCAAAAACATTTTATCTACTGAGATGTTCCCTTAACTAGATACAACAATGAGAATGCAAGGGTATTTTTTCATTTTATGTTCATCTATGGAACAAAACAGCTCTTTATTAGAAAGGGTAGCTTATAACTTTTCCTCTCATGATGATTTCTATTTTCAAACCCATCCTTTATCATTTGACTTTAAAAGCTAAAGGACTGAAACTACTGTTGTTTAAAACTATGCAACCACATTTATAATAACCGTTCACATGATTAGGACTTTAGAAAATCGAGGAAACTGGCTTTCTTGGTTATTTTAATTTCTGTGGATACTGTTTATCTTGCCTTGATCTTCAAGCAATCTATTTCCTTCTTATATACCTTTGTGAAGCTATCTTTAAATTACTTCTCATTTTCATTAAATTGTATCTCTTAAGAAAAAATTATGCACCAAATTCTGTGATAGATATTGTAAGCATGTAGTTAGATAAGACATAGCTCATTAGAGTTCAGACTTACAGCAAAGCTGTACTTAAATAAAAACATTTATAAAGTACAGTATAAATGAGTTCAGTGTACAGAGAAGGCAAAGGATTTGTGCAAAGGAATGTAATATTAATCATGTCAATGTCCTTGGAAAGCATGAACTTTCTCAAATAATATTTAAAATAGGTTTTAAAAAAGCAGATTCAACACAATAATACAATAAGATTAAAAAAAGAATCATCTAGCTGCTTCTATTCGTGGTGATAACCCATAAATTATATTTGGTGGCACCATTCTTCCAGATCGTCAGTGTTATAAAAAATTTTAAAAATTTAGCTAGGGCTGGGGATTTAGTTCAGTGGTTCCGGTGCCTGCCTCGCAAACACAAGGACCCAAGTTCGATCCCAGGTACCAAAAAACAATTAAGTTTAGCTATCAATATTTGGTAAATAAATAAATGAGCCAGGTGATGGCTTGGGAACGTAAAATGATTGTGGATCTAGACCTTCATTTGATAGCGTTAAAATAGATTCTCATTGTAATATAAAAATAAGAAAAATTGTGAAAACTCTCTTAGGAAAATGTAGAATAATATACTGTGTCCCTAAAATGGAAAATCCTTTTGTTAGCTTTCCCTAAATTGTAGGCACTTGTCACTAATCTCAAAGGATCTTTCCATAATGTATCCCATGAAAGAGAGGACATGTGCAGCAACAGAAGCTACAAGCACTGTGCTCCTCCCTTCTCTATGCTGAATCCTGGTTACTGCGCAGAGCAGTTACATTCTTCTGACCAGAGGCACATTCTCTTTTCCAGACATGCTGGTCTATTAATCTTCCTAAAAATTAGCCTCAACCTATGACACATGAGATATTGTCATACCAAGACAATCTCCTGGGTTCTCTCTCTCTTGGTGAATATAACACTGAAATGTGTTCAACATTGTCTCTTTGGGTCCACAAATAGCCTCGTGTTTCTGTTGTCCACAGTGGCAGTTTGCTCAGCGACGCAGGTTGTGTGAGTTTCCTTCCTTTCACTGTGTTGCTTCCTCTGGTTCCCTTTTGTGCCCTGGATAAACTCTTAAAGGGAATACATGCAGTCGAATTCTCGGGGTTTCAGGGAGCCTCAACAAGATGGAATATTTATAATGGTTTGTTTATTCTTTGAAGGATAAAAGTCATGTAGTTCAAAGAGTTCACAAAATGCTAGCGTAAAAAGTTAAAGAAATTTCTTTATTAAAGTACCTTCTGATGACGATGGTAGATATACTAGGAAGTGACATGGAGTCATCTAATGAATAATCATGCGCATGGATTTATTTCACATCACTTTCATTATTTTCACATTTGTATGTACATTTTTATGACAGTTATTTGGGATGATCTTCAGAAAGAGTTACTTTTAAAGAACTGTTACCAAAAAAAGTGTTTTTGCCTCTTCTTCTTGTGGCTACTCCATACTTTAATATTCAAAACCATGTCACACGAATGTATCCTACTGCCTTTCTTTAACTTTATTATGAAATGTGTCAATTAAACCTAAATATAATTATCAGATGGTTTCATATTTCAGTACCTCCTTCTGACTGGCTTTTACTTTGACCCACTTATGGAGACCTTAGCTCTGAAGTTCTTCAGGGAGCTCACCCTTCATAGTCAGGGGGTCACACGGATTTTCCTGGGATGTATCAAGGTTTTCTGTCCTACTAATTCAAATAAGAAATAATATTGAAGAAATTGTATTTGGGGGCAAAATCGGATAGTTTTCTCTCCAAGTCATACTTCACCTGCATCCAACACAAACACACACACATACACACACACACACACACACACACATTTATATTCTATTATAGTTTAACTTATTGCCTATTAATAATAACCAATATATTTTATTTATTGGGCTGCTACTATGAAAAGAAAGATAATTGAATTCTTCGCACGTATAAAATATCCTTTTCTTACTCCTTCTCCTTTCATTTCCTCTTTTTTTAGAATTATAAAGAATATTATATTGACAAATTACTAAATGTTCCAGAATCTCTAAATGACATCTCAGCTTGACCTCTTATAGGTTAGGTATCCCATGCAGCTTAATCAAATAAATAAACACAAACATAATGCAGTAATAGCACAAAAAAGATAACTTGATTGTCATATTTCTATTAAACTTTTCTTTGCTATATTCAGTGTCTGTTGCCTCTAGGATATCTTAATAACTCCTGAAAAGAAGGGATATAAAATAATTTTATAAGCTTCTTATTTTGCAAATAATTTGGAAGTATATCGCTTGGGAATTTAGCCTGGACTTCATGAATAAAATATAATACTTACATTTTATGTGCAAATAAATAATTCACAAAATATTTTGCTTTTTAACACATATCCCCAATATTTCATGCCTTAGAATTTCTAGCTAAATTTGAGTTCCTTCCAAGTCTTACCACTTTCCTTTCAAGTAAGTATATATCCCAATCTTTTTTCTTTCATAAATATCACCTTTTTCAATACTTACGATGAGGCAATTTATTCACTGAATATGTATGATATTACACATGTTTACTTAGAATATGCTAATGTGGGTTTTGTTAAATGGAAATATGCGATCTTGCGCCCAAACTATGGGAAAATAATATGAGACGTACTAGTAAAAAAAAAATTTTTAAACTGTGAACAAACCAGTTTCCAAGGTGATATAAGCTCCTTTACATATAATCAATATCATATAAATGGTGCAAAATGGTCAGGAGCTGAGATTTTGAGAAAAGTTCACAACGGATTATTTTAGAGTATTATGGCCCCAAAGTTGACCAATATTTTGCTTCTTCCCAGTCCCAAGTGTAAAGAAAAATGCCTCAAGGAGATGAATTTAACACAATAAAGGCAGGAATATCATATAAAATATCTATACGGTGATTTGATTTCATCTCCTTATGAAGTAGGCAGTGTGTACCTTCCACATGGACAAATGGGAGCCTTCTTAATAAGTTCAGTGGACCGGGGAATTTGAGTCTCTTCCCTGGAAATGGATGCATTTCATTTCTGGTTAACATGCAGTGAATGTCTGAAATGAAGTGACCTATTGAAAAAGGTGGGGGAGACTTTTGGGAAGAAACTGTGTTTCCAGAACTTGTTGATACCCAGAACATGAATGTTTCTAGGGTGCAGTGAAGCCCTGTGCAAACAGGGACCAGTTTGCATATGTTGCACTCTCTCCAAACAAGCTTCATGGAGGGCTGAAGGGAACTGAGCAGAGGGATGATAGTTGTGAATGAAGCGCTTCTCAAGTCTAATGGGAGCTATTATATAACCAACAAAATGCAGAGCATTTTCCTCATGAGAAGACAGATTTGTAATATTCAACAAAATCACAAGCCATCCGTTAACATGTACAGGAGAGAAGCCTTCAACTTTAAATACCTGCTGTGTACACGGTACGTCGGGTCTTATGAAAAATAAATCCTCCTCTTCTTCCTTGAATATCACATCCTTTGGAAATTTTGGCTATCAAAGTATGGACAAAAGATTTCCACAGTGGTTGTACCAGCCTGCACTCCCACCAACAATGGAGAATGTTTCCTTTCTCCCCACAACCCTGTTGACATTTGTTATTGGTTGATTTCTTGATAGCAGCCATTCTTTCTGGGGTGAGGTGGAATCTCAGTGTTGCTTTCACCTGCATCTCTCGAATGACCAGTGCTGTGGAACATTTTTTCACATATGTACTTGCTGCTTTTACTACTTTGCCTGAGAAGTGTCTGTTCATTTCAGAAGCCCATTTTTGAATCTGTTCTTTATATTTGGGAGACCTGATTTTTTTGAGATCTTTATATATTCTAGATAATAATGTAAATAAGATACTAATGGTATAATTGACAATGTGAAATAGGAAGAAAAGAGCTAAAGGTGTAGGGGAAGTGGGAAGGATAGAGGAAAGGAAATAAGGGAAAAGAAAAAATATGAGGAAACAAAAAATGGTAACAAAGTTTTTGTAAATAGGGAAGGGAGGAGAGGGTGAAGGGAGGGCAGGGGTATGGGAAAAAATGAGAACCAAGACCTGTCATGTAAAGGTACAAGATCCCATTGATGAATGTGACTGTACTGTATACCTAGAATGTACCAATAAACTCAATGAGAAAAAAAATCTAAAATCACTTAAAAATATAAACACTAAATATTAAAAGTATGAACAAAAGAGCAGAGACCTAATGAGAGATAAAGACATTATGTTGACTATAGCTCGTGATGTGAAGATTGGATTTTCTGCAGGCAGGCCCAATTTGGGAGATGATTAATTCACATCTCAATTTAAAAATGGTTTGGAGGATGGTAGTGTTATTATTAGTTACTGAAACCACTAATCTGAGACTATTCTATATGACATAACATTGTTGTAGTATGTTTTATTGAACAGATTGATCAATGACCCCTGAAGAATTCCTGTTTTCATTATGAGTATGTGAAGAAATAACTACAAGTGCACTGCATGAGTTTATGGGGGAAGCATGAATAGAGCTGCTTCACCATCTTTCTCATCAGTCACACATTTTTTCTAGGTCGGTTGTTCTAGGCACTGAGAGATGTACTATTGCATCGTGTACTATATCTGCTATATAGGATCTAACAGAGATATTAACACATCTAAAGATATTCACATCATTATGTATGATTAATTCAAGGAAAATTTGGTTGCTTTTATAGCATTTGAAAGGTATAAAAATACATGTTAAATGGCATTAACTCTCATTACATGAGATACACATAACCAGCAACCTTCTCAATTTAATAGTCTTGATAGAACAAGATTCGCAGGATTTTTAAAAGAACTTAGGATGTACTGGATAGATAATCTAAATGTCATGCCCAAAGTCATCAAACACAAAGGAGGTAGGCATAGTTTCAGCAATGTTACAGGATTTTTTTTCATTATGTACTTTTTTCCTAATAAAATAAATGATATCCCACCATAGATGCTTTACTGAAAGTAATAATTTACACCAGAGTAATATTTAAATGCAAAGAACAACCTTTAGCCCTGAAGTTTCTACTGGCCATCTCTATGACTGTGAATGATTTATTAAGTGTCACTAAGCCTTCATTTCCTCACTTTAAAAGCAGTACAATTAACTCAAATCTTCTTAATTCTGAGTTTTAATGATATCGTGTTGTACTAGTGAGAGTGACTTACAGGAATAGAAAAAGATACCACATGTTTGAGAGATAAATATTAAAATAATAACATCACTGTCATTTAGCTAATGAATTATCTTTTAATAATCAGATTGAAGAGCAATAAAAATTGCATTATCTCCTTACTTTTCATCAGTGAAGGCTAAAAAGAACCATGGTATTGTAGACTTTGTGGATGAAAGAAAATACCACAAAAATCTTTATAATGCAATTTGTATAGTTTTAACTTCCTTTCCCCATCTTTTGTCTAAGTTAAGAAAAACAAATCGGGGGTATTCTTTGAATTACAGCAAAAGGATAATGCTTTTGATAAATCAGGTTATACTTTTTTAAGAAAAGCTTTTGGCTGGATCAAGACAATGAAATATTGTTGAACATTGTAAGAATGTTCAGGTTTACAGAAATTCTTGAATAATTTGAAATGTGTTATGCTAACGATGCATGAGGGAGAGGAGGAGAGGAAACAGGCATAAAAAGAATTAAGACACGTTTTTTGTATGTACCACAATGAATGTAATCATTATGTGCTGAAAATATATACTAATAAAATTGAAAAAAAACCCCACAAAAACAAAAGAAAGTATGGTAGTGGTCAAAACGAAAAGGATCCCAGCCCTTTTATAATAAACTTACATTGTGGAAAGTATAAACAAATAAATAGCTATTTATATAAAAACGTTATGATGAATGCCGTATTAGTGTTCTCATGACTGGACAAAATAGCTGACATTCATAACTCAAAGGAGGAGAAGTTTCTTTGGCTCACGGTGTCAGTATGTTCAGTCCATGTTTGACTGGCTCTAAGGCAGGAGCATTGTGGTAAAGCATCACGGTAGAGCATCACCCACCACAGTACTGCAAAGTTATATTTTTCCCAGTAGCTTGAAAACAAAGCAGGGGCCATTGCCATAGAGCAACGGGCCAGGAGAGAAGAGACAGATATTCAAGGTCTTGTCTCCAGGGCCCGTGCACACATACCACAAATTGAGCTTTGCTAATCCCCTAGAGTTTCCATGCAATCAAGCTGACCATTAACTTTAACAGTCACACTTGCTATAAAAAAAATAAAGGTGGCTGTACATTTGGAGATTGGTAATTTTCAGAACAGTATAAAAAAGTATCAGGAAAGGATAGTGAGGAAAGGTTATGAGAAATATCATGAAAAGTAAGGATGGGCCAATCATGATAATAGTCAAATAAATCAAAGTAACAAGCAAACATAGAGTAGAATTAAATTTAAGTATAATCCGGGTTACTGAGGACTTTCTCTTTTCAGTAGAATCAGTAATTTAACATTCCTTATCAGTCTGAAATTGACAACTGTAAATTAAGATATGGAAAATAATTATCATCATCTTGGTATCTAATTCCATCCTGAGAAACCCTAGCCAAGCAAATTCAGTCAAGATCTAAATAGTGTTAGTTTTCTTTCATCATTGTTAAAAATCAAAAATTACCATATCACATCACTGAGATGAATAATAGCAACATATTGGGAATCTGATGCAAAGGAAGCTTCTGTATACATGGAAGAAAAATAGGAAAACTTTTTTGTGAGTCTTGTCACTAACAAAAGTATGCAATCAGTTTTCTTAATCTAGCCTTCAGCTCTCCTGTGCTACTAAATCTGCCAATTCTGTAGTTATTCCTCCCAAACAACCTTCAGCAGTGTCATCTATAGTTTTGAATGACTTAATATAGCTGAATAACATTTACACTGGATCCAGAGTGTTCCTGACTCGAATAAGAGTGCATTATTACCAACTATAATGAATACAGTGTGTATTTATATACAAAAGTCACAAACATTTTATAATGGTTTGACAGTAATAACCTGAAGTACTGTACATATGCTTATAATTCCTGTCCCAGTCAGGCTAGCATTCGTATTGATCATTTGGTGCTTATATTACAGAGCCAATTATGAAAATACATGCTGGGTATGGGAAGAGTCACACATATACTATATAATGCGGATGGTCAAAGTGATATCTAGCTTGTACCTAGTATGTTGTCTTTCTGTAGACTTTTAGAAAATAGTTATGCAACATCATATTTGAAATGGACCAAATATATTAACAGGCACAGCAAGATCTGACCACAATCAGTAGTGTGGATGAAAGTCATCTTTATACTCAAGATTCATTCTACTGTTTTTATCAACACAGCTTGTTAACTACACTTTTATGAGTTTTAGTATTTTGTGTGTTTCAGAGATCAAATAAATATTAAGGTTTATTTTAAATATATGCTCTCAGTTACTGTCCTCATAATTTAAAATTATTTAAGACAGCATTTTGAATAAACAATCCCATTTCAGCTTCATTTAAGTTCTAACAGTTTTCATAAAAGGAATGTAAAATGAAAAATCAAGGGCAAAACATATTTTGTGTTATTTTTGGGGTCTACTAAATAATTCCATGAACCTGATTTGAAAACTATAGGTATTCTATATTAATAAAATATCTCAAAATCAGTATAATTAGGATTTAAAATTCAAAAATTATAAGCAATAGCATGACCTCAAAACAAATAGGAGTGATAAGACTTTCAAGGGGTGTATTGTGTGTATCCATTGGATAAGGATTGTTCAGAGTTATTGTATTTATCATATGTCTTTTGTGGAAGGAAAATATGAAAGGGAATATCATCATATCTGTAAAAATGCTAGTGAATACACAAATATGCAGAAGAACGCATATCTATTTCTGTCTATTTTCTCAGGGCTAATTACCATTTGAACACATTTTCCATTCCAAATTCTTGCCAGGGTAGACTCAAGATATAGCTCAATTTTATTATTAATGCATTGTACAATAAGATATTTTAGAATTCTTGATAGAAAAGAAAGCGATGTTTTATAAAACATTGGTTTATAATCACTATCATTAATATTATTGACCATTTACATGGACATATGTTGACTTTGGGGTTATGGGTTTGTAAATTGTAATCTTATGTAATCTTTTTCTTAAAGTGAAACTAATCATATGTGTCCTCACATAGGTCTAATGATATTCCAAATAGGCTTTATTTTACCAATGCTTTACATGCTCCACATCTGGGAAGGTAGATTTGTAAGGGAGCCACTAACATCATTTATTAAGTATTTAGTCACATTTTACTAAATAATTATTACTTATTTTTCATTTTAAAGAATTTAATTTAATATATATGCTCAAGGGAAACATGAGTAAAATTCATGAAAGTTTCCCATAATGGTCAGATGACTCATTAAAACTGAGAATAAACTGCAAAGCCAAAAGTTGATGTTTGTTTAGTTACATTATGATCAAAGACATTTGAAGTATTTGTCGTTACAGAAAACATCACAAAATAAGTAAGAACTGAAAAAGATAATATTTTCATTAAGATAAGCAAATTTTTCTGTAAACTATGTTGATATAATTTGTTAATATTATATGAATATCTTATAAAGTTTACACATTTAACTTAACATAGGCAAGAAAATAATTGTCATACTTGGCATTTAAAAGCATTTAAATGTTAATGATTATGAAATATCTTTGTGTAAACACTTTAAATGACTATAGGACACTATTAGACCTGGAAAATGTCCCCGACTTAAATGTTATTTCCAGAATGTAATAAAGAGGACATGATCTCCCTTGAGAAGATTACAGATAATGTATTCAAATGCAGTGCCTGTATGCTCTGACTTAAATGTTGCTGAAGGATATTTCTTCTGAGTTGTAAACTGAAAATATTTATGCAGCTAAATTAATATCTTAAGTCATTATAAGCCTATAATCGCTGTTGAGATTTTTTTAACAATTCACAAGAATTTGAGGAAGTTCAGAAAGGACAGCACAAGGTGTGGAAAACATGCTCACAAAGTTAGAAAAAATTAGCATTTATTTTCTGTGGTTTAGAGAGGCATGCAAAGAAAATGCATATCTAGTTCTAATTTTTTCCAAAGTCAGAACTACTTTTGAGTATCTCATTCTTTAGTATGTGAGTCATTCAATAGGGTTTCTTCAGTTAACTAAAATAACACATAATTATATTCTAATTTAAACATTCATCCATAGTTTAAATAAAGTATTCTATGTATATATTATGAATAAGAAGAAATTGAAAGACAAATTTGGAAATAATTTCATTACCTATATTTATTCATCCAATCAACAATTATATCGTAAGTCCCCATTGCATTCTAGTAAAGTATATGGGTATAGAAATATTCAGAGCTTAAAGTTTACGTCAGAAATTAGGTTCAGATCTCTTGCTTGTGATAGGATCCTAGATTCAGTTTGGTAACATCATTATCCAGTGCTTTTCCTTTTCAGTTTTTGAAATGATAGATATTTGATATGAAATCAATATTTGTGTGCTTCTAAAATTCATATGTGAATACTTAAGTCCAGTGTGATTTTATGATGACATGGGGTGTTGGGAGGCATCTTAGTAACTTTCTCATTACTGGGACAAGATACCGGGCACACACAACTTGGACAAAAAGATTTGTTTTGATTCGCGGTTTCTATTCTTTGCTGGCTCCAAGACAAAAAGTTAACTATGTTAACTTATGTGGAGATATTTTAACCATAGCTAAAGAAGCTGAAAGGTTATGTTGTCTCTCTCATACATATAAGGAGAAATTAAACAAAAAGGAAAATAGATTGAAGGCCCGAATCAGCCTACTTATTAACAAATGCCAAGGGTAAGGTAAGCATGTAACCTAAAGTGAAACCCACATCGGTGTGGGATCCGGGCTGGAGATGGGAGTACACACTCCTGGCACGATGGAAAGCTGAGGTGAGATCTAGTTCTTCATGGTGAGAGTCTGTGCTTGAGAGGTGAGGTAGAAGTAAGACAAGCATATCCAATTTATTCTTCTGACATTTACCAGGGAGGAAACAGCCTACAAAAATAGAGTCATACTTTTTAAATTTTGCAGAAACAACAATTTTAACTACTATTAGGCAGGAAGATATTTTCCTCCTGACTACCTTTGGCCATACTTATCCTTATGACAAGTCCTGTTGGCTAGGTATAGATTTGTTTTGGGGTCTCTCTAATGAGAAATTGAGTTGGAGATGCATTTAATTTGGGTTTATTAGAATTCAGATGTGTGGTTCAGTGCCATCTTGGGCATTTATTAAAAGGAGTATACGTGTGCTAATTTGCAAGCAATTCTCAGATATGATGAAAGTTGGAGATCACATTGTTTTCTGGCACCCAATACCGTGCCTCAGAGGGTAGTTTGAGGAGAAACAAAGTTTGAAATGTACAAGTGGAAGTAACCTGAAGAAACTTATTTTAAATCTTATAGCACATATGTGAAAGAAATGTGTCAGATTTCCTGCTACTGACAATGATTTTCAAAATGTATAGGATGTACTGCAAATTTAAAATTTGATACAAATATTCCTAAACAATTAAAATAAACCAATTTTATTTGATTTTGAATAGTTATGCTTTAATAACTATCCTTTTATTATCTCTATAAAAATAATAACAAGTACTTTTTATAAATTATAGAAGTAGTCAATTTAAGAAGAAATCAAAGTGTGGTAGGGTAATTATGGAAGCATTTCTTGATTACTTAGGTAAAATATTACACAAACTTTCTTTAATTTTTTTCAAATATCTTTCAGCCCTTTAAAATTAGATGTCTTTTGTAATATATTTTCTCAAAACAAATATCCACTTGTGTATGCATTTTTCCCCATTAAGTTTAATTTTTCCCCCTTAAGTATATTTAAAGTAAACAATACAGTTACATGTTTTTCATTTGGGATCTTGTCCCTTTACATGATATATCTTGGTTCTTGTTTTTTCCCCCAAAACCCTGTCCTCTCCTCACTCCCTTCTCCCTTCCCATTTTGCAAAGACTTTGTTTCCATTTTTTTCATTTTTTTCACATTTTTTCTTTTCCCTCATTTCCTTTCCCCTCCCCTTCCCACTTCCCCTTTAGCCATTTTCTTACTATTTCACCCACCAATTAAACTACAATTGCAAATAAGGTTCCAATCGTGTAATTAGGAGTGCATTTTTATCTTTATATGGCTGTATTCTTTAAGGGAGTACCTGAAGAACTGAGCACCGTTCTGGTTTCACAAAGCCTATCCAAGACTTGTCAAGAGAAGGATATACCTCCCAGGGCCAGAGTGCTCACCCAAGACTCTGGCCTGGGGGGGGGAGCAGGGTGGACTCTCACACAAAGGAAGTATCACAATGAAGAAGAAAGCAATCTTCTCCTGTATTCTTTGGATTTTCTTCTCTTCAGTTCACCAGCTTCATCCAGTAAGCCAGCTAAAACCAGACAAAAATTCTCTCCAGGAAAAGAAATCAGTAATTTTGCCTCTTTTTATGGGCTTTTAGATATCTTCCTTCTGGAGGACTGTTTATTTACTAATAGCCTCTGAAAGGATCCACAATAATACATAAATCAAATCCACTATAAGTCATTTCTAACCATGGTTTAAAATGTAGTCTAAACGACAATTTCCACCCATGTTATGACCAGCTGTATTTTGTGGCATGGTGTTTTTCCATGCTGCTAATGGCAAAATCTCTGACCACATAATGCATGTTTGTTACCCTTACTAAAGTCTTCTCATTGTGTTTCTGAGGCTTAATTTTTCCTGTTTTATTTTTCAATTTTCACAATTCATTCTGCATCTCTTGTTGCTTGATAATAATACTTTTACTTCCACATTAGTTCTGACCAAATTGTGAAATAAAATACATGGAGGTCTAGTTGGAAGCCAAATAACCAATGATAATGAAAATACTTATGATGATGATAATACAATTATATGGGAGGTTTCTCTGTGTCATACACTGTTCCAAGCCTACTATAGTCACTGGCTGAACTCTCACAATACCATGATATTAAACTTTGTAATCATTTAGGTTGTATGGCTAAAAAAGCTATACACATACTTTTAATTACTATATTCAAAGTTATGCAAGAATAATATTAAAACTATAACTGCATGACATATCTGACACAAAAGTAGATCTTTAATCAGGGATCAGAAAAGAGCCGTTCTAGTAGATATTTGAGTGAGAGGGGACAACTAGTTGATTTAGAGAGACAAGGGTGAACTGCTATGATGTTTCAGAGCAGATTTGCTAGTGTCTCAAAGACGTAGCTGGTTCTTCTGTATCACCAGCATGTATAGAACTGTACATTAATCACAATGCACATAAAATAAAGTGACTATTGGGTTTTGGAAGAATAGAAAGTATGTGCCTATTTAAAATGCAGGAGTTGTTTCGTAGAAATGTAAATGTTCTTTTATGTTTCTGCATTTCAATGCTATTGTCACATGTTTTTGGATGTCTGTGTTAATTTCCCCTTCAGTAGGAACATCTACACCCTCCAGCAGATACTGATGTACAACTTCAGATAGTAAATGTACAATACAACACTGTTCCCAAATGCTTAGCTCATTTAAGAAACATTTTCTCTGTCTTAGTACAGTTTGTAATCTCTCTTTTTGCCTTAAATTGCTTTTTCATCATTTACTCCTTCATTTAGCCTATGTAGGAAAAATAATAAAGCTCAAAACACTGAATAGTAATTTCTTTCAACCAGTGAGCATAAATAACATGGAAGAGCTTACTATTTTTATTCCCAGCTCTGTGCAGGAAGTATCGAAACAAAATAGATGAAAAAATGCCCAATATTGAATTAGTGCACTGATGACATATATCCATTGACAACTGTTCCTGAATGTATTAAATACATGAAGCATGTCTTAAGCACAGTGAAAACCAGCAAAGTTTCACTAAAAGTAACAGAAGAAAAATGGTGCCATGGTACATATCATTTCTCTCTTCTTTTTAGAGTCAGGATTTGGTTGATTGGCCTTTTATTTTAATAGCTGCTAACCCATTGTATTTCATTTATGTGTTCACTTAGTCTTTTTTCTGTGTCTCTCTATATAGTATAATCAGCATGCTGTCTGAGACCTTGTGCATTTTCTTTACTGCTATACCCTCAGCATTTTGAATGGTGTTGAGATAGTGAATAAATATTCCTAAAGGTTGTGTACTTGGAAGAAAAAGAACTTGGAAATAGAAAAGAAATTAGGATAACACTGGATCATGAGAGGAGAAAGAAATGGAAGTCTTGACATCTGTGTGGTCACCTATAGAAGAAGACATATATGCATGAATACATGGTCTAAATCTGTGTGAATAGCCCCAGAGTTAAACATAAGTGGTAATTTGCTTTTTCAATTTTGAGCCTACCACAATTAAATGATAAGCCTCTCAAAAACGATCAAGGTTCAGCAAATTTTAAAACACGTTTAACTTTATTAAAGTCAGTTCTTACTGTCATCCAATTTGTTTTAGATCTGGAAGTGTTTAAGTTAAATGTTATCAGACAATATATAGGCTTTCACCTATTGGGTTAAACACTCCAGCTTCCAGAATACTTCTGACAACAGTCTCCCAGAATGTGATATCACAACACAGCATGCAGTGTGGGACACATATTCACACACTCTCTGCTCTGAGCCATGCTGGTCACTTCATGACCCTATAATCTCTATAAATACATAGGAAAATTAATGTGTTTGTAACCTGAGTTCGAACTCACTGGACACATCTTATATACCAAAAGATTTCTTTTAATATCAGTAAAAGCCATACTTAAAATCATAACAATCAGCTTTTAAGTTTCTAAAGAAATTCCCACTGTTAATATTGTACAACATACATTTGACATTCAAAATATTTTGCCCATGCTTTCAGTGATTAGTTTTATACTCAACTCTATTTTCCAAGTGATTAAGACTTGTGTTGGAATTGAATGACAATCATATATTCTCAACTGTGACATGGATCCTGGATAGCATCCTGAAACATATTTCGAAGACCTGTGGGTTCAATTTTGAACAATATGTACCAAATGTATGAAACTTGGAATGTTTTAGCCTTTCAGAAAATTGACTAAAACTAAATATAGTGATGTTCTAGGTTTTATTCATTATAAAAGTCATAAGCATCTATAGAATGAAGTTGCATTTAATATCATGTATAGAAAAACAACAATTTCAGGCTTTCTTATGCACAGACATATATATTTCATACAAATTTTTTTGTCATTGAGTTTATTGGTATAGTATAGGTATACAGTAGTTACATTCATCATTGGGATCTTGTACCTTTACATGGCAGTTCTTGGTTCTCATTTTTTCACCTTATCCCTGACCTCCCTTCACCCTCTCCTCCCTTCACGATTTACAAATACTTTATTTCCATTTTTTTCATTTTCTCATGTTTCTTTTTCTTTTCCCTTATTTCTCTTTCCCTACCCTTCCAACTTCCCCTACACTGTTAGCCCTTGTCTTCCTATTTCACATTGGTAATTATACCATTAGGATCTTTTGTACCATTATAATTTTTCACACCAGAGAAACTATTCAGTATTTACACATGTGTGACTTATTTATTTCACTTAGGAGTATATCCTCAATATGCATCCATTTTCCTATGAATGACTCTAACTTCTCGTTATTTATGGCTAAATAGTATTCCATTTTATAGAAAAACCACATCTTCTTTTCAAGTCTCCAACTGGTGGCAGATAGGCTGTTTCCAATTTTAGCTATTAAAAACTGTGCAGCTATAAACATAGGTGGGCATATATCACTGTGATATGATTCTTTTAATTCTTTTGGAAAGATACCCAGCAGAGGGATGGCTGGATCAAATGGGAATTTCTAGTCCCAGCTTTTTGAGGTATCTCCACATTGATTTCCACAGTGGTTGCACCAGTCTGCACTCGCACCAACAATGGAGAAGGGTTACTTTCTCCCCACATCCCCATCAACATTTGTAATTGAATGATTTCTTAATAGCAGCCATTCTTTTGGGGCTGAGGTGGAATCTCAGTGTTGCTTTCATCTGCATCTCTCGAATGACCAGTGTTGTGGAACATTTTTTCATATATTAACTTGCTGCTTTTACTTCATCTGAGAAATGTCTGTTCATTTCAGATGCATATTTTTGAATTGGGTCTTTATATCTGAGGGACTGATTGTTTTGAGTTCTTTGTATATTCTAGGTAAGAGCCCTTTGTCTGAGGAGAAGCTGGTAATTTTTTTTTCCCACATTGTAGGTTGTCTCTTAGTTCTGTTGGTGGTTTCTTTTGCAGTGCAGAAGCTTTTTAATAAGATGAGATTCCAGTTGTTGAGGATTTTTTCAGACAATTTGTATAGAGTGCATACCTGTGTAGAACTGGTTACACATGTTGAAAGAAAAAAACTAGAAGAAAAATGTCTAAGCTTCACAAAGAACACATCACCTAGTCAACCTGCAAATTTACTTATCAATATAAAGGAAACTCATAATAACCAGTTTCATATGGATAAAAACTAGCCATGCCCCCCATCACTACCATCTCCACTGATCTTTTTCTTTTATGAACACTTCCTGTGAGATTGTACCTCATGAGTATCATGCCTGATGAGAATCTGATAATCTCATAGATATTGTGGCTCTCAGGTTTCTGTCATTCTTTTTTTCTAACTTTCAATTTCTATGTACACTATGAATTTATGTTTTTATGAAAAACACAAATGTTGAAACACATACAAATGCATCAAATTTATAATATGTTTTTATTACTTAAGCATAGTGCCACAAGTTCATACATCTATAAACATACAGAGTCATATTTTTCGAAAGGTTCTGAAAACTGCAATGCAAAATTATTTTCATTGTGGCTAAAGCATTCTTATTTATATACATTATAACACAGCACATTGATCAAAATATAAAAATATATTAAAACTTTTGTTTTGGATATTTGCATGGAACCAAAGTTAGTTCCCCAATACAACTACACTTGCATCATCCTTTGCCTTAAAACTTACAGAAACAGTTGAAAAAATGATGGATTTCAATCAAATACACATCTTGCCAAGAGAGATCTTAGGTTGTTTGCCTCAGTTTCTCACTGTGTCTGATGCATTATATGTTTTCAAAAAATTAATGTTATTAAAATTTGAAGGAGTTTTTAAATATTGTTTTTTAATAAGATTACTTATTTCTGAAAGCTTTTCTCAGTGGCAATTCTGTCATCTTCAATTCATTCTCTTGCTTGTGCCATGGCGAGTAGGAAAAGAAGTGTCCATCTGATCAGTTCCCTTGTCTGATTTACTTCCTCCTACAACGCAACATTTCCTTTAGGAAAAGTCTCAAGTCTATGAAAAGCTCGCTCTGCATTTCAACTCTGTAGACTTCCCAGCTTCGTTTCTCTCTGCTCACAGTATTGGTCATTATGCTCAAAGTGCAAAAAATCTTTTCTAAACATTATTTCAGCTATAAATTCATTTAAGCTAAAACAACGATAGACATTGAGGAGATATGTAGTTTATACTATTCTAAATATTACAATAATGTTAATATACCTGTTCAAATCTTTTACACCAATTATTTTCTTGGCAGAAATGTGAGCTCCATTTAATGAGTAGAAAGAACAGATTTGTTCTTATCTTCAATTTTTCTCATTCTAGAGAAAATTAGTACCAGTTTGTGACCTAACCTTCTGTATAAGATGAAGCCGAGCTTCAATGTCAACATGAAATGCACACAATTTTGAACAATATAATGTGCTATCTGAAACCTTTGTTGTTATTAGAATTTCTATAACAATCACCTTTTAAGGCATGCCTTTAACACTTTGCTGGCTTTTCATTGAGTATTAAAGTGATGTATAAAAGTTTAATTTCGTATTTATCTGCCTTATCATTACATCTATTACATTTATTGAAAAACTCATTTAAGTAAAAATATCAAAGTGACTGATATTACACTGCTCTGTGATGGAAATTCTAATTGTTAAGCTTTCAATGTAAATATCTACAAACTTTGTGGGAATGTAGATTCAAGGCCATTTAATCAATCTATTATTCAATATTTATTGGTTTTATAAGGGAATAAGAGCATTAAAAAATAGTTTGGGGCTGGGGGTTTGGCTCAGTGGTTCCACTGCCTGCCTCATAAACTCAAGGGCCCAAGATCGATCCTGGGTACCAAAAAAATAAAAGGTAGTTTGAATGCATGACTTACTGAGCTTGCAACGATGAGTTATAAGACACATATATCAAGATAGATACATTTATTCGTTAATGAAACTGAAGTTCTGTGAAGCTTATGAAGCTTTAGACACAGTTTTATCAGGGTTTCTGCTGTGTGTCTCTAGTTCTTTAAGGCTAATTTCTGCTTTTCTTCAGGTTGGTTTGCCTTTTGTTCCCTAGGTTTTGTAAAACTAAAATATCATTTTTGCATCACACAATTGAACTTCATTTTTTTAAAGCATGAGAAACATATCAATTCATTATTGGTCATTATCCTCTGAAAGATAAGTTTGCAACATATTCCAGTAGCAGCACATCTCTCTTGGGAATGATCATTGGCATTAGCAACCTTGGTCCTGCATAGAAACAAATTAAAAGACTAGTGGTTTCACAAGATACCATTTCCATGGCAGGGTGTTCAAATTCAGAAGTACTTTGTGTTAATACCAATAAAAAAATGAATTCCAGAAAAAAATGAGAACAATTCAAAATTTTAGGTGGAATCATAGGTTATTATCTCCCAAAGCTCGATCCAAATCCCTAAAGTGCCAATGACAATAAAATTAATGTAGCAAAAGACAAGAAAATATTATGTTAAACAATGTGAAGACTCAAGTACTTAAAATCACTTAGTTTAAGAGCCATTTTGTTTCATGTGTCAATAAAATTGAATAAAATTATCAAACTACACTGTACTCAATTGCATTGATTGCATTTTGTATAATTTATAGGATAAACTAAACATTTTAATTACGAGTTTGTAGATATTCATGGAAGGCTTTGTTAACCTGTATTAATTCATGATTTTTAAATTTTATTCCTCATTTCTTCTGCAATGTCAATATTTCTGGCTTTCAAAAATTGAGGCCAACATCTGAGAATCAGAATTGAGAACACTGAATTACTACTTTGGGAGGATCTATTTTTGAGCCAATTTCAATGGGATAGATTCTATATGTTTTACTTTGAGTTATAGCATTTTTGTTTCATTTTAAGCTTATATTATTTGCCCTTATTATCAGCCATGGAACTGTTTAAAGCCTTACTCTCCTTGTCTAGTTTCAGGATGGTCAAGGTAAGGTGGGGAATGTGGCAGGTTGAGTAATGAATTTTCATTTCATCAGAAGCGAATACATATTTTTTCAGTCCAATTGTACTGATTAAGTCACATATATGCTACCATTCCCTCTGACTAGAAGTAGAAAAATTTGATAAGATCTATAATCAATAATAAATATATATATATATATAATTTTCTCAAATATTTCTGAACACAGAAATATCCTAGATATATCATACCAATAAGTATTTTGTTTTGCATATTTGTCATCCTGACAGTTTACATGTGTCTGAAACCATGGTTCAGCACATGGTATGTTATTTTTGTTTACTATTGCTTTTTTTTGTTATTTTATCAATAGTACCCTTTATCAGAAACACACTTCTGCCTGCACTTGTAAAAAAAAAAAAAAATCCCCTTTAACTCAAAAGCAATTTTTAAAGAAGATAGTTAAATTTTTCTTGGAATAGCTAAAAAATAATTTTTCTACTGTTTTCAGAAACAATAGTCAATACACATAATACTGTAAAGTGACTATTAGAATTTAGGTGTTCATTCAGTCCTTCATGTTACTAATTGGACTGTACAATAAAACCTTCTCAAAAATTTTATGGATGATGGTTATGTTGTAAGTGCTGACAAAGGGAACTGTCACCCTGATCAATAAGAATGCTTTTACTCTCCCAAAGAACTTTCTACTCTTTGAACAATTATCAATTATCCATGATTGAATCAATGCAGGGTTATCTTCTTATTCTGCAACATTGAAAGATAGCTCATACTAAATACTTTTTAAAACTAGCTTGGAAAGAGCAGAAAATGCATTTGAAGGAACACAGGGCAACTGGCATTTCTCTGAAAAGATCTGGGCCCAATTTCCTAAACAGGTTGTTACAAAATGCTTTTCTCTTGGCTTTACATCCTCAGTCTGTTGGATTTTTCCCTGTGCCACCAATGCTTTTACCCTTATTTTCATCTGTAGGGATTTTCTCCAGGACATTTCAGCCAGAAGGGCAGGAGAGCAGATGTCTCCACCGGAGAAACCAATTATTTGACAAATGAACGGGTTTCTGCTTGGAATCATTGGCTGTTTTCCCCAAAACCTCAGGGTACCATGTAGTCTTCATAATAAGCAACACCTTGTTCAGATCTGGTTCAGACTTACTCTACCATTACAATACTGTGTGTATTGCTTTTACTTTCATATATTTAGGAAAAGGATGTTTCCAGGTAAGCAAACAGAGCACAGGGATAAGTGTACTCAGAAGCTGGTGAAAAATTATTCAAACTTCAAGCAATACCTGCACCTTTCCATGATAATGAAGATTCAAATTCTTATAAATGTAATAGTATACAAAAATCTTCTGATTCACTGTTTCCATCATGTTCTTCCTTATTTTCATATTTTATTTGAAATACTCTAAATAATGATTATAATTTAAACAGTAGAACACTGAATGAATTATCTATATGTGAAATAAAGATTACTGGTAAGGCTGGTTGTATATTCTTAATATAATAATGAATGTAACATTCATCTTGAACAAGTCTTAGTACAATATTCGTGATGTTTAGTAAATAAATAAATGAGTGATTTATTGATTGAATTAGTTTTCCTAGTAGATTATAAAATCTGACAATTTTTAACTTTTCCTTAAATTATTACATCAGCTTATCAAATAATATAAACCAATTTTTGCAGAAATAGAATTTTGATTCTTTTAAAGTTTAGTAGGCATATATGTATGATATCAATAATTATTATAAGTAAATCTATATCAATATAACATGGTTTAAGATAACCTGGCAGTGAGTGAATTCCTCCTCCTCTGCATAGCTTTTAAATATAAATTTATCTTTAGGAGAAAAGCATTTCTAATACTGATACTGTTGGAAAGAAACAAACATGTTTGTAGAGGTTCATGTGAACTACAGGCACTGGATTGGTTGTATTAAATTTGTTTGTTATTTATACAAAAAGAAGAAATTTAGATTAAGTTTAGAATAAAATGCACATTCTACTTTTCTAATATTTCTATGAAAATCATGTACTTATTTCTGTAATGCCTATGTAAAAATCCAGCAAATCACCTAGGCAGATATATAGAACAGCAGGTGCATTTTTAGAGAGTAAACATGAAAAAGTTTATTGGGTGAGAAAAAAAATGCCCATATCCTCAGATGTAACATAATTGAAAAGAGAGGAAAATTTCTAGGCATTGTTTTGAAATATACATGGAGCTACACTGAAATTGACACTTGGAAGAAACTGAAAACCATGACAATAGTTCTGTAGGGGTGGTAATTTGGCTATATAATTAAATTGGAATGTGTTCAGTCAGCAGATGTGTGCAAATAAAGAAAAACCTAAGCTCCGGGTTTGCATTTCTTGATCTGTCTTTGATTTGCTCTTTTATGAGGACACCCCATGGCTTTTCGTTGTTGGTGCATTGTTGTTGGTGTTTATCTCCTCACTAAATTAGCTTCCTGCACTAATACACTCTTTGGGTTTGTTCAGCAGCCTTCCGGGCTGCAGAGTTCCATGTTGTCAACAGATGGCGTAAGACATGATTCTCCATGTTCAATAACTAAAACAACACTTTGCTGTTGCTGTCCTAAAGTTGTTCTGAGATTATTTCTGATAAGGAATATAAAGTCCATCTAACTTCAGATATCACTGAGAAATTACATTATCCAAAGATGAAATATCCAAAACTACATTATCCAAAAATGACATAAGAAATTATTACATTATCCAAAAATGAAATAAGGGGTCAGTATTTACTTAGGCTTTGTGTTTTCTGTAAGAAACATATTTGTTTATATAAAGGAAGCAACAGTTACCATGACTGCATGAGCATTGCCTGAGCTGAGGATGCTGCCCATATTTGATGGCAAGTTGAGTCCTGCATAATAGCATGTAAGGAGTTCAGAAGAAATAAATCGTACATTGAAGTAGATAAAAATAATCTGCATGCCTGTTTCCTTTTTTTGACATACCTTTTCATAAAGAAGTGACTACTTGTAATACTGAACCTAATTTTATGCTTACTTTTGTATTATACATGTCTGCACTGTGTATATTTGCATAATGAAAGTTTAACACTCACGAATGACTTAACCAATTCATATTTACCATCCTCTTCTAATGACAGCATTCACTGCCCAACTATTTAATATATGAGAATAATGTGAGAGTTTAGAAATATTAATCTATAAATAGAAGTGTAAAAGTTGGCAAGGAATTCTTTTCCTACAAACAGGGTTACTATAACTTGGTTCTCTGTTCTTTTTCGCTTTGGATCTCATCTGCTGATTTCCTTATTTTATGGCACTTTTGTCTAATGTCTGGTAGATAGAAATATTTAATAAATAATATTTAAAGTTCAGTATTTACATATAAAATAATATGCAGCCTTTCAGAGGGAAATAAAACTTTGTAAGAGCATCCTCAAGTGTCAGAGGAGGACAATTAATTAGGTGGTAAAATGAACTTCAAGAATATACTGCTCAGAGCCAGGCGTGGTTGTGCATGCCTGTATTCACAGTACCTGGGAGGCTGAGGCAGGAGGATTGCTGTGAGTTCGAGACCACCCTGGGCTACATAGTGAGTTCCAGGTCAGTCTCAAATACATAGTGAGATCCTGTCTCAAAAAAAAAAAAAGAAAAGAAAAAGAAAAAAAGAATGTACTGCACACAACACATTGCAAATAAGCAATAAAAATTATTACATTGAAATTCCTTCAAATTAAATTGGTAACTAATGTTGTTTTTAAAGAATTAAGAAAAATTAAATTATATAATGAATATCAAAAAGGGATGAATGAACATTGAAATAGTTATGGTCAGTGAGGTCTAGACTCATCTGATGATATTAGAAATGCACCATTTAAAGGTACAAGATCCCAATAATGAATGTAACTGTACTGTATGCCTAAAATGTACCAATAAACTCAATTAAAAAAAGAAATGCACCATTTAAGCTCAAATGCATGACAAATCCCTTTCTTCAAATGACAGGAAGGGAAGGAATCTTAAAAATTTCTGAGTTAGTATGTATGAATTGGAGATCTTTTAAAACCAGAGGCATTTATTTCCATTTTTCTCAATTGCTCATATTTTTTTCTTTTCCCTAGGGGTGAAGGGAGGGCAGGGACAAGGGGAAAAAATGGCAACCAAGCCCTGTCATGTAAAGGTACAGGATCCCAATAATGAATGCAACTGTACTGTATACCTAAAACGTACCAATAAACTCAATGAGAAAAAAAAAACAGAGGCATTTATGAAAGAACTGAAAAAATTGAAAATGCCTGGTCTTTTTTATAGTTGTTAAATACAGAAAAGTAGTCATTAACATATGGAATAAAGCCAGAGTTTATAGATCCTTGCACCAATCAAATTCTAACCTGTTATGACCTAAAATTCAAGGTAGCCGAAACATTTTGGGAATTTAGATGATTACCAGGCTATCTGTTTAAACTAAAATTCTTAGTAGCTGGTGATTGTGAGCAAATGATTTAATATCTAAGCTTCCGGTTATTTGTCTATAATGTAAGAGAAATAATATTATCACCTCAGCATAATTTTCAGGAGCTGGTGAGATAATGAATACAAAAATATCAGCACTATTTCTGTAAGAATTTCTAAGAATGAAACAACTATCATTTTTTACCTCTGGATAGTAAATGATGTAGTCAGAGGAGGTAGAAAAATATAGAAAACTTCAATCTTAGCATAGATTTCTCAATGTAAAGGACAGGATAACCATAGGACTAGATTTGCAGTTGAGTATTGAGTAGTCTGTCTGGCACCCTGATTAGAGCCCTTCATGGGCAAGTGGGCAAACACCTGAGGTCAACAGGAAAACTCTGGCTTTTTTCCCTGGTTTAATTGATATTTCCTAGTAATCTGCTTAGCTAAGGAAAAAGAGGTGTTCTGTTGGGCTAGAAGAGTTAGGAATTTAGCTGCAGAATGATTTCTTTAGTTGTAGGGATTAGCAGAGAGCATCTTCGTATATGGAAAGTATGATATAACTCACCCTCACTCAAACCAGTGAAAAAGCCTGTACTCTATTCGAGAACACAACATAATTAATTTTATGTAACCTTTGAAAGAAAGACTACCAATGACCTCTTCCCATATTATTCAGCCTCTACATTTATCTCCTAGAAATGATGTGCTTTGAGATAACCCAGTGTTAATATCTGTGACAGGACATTTTTCCCTATGCCTGGAAACCGAAAGAGAAAATGAAGTTAGGCCTCACTGTGTTTTCCAGAAAGGTAGAAAATTATGCTGATCATGCATTTCTGGGCTTTCACTTAGACTCAGATCATTCACTAGGTCTACCTCTCGGTTTTTCCTGTCAAGAGGAGATTTTCTTCAGATTAGCTTATCAAGCTCCAAGTCTCGTACAGCAGAAACTAAAGATTATATATAATTGGCTTCTTTTTAAATCTGCTTAAAATAGTAGTGGGCTGTATTATTATTTTCAGGAGGTTTCTATTTATGATAGATCAAAATTTAACCCAAATGAGGAATGAAGCGAGTGGCATTAGACAATCTGTAATTCATACACTCAAAATAATATAGGGCAAACTTAAACATGCAAAATTACTTATATGCTTCTAAAATGATAAAATCAAATTAACACTTAAGTAAACATGAGCTAGGTTTTCCCACCGTCCCAGGTTAAGTGCTCAGGCAGGGAATAACACATGAAGGTGGTGTTCAAAGCTTCACAGTACGTGTTGTCTCAGTCATAAATTGTCCTCACCAACCAGACCTGAAATCATCACAGCAAGAAGAATAATGAGACTCTCCCAGGGTTTATTCATTACACAGTTCTTAGGTGGAAGATGCTCTGATTGTTTTACTAGAAAAGATTTTTTAGATAGGACCATCTAAGCCACAATTTCAAGTTGCATGTAAAGGGAAGATAATGTTATTTCTCTGTACAGATGATCTGAATATCCGGGAAGAAATATTGTTAAAATATATAACCTCACTTCAAAATTGGTTATAATGAAAAGACTATCAATTTCTAAAATAGACTTAAACATAACAACTCCCTGATTTAGTCTTCAAATGGCAGTGCTAGAGAGTGTTGAAAAGCCATCCTAAATTCTGCTGAGTCCAGGAAGTCTACTTCTATCTAGTTCATCATCAGGGACCATAGTAAAGTGGTCAGATGTCTCAGCTTGAGCACCCAATCCTTGCTCCTTAAATAGGTTGGCTGTATTCTGTCAGATTACAGCACATTCTGATGTTATTTTCCATCCATTTGTTCTCTCTGTGTCTCTGCCTACTTCCTGGATTTGCCCCTCTATTTCTCCATGCATCACATATATACAGGTTCATCAAATCCCCATCAACTCCAGGTCAGCCCAGTCTGGCATCTGAACAGTATGCTCAAATGCTCAAAAAAAAAAAATGCTTTTGTCTAGTGCCAGAACTCTTATAAAGCCAATCACTTGGTTCCAAAACGTGTTTAACCAGAGCACAGAAAGCTGGCTTTGAGCAATCTGCACGACATTTTTGTATGATGCTGAACTTTCTATAGCATTGTTTTGCTTTTGATAGTCAAACCTTATTCATGTGTCTAAAATTGTTTATCTCCTAATTACATGTTTTACCTTCTCACTAATTAGAAATATCCGTGTGGACAAAGATCATCAATAAACAAAAAAGAATGAAAGAGTAAATGATTTTGCTGTCTTTTTATGATAAATAATTTTAATGTCAAAATTAAGTAAGTTCTAAATTGTAAAAAGGGGGCAATATTTCATGTTTAATAGGATGTATTCAACTTTAAGGTAATTTTTATTCTGTTCTTACATTTTAAGATGGCTATAGATAGAAAAATAATTAAAACACTGGACTGTGTATTTAAAACTTGAAGCTATAGTGATATAAAATAAATACAAAATAAGCACTCTGTAATAGCTTGGAGTTTGTTTTGTAAAAAAAGTGTTCCAGGGTTTCAGAGCATGAAATGAATATTACTACTGTCCAATTTTGTATGGATCCAAGCTATGTGTACTGGCTTTGCTAAGAAGAAAGAGATCAGAGAAAACTAGAGAAGCCCAAAATATTTTGTTATAGTCTGTAAAAGGCCTTGAAAATGTCCAAAGGCATAGATAAAATTTAGAAATGTAAACATAGGAGAAAACAGTGTCCAAAAATGATATTGGCCTTTGAGGTTCTGAACAGAAAACCCAATAGAGAATGCCCAAATGTCTGAAATTCAGGGTATAAGAGAAAATAAATAGGTGCAGATTCCAGTATTGGTTTGTATTTATTTGTTACAGAGCAATAGAAAACTAAGACATAAATCACAGTGTTAGGGTAAATGTAACTAACATATAATATTTGCCTAGATGTAACCTGAAGAAATAAGAAGTGAAAATATTTGGATCAGAGTCATTTTTAACTTGAAATCTTTAATCTATCACATAGGTCACACATTTCCTCTGAACTGCTGAAATACTACTTTCAACATTGAAATGGTTTCAAAATTTTTCCTTTATATCCTCTAACTTTCTATTGGTAACACAGACAGACTGTACAACGCATTTTCCATAAAAAGTAAAAAATTTGAATTTAACCTTGGGGTGTGTGTGTGTGTGTGTGTGTGTATACATATATATATATATATACATATATATATATATATATATATCTTTGTTTTTTTATACTGGGAATTGAACTTGGGTCCTTGCGCTTGCAAGGCAGGCCACTGAACCACTGAGCTAAATCCCCAGCCCCCTAACCTTGGTTACTTAAAACACACAAACTAAGATGCTGCACAATACATCTAATTCACTACCTGTAATATAATTTTTAGAGGTCATTAAAATAAGTGAGTAGGGAAAAATGAAAACTATTTTAGAATGTCAAAAATAAATTTACTGTCCATTTTTGTATTATGGGAGAGGCCAGTAGCCGCAATGAATAGTATAGGCTCTCTCAGATTTTCTAGTTGGAGGTTGTGACTTCCGAGTTTTTTTTTTTTAAACAACTTCCAATTATTCAGATAACACATTACAAGTTATTTTATTCCAGGTGAAGAAATGGGAAATAAATTGTAAGCCTCTCCTTTGATGACTAGGCAAATATTGACATGGCTTAAAATGAAACTTTAATCCACTGAAAAAACATTTGATAAGATCTTTCTGTTCCTTGAGTTCTATTGAGTTGTACAAGTTGTTTGGCCCATTTACATTTCTGTCATCCTGAATTCATACTGGTGCAGCCCCTTTCTCTGTTACAAAATAAAGTATATTCTGAGTCTAACCTTTGATAAGTATGTGCCAGATGTGAATGCTCCAAAGTCAGTCTCCTTTCAATCACTGAGAATTTGTAAAAACTCTTACAGAAATGTCACTGTCTCTCAAAGAACAAGCCCAGAGGCCCTAATTAAGTAGTTACTACAAATTGACATCAGAAACCTGTGCAGATTATTTTGTCTAGGGAATCTACAAAACCAGTACCCACATAATTTCTCTTTCCTGATTGTTCTTTAAAAGGAGGTAAGATTACTCATGTTTTTAGGGAGTATTATTTTTATGCTTCTAAAAATCTTCATTTAGTGTGTAAATAAATTAATTTTGTGGAACACCAAATTTAAAATACGGGTTGAGTTTTGCATACTGTTTCCTGTGCAGGGATAGCCACGCTTTAAAATTCTTAACAGGAAATAAGAAACTCTGCAGTATCTGAGACCTCTAAAATATTTTAAGGAATAATAGTTTATTTTTTTAGAGCCATTAAAGTTATATCAGTTTCTGCTGAGTTTACCTGTTTTTGTTTTTCCACATTTTTTTAGTCTAAACTGAGCTTGTAGCCTAGGGATTTTTCATATTCAAATCCTTTAGTTAAGTGAAAAATAAAAAGTGATGTTTTCTTTTTTTCTTTTTAGTAAGATCTCTCTTATATACCCAAAGAAATCAATATCCTTCTTTTTAACTAATATAAAATTTGTTGAATTCATAATTAGGAAATCTTGGGTTTAAATTCTAACTTGTTTGCTTG
Organism: Fukomys damarensis; assembly: GCF_012274545.1. Lineage (NCBI taxonomy): Eukaryota > Metazoa > Chordata > Mammalia > Rodentia > Bathyergidae > Fukomys > Fukomys damarensis. Next base: position 20,882,657 of record NW_022900942.1, read on the forward strand.
AACTCATGTAGCCACAAACTGAATTCTCAAATTTTCATAACCTTAGTTTCCTAATGTATAATTGTGATGAATGACAATTTATTATTAACACACATTGCCTACCTGTATTTGCTTCAAAGTTTGCAGGTAAGGATTCATCCCCTTAGTATTTGCCTCAGTGGAGTAATAGGTTCTGGATAATCACCTCTTTGGAAGTATTCATTCTGTTGAAGAGAACATTTACCTTGGAACACTCAAGATATAGAAGTATGATTCAATCATTTGAGGAACAAATGCCAATTGAATTGTTATAAAAACAGTCATTATTAAAGTAATAACAATTGTATATGTAATTGTAAAGCTCTGAATCTGACTAAATTATCTTTATTTATTTGTTAATCTTTATGAAATGGCCTCTTCAATTTAAAGAAGATAAAAAGCAAAGATTGCTTGAAAAAAACAAAAATATAATCTATAGACTAAATACTAGTTGTTCATATTGATTTCTCAGTATTATTAATGCTCAGAAGTAACTTATAGCATGTGATCTCTCATAGGTTGTATTAACCTTTGTCATTAGTAAACTGTTTTCTCATATTCCTGTACTTCAATAGTAAATTGCCATATCCATCCCAAATAGCGAACAGGACCTGATTGTTCAAATAGGAACAACACCTCCCAGTCTAATTAATTCCCTTGCATCTAGAAGGGTCATGTACGTAGCTAGTGTTTATAGAATGTAAAAGTTGGTCTCAGCCAAGAACCATTTACTTCATAAATTAAATAGGTGGCTAGCTCAATTTCATACAAGTCCTGTATCTTAGACCACAGTGACACCTTACAAAAGCAAACATGGAATTTGAGCTAAGGAGTGATGAAAAAAACACTTCTTCAGGAAAAAAGTATAAATGAATCTTGAGAGAAGATGGACAAATTCTGTTTTTTAAAAAAAATCCCTGTAAGGATTTGAAAGAGGCTGGTGAGACTGATGAGAAATAAAAAGAATGAGACAGAAACAATGCATTAGCAAAGAGTGACTTGGTTATTTAGCTATTATTCCTTTCTGCAAAATGAAGATAAATGAACTACTTTAATAGCCCATTGCTTTTTTCTTCTGCAAAGCAGCAAAATAAAGGGCAAAAAATAAATTCAGAGGAAAAATGTTTATATAAACAACATGTATGTGTACTCTTACGTATATATGTGCATGAATACTGAAATTTAACTATATTAAAGATTCTTAATTTAAACACACAATTTTTATCAAAAAATAAAGATTAAATCTGTCATGATAGAGCAACACAAAGACAATGGTTCAGAGAATTGAGTAATTTTCTCCTAAGAATTATAAAAAAAATTTGTATTTTATTATTTTAAAATGAAACCATTTGTATAAATATTAGATACTTTTATGGAAACCTTTGAAATACTATGGAATCAGTTTCAATTTTTTAATTGAAAATCATTTTATTTCAATTCAGCACTGCTCCTGTTTTAAAATGGCAGATGTTTTGGACACATTATCTCCTAGCTTAGTCATATGGAAACATGTTAAAACAAAGCTTGCTCAATGTCTTAATTGCTTTTCTGGTAGCATACACAAAATATTTGACACTAATGAGTCAAAGGAAGAAAGGTTTATTTCAGCTCACAGCTTTTAGAGGACCAATTTGTGATACGGAGGGCCAATACAGTGGAAAAACTGTTCATGGCATGGTAGGCAGAAGGCAGAGAGCAGTAAGCAGCAGCAATAAGCCCACCTTCCCTTTCTCTCTTTATACTCGATCCATGCTAAAAATATATTGATTGGTGCCACCCACACCAAGGTGAGGATTTCCATTATCCACATTCAGAAGCATGCTAAACAAATCAGTGGACTAATTTAGTACCAGACAAACTTAATCAAATATCAAACATCTTAGATCCAGACAACTCTGAAAAACCCTACCTATATGTGCATGAGACTTTGTGAGGACATCTAGATAAAAGTCATAACACTTAATCTTAGATGGTTGAACAAAACACAAACAAAACCCATTTTTACATAAGGAGAGGATAATTTGTTTTTTTGAATGAAAGAATAAACATAAGAAAATTTATTGTTTTTATCTGAGAATATCCAATCTTACCAGCTACTTTCTAATATGATAAAATAAAGTTGTTTTGTATTGCTCATTCACACATGATTATTTGTTTTATATAATCTAGAAAAGAGAAATTCATATTCGATATAAATTATATTGTTCAATGTAATTGTCAAAGATAATTTTATTATTTCCTTAACAGAAATAAAATAAGCAAAGCTTAGGAATCCAAGGTCACACAAAGCTTAAGTGTCAGGACAGGGAACCACTATAGCAACAAGAAAAATCATACTTTGCATTGACAAAAAAAAAATGTAAGCAAGCTAGCTTGGTTCATCTTTTTAACAACCATAAAAAAAGTGATCATAATGTACAGTGAATATATATAGAGATAGATATATAAAACACAAAAGACAAATTGACATTGTTTCTCTCCCCTTCACATACTTTCATACTTCAGGCACACATTTCCCATTATTCTTGTACTTTTTAAAGCTGTTCTGGGAGACTTCTTGAATGTCTTTAAGAGTATGCCTGAAAATAGTTAAATTTTTCTGACAAGTGCCATCCAACAGGCAAATTCATAAAAATATTATGGTGTGTCCTCATCTACCATATTCACCACATCATCAATTCAACATAAACACTCATTATAATTTTTATTACACCTCATATTATTGTTATGCCCTATCAAATTTAGTGAAGAACCCAAGGCACAGCAAAATGAAGCCACTTACTCAAATTTAGTCTTCTTTTGTACCCATACAGCGTATAGGGCTTGGGAGTGTCTTCTACCAAAATTCAGGCTTAACTGAAAAGCCTCTGCTTTTGTAGAGCTACAAGTATGGACAGAAGAGGGCTGGACTTTGTTAGAAAAATATATCACTTGCTTTGCTATCTTTATCTTCTACAGTAAAGAAAAGATAGAAGAATTGGTGCCAAATTGATGGCCTGTTTTTAAGTCCCAATAAGCGGATAGTTATTTGAATATACCAACTTAATTGCATAGAGCTATTTAAGGTCAGCATAAAACTCTAGAAAGAGCCTGAATAATTAAGCAAGTTTATGTTGGGCAAAGAGAGAGAGCAGAATAACCTTAAAGAAGCACTTCTTGATTTTTAGCTCACTCAAAGCTATCATACCTTATTAGATTAAGCTGAGACTCTTTCACCATAATAGAGGAGAATTGCAGTGATGAAAAAAGAAAGAGCTCAGCAACCCAGGACTCAGGAGGCAAAGGCAGGAGGATTACACTAGTTCAAGTACAGCCTTAGGTACACAGTGAATTCAAGCCTGGTCTGAAGTACATAGCAAGACTCTGCAATAAACAAACCAACAAATAAATAAATAAGACAAAACCCTAAGTTAACCTATCAGTATAATAGGAAGATGCTGGAATTTACTCTTACCATTCTACAATAGGAGCATCAGAAATTACATGACCAGCATTCCATATTATTTCTAGAGCTTTAAAAAAGTGATAATAATAGGTGATTGGGATTATGGCCACTAAGTTAGTTTATATTAGAAATGCAAAAAGGAGATTTTTTCCCATTGAAATCTCAAACAAAGCAAAAGGTATTTTCTACCACTAGTTTTGCTTTTTAAATTTTTTTGTTTAGATAAAATAAGAAAAACCAATAACAGTTTAAAATAATAAAATAAATAAAAGCTCCTTGTGATGATGTTTATGTGAGAAACTATTTTAACTAAGAAAGTTTATTAAGATTAAAATAATGCTAGGCTGGGGATTTAGCTCAGTGATTGTGCCACCTGCCTCACAATTGCTAGGTCCTGAGTTCAAACCGCGGTACAAAAAAAAATAAATAAAATTAAAATAATCCAGACACAAATATTATAACATTCCTGCATAATAAAATACAAAACAAAGAAATAAAATATTAAGTTCATACATATATATGTGCATGTGTTTGAATATTACTGTGTTGTATCTTCTTCTTTACCCTGAGGTTGTGAGTCTTTTCTTTTCTTTTTTTGCATTTCAATAATTTTGTTGAAAGGTATATCTTTTAGTACCTTTCATAATGGTAGTTGGTTAGGTTATCTCTGCCAATAAAAAATTAATACTGATGTTTTCAAAATACTGAGATATATCAGCCTTATAGTAAACTAGAAGTTATCCACAAAACATAGATTAAAAAATGTTCAAGGCAGACTATACTCTGGGTCTTTGGTTTGTTTTTCAATGATTATTTTTCTGTAATATGACGTCAAAATTGACTACATCCATTCTGGATAGATCCAGGCTTCAGGCTTCTCTACTGTTTACAGCATTAACAATATATGTACATCTCCTTACATAGATAGGCTCACTTGGAGAATTCCAAACACTACCTCAGCAATCTTATAATTATTTTGGCGCTTCCTTACATTTCTTAAAACACATTATGGAAATTTGTGAAAGTATATTCTGTTTCTCAAAACAAAACAAAAACTGAAGCAATGGCAGTTTTATAGAAACAGTTCACATTAAAATCTGAAGTCCTTTATCTAGCCAGAATTTTCAGAGTGATAATTGATTTTGACTTATTATATAATAAAATAGAACATAGTTTTTTAAATGGAGCTAGACTGAGGAAGTAGATTCTGCATAGAAAATTTTAATGTTGATACAAATGTCACGTGTTTTGTAGAAGAAACATTAAAGATAGCTCAATGAATATACAATTTAGAAGGTCTATATTTCAGCTTAATATAAAATTTAAATATAATTTCCATAAAGCAATAACATTCTCATCTCTGAAAGATTACTTGCATTCTGGGTGCCAAGAAACTATTACATTATCCAGAATATAACCTTTGTTATGGCTTTAAAAAGTGCAAGAAAGAAGTGTTTATTTTGATGTAAACCTCATAATTTAAAATTTAGCATTTAAATTAAGGTTACCATTTTTAATATCACCTTAATATAATATATTGATCCAGTATAGAAAGATAAATTAATTTTTGACATGATTCACAGTTCACCTTTTCAGGTTTTTATTAAGTGTTTCACATTTATGCCTTTAGCTTTACAGATGAATTCAAATCCAAAAATTCCTACTGCAGCACTATATTAATTAGGCAGTTTTCCAAAGATGAAGAAGGTCATACTAACCTAGTCATGATATTTTGAGGGTTCATAAATTAAATCCATTATAGCATTATGGAATCCATAGTTCAGAGTTGGGAAGAAAGGCTTAAAATAAACTTTTTCTTGCTGCAATAATACTATTTATGTAAAGAACCAAAAACTCCAACTTATCAGAAAATTATCTAAATACTACTAGCTGTTAAAAGTAATTTCTTTCTTTTTTTTTTTGTTTTGTTTTGTGGTACTGGGGATCAAACTTGGGTCCTTGCGCTTGCGAGACAGACTTCAGAACCACTGAGCTAAATCCCCAGCCCAAAAGTAATTTTTTCATACTTGTTTCATAATCATATGTAGATATGCTAAATATTCACATTTAGTTTTGAGTAGGAAAAGATAAGTCATTATAGTAAGTTAAATTTAAATAAAAAAACATATAGAATATATTCAATAACTGAATTTATATTTTTTATGAATACAATTATTTTATATTATTCCAATTGCAATAGCAGGATGTTGAGACATACTAGTAATTTTCAGAAGCCCAAAGGATCATCTGTTTTGTATTACTTTTTCTTTAGGTATAACATTCAAGTTCATAATGATTCTACTTATAAGCTGACAGTCTTAAATTAGTTCATATATGCATCAAACTTTTGGTCCTATTATAACTAAATGAGATAGAGCTTACGGCTACATTTAGCAAAATGTGCAATTAAAAAAGCTATTATTTCAGCACTACCTTACAAAGTCAGGTTATTAAAGAGGATGTTGTTTTCAAAGCTGCCAATTTAATGAAATGGTTAACATATATACCAGAGACTGGAAACTCCTAAAGGTGTTTTTTTTTTTTTTTCAATTTTTTATTTTTAAAGACAAGGTCTCAATATGTAATTTAGGCTGACCTGGAATTCACTAACCCAGGTTGGCCTCAAACTCGTGGTGATGCTCCTGCTTCAGTCTCCCAAGTGCTGGGATTATAGACCTATGCCACCATTACCAGCCCTTCAGGTATTGTACTTTACATATAGCAAATGCTTTAAAATGTTAGCTGACTAGCTTGTTGATACCAGTTTTTCCCTTTTCCTATTCCAAGTCCAATTGGATTATTTTGAAAATAATATTTCAATACTTCAATTGTAGAATAAAATTATACAATTTTCTCTGTACAGAGAATAACAAATAAATTCACCAATTAATAAACTATTTCAGGAATTGTTGGAAGGTGAGTTATGCTACAGTAACTATGCTTTCGTTGCCATGCAGGTCACCCAGAAACAATCCACTTCAATTTCTGAGCATTCATTTAGGAACACTTGTTTAATTAATACTCAGACACTTGGGTGCAAGCTCTGGCCAAAAGGTCAGGTCTCTGCCACTTATCTTGGAATGATTCTGAAGAGATTCTACTCCTTCTGTTAACTCTACATGTCTATGTTTGCATCTTCAATGTAAATGAAGGATAAGGCCCATACAGAAGGCCTTGCTTTAGAAAATACGATTCTGAAATAACACTGCTTAATATGAGCTTCTAGCCTTTCAAAATTTAGGCTATTATTTTCCTTGCAAATGGAAAGCTGTTTTGAAAGAGTGAATAATAGAGTTGTAGAAATCGAAAGGAAGTGGTAGCTTTGACTTTCCAACACACCTTCTCCAATACAATCTTTTCCACTTGCATCAAGTCCGAAACCATGAACCTATACTGACTTATTTAGATCAAGTCAGTTACCAATGGGACATTTCTTTCCTCTTCTATTGATTTTACAGCCAAATAAAAGCAGCTCAGTCCAACATATCCAAAATGTGTGGGCTGTTATCTTCATTTTAGACAGGAATCTGTCCAGTAAATTCACAGCTAGAGAAAATGTCTCTGTATCAACGCCAAAGTATTGAGTTAGACTAAGATTTTCCACTTCAAAGTCTTTCAGTCCTGCAGTCATTTTAAGGCCATTATCATATGCAGATTCAATTCATTGCAAACCACATTCAGCTGACATCTAGCCTCCTGTTGCAACAGGGTATTCAGCTGGTGTAGCAGTTTCTGGGAGTCAGTTGTTGTCAGTACTTTTATCATCTTGGTATAGACTGCAGCTCCTAGGCGAGATCACCCTTCCCAGGCCTCCTCTCACCTGGCCTTACGAGATGGGATAGAGAGGCCTAGGAGACTAGTACACTTGAGGGCAGGAGGGGAGAGGCCCAGGGAGGGAGAACTATCTTGGGTGCAGGTCTCTGTAGTGCTGCCCACCTGCTCAGACCATTGCCTGAATTTATGAGTTAATTTCAAATACCTACTTGACATACTTTCTTGTATATCTCATGGACTATATATATTAGTTTTCTTTTTCATGAGTCTCATGAATTTTGGAGAAAATTATTTCATTGCTTCATTTTAAAATTCAGCTTTTTTAAGCTCAGTGAATATCTCCTCTATGTTCTTGTCCCTTCAAGCATGTGCATCATGAGGACATGATAATATAATGTCCTATAATTCTATTTCTCCAGTTATTCAGAAGACATATACAGTAAGTACCCTTCTTGTTCTCCATCAGTAGACTTCTAATTCCCCCACCTAATGTTGTTCTGTCGAATTACATAGCACCAATTTGTTTTTGTTTTTTTTTAATACAAATCATGAAAAACCACATCTTTATGCGGTCCCCAGTTGATGGGCAATTGGGCTGTTTCCAAGTACTACTCAGCCATAAAGAGTGATAAACTAGAGTCATTTATAGCTAAATAGATTCATATTGAGGCCGTACTCCCAGATGTGAAAACTAAAAGTGTAAATAAAGTTCAAATGGTGTAACAGATAATGTGTAATAGGAAGAAAAGGGCTAAAGGAGTAGGAGTAATGGGAAGGGTAGGGGAAAGAAAGAGGGGAAAAGAAAAAGTATGAGAAAAGGAAAAAATGGAAACAAAATATTTGTAAATAGGGAAGGGAGGAGAGGGTGAAGGGAAGAGGTATGGGGAAAATATAATAACTGATATGCATAATGTATAGGTAAATTGATGAATGTACTGATTAATGTAACTATACTACATATCTAAAATGTACGAAAAACTTAATGAAAAATAAATAAAGTCATGAAATGTACTTGTCTTCTTTCAAGTCTTTCCAGTTTTTCTTATATTTACTGGCCATTTATATTTATTCTTATTAGTAGTATTTTTCATTTTACTTTCCCATCTTTGATAGGGCCTAAGTTTTTTTAAAAAATTTATTATATATTCTAAATATTAATCCTCTGTTTAAGGAATAGCTGGCAGAAAATTTTGTTATTTCCCATTTCTTAATTTTTTTCCATTTCTCTTTACTTTGCTGTTTATTTCCTTTGCTGTGCAGAATTTTGTAAATTAGATATGATCCCATTTGTTGATTCTTGAGGTTATTTCTTTTGCAATTGGAGTTATATTTTGAAAATGTTTGCCAGTGCATACATTTGTCTTCATAAGTTTTAACTGGTTTGTTTTTCAGCATATGAAATTTTTATGTTTTAATATTTAGATGTTTGATCAACTTTGATCTTACTTCAGTACATTTAGTACATGTTGAGAGGGTTACGATTCAATCTGCTCCTTGGCCAGAGCTAATTTTACCATCATTTGTTAAAGAGGCCAATCATTTCACCAGCATGAGTTTTTGGTCCCTTTCTCAAAGACCAGCCAGCTGAATGTACCTAGAGTTGTTTTTTGAATCCCCTATTCAGTTCCATTTATCTATCGATTTTTTCCAAATACAATTATGCTTGTATTACTGTAGCCTTGTACTTTAACCTGAAATTCCAGATTGCAGTGCCTTCTCCCATGGTCTTGTTGCTCAGACTGCTTTTGGTATTCTGCAACTTTTCTGGATCTACATGGATTTAAAGATTATTTTCTGTAGTTCTGTGAGAAATGCTATTGGTATTTTTTGGGGGGATTTCTCTAAATCTATATATAGTTTTCAAAATAAGCATATTTTGACTATACTGATTTTCCCTCTTAAGAAACAGGGAATATCTTTCCATATTTTGATGTCTTCCTTTATCTCCTTTTTCAGAGTACTGTGGATTTTTACTGTACTCTGTTTTAGATGCCTAGAAGGAAAGCTTTCAGCTTCTCCCACTTAATATGAGGTTGGCTTGCCATCAGTGGCTTTTATCAGATTAAGATAAGGTCCTCCTAAACCTATTGTCTTCAAGTTTTTCTTTTGTATCATGAATGGACATTGTCAAAATCTTTTTCTGTGTCAATAGAGATTATCATGTGATTTTTGTCCTAGCTTCTGTTTATGTAAGATTTTGAATTTATTTTTATTCCTATGGTGTACTATCCCTTCAATGGGATGCTGGGAAATGTCCTACTTAGTTATGATGACTGATCTATTTGATTTGTTTCTCTCTCTCTCTCTCTTTTTTTTTAAATTGAGTTTATTGGCACATTTTAGGTATTTGTTTCTCTCAGCGCTAGTATCATTTTGAGGATTTTTGCACCGATAATTGTTTGAGATTGACCCATAGTTCCCTCTTTAGATTGCTTTCTCCCAACCCTAATTTTAAAATTGTAATGCTAGCTTTTAGGAACTACTCTGGGAAAACTCCTCTTTTGTTTTCATTAAAGATTTTGAGGAGTATTAGCATTAGATGTTCTCTAAAGTTCTTTTACAGGTCAACACTTAATCCTTTGTGACCAGGGCTATTCTTAGTATTTTTTCTTTTTACTTCTTCAATTTTATTGCTTGCTATCTGATTGCTCTGGGCTTTTACACCTTCTTGGTTCAGTTTAGGTAGTTCATGCCTGTCTGCAAATATATACATTTTTTTTTCTGAATTCTCCAGTTCATTAGAGTACAGATTCTCAAAGCAATTACTAATAATCTTCTGGATTATTTTATAGAAAATCCCATGTGCTGCTGAGAAGAATGTGTAATATGGTGTTATTTGGTGGAAGACTCTATGTCCATTAAATTCATGTGTTTAAAGGTTTGATTTAACTATGGTAGTTTTGTTTTTATGTGTTTATATGCTGTTTCTCTATTTGTGATTGTAGGTTACTGAGTCCTCCGTTATAATGGAGCACATAGGTTTATAATTGTTAACTCTTCTTGTTGAATTGTTTGCATAACCAATGTATAATAAACTTCATTGCCTCTTTTGCTCACTTTTGGCTAAAATTCCAACTTTTCTGAAAACAGGATAGCTATTCTTGCTTGTATTGAGTTCTCTTTCCAAGAAATGTTGTCTTCCATTCCTTGTTTTTAATCTGAGATTTTCCATTTGGATTAAATGAGATTTTTTATATACAGCATATTATTTGGCTTTATTTTCTAATCCATTCTCAATTACATTGAGAATTATTACTGGAAGTTATTGACTTATTTCTGTTCTTCAATTTTTATCTTATTGCAGATTTTTTTTGTTTGCTTTTCCTCTTTGATTTAACATTTCTGAATGCCTGTTTTATTTATTCTATTAATCTTTTTGACATTGTTGGCATCATTGTCTTTAATTAGAATACTATTCAGATTTGTTTCATTAAGTTTATTGGTGTGTTTAGGTATGCTGTGCAGTTACATGCATCACTGTGGTTATGTACCTTACAATATGTATCTCGGTTCTTATATTTTCCCCATACCCCTGATCCTCAGGTCTTTTCCTTTGCCAGTACTATGCTGTTTTTAACACAGTGCCTTTGCAGTATAGTTTCAAGTTGGGGATTGTGATACCTCCATCCCATGTCTCTGTTGCCTGGGATGGCTTTTGCTATTCTAGGTCTCTTCTGATTCCAAATAAAATTTTGGATTGTTTTCTCTAGTTCTCTTAAATATACTGTTGGAATTTCAATTAGGATTGCATTGAATCTGTGTAGCAGTTTTGGAAATATGTCCATTTTCACTATGTTGATTCTTCCTACCCAGGAGAAAGGAATGTCTTTCCATTTTATTATATCATCTTCAATCTCTTTTTTCAGAGTGCTGTAGTTTTCAGAGGTCTTTTTCTTCCTTTGTTAGGTTGATTCCTGGATATTTAATTATTTGGATGCTATTGTGAAATAATTGTTTCTCTAATTTATCTCTATGTGAGACTCCTAAACATGTTCTGTGAGCTAGTTTGTAGTCTATTTTGGAGAATGACCCAAGTGCAGCCAAAAAGAATGCATTTTCTGATTTTGTGTGGTGGAACACTTTGTAGACATCTATTGAGTCCATTTGTTCAAAAGCTTGGTTCAGTTCTAGTATATCATTGTTTTTTTTTTCTTTTCTTTTTTTTTTTTTTCTATATGACCTGCCTGTTTGGTTTGTGACAGTGCAGTATTTAGGTCCTCCATTACAATTGTTTTAGTGCCTGTTTAGTTTTTCATGCCTCTTAATATTTGTTTTGAATAGTTGGGGGCATTAGTATTTGGTACTATATATATATACCTTAACAAGGATGTAGTCACCTTCTTTGTCAATCTTAATTAATTTAAAATGTACTTTGTCTGCAAATAAGTTAGCTATCCCTGTTTTTTCTGGGTTCCTGTCACATGGAGAACTATTTTCCATCCTTTTACTTTCAGTCTATGAGTTTCTTTTTGAACTAGGTGCATTTGTTGCATACAGCATATTGTTGGATTTGCTTCTTAATCCATTCTGCCAGTCTATTTCTTTTGATTGATGAATTGATGCTATTAACATTGATGGCTGTGGGACTGGGGATTTAGCTCAGTGGTTCCACCACCTGCCTTGCAAGAACAATGACCCAAGTTATATCCCGGTACCAAAAACAAAATAAAACAAATTGAAAAAATAGAACAACAAATTTGATGGTTATAACTGATATATATTCACATATCATTGTCATGTAATTGTCCTGATTTGGGCCCTTTTTTAATTTCCCCCCCTTTCCATATAATTTCTTGCCTTGCCTAATGGATTTTCTGTTTGGTCTCATGGAGTTATGACCTTCATTATCTTTTTCTAGGATATTTTTTAGAAATCTTTGGGGTGCTAGATTGGTATTTATGAAGTTTCTTAGGAGTTTTTTTCAGGGAAGTACCATATCTTCCTGTCAATTTGAAAGATAGTTTTGTAGGATACATCAGTGAGATGTGTGTTGAAAACTCTGCTGTGATTCTGATGGACTTTCCTTTGCATGTTATTTGTTTCTTCTCTCTAACTGCTCTTAGTATTTTGTTCTTCTGTTGAGTTTCCAGCATCTTGATTATTATATGCCTAGGTGTAATTTTTTTTAACCATGTCTAGTTGGATTCCTATATGGTTCACTTATCTATGTTAAATTATTTTGCTCTGTTTGGGAAATTTTCTGTTATTAATTCTGTGAATGATTTTTTTAATATCATTTGTACTTTCTCCTTGTTTTGCATGGACTCCTGTAAGTATTGTATTATTCTTTTTTGCATCATCTAAGAGATGTTGAATTGATTTCTCATGGTTCATAAGTGTTTTTAAGAGATCTCTTTTTCATGGACACTGACCACTGTTCTGTCCTCTATATCTGATAGTCTGTCTTCAGACTGGGTCAGTCTGCTATTTATACTGTCAATAGATTTTTTTTTTTTGTCTCCTGGATATCTATTTCAATCTGTTTCATTGTTTCCATTTCTTTCCTATGCTGGGCATTCATGGCTTCTATCATGGTCCTCAACTCATGTTTTGTTTTGTTTTTTTATTTTTCTTTTTTTTTTAATCTGTTTATGTTCTAGAGTCTCTAATCATATCTTTCATTCTGCTGACCATCTCTGTAGTTATATGGAAAATTATTTCTGTTTTGAATTTTTCTAGAGCCTCATTCTTATGTTTTGTTACTTCCTGTGCTAACAATTCAGGGTTTCCAGTGATTGTCGGACCTTTTCACCTCGCTTCCCCCAGAATTTGACTTTAGTGAACTGGAAGTCTGTGTTTGTGCCTTACTTAAATGCTTTCTCATTTTTATTTGTAGTACTGCCCTTGGTTTAGTTCCTGGGTTAATACTTTGATCTTCCAGATATAGCTGTTCTTTAGGTTTTGAGTATCTAATAAGTCAGTGACACTCTTAATTATACCTTCATTAACAATAGCAAACAATTCAGCAATTGACTACCTACCTAAAGATTATTAAACTTAACTGTTATACTACAAAAGATATAGGGGTTGTGGAAAGGAATAATGAAAGAAGGAAAAAAATCTAAAAATTGAAAAATAGAAGATGAAGAGGACATAAGTGCACCAAATTATCCTGTTCATAGTGGAAGGTTTTAACAGAGTTAAAGTTCAAAGAACAGAAGAATAAAAATAGATAAAAGTAAAGATAATATAAAAAATAGAAATAAAGAGGTTAAAAATGAATAATTTTAAAGGGGAAAATTAAAAAATATAATAAATAAGAATATTTTTAAAAAGAAAATTCCTCAAAATTCAATAAAACAGTGAACAAGAAAATGGAAAAATAAACAATGAAAAATGCCTCAAAAGAAAGAAAAAAAGTTAGTATATTTTTGGATAAGTGGGTTCTTTCCAGGATTCTGTTTTGTAATTCAGTAAGGTACAGTTTTCTTTACAGCCTGTGGTTTATGAGATGTCCACTGTTCCAGAGGCCCCTCTGCCCTTTTACTCCAGGGTATAGAAACTGCCCAGGCCAAGCAGTGTCCTTGCTTATGTTAGTAGATGAGGAAGTCAATCAGAGATCAGCTCTTTGCTAGGTGTAGGCAGCAAGGTGAGGGTTCAAGTAGCTTTCTGTCCTTAATTTACTCCCAGAATATAAATTTCTAATTGATAGATTCATCAGTCAAAATCTTTAGACAGATGAGGAAATATTCTGGCTTTCTGCTTTTCATTTTCTATTCAAGGATCTGATGATAATCCAGAGTACGGCCCGTGACTGACTCTCCTGACTAATTCACCAAGCTTTCTTCCATTGAAAGACAGTGCTATAGTTCTTCAACTATGGACTCTAACTCATTTCTTATTATCTTCTGACAGGTTTTTCAACCCAGCCGGTGAGCCACAAACATCCATAGTTTTTTAGAGACCACATAATACCAGTAGGTAGGGCTGACAGACTCTTTCAGCAGGAAACAGCCATATGAAGACAGAGAGCTCCAAACTCTCAGCATCCCATAAAGAATTACTAGGGTTTATATTACTCTAGAAGGAGTGCCCAGAACTACAGAATCCGGTAACATTTTAATTGGAGTTCTGCCCCCAGCCAAATTGGTTTTGACCACCCTGATTGTTCCAACTAAGTCCTTCTAAATCCTTCTGACATGAGAGTGATGAGTCACAATTGACTGGCAAGAAACCTAACACTTCTCAAATTTAAGGAAAACAAAAAGGAAACCAAAGCCACACTTCACTGTAATTGCCATCCCAAGGCTCAATTCAAACTCTCCCAAGTGTACTAACCTTACTAATATAAATTAGTCTTGTTTAAAGTGTACTTCCTAACAATAAAAAGGCTTGCTAAAAATCTTTACTTGCTAACTCTGTGTTATTCCCCACATATCTTCTCAGGAGTGATAAAAAGAGTCTAGACCACCATAAAATACAGAGCAAAAGGGCTGGGGTTTTAGCTCAATGGTTCCAGTGCCTTTCTTGTAAATGCAAGGTAAAAAAAAAAAAAAAAAAAAAAAAAAAAAAAAAAAAAAAAAAAAAAGTAAAATAGAGCCCAGACTCTATTCAGGAAACACAATTATCTTATAAGTTAAAGTTCTTAGAGTGGGACACTGATGCATTTGTAACTTAACTTGTGATCACATTTTTTTTAGTATTCCTTATCAAATAAACATTAAAACATAATTCTGAGGATTTTGTTATTTTCTAAAATTATACATATTCCAAAAATGGAGTAGGTGTAAATGTTATTATATGCACTCTCAGAATAATCATATTAGGTTCAGGGATTTGGCTCAATGGTTCCTCTGCCTGCCTTGTAAGCACAAAAGCCCCAGTTTGATCCCAGGTTTAAAAAAAGAAGAAGAATCATATTTAATATTTTCATTAATTAATATTCATTTAATACCATTTAATACTTTAGGGTATAATATAGGAATGTTTGCCTCCTTGTGTCATGCAAATCACGCTACAGAGGTAAGCTGATGTTTGTAATGATGATGTCCTTCCTACAGCATCTATATCTTTTATCAGCTCTCTTCTATCCTGTTTACTTTGCAGATCCCTGATGCTATTTCACCTCCTTCTATAAGGCATTATTTGATATGTTCCATCAGAATTAATTGTGCCCTCTTCAGCACTCCCTTGGCAAAACTTGTATTTAGCCGATTAATTTTCTCATGGTTTACTTCATTGTTTGTATGCTTAAATTCCCATAACAGCTTGAGTTGTCAGTAGCAGTGACTATTTCTAATGCATCCTTGAACACTCACTAGGACAGGTTCAAGACCTTGCCCAAAATAGGTGTTCTAGTCAAATTAGCAATATCAAATTGCATCCTAAGGATGTAGTTTCAGCCTTGTAGCATTCGGTGTTTGATTATGTGGCATTTCAGCCATGAAAAATGTTGTATGGGGTGTATTTTTCAAAATTAAGGCTAATTAAAATTAATTTTCTTCTGAGAGTCATTTTTGGAATTTCATAAGAGCCTATGTGATAATTAGAGACACTCAGGGGTGTCACCAAACTTGGAGTGGAAGCCACTGTTCCATCAAACATGACCCACAGAAGTAGCTCCCTTGTGGCTATTAATACCACCGACTGCAAAGTATGTCAAGGTTTATTAAGTGAAAATCTCATAAAGGTTTGTAAATAAAGTACTGCTTATTCAATAGGAGAGCATGTGGTTTGGCCCCCTTAAGGAGAGAATTGATAAACAAACTAAAGCAACAGTATGTTTATTCTCAGGAGTGTCCTCCAAGATGATGCTGGGAAGTAAAGAGCTTTTAATTCTCACAGTAGAAATACAGAATAAAGAACATGAAGAATAGATTCAATATGATTTTTCTGAGCTGCTAATGAAGCAAAATTATGGGTCTGTGTCCACACATAAATTACTCAGAAATCAGTATCTTAATTTTAGATCTTAAGCAATATATTTTTCTATTACTATTCTTAATTTCCAATACAGTCCAAGGGTAAGACTCAGACAATTGGGGTACAAAAGAGGGAATACCCCAAGGATAGAAGGCCTCTGTCTGAATCAAGGATCTCTTGAAAATAGGCATGGGTGGGAAGAGATCTTGAATTATCCAGGCTTGTACTGTTCCAGATGGAGAAATGTGAAGGGGTAACACTTCATTAGAGGTAAAAGGTGAAAAAACTGTATTTAATTGAATTAGATTATAGTACATATAGAGTGAGAATGTTTTCCCATAGAATCAGTGCTCTCTGGGAGATATGTAGTTTAATTCTTACTGCCATCAAGGCAAGGATCAGCATGATCCTGGTTAATTTTATTTCTTTCAGAAGGAAAAGTATTTTGCAGAGACAGATACTTGAGTAAAAGGAATCAGGTGACTTTCTGAGCTAGGTGTATGTTTAGGAAATAAGCAGTCCTGCACCAGCTTATGAAAAGGACATTTATAGATGAGTCCTGAAATAGCCTCAATAACCTGTATGATTCAAATGTTTAAACATTTTTACATTACAGTCTTGTCAGAATATGGTCCACATTTTGACAGTAGTGGCATCTGTCACACCAAGAGGATTGAACAAGCATTATCATAAGCAAATTAGTTGATGGTAATATTATTTTCTGGAGCATTCCAAAATTGTCATACAGTACTGTCAGTACTGAAAGAACTTCTCTGCAAATAGCAGATAAATGTTTGACTTTTAAATAAGAACTCTTAAAATTGAATGCCCTTTTTTTTGTATTGGCTGGACAAAATCTTCAGCAAGATATTGCTACATAGAAATCAATGGAGTATATGCTATTGTTTTATTACATTTGGGGTCAAGTGCTCAGGATTTTACATCCCAAATTCCAAGGAATCATAATGGGGAATTATTCAATACTTTATCAGTAATTGATGGTTAATATTGTGAATGCATTTGTCAAACTAATAGTCTTCCCTAATGCCTTTTTTCACAAATGAATTTTGAAGTATTCTAGTTTTTATATCTGCTCTTCTTTGCATACATTTTCATGTTTTGTTAATAAGTTGAATTTCAGAAAGCATATATCATTTAATTAAACAAACTTGTGTGGTATATGTAATAATTCAATACATACACACAGTATGCAGTGATCCAGTATAGTTAGCAATTCCTTCTCCTTAAATATTTATTAAATTATGGTTTAACATGTAATGACTATGTATTTCATGGAGTGCAAAATGATGTTTCAATACATGTATGTGATATGTAGTATTCCGAGGTTATTTCTTTTTCCACTTCATTATTATTTTGTATTTACAGGCTTCAAACTCTTGTCTTATAGTTATTTATCAAATGTAGAATCAATTATAGAAGTATACTGCATTCTGTATATGCTACCCTTCAGGCCTCTATAAATTATTTCTTCTACCTACCCCTATTTGAGTATCTGTTACCTGAGCCTCTTCATCCTTCCTACCTCCCACCTTTCCTAGCCTTCAGTAAGAGCACTATACATTTCAAATGATATTTTTAATACCTGTATATGAGAGACATTTACTTTAGGTTGTAAAGATTCAAATCCTTGGTGTACTGGCTCCCTCCTCACAGTAGGAAGCGGAGAAAAGGGACCAGGGATAGAACACAGCCTTCCAGGTCTTGCTTTTAGAGACCCACCTCTGACCAGGCTCCACCTTCTAACTACATATCCAGATGCCGTGAAATATTGGGGGATATTTTAGGACTCAAACGTAACAATTATCTCTTTAAATACGTTTAGTTTCTTTTTATACTATCCCAGTTAAATTCCTGATGATGGTAATTTGTGCTTTTTCTTTTTTAAATAAGCCTTACTAAGATTTATTACCTTTAATAATTTTTCTGAGAATAAACTTCTGTTTTTGTTGCTCTTGTTGTTGTTTTTTGTTTTTTGGTACCAGGGATCGAACTCGGATCCTTGCGCTTGCGGGGCAGGCCACCGAACCTCTGAGCTAAATCCCCGGCCCAAAGATAAACTTCTAATATTACTTTGTGTCCTTTTCATGAGTTTCTGATTTTAGTTTTGTGATAGCCTTCATTTTTATGCTGAAGGCTTGTGATTCTCTTCTCTTACCCATAAAAAATATAGAAATATCTTGTCTAATTTCCAAATATATTGTAATTTTCAATATATCATTACTGACTTATAACTTTATTGTTACCAGAAACATACCCCACAATATATTGTCTTGCCAAGTCACTTTTATATGAATGAATAAGAATTGTTAATCAATATTTGCTGTTTTTTAACATAAAAATGTATACATTAATATTTACTTGTTTTATTTTTCATTTATGGAGCAAATAGTTTTCAAATCTCCACAGTTTAAGGCAGATAGGTACATTTTTATAGTGGAATCTTCCAGTTACTTTTAATTTATATGTTTTAATGTTCTCTTATTGTAAATAGTCATATTTACAACTGTAAGTCTTCTGTATTAATTGCCTATTTTGTTTTTTATGAATTATATGTGTTCTGATGAAACTCTACTTGAATTCTCATTTTATTTAAAGTAACAGAGTTATTCTAACTTTTCTTTACTATCATCAGATTCTGATATTAGCTCTTACAATCCTTTTTATATTCATGGTTTCTTTCATAATTTGTTATCATTTCTTTTTCATTTTTGATTCTATATTACTGACTATTTTTTCCATTTATGATTGTCTACTCACATCTTGGTCAATTTTGTTTCTTTTCAAAGAAAAGCACTTTTAGTTTTATGGATGCTTTAACTGTTTTTCTATTTATTTTATTGTTTATTATTTTTTATTTTATTTATCTTGATTATAAACCTCATTATTTTCTTCCTTCTGAAAACTTTGGGTTTAGTATTTATTTTAAATATTTATACTTTTGTTTTCTTACTAAAGTATCTCTTTTTTTATGTATATACTCACTAAAGTTTTGGCATATTGTATTAATGTTCAACAGATCTTTAACACAGGTGATAAGAATATTTGAGAAGGAAAGGATTGTCTTTTTAGTGAATATTGGGAAAACAGGATGGCCACATGAATTAGAATGAAATTGGATCCATATGGTAGCACACACACTGGAAAAAAAATTTGAAATGATTAAAATATTAACCATTAGAAAGAAAACCTGAAATTCTAAGACTCCTAGAAGAAAATATAGAAAAAAATTCATGATCTTGGTCGTGATATTATAGATATGAGGCAAAAATAAAACACATATCTGATAAATATAACTAAAAAATATTGCACTGTAAAAGAAACAGTATAGTGAAAAGACAACCAGTGGATCAGGAGAAAACACTTCCAATCCATATAACTGTTAAACGATGATGTCTACAGTATATTAGAAACTTCAGAGATGGAGTAGGAAGAACATTATTACCCAGCTTACAAAATGAACTAAGAACAAGAAACAGATATTTCTCTAAAGAAAATAAACCAATGGCAAACACGTATATGAAAAAAAATCATAATGTCACTAGTCATCAAAAGAATACATATGATAACCAAAAAGAGATATAATTTTATAGCTGTCAGGATGCTAATGCTGAAATAAAAATTTAATTCTAGCTGCCATAGTGCCCACCTGTAATCTCATCACTTGGAGAGTTTGAGGAAGGAGATTCTCAATTTCAATCCTATCCTGGGCAACAAAATAAAATAGTAATAATAATATGTTAACATAAAGAAATAATAAAAAAGCAGGGAATGTAGCTCAGTGTAAAGGCACTGGGTTCAATTTCCAGTACCACCAAAACAACAAACAACCTACAAACGAACAAACATAAAAGAGACTTTAAGTGCTGCCAAGGATATGGAGAAGTTGGAACTATTGTTTATACTTGGTGGAAATTTGAAATGGTACATGCAATATGGGATACAGTATGGAAATTTCTGAAGAATTTAATAGTTGAACTAGTGGGTGAACTTGAAATCTCATTTTGGGGTATTTTGTTAAAAAAAAAAAACTGATAGCAATGTATCGGAAACAGTAAATGGGGCTGTACCAGAAACCCTAATCTCCATGAGCCACAACAGCCCAAGGGTAGCTAGAGAATAAAAACAGAAAATGAGACTTAGAGATCTAAGTCTGGGTCTTGGGCACAATCAGTGCTGCTCTGTCAGACAGCAAAGACAAAGGCCCTCTGAACTTGCCGTTATTATTGGGTTCATAGGGAGCATCAGATGACTGAGAGGGCAGCAATAATCATAAAGTGATGACTAGCTTATAATCATAGAAAGTATCACATGACTAGGAGGAAAGGAGGTGGTAATCCTATGACAACGAGGATTGTATGCTGATGAGGATCTTAGGTCCATGAGGAGTTTATGTTGATTAGGATGCTAAGATGATCAAAAAAGTTCTTAAGACAGTAGACTAGATGAGTAAAGCTGACAAGGGATTTGTCCTTCCCCTGGTGAAACCTTTCTCTTTATGTGTTACCACTCAGTTCTCAAAGAACCAGGATGTCTTCAAGCTCATTTAATCTTGCCCTTTAGCATCACAGCATCATGGCACCAATGCGACCTCAGCTGTGACCACAGACAAAATGGAGTTATGTTTCAGCATGTCATAGCTGGCCTGTAGACAAGAAGACTAGGCCTCATAGAGTGCTAATTACACTTTTATTGTGGAATGACTTTTTTCTCAATGTTATGTAGAATGGCTCCTAACAGGAGTATCTCCAAAGGGGTTAGCACTCTCATATTCATTGTAGCAGTATTTATGATAGTGGAGATGTAGAATAATAAATTGTTTTGTTTTGTTTTGTTTTGTGGTACCGGGGATCGAAGATAAATTGTTTATGGAAATCTAAATGGATAAAGAAAATATTACCAAAATGTAATATTACTAAAATATTAGATTCTATACAGTGGAATGTATTTAGCCTCAAAAAGGAATAAAATTCTGCAATACACAATAACATTAGCCTTAAAGACCCTGTTGGAAAACAGACTAGCCACTCATGTTAAATTAAGTATACTAGTGATAAAAGTCAAATTCTGAGTGATTTCATGTATATCAGATATCTATAACAGATAAATACATAGAATTATGAAATGAAATGGTATTACCTAGAGCTAGAGTTAGGAGGAAATTAGAAAGAAGTATTAGTAAATGGGCATAATGTTTCACTTATAGAAGTTGAATAATCTCTAGAGATCTATTGTAAATCCTTGACCATACATTTGTACATTTTACACTTATTTGTTTAAATAATAGATCTAATTCGAGAAGTTCTTGATACATTAAAATGAAAGAAAACAATCCATATTCCTTGATAGGAGTAAATACTTTGTAATACTAGAAAGATAATGATGTTTTTCTCAAAGAAAGTGAAAAAATCCTATAAATATTATTAATGATCATTTCATACTTACATATTTCCATAAGAAGGGTAAAATTTAGATAATTTTAATAATTTTATGGGATACCAGTGATTGTAGTTGGGACCTTGTGCTTGCAAAGCAGGTGACAGAACTACTGAGCTAAATCTCCAGCCCTAATTTTAATAATTTATTTAATAATTGAAACTTTATAGAAGTACTCTTCAAATATAAGCTTTCAATACATATGCAACATGTTTTATCTCTTTGTTCATTACACAGAAGGAATATTCATTTATCCTGCTTATTGAAAGTGTACTTAATAATAATACACTTAAAAGTAAATAAGCAGGGGCCAGGGATTTAGCTCAGTGGTTCAGTGGCCTGCCTTGCAAGCTCAAGGACCTGAGTTCAATACCTGGTACCAAAAAAAAGTAAATAAGCAAATCTACATGGTGTTACTGTGAATATTTCTTAAAGTCTTCACTTTAAGCTCTCATCTTTCTTTTTAGTACTCTCAGAATCAGGATTTTTTTGTTCCCTTTGAAATGCAACGTAAGTGTTAACATTGCCTTAGGAAATAAAATATGTGCCATATAAATGACAAATGTTTTAACCTTCACTTGCATTATGCTGGTCTTTCTTTTCATCCAAAAGTTCTGCTAACCAAAGCACTAATTCAAATAGTCCTTTTAGAATTATTAGAATATGATACGGATAATAGGAGACCTAAAACTGCAAAGCTATACATGACTTTAAATAGTTGATAACTAGTTTCCACATAAAATATACTTGAAATAAATGTATAAAATTATAAAAAAGAATTTCAGATTTTAATTAGAAGCAAGTATGCACTAAGCAGTTATCTACAAAGGTGCTTACTTTAAAATGCTTAGGTAGTTGCAACCTGGCTTATTGTATTTATAATGCATTTGTCAAATAAAGCATCTGAGATAAAATTTTCCTTACTTCTGGTTTTGTGAGACAAGTAAAATATCAATCTCTTAATAGTGATTAAATATTATGTAGAATATTTGACATTTTTGCAGATTGTAGGATTATACTAAGAACATCATTATTTATTCCTACCCTCCCTTATTCATCACTGCTGAATCACAAGGAGGCTTTAAAATATCCTGGAGACTGTAGCTATAGAAGAGAAAGATGTGTTTTCTCACACAAAATACTCTGGTAAAAGCGGTTGCATTAAATTAATGATTAGGCAAATGAACTCTTTTGAGTAGCAATAAAAAGTACAAGGGTTATGCCAACTTGCAGTGTGTGGAATCTAAACTGTCCTTGAGGATAGAGAAGTAAAATATTAATGAGCTAGATTAAGATTAGAGCATAAATGAGAAGATTTTCCCTACATAGGAAACACATGCTGCAAGTCAAGTTCTGAGTCAGGGAACTACAAAGTATATTTATTGCTGAGGCTCCAGAAAACCCATGTGGCTTAAGAACAGGGAGTAAGACAGAATGGAAGAGACCCTGAGCGACTGGCAGAAACCATTGTGCAGACACATTCTTGACTTTGTTGCTAAGTTAAGAGAGCTTGCACATCACTGAAATAACTTAAATCAGTACATTAAGAAGATACTATTTTCATTTAAAGAAGGGGCAAAAGAAGATTAATGTGAGACACATTACAGTAGTCTGTAAATGGCTTAGGTAACTTAATATAATCTCATTTTCATTAAGCACCAAGTCTTAGTTGCCAAGCAGCTACAAAGGAAGTTGTTGTTACTATTTCCATTCAGGAAAATTTAAGAGAACCACTCTTGTTGCTTTGTTATATATAGAGAAACTGAAGCTCAGAAAAAAATAATAGTTAAGAATCAAAAAGCAGATAAATGTATAACCTGGAAAATAATAAGATGTGAGTTTTCCAGAATTTTATTCTCTGAATCAAATAACATGTAGACAAATCAAATATAGAAATAATGTCTAATACATAATTCCATATATATGTACAAATTCATTCGATTGAGTCATTGAGTACATAGGATTAAACAAGTTACAAATCTTAATAATAATTACATGCCAATAAAATGGAAATAATAAACACTAGTATACATTTGTAATCAGAAGAAAATTTTGACTTACAACTTATGAAGTGATTAGTGAGCATCCAAAGGAAAGACATGGACAAGATAGTTATTTAACAGACCTTGGGTTCAGAAGAAACACTTTTCCTTGAAGTAAGTAAAGATTAGAAGTAATGGATGTACAGATGCTTTTTGTGCCTCTAGTTAGAGATGAAAGAAGGAAAAAGTAGAAGACAAATGGAGAAGATCTGGATTTTGTAAAGAAGAAAATTCAGGTGAATTTTCTACTGATGCAGAGCAGATAGAATAAAGCCAGAAAAGTGACTCACACCTATGCCACAGCAAGAGAGTGTTTTAAAAAGAGTGATCACCTTTTTAAGGAATTCATGTAACTCATATGTTGCTAAATCCTTTAACCATTGAAGAATTAATTGCTAATCGTTAAGAGATTTAATTGCATAAAAGGTTTTGTGTCTTATGTATAACAACTATATATGGGCATGGGGATAGTACATGGAGCCAGTAAGAGAGCAGGATGTGCTGTAAATACCATCCCTCTCAGAGATCGAAAATGCTTCTCATCTGGATATTAGGTATAAGAGGTGCTCACCCATGTTACTAATGTTCATGGAGTTTTCCTTTGGATTAGCCCTGTGGGGAAATTATATTCACATTGTTACGAAGATATAGTAGAGTTCTCTCAAACATTTGTTTTGAAAGAGAAAATATATATATTTAAAAATTGCAATGGTCTGATGGAATCTTAATGTTTGGGATAAGGTGAATAGAACTGGAAGTCATTACCTGAACTAAAAAAAATGAGGCAGACGAAGAAAGACAAAGCACTTGTCTTCACGTGTTTATTTCTAGAATTTTAAAAGTCAGTCACATACAATTGAGTTTATTAATAGTAGAGACAAGGAAGAGGGGAAGGGAACAGAGAAAGGTTAGATAAAGCCAGCAAAACACAGATAGTAGGATTTAGTCCTAGTTTCTAAAGGACAGCAGAATAACTATTTTCTACTAAATATGTGATACAGTCCAAAATAACTAGAAAAGCAGAAAACTGACAACACATAAAAATGTGTACTGTTTGAAGAGATGAAAATGCTTATTGTTCTGATTTGATCATTATTTATTATAGACACAATTGAAATTATTGTTCTGCAATCCCATAAAATGTATAATATTAAAATGAAGAAGTGTTTTAAAAATGGAGACCTTTTGATATGTCTATCCAACTGTAAAATGTATTTAAAAAGCAAACAAATTCAAGCAGTTTGAGTATTTATTCTTGAAAATGACTGCACAAATGCAACTGTGCACTGTTAGGTTTCACCATGAACAACCCTTTCAATGGTCAGTTCAAATGCAAATTCTAAGGAGTTCCTATTGTTATGGCCATACACATACACTTATAAAATGTTTAAGAGAAAACCACTGATTTGTTCTGAGTTTGTATAATTAGATAGTTGTAATTTGGGGAACACTTCTAGAATTTAAAAATAACACATTTTCTCTGAAAATGAAAATGAAAAGTGCCACAGATGGAGTTCAGTGTGAAGGCGCAGGTTGACTCCCCAAAGTCAAAACACAGTAAGTTAGTTTTCAAGTATTGCACTTTCCCAATATTTTCTTCTCTTTATTTTTTTTGTTGTTTTGCCATTGATTCATTTATTTATTCATGCACTTCTGATTAAGTTCATTTTTAATGATCTCAGTGACTTCAACATCATTACATTTGTAATATACAATCCTTTGACTATCTTTAGAGAAAGCTTTCTATAACTAGAAAGCATCTTTTCTTACTAGATTAACATCAAATGTTTAAAAATATTTAATGGCTACATAAACTATCTACTTGAAATGTCATTAGGTATTTACAATATTTTTTTTAAATATTTTTATTGATACATTTAAAGTATACAATGTAATGACATTCATCATTGGAAATTCTCACCTTTACATAATCCATCTTGGTTCTTTTTTTTTTTTTCCATTCCCCTGCCCTTTTTCTTCCCCTCCAACCTCTATCTACAAAGACTTCTTTTCCATTTTTTCTTTTTCTCATATTAATTCCATTCCCCTCTTTCTTTTTCCCTACCCCTCCCATTTCCCCTTCACCTTTGCACCTTTTCTTCCTATTTCACATTATCTATTATACCTTTTAGTCCTTATGCACACTTTCAGGTACTCACACTAGAGAAACTACTCAGTATTTGCACATATATATCCTATTTATTTCATTTAAGAGTATAACCTCAATGTGCATCCATTTATCTATAAATATCTCTAATTTCTTGTTCTATATTGCTGAGTAGTACTCAGATATATGAAACTTATTCTCTTTATCCAGTCTCCTGTTGATGGGCGATTGGGCTGCACTCACGTTTTAGCTATCACTGTGCTTATATGGACATGGGTGCACATGTATTTCTGTGGTAAGATTCTTTTAATTCTTTGGGGAAGATACCCAGCAGGGGATTAGCTGAGTCAAATGGGACTTCCAATCCCAGTTCTCTGAGGTATCTCCATACTGATTTCCACAGTGGTTGCACCAGTCTGCACTCCCACCAAACATAGAGCAGGGTTCCTCTTTCCCTACAACCCCAAAACATTTGCTAATTATTGATTTGTTGGTAGCAACCATTCTTTCTGGGCTGAGGTAGAATCTCAGTGTTGTTTTCATTTGCATCTCTCAAATGACCATGATTTGAACATTTTTTCTTATGTTTATTTGTTATTTCTGTTTCTTTGTCTAATTAATGTTGTTCAGTTCTGATGCCGTTTTTTTGCAATGGGTCTTTAAATTTGGGAGGTTTGACTTTTTAAAGTTTTTTATATATTCTAGAAAGTCAACCTTTGAGAAAGAGCAATGTTTTTCTTGGGACTTATGAACAGTTGTTTTTATATTTGTTTGCAAATTAGGCATGTTTTTAAAAATTACTTCTTTATCAAGAAATCCAAGACCCATGGTAGACTTAATTTTAAGTGTCAGTAAGCTTTACTAAAGGTTTTATATTCTTTTATCTTGTATCAAACTTAGAATCCTGCACTTGTGAGGCAGGCAGCAGCACCACTGCACTAAATACCTGGCCCTACTAAAGTTTTTCATTGTTTTGTTTAGTTATGTTTTGTTTGTACCAGGGATTGAACTCAGGACCTTGTGCTTGCGAGGAAAGCAGCAGCACCACTTAAAGTTTTTTACTGTTAATTGTAGTGTAAGAGATGAGTAGGAGTTGGAATCATTAACCATTTTATTCTCACTTTTGATAGGCATTGTGTATGTTATATAATATAATATAAGAGTAAAGGATAAAGGAATTTTTCTAAACTAATAATTAGCGATGAAATTTATTTTAGCACAACCTCAAAATAAACTGTCTGAAATATTAGATACTAGAATGTATAGTAGGTGAAATTCCAACAAATGTGCATCATGCAGATTTACTGATCATTTTTTGTATATATCCAACACTGTATTGTATTTGTGTGCACATATGTGTGCTCTTTCTAAAAATTTTACTACATGTTTATAGTACATAATGATTACATTCACTGTAGGAAATTGTTTTATATACATAGCACATCTCAATTATTTTCCCCTTTTCTCCATTCCCCTCTTACATTTCCACCCTCACACTCACTTGTTTATCCTATAAGACATTATATCGTTAATTACCATATGAAAAAGGTAGGCTAATAGGTCAAAGAACATATAAAACAAAAGAAATTTTGCTGAGTCTAGGTACACTTTTACATATATTGTCTGTGCAGGATTATAATCTCTCTCTCTCTCTCTCTCTCTCTCTCTCTCTCTTTCTCTCTCTCTCCCTATTATCTGGCTTCTATTTTTTTTATTTTGTATTATATATATTGTTTCTCCTATAAGAGAAACTGTGAAATACTTAAGCTTCTGTGTCTCCATTACTTTACTTAACATTATGTTCTCAAAGTGGATTAATTTTCCTATAAACAGAGGTATGCATACATCACTGTGGTTGATTTCTTTATCTCTTTAGGGAAGTTACCAAGAAGGCGAATACCTAGGTCAAATGGAGTTTCTATTTGTAGTTTTTTTTAGGAATGTTCATACTGATTTCCACAGGGGTTGTATCAATTTTTCTTTCATAATATCAAAAAGTATTTACAAACATATGTATATACACACTTCATATGTCATCATTGTATACATACTGCTAATTTTTTTTCTTTTTTTATTGAGTTTATTAGTACAATCTAGGTATACAATACAGTTGCATTCATTATTGGGATCCTGTACCTTTACATGATAGGTCTAAAATTAACAGTGCAACCAGTATAGTTACAGATCATCTGTATTTTGAGAGATGGTTAAATCCAATTTTCTGTACCATGTTATGATTGCAGCATGAAATAACTCCTAAAGATTGTATTGAAGGCTTTAACCCCAGTACAGCAATACTCAGAAGGGAAACATTTAGCTTGAGAGGCAACTGGATCATGATAACACTAATAAATCATTGTTGAGTTCACAGCTAAATTTGGTTTAGGACCTGGGGCTCAGCAATAGGTGACTGGGTTGCATTTGATGAGTGTACCCTTTGTCCAGCCCCTTCCTCTCTCTCAAGCTCACTGTCTGTACCCTGGCTACCACAAGATGAGTAGTGGTCCTCTGCTGTAGCATTTCTGTCTTGCTCATCATGGACTGAAACTTTGGAAGTGAAAATAAAGCTTCCTTCTCTCCTTCAGAAGTACATGTCACATAGTTCATCCAGGGAATGGAAAGCTGACATAAGTACCATAGTCTGTTTAGTTGCACCCATTTAATTTATATTTAAGATTTTTCCAATTTTGTGTTATTGCAAAAGTATTTTTGAAACTTTGAAGTGAATATATCTTATACTTGTAAAGCTATTCCAGTTTATTCTAGGAGTAAATTTTCAAAATCAATTAGTAAAAGCAATGCACATTTAGAATTTAAGTTAAATTTTAAAAGATTATATAACATATCGAAGGAATTTGTGAAAATGTTTATTTCCCATCACCTTCATAATAGTTGCATATTTGAAACTTGATTTGGTTTACAAATTCATTCAGAAGAAACTGCAATACATGGTACAGTCATAACATCTGAACATGGATAAACTATTCTTTCATATTTACTTGTCATTTAGATGATCTTCCTCTGCTTTAATTTTCATATGCCATCCACATTTTCTAAGGATTTATAAGAGGTTTCTATGGAATGTCAATATTGCCATGATATGTGTTGTATTATTTCAAAAATGTTATTCCTATTTTGTGAGGGGTTTCTTCAGAAGTTTTTAATTTCCAAATAACTGAGCTAATTTAATTTTCCTTTTATGAACTTTTTCTAGCCAAATTTTCTAATGATTTCAAGCTGCATCTTCTCATTTTTATTCTTTTTTAATTTAAATGTGAAGATTAATTTGTTTGAAATGTGAGCATGTATAAATGGGGCATGGTGGTGTCTAAGGGGGATAGGTAGGAATCTAGGTGAGTATAGAAAATATTTCTACATTATGATTGTCAAGAAGGATATTGTAGTTTTATCTTAAAACTTGGTTGGGGGATATCAATAAAAAGCTCAAGAACAACAACATTTTAGTCTTTTGGGAATGTAGGTTAATGAATTTCATCTACCTAGAAGGTTGGTGTAAGTCTTCCAAGATTACCACACTAGGTTCTGAAAGTGTGGAATTGAATTGTTTGCTTTTATGAAGAAATCATTTAATAAAAGATGTATATGAGGATTTATTTTCCCTAAAGAATTTGATTTTCAACTCAAACTGAAATTAATCAGATTTACCTGACTCACACAAATAAGATCAGACTTTACTCATCATTTCAGGATTATAAATTATCAACACTGCAAAATGCAAGTCAAAGTGCAAGACACTGAAAACTCTCTAGGTCCTTCCTTCTAACATGAAATTTGTTCCCTGGTCCATATTACAGAAAATTTCTAGATAAAGTTAATGGATTGTTATCACAGAGCAAGCAATATTTAGCTAATGGAATATTTTCATTTCCATATGTTAGCAAATGTAACATTTTGCAGAGTACCATGTTTCATAAATTCATAGATTCTAGAACAAGCAATCTTTGACTCAGGACATCCTATTAAGAACTACGTTCTTGCTAGTGACATTGACTGGAGGCATAGCATTAAGAAAATTCCATAGATAAAGGCCTTACCAAACATCATTAGCCTATTTACAATGTATTTGACATGTTGGCAAGGAAATTGCACCAATCCTATACTTTCTTTTCTTTACCGTAAGAACATAAATACACTGTTCCTAATACATTTTCATGAAAGAAAAATGTGCAAATAAAATTATACTGGATGTATGACAATGTGAAATAGGATAAAAAATAATTATCTAATACATAAATGTTGGTATTGACTATTTTTCAAATATTTGGAGATCTTTATCAACAAATTCATTTGGTTCAGTAATACTTATGTTACTGCAAACAATATATATTCATTCTTCTTTTCCAAGTATTGATTTGAAAGATAGACTAAGATATTGAAGAACTGGAAAAGCAGAAAGCTAAGTATAAGATTTGGGGGAAAAATTACTCTACCTATTGCTAACAGCAGTTGAAGGGCTTTATTTATTTATTTATTTTTAAATTTCCAACTGAACCTTAATAGCATCATTTTGACTTTGGTTATTATGGTGTCAGGTGCCTTGATTTCTCCTCTGCATTATAATTGCCACTAAAGAAATAGGAAGTGGTGAAGCATTATTATGCCTAATTTCCCTTGATTTTCTTCTTCAGAATTTATTTTTTCCTTTAAACCTTTGCTCCACATATTTTATTTGTGTTACTGCACAAGCTGTGGGACATAATAAGCAGCATTTTAGCACCATTCTGTTCTTTACTCATGGTGCATAAATCACAGCAGAGTTGCTAACAGCTTGTGACTGACAATCTTCCTTGATAGACAATCTGTGATCCTTTCAGCCTTTTACTAATAAGCTCATTAGGAGAGAATAGCTAGAAATTCTTCCTGGGATATAGCAATGAACCACAGTAAATTCAGTGCATGTTTGACCACTCAAACTTTAGAGAATCAATCTTTCTTCAATCAAAACTTTGTGAAGTCCTGCCGAATGTCTGCTGAAGGTTACTGATTTTTTTTAATAAAAGTTTGTCAGAAAAATCAAGGAAGCTATCTAGTTTAATATAAGTCAAGGAGAAATTCTTCTAAACCTTTTCTATTTTTAATTTAGGAGAATCAACATCAGAAAAATGTTTATCAAATGTTCAAAGTTGTCATAACTTTCAAATTAAAACTGAAAGACAGTACTAAGACATTCAGTAAGCAAAAGGGATCAGCATTTAAGTTTGATGAAAATGGTGGATAATTATTGTAGTTAAGCTTATCGTATAATGAATAAAGTTTTGCTGCAACTTACTATAATTATAATGAGATGAGATTAGCTATGTTAATAAGTTAATATTAATTTATTGAAAAATAAGAAATTTACCACCAATAGGTGTATCTTTTACAATTATATTCTAGTTTTTAAAAACTAGATTTTGTCTTCAAAACACAAGGAAAAATAAAAATTTAGTCACAACTTTATTATTGTACCAACGTAGTTAAAATCTATACCTGACACAATTATTTGCATTTATTTATTCATAATTTAAGATTATAGATACAGTATTAATAAAAGTTATGAGATAATAGTAAAAGATCTCCTCTTCCATTCATAATTCAAATCACTAGAAATTTAGGAAAATATAGATTGCAGAAAAAAAGTTATTACAGTAAAAATAATAGAACCAGAGAATGATTAGCAATTAATTGATTAGAACTTGAAATTAAAGGAGCTCTCTATGTGTTATTATATTCATAATTACATTCAATGAAATAGCTTTTTACTGTAATCTATACAGAGTGATCAAAATTAATTAATACTGATAACATGGAACAGTTACTAGATTTTATATATTCAAAGAAAATAAACATAAATAAAAGATAACTTCTTTGTATGTTGAAGTACTGAGAAACAGCCATATTTGACAAAATTCAACACCAATTCATGATAAAAACCCTGCAAGTAATTGGAATAGATAGGCTATAACTCAACTTAATAAAAACTATGTATGAAAAAGTAACAGCCAAAATCGTATTAAATGGCCAAAATTTGAAAACCTTTACATTAAAATCAGGAACAAGACAAGGATGCCCACTCTCACCACTCCTCTTTGACATAGTTCTGGAAACATTAGCCAGAACAATTAGACAAGAGAAAGCAAATAAAGTAATAAAGACAGGAAAGGAAGAAGTTAAACTGTCATTATTTGCTGATGATATGATACTCTACATTGACTATCCAAAAAACTCCACCATAAGATTTCTAGACTTAATTGACACTTTTAGCAGAGAGCAGGATACAAGGGCAACACCCCAAAATCAATAGCCTTCTTGTACATAAACAACAGACTCACTGAGAGAGAAATTATGGAAACAATTTCTTTCACAATAGCATCCAAAAAAATAAAGTATCTAGGAATCAACCAAACAAAAGAAGCAAAAGACCACTACAATAATAAAAGAGGATATAAGAAACTGGAAAGATATCCCCTGCTCCTAGGTAGGAAGAATCAACATAGTGAAAATGGCCATACTATCAAAACTGCTATACAGATTCAATGCAATGCCAATTGAAATTATAGCACTATATTTCACAGAACTAGAAAAAGAATCCAAAAATTCATTTGGAACCAGAAGAGACCTAGAATGGCAAAAGCCATCCTAGGCAACAGACACATGGCAGCGGGTATAACAATTCCCAATTTGAAACTATACTACAAAGACACTGTGATAAAAACAGCATGGTACTGGAAAATAAACAGATCTGAGGATCAGTGGAACAGACTGGAAGACACAAAAACAACCCCAGATGTACTCAGCTATGTCATCTTTGACAAAGGTGCTGACCATCCCCACTGGAGGAAAGATAGCCTCTTTAATAAATGGTGATAGAAAAGCTGGATCTCAATCTGCCAAAGATTAAAATTAAACCCTTTTCTTTCACCATGCACTAAATTAAAATCCAAGTTAGTTAAAGATCTAAATATTAAAACAGAAATACTAAAATTGCTGGAAGATAAGTTAGGCAGAACTCTTGAAGACATTGACATAGGAAAATATTTTATGAACAAATCCTCAGTAGCATGGGAACTAGCAGAAAGAATCAACAACTGAGATCTCATCTTATTAAAAAAAGTTTCTGCACTGCAAAAGAAACTATCAACAGAACTAAGAGACAACCTACAATGTGGGAAAAATATTTTACCAGCTGTTCCTCAGACAAAGGACTATTAACTAGAATATATTAAGAACTCAAAACAATCAGTCCCCCCAAATATAAAGACCCGATTCAGACATGGGCATCTGAAATGAACAGACATTTCTAAGACAAAGAAGTAAAGGCAGCAAGTAAACATATGAAAAATGTTCCACATCACTGGTCATTTGAGAGATGCAGATGAAAACAACACTGAGATTCCACCTCACCCCACAAAGAATGGCTGCTATCAAGAAATCAACCAATAACAAATGTTGGCGTGGTTGTGGGGAGAAAGGAACCCTTCTCCATTGTTGGTGGAACTGAAGACTGGTGCAACCACTATGGAAATCAATATGAAGATATCTCAAAGAGCTGGGATTACAGGTTCCATTTGACCCAGCCATCCCTCTGCTTGGTATCATTCCAAAATAATTAAAAGAATCATATCATAGTGATATATGTGCACCTATGTTTATAGCAGCACATTTGTAAAACTAAAATTTGGAAACAGCCCATTTGCCCATCAGTTGGAAACTAGGTAAAGAAGATTTGGTTTTTCTATAAAATGGAATACTACTCAGCCATAAAGAATGAGAAATTAGAGTCACTCATAGGAAAATGGATACATATTGAGGATGCACTCCTAATGAAATAAATAAGTCATACATGTGTAAATACCGAATAGTTTCTCTGTTGTGAATAAACTATAATAGTACATAAGATCCTAATGAGATTACTGACAACATGAAATAGGAAGAAAGGAGCTAAAGTTGTAGGGAAAGTGGGAAGCATATGGGAAAGGTAATAAGAGAAAGGAAAAAATAGGAGAAAATGAAAAAATGGGAAAAAAGTTTTTGTAAACAGAGAGGGGAGGTGGGGGTGAAGGGAGGGAAGGGACAAGGGGAAAAATGACACCCAAGACCTGTCATGTAAAGGTACAAGATCCCAATAATGAATTTAACTGTACTGTATTCCTAAAATTTACCAATAAACTCAATTAAAAAAGAAAAAAAGAAAAAGGAAAACAGCCTCTTAAACTGGGTGCATGCCTGTAATCCCAGCTTTTGAGAGACTGAGGAAGGAGAATTGCCACAAGTTGGAGGACAGCCTGGGCTACACAGTGACTCAGGATCAGTCTAAAGTACATAGCAAAACCCCTCCTCAAAATAACAATGAGAACAAAGACAACCACACAAGCAGCCAAAAAATATTAAAATCTCTTTTTGAAATAAAACTAGCAAATGCAAATATACTGCTATATTAGGGCACCAACTTGTGAGCAATGTTCCAATTTTATATATTTCAAAAATAATCATTTTAGAAATGAAAAACAATATTTTATTAAAACTAGAGATATTATATTTTACTGCTTTTGAAAGCAATCAATTGAAGTTTATCATTGAAATTTTTCTTCGCATCATTCATACAAGTGGAAATATATCCAACAGAAATTCTTTGCAAGTTGGAATTAATAACTGGAAAAATACTTTCTAAACACAGGATTACATTATCAAGAAAATCTGTCTTCATCATGTCAATATTCTGTGATATCTGCTCTGCATTTAACTTGGCCTGAATTCTATCCAGGTTGTATACGATATTTAAACATATCTTTAGTCGCTTGGCTTCAGCAAGATTATCTGCAAAAAAAAAAGGAAACATTATTAAATTCCAATAAATTTCTGGGTTACAAATCACAAAAGAGATTGCTCATTCCCTTTCTTTTTTTATATTCTCCTGAGGACCACATTGACCAACTAATAGCTAAGTCATTATTATTGAAAATAATTTCAAGACATCTTATGGCATAATAAGTATAGTCTAAAATTCCATTTAGAAAAACATTATTTTTCAGCACATAATTTAAAAAAATTATTTCACTATAATTCTAATTAATTAAGCAGTAGAAAATTTCAAGGTCATTGAATGTGTTAGGTATAAATGTGGTAGTTACAAAGTCCTTGGAGTTCACATACAACCAATCGTATGCAAGTTGTTTTAAAGTGATAACTACCTGTAAAAATAAACTTAATTTACTCAAAAACTAGGAATAAAGATAAAATGAAAATCAACACAATTATATTTTTATGAGTTATTACTACATTGAGTCATTCGATGCTTATTGTTGAATTTGAATTTAATACTTTGGGGCCCATAAATGGATATGCTATTATTTTGAGAGTGAAAGTGAACACATATAATCTAGTAGCATCAACAAACCTGTAAGACATGGAAAAAATACATAAAAACATTTGGATAGGCACTTTCCATGTACAAACTAACATCATATAATGGATAACATCCCTGCCTATCTTATTCTGAAAGCACTCTTACCTAAATTTGTAGTGTAAGGGAAGATAAAGATGAATCCATTTGAGATATATCCCTCTTTCCCTTAAAATCCTGGCAATACAAATAAAAATAAGTCAGAATTTACTTCCAACAAGTAAATGCCCATACAATTCCTATTCATATATTTTTGCATTCTATGAAACATACATAGACTCTAGAACTATCTCTGGAAATAGACTAAGGACAGGTATTGGATATTTAGTTGTTACATGGAAAACATAAAGTACTAATTTTAAATATCAGGATCAAAATTTGTATAGCAAAGGGATCAGTGCAAATAAATGACTATGGAAAAACTAGGCATAATATTAACACATCCATAGATGGGCCTTAAATAAACATAGAGTGTGTGTGAGTAGATATCATAGATTAAACACATTATTCTTTTCTTCCCACATACTTTTAAAACAATTGATATTAGTAGAAATGAAGTAATTTGAGGAAAGAACATAAAGCAGTAGATTTTTCTGCTACTGATCACCTTGATAAAGTGTGTGATTAGAGGTACACAAAAGGATGCTGACATCCCAGTAAGAAATAATTAATTCTAAAATGAATGCTGCCTCACTTCTACTAAAAAAGTAAGAAAAGCAATCTTTGAAATGGTGAAAAATTTTCAAAGTAATTTATGTCTGTACCATGATAAAGCTAAACAATATGTAAGAGTAAGAAAATAGATCAGATGAGGTAAATTTCAACATTTTAAACTACTGCTACTACTACTAAATAGAAAAATGAATAATTAAAATAATCAATAAAAACTTACACAATATATCTTTTAAAAGCCTAATAGAATTTTAGAAGTGAAAACTATATTGAATGAAATGAAAAATACAAGGAATAAAGTACATGATAGAAGAAACACTGTTGTGTAAAAGATTAATCAATCTGAAGACAAATGTTAATTAAACCTACAAGTATTTTAGCTACAGCACATGGTATAATCATGTTGGAAATAAAAGGTGAAATGTGATCATTTAAGTGTAATTAAGCCAGTCTGCAAACACAGGAACAGGATTAATAAAGAGGTGGGTATTTAACCCTACACATTAAATGGATGAGCAACATGATAGTTGAATTATATCTCAATAAATTTGTTTTACAGAAGAATAAGACAGAAATGATTATTTCCCACTGAGAGAATTTGTACAATCATTCTGTCAGAAGGGAAACATTAAACATTTTCAGGAAATGATTTCATGATTTTTTTTTTTTTTTTGGCTACAATCGCACACCTGGCTATAACAGTCATCAGATGTATAGAAAATGGAAGGTCAAATGATATTTCTAAAGATGCTACAAATATTTTAAAAATAATAAAGAAACAGGAAATTTTATGACAAGTTAAATGAAAGGGACAAATTTTCTGAATATAATTTCTAACCCACTCTGATGAAGAATAAATAGATAACTTCAATAGTCTAATGAAATTTAATATGTACTAAATAACTATACCTCACCAGAATACCTTCACTGGTGGAATCTACCAAATTTATTAAAAGGTGAAAATACCAATCCTAGAATCTCTTCTGGAAAATTGTAAAGAGTGAATACATTCAGTCAGGCTTCATAAGCCCTGTATTGCTCAAGTGAGACAACATTTCAAGAAATTAACACTACAAATAAATTCTTATCATGAATATTGATAAAAATTTCAAAAAATTGATTGAAGTAGCCTAAAATAATTGACTATTCAAATGGATTTATGTGATAGAAAAAGGCAATCCACAAACTAGGTCAAAATATTTTAAATATTTTGAAAAATTTGTACATATATTTGTTCTATAGCCCAGCAATTCCACATATTTCACATCTACACAAAGAAGTGAAAACAGGATACCAGACAGAGTTCTACGTGAGTATTCATAGGGCCATTATTCATAGCGCTGTATTATAAAACTATAAAATTATAAACAAGATACATGTTTTTTTAACAGATGCATGGATAACAAAATATGACACATCTTGGGGAAGGAATATAAATAAACAAAAAAAGGAATGAATGATTGGTACATGGTATAACATAGATGAACTTCTGCTTTTATTTTAGCCAGCAAATGATAAAGAGCCCTAAGAACATTTTAGCTACAATGCCTAGTGTAATGATGCTGCAAAGAAATTAAAATAAAATTATACTATCGACAACCAATGCTTTGCACACAAAATACGCAACTCAGAATATGAGACTCCACTTGCAAAAGGCACTTAAATGCAGTTGCTGGTAAAATGAGCAACTATGGGATTCAAGATAGGGCCAAGTAGACATTTTATTTTGAATTTGTAAAGAATTTTAGGTCTCTGAACTCTTTATAGCCTAGAAAAGTAAAAGTACTGATTCTACTTTTGAGGGAGATGTAGTCAGAAGGCAAGGATTTTGAAAAATTTTTAATCTGCAAAATGGTGAATTTTGAATAGAGGTCTCAGTCCCTATAAATTATATTCAATGGAAACATAAGAAAATGATTATTGTAATTAAATTGTGAATTTATAAAATCAATGAAATTGTTTTGAATAGCACTTAAATAAGTTGCCATAAGAGTTAATTATCAGAATAATTGCCACTCAACAGATCATTCTCACCAATATTTGATGAGGTAATATTAAAATATAGAAAATATTTTCAAAATATTTATTCCTATACAGTATATGTATCCATGAAATGAAATTAATAGTGAAACTGTATTATTTTCCTTATTTTGACTATTTTCAGTCACTTACTTTCACTTTGCTAGGAAATATAGAGATTTATTCTTCACTAAAATCAATTATCTTTTGAAGTCTAGAATTTCATAACGATACTTTTAAAGGAATTAACAATCATATAAGCAATGTATATGGAAAACCTTGTACAATCCAACATTAGGTAGAAATCTTTGATTCAATCGGTTCCTTTTCTCTAATTGGAAGCCATTTAGTTTTTTGTGAACTATTAACACAGTGCCTGAATGCTGGCAGCTTAGTGCTACAAAATCATTAATTGCTATACCTTTACTCTTACAAATATCCTGAGTTAGGGCCAGGGATTTAGCTCCGTGGCACTGCACCTGCCTAGCAAGTGCAAGGTTCCGAGTTTGATCCCTGGTACTAAAAACAAACAAATAAACAAACAAACAAAGCAAATAGCCTGAGTTACAAAAAGGTATCTTCTCTGGATTGCCTCATCTGTTGCCTGGAACCCTTCCTATACCAGAATTGGGGTCTTTTTCTCCCCTCAATGAAAATGGACTATGCCCTGATGCATGACACCACTTTTAAGATATACCAATGTGACAGGAAAATGACTAGCTTAATGCTTTTTTTTTTATTTCGAATTGTACAGGAGTTTAAACTAATATGTTTACTTCAAAAATAAATTACAGATAGCAAAAACTGGATGGAAAAAAATGCCCATGTGCTTTTAATATGTGCTTTCCTGTTGGGAAGCAATAGCTTAAGAAGTTACTGTTTGTTCCTGTGGCTAGAGTGATGTAAACAGCTTGGAACCCTGCAGTGGCTCTGTGGTGACTGGACATACTTTAAAATTACTGGACAATCTACCCCTGGGGGCCAAAGATAGTAGGGAAGCAAGAAGTGCTTGTTTCATTTCTATTTCCTTGTCACCTTGGCCATTCTGCAATGCCTTTTGTGAGATTAGAGTAAGATTATCTATTGACCAAACTATTTTTGTTTAGTTTCTTAAATCATTTTTAACCAAGAACTTTAAATTGTTGCTTTCTAAGTGATTTGTTGTATTTGAAATATTTGTTTGAGAACACTTTAAAAACATCTAGAAATATTATTTTTAGTATTTCTCAGATAACCCTGCCTTTTAGTGAGCTATACAAATATAATTTTTTTTCTCTTTATTAAAAACACACCTTTGTTTCCCACTTATGTACATTAGCTATTTTCCTGTTTACTCTGCTACAGGCTCTCACTAGTTGCCAAGAAACTGCCATTTGGCTTTGGATGGCCCACTTCTGTCTGTATTTCACAGTTTCTTTGTAGTGACTGCCCAACTGTCCACATAACAAATCTGTGCTAGGAAAAGTGCTAAAGAAACTAGTCCCTCTTGCAAGCCTGTCATACCTCCTCCTTTAAGCCTTCTGTGCCTTCTTTCGCAGTCCATTTGTCACCAGAGGCAAAGGGATCCAGATAAGAAGTGAGAAGCCCCATGGAGAAGACCCTAAGGAGAGGAGATTCTTTGCTACTTTCTGTTTACCTTCACACAACCACACCTGCATTTAAGAATCTTTGATGTGTAAGCCACTGAGATTTGAAAGTTCTTTTTATATCAGTTAGCCTATTCTACAAATGTGTCTATTGTCATTTCCAGTTTAAAACCAAACAAGGGCTCTTACTGCCTTAACTAACGTGCTTACAACATGCAGTACCATAAAGTAGAAACTCATGTGTCAACTTGCACTTTAAATGATACCATGGGCAACAAGCTGCTATAATCAAATTTGAGCTATTACATTTCTGACTGCATTTACATAATATGAACCACATGGGGTGGAGAGGTTATATCTGGAGCAGGGGAGGATGATTAGATTTTTAAAACAAATTGCACATAGAATGTATAATCAGGATTGGGTTGGCTCATAGAACAAGAAAGTCTTTCCTGCTAGGTTTCTTCGCTAGAAATCTGAAGACAGGTGAACTTTCTATGGACCTTGCCATCCTCCTGGAACAACGTACTCTTTTTATTTTCTAATATCATATGATTTTATAATATATTAGTTTTCATTTAAAATGCATGACTCTTTCATAAAATGTATAACTGACAGTAATTTTCCCCATACCCTAAAACGCAATAGCAGATCTATCTATTTATTTATTTATTTATGGTACCAGGGATTGAACTTGGGTCCTTGTGCGCCGAATCCCTGAGCTAAATCCCTGAGCTAAATCCCCGGTCCCATGCAAATACATTTTAGATGAACATATACACTAATCTGTGTTTCAGATTAAAAGCTACTGGAGTTTGTTTTGTAAAGAGGAACTATTGCGAAAAAGCACTCTGGACAAAGAATGTTCACATGTATAGACACGTCCATACACGTAAATAATCACCACCAGTGACCCTGACCCTCGGCTTGTTGGCTTAGCTCTGAGGAGATCTTTTTGGAAATCTGTTTTTCTGCACTATTTTCTCTTTTACTAATTAAAAGCACCAACATGCACCTAAGGCACAGAAGGACATAGAAGAGGTGTTTCTTTGGCTCTCTAATGCCCTGTGCACCACAATTAAGAAAAAAGCAAAATGATTTGTTAAATCTCCAGTTTGTCCTTTATAGCATTGATTTCCAATATTTTTTTATTATGCATTGCTCCCAATAGCTAATGGCGAGGGCTCATGTTTTGTTATTAATTCCTCAGCTTTCATTATTTCGGAGATTTATGATCTACCAAAATGTATTTACCATCTGCTTTGGGAGCGGTTCCTCTGCAGGATTTTGGAGCTGAGAGGGAAGCCGAGGCCTTTTCTTCCGGAAGCAGCTTTTGTTCTGCTGGGGCTGACTAAGCGGATGCGTTTCCAAAGGCTGAGTGCCGAGTATGGCGTAGTTGTACACTTTTATACAAATTTTGTGTCTTTTCCTCCTTTATATGGGTATACACTAACACTTTACAGTTTGGTTGAGTAGGCCTTAACTTTCTACATGGTAAAAAGTTCCTTCCTCGAGAGGTTGGGAGGCTCCTAACACAGTTCCAGTTTAGGAAAAACCTTGTCCTAGCTCTGACAGGGACTGTGGTGCCAGAACTGTCTCTGGCAGTTTCAAAGTCCATGCATTATAGTTCTGCTCAAGCTTGTGATGTAGAAAACTGCAACCTCAAAGTAGGGAAAACATTGCTTTTTTTCAAATCCATCAGAGAGCTAAGTTCACACATTCAACCAAATTTTAAAAGTAATAAGCCACTCCAGAGAGACGGGTCACAGAAAATTATTTCACCTTGGCAGAGCACTGGTGAGGGAATTGGCAACCATGAGACCAAGAATTGGTCTTATTTATGAAAAGAATTGAGTGCAATTTTAGTAAATTTGTAAAGGCCACATGTAGATGAGAATACAACTTGATCCTTGGAGTTCCAGCCAGGGGGAGGGTTTGCACACTGAGCATTCTTTCCCTGGTCTTCCCTCTGGTTATCCTCAGAAAGCTGTGGTGAAGGTAGGTTATCATGGAAGCAAAAACCAGCAAAAATATAAATATAATTCTGATATTCTGCAACAATTGGATCTGATTGAGATTTTTAAAGCATAGCCACAGCAGGATATGTATTTTCAGTCTAAATGGAGCACTCGCCATGATCCATAGTATTTGGGGATAGACAAGTCTTAATGAATTGAAAATATTACAAAGGGTGCTGCTGGGCAACAATAGCATAAAGCTATAAACTGAAAGCAGAATAGTACTTTGTATTTTCTAGTTCTTAGGAAACTAAGGATATTACTGAACCTATGACTCAAGAAAAACTGAGGAAAATAAAAACAATAAAAACAATAAAAAGAAAATCATTGTATATCAAAATATGTGAACTATACTTCAAGTACCAGATACAGATACAGATACAGATATAGATATAGATGTAGATATGTATTTTCCAACTTTAAATTCCTCTCTTGGAAGAAAATGAAAAGAATTAAATTCTCTATTTATGATATAAGCTTGAAGTGCAAGAAATTAGTGATAGAAAGCACCTTAGATCCAAAAAAGGAAGGGTGTGGTGGATAGAATATTTTAAAAAAATGTGTCCTATGCCACTCTATAAGGCAGTCCTTCTTGAGTAGGGGCTGCACATATAATTTGCTTTTTAAATCGTAGAATACAGAGAAGATAGTGGAGTATAACTAATGTGGTTATTTTATCCTATTAGACAAAAATGAAATGTTTTGCAGCTGTGATTAAGGCTTCTCATCACCTACTTTTAGCTTAACCAAAGGACAGATTATCATGTATGATCTGACTAAATCAGGTAAACCTTTAAAGAATGTCCAGCATCCCA
The DNA here is from genome assembly GCF_012274545.1 of Fukomys damarensis. Classification (NCBI taxonomy): domain Eukaryota; kingdom Metazoa; phylum Chordata; class Mammalia; order Rodentia; family Bathyergidae; genus Fukomys; species Fukomys damarensis. The sequence continues at coordinate 20,924,872 of NW_022900942.1, forward strand.
GACAATCTGTCCTTTCCACCTTGACAAAGCAAGCATCCAGACTGTGAGCTGATTAAAGGACAGGATGGCGTCTAATTGGGAAACACTTCATTCCCACAGTTACAGAACCGGGGAGATCTTACAATACTGTGAGTAACTTTGGAAAAGGATTCCTAAGTACAGAGAAAAGAAACCGCCAAGTATAATTCTAGTTTCCAGTTTTAAGATATTCTGAACTTAGGATTAACTGAGCTCTACACATTTCTTGAAACTCAGAAACAGCAAAATAATAAATCCATATCCTTTTCAACTGCTACTAAATTAATTGAGAAGCATGGGATTTATAAAGTAAATAAATGAAACCAAAAAGTGGCTTGAAAATATCAATACATTTGATAAACTATTAAACAGACTAATTAATAACGGTTACAAATTAAAAATAACTCATAAAAAATCAGAATATCAATGCACATTCTCCAATAAAGGAAAATAAGGCCATATCAGTATTTTTTCTGCAAATAAATTTGAAACTTAGAAAAAGACAAATCAGTGAGTTGCAATTAATAACATTTTACTCAGAAATACAGTGAGTAGTTTTCTATTCATTATGTACATTGAATGGGTAGTTTATTTTCTTCCACAAAGAAAACCCCAGATCAAACTAATTTCTAAGGTGAAATCAATCACTTTTAGAGAAACAATGGTGAAACTTACACAAAAGTCCTTCAAATGTTTGAACAGGGTAAAACATGTCCCTATTAAGTCTTACAGAATCATCCTGATATCTAATTATACAAAAATCACAGACAAGCAGTTAAACATTTATAATGTCTTCATGAAAGTATATGCAAATATCCTTAAAAGGGTATTGTGTGTGTATATGTGTGTGTGTGTGCACATGCACATGTGATTAGATGGATGTACATGTTTATGTACATAAAACAAAAGTTTATGAGAGAAATGTAAGATTCACTTAATATGTGAAAATTAATCAATGCAATTTACCATATCAACATATTAGAAAAGAAAAATTATATTCTCTTTTCGAAACTTGCAAAAAGTATTTAAATAATTTAACATACTTTCAGGATAAAAATTATCAGCAATAATGAGTAGAAGAAATTACCTCAACATAATAAAATATGAAATGTTGAACTAGGGCAAGCTTTTCCATTCCAATCAGGAACAAAGCAAGTATACTCTTTTCCTCAGCCCAGCATTGAAATTGTAGATAAGATAATTAGATAAGAAAGAAAATATGCTACATCCAAATCAGAAAGGAAAATATCTCTATTAGCAAGTGATGTGATTTTATATAGAAATCACTGAGAAATCCCAAAATAAAAAAAAAATCTGCTAGAACTAGTAAATAATTCCAGTACAGTTTCAGGTTAAAAAAAAACAAACAGATTATAAAAAACCAATAGCATCTCTATGCAGTATGCAGATCTATCTGCAAATGAAATCCAAAAAGTACTATCATTTGCACTAGCACCAAAAATAGTGAAACTTTTAGGGATAAAATTAATGAAGTCAAAGAATAGCATAAGAAAACTCAAAAACTATAATAATATAAAAGAAAGTAGTCAAAAATAAAAGGGAAAAAATCCTATGTTCATGATAAAAATACTTGAAAGTATTAAAATATCCACAGCAGCCAAAGTGATCTATAGATTCAAGAAAATTCCTATCAAAATCACAATGCCGTTATTCATTAAAAGTAATTCACTTTGAGGGCTGAGAATTTTGCTCAGTAGCAATGCATCCATCTCACAATTGCAAGGTCCTGAGTTAGAACCCCAGTTAAAAAAAAAAAAATCACAAGAGAACCTTAAATAGCTAAAATAATTTTCAAGAAGAACAGTACTGCTGGAGGTACCACAGCTTTTATTTTAAGATATATGACAGTACTACTGCAATTGGAGTAGTATGGCAGTGGCAAAAAGATAGACATTAATCTCAAGGAAACAGAATAAATAACCCCAAGATAAATTCTTTTGTACTTAGTTTATCTTCTGCAAGAGGCAAGAATGCACAAAAGAGAAGAAACAAAAGAAAGAAAACAAATGAAAGAAAAGGGAGGGAGGGAGGGAGGTAGAGGCAAAGCGAGCAAGTAACACAGAAAGAGTGGAGGTAGAGAAAGGGCATTTGGGATGGATGGAGTGAGATGGGATGGAAAAAAGAAAAAAACAAAAGGAAAAGAAAGACTTGATTTAAACATAAAAATGGATCAAAGGCTTAAATATAACATTCATAACTGTAAAACTCCTGGAAGAAATAGGAACTATGACACTGATTTCAGCAATAATTTCATGGATATGACACCAAATGCATAGTTGACAAACGCAGAATTAGACAAGTGATTATATCAAATCAGAAAACTCTGCATTGCAAAGGAATTCATCAACATGGTAAATGTATGGAGGTGGAGAAAATATTTGCAAACCATATAGCCAATAGGAATTAATAACCAAAATTTATGAGGCATGCCTAAAATTTAATAGCAAAAGCAAACTTCACAAAATTTTAAAATTGAATGAAGTCCTGAATAGTCTTTTTTTTTTTTTCTGTAAAAGTAGTACTTATGGTCAGCAGGTCTATATGTTCATATGCAAACAGTGCAATATTGCTCTGCTTTCAAATATAGGGGAATTCAACAACTCAGGTGAACTTAAAAAAAAAAACCAGCCATGAACCAGCAAGTGCTAAATAATTCCACTTATTTAAATCTTTAAAATAGTCAAACTCAAGGGGAAAGTGATGATTGGCAAGATTAGAAGGAAGGAAAAGAAAGAATTGTCATTAGCAGATATAACAATTTAGTTATGCATGAATTCAACTAGAAAGTATATAATATATTTTCTATGTATAATAATATTGTACTGCATATAATATTTAAGAATCTGCTAAGGTAGTCAATCCTGATGACCATTCTTACCCTCCAAGAAAAAACTGTTATTATAATTATAAAAATTATTTTAGCTATTAATGATCTTTTGTGATTCCATGTGAATTATTTTATATCATTTTATAATAAAATAAATAAGATATAATTGATATGCAATAGAAAACAAAAACATAAAAAATAAGTCAAAAGCCTAAGTCAGGCCCACATAAAGTCCTTGTGAATGTCACAGACCCATAGTAGACTAGAGGAAATATACAGATGAAGGAAATGTCTGCAGTTTAGCAATAGAATTGACTTTAAAATTATGTTTGTTAACCATGTTGTAGCCTCCGTAAATTCAATTTCTCATTAATTTGTACTGAGATCCACTTACAGGTAAAGTTAACTTATTCCACAGTGAAATTTGGTGTCTTCCATTGAAGTGACATGTGCAGATGATCACTTGGAAAGAAACTACTAGGGAAGGAAAAGCCTTAATATTTTGAATCTGGAGTCAATGACTAGGTCAGATGTTGTTTTTTACTTATTCCCAGAGCTCACACACTAAGTCTTTGAGGGCCTGGTAGAGAAACTAGCAATGGTATAGGGAACATCAGAGAGTTTTCACAAGAATATATTTGAGGCAGGTCCTCGTTAGGGTCACTGAAAGAGGTGAGAGAATGGACTGAAAGACAACCTCTGCAGCAGTAAGAAGGGAACACAGTAAGAATGTTTTCCAATGTGAAATTTTGCAGCATGTGAAAATAGGAGTACTGATCGTGTCTGAGATGAACGTGTGTGGTAATGGTAGTGGATGAAGACAAAATTTCAGAAGTAGATTGTAAAGAGCTAAGATTTACAGGCAAGTCCAAAATATTGGATGTTATGCTGAAGACAGTGGAGAACTATGAGCTATTGTGAGTTGCTAGGTGATTTTGTCACTTCACCTCTTGGAAAGGAAAACCATTTCACAATACAGTATCAGTAGTGAACTGTGGTCTTTGTCGTGCAATAGGGCAGTGTTCAAACCCATTAGTGAATGCTGTTCTCTTGAGTCAGGAAAGCGCACTTCTAATTTGATGACTCATGTTATTCTTCATGTTTGCTAATAGTTTAGGCGCATTTGTATTTTAACATACACCAGGAAGAGATATATGGTTGAAATAATTAAATAATTCCAAATAAGGCAAATAAAAATATCCCCTAAATGTCTGGGGGAAGTGTATAATTCATTACTGTTAAGTATACTGTTCAGTATAATTCATTACTAGTATGTATATTTAATATTTATAAGAGAGACCTCCAGAGGCTCATCTTGAAAAATTGAAATTCTACGTTCCCTAAACAAAAACTCCTTTTTACTCTTCCTCCAGTCTTGGATAATCATCTTTGTACTTTCTGTTACTACAAGCTGAGTTGAGGTACTTTATATATCTCATGTAAGTGGTATCATTCAGATTTGATTTTGTGTGCATTTATCATTTCTACAAAAAATTCATATTTGCTAATTTTATTAATGCAGGACATCCCATTTTCATTGATTTTAGCTATCCAACAAAACAGACTGACTTGATCCCAGATTGAAAGAAATATTTATCTTCAAAGTAAACTTTCAATTCCATTAAGTTTACATTAAAGTAGACATGAAATCTGTAGGGAATTATAAGTTCTAAGAGACACAATAGTGACAACATTATAAATCTGAGAAGTATGTTAAAATTAGGAGCCAGACAAGAAAAAGCATTGCAAGGAGAGATAAGATGAAAGCCCAGTGGCCTGGGAGTCCCAGAAGAATTTCTCTGGGATATCTCATAAAAATATATTTATATTACAATATTTTTTCATATTATACTGAATCCTCTTGTCTTCATTTAATTATTTAATTGATAAATAAATTTTCCTTATATTGAAATTGTAGTGACATCTATTGTTTCATGCAAGTAAAGCTTAGGAGCATTTCATCAGCACATCCTTTCAGTTCACCCTATTATTTTTCTTAAGTTGGAAAATTGTTGGAAGAATGACAGATACTATAATATTACGAGCACTTTGCAAACCTTATTTAGAGACGAGCAGCCATAGTGATGGAATAGTAATACCACTTGTGCATTATTTTTTATACATTGAAATATGATTAAAAGCATAATTCAAATATGCTACAGGTTTTGAAGCTGAAAATAATACTTAAAGTGACCTAACCTTATTACTTACAAATAGATCTAGAACAGAAACTTACTTGAGTATTTTAATCAACACTCATATTCCTTGCAATTCTGTGTTCAGGAGATCAGGTATGAAGTCGAATACACAGTATCTGTAAATGAGGGTGCAGTTGTCAATCTAGCTTTGTTACCTGCACAAGAAGTTGAAATAGTCTCCTGTTCTTTCAGTCCTTCTCATGCATCACTGGGGAATTGAACCCGACCATGTATCTGAGGGTTTCTTGGGAATTTCTTGCAGATTGGCTCGGAATTCAGCATAGATATTAATCTCTGGGGAATATGGCAGGCAGATGAACTTGAACACTACTCTAATTAAATCCCTGGGGAATCTTAATTACGATGAGGTATACTGCTCTCTTCTTTTGGGAATTTGCATATATATTCATTATTACAGGCATTTTATGATGCAAAGACCTATACATAAAATACGATTTTCCTTGGCATCTCATAATCTCCCCAGAGAATATCTCAAGAATGAAGCTGTGAAAAGTGTAAGCAAGACCTCTAATATTATATTCCTGAAATCTCAACTAGTACATGTCTTACTGTAAATCTTGAATGTGGTTTTGGGTCAGTGCAGTTAAATGTCCTTCTTTTAGACCCTGGACTATTGGTGGTATGAATAAGAAAAAAAAGAAAGTAGCAAAGACATATTTAAAAGATGAAGCCTTTATTTGAGACACTGTTACTAAATAACTATGCCATCTTAGGCAAGATATTTAAACCTTTTGAAACTTAGATTTTTAATAAAATTTTATTTGTAAAATGTAAGCATTTACACAAATTTTCAGAGACATACTTATAAAATGTACTGCTCTGCACATGGTGTTTCTAAAGATAGTCAGGTTCCCTTTCCTGTTTGGAATCAAGATAAAGCAATGTAAGGCTCTTAGGATTTTAGTGCTCATTGACCTCAGATTCATTCCTTAACTGCCCTCTTCTCTGCTCTGTAAGACAGGGAGGCAGATCAGCACAGGCTCCAGCCCCTAATAAGGTGCGGAGTGTTCAGCTCGTTTATTTTAGCACTGTGATGATTCTGATTTAAGCTGTCCTCCAAAGGCTCATGTGTTGAATGAGGACTGGTGCACAAGGCAGCAGTGTTCTGATGTGAGTAGATCGGGAGGGATCCAATTTCATTGTTGCTTAATCCATTGACGGGGTCAAGACTGAATGAACTATTGGAGATGCTGGAAACTGTAGGAGGTGGAGACTAGTTGGGAGTAGGTAACTGAGGGTGTATCTTGGAAAGGTATATTATGTTTTTTCACCTCTCCTTTTGTTCTCTGCCTCCTCTCTGCTATGAGGTGAGCAGTTTTCACTATTACATCTTTCTGCAGTGGTCTACATCATGACAGACCTGGAAAGAGTGGAGTCAGATCACCACGGGCTGAAACCTCTGAAATCATTAGCCAAAATAAAACTTTTAATATTGAGATTATTTACCCAGGTATTTTTTCACTGTAATTAAAAGTTGTCAAAGAGGCAGGTAAATAGACAGCTAGATAACCAGTGCTACATATTTTCCTATAATATCTTTGATTCTCTCGGATGGATTTTCCCATATAATTCTTTGATTTTTAAAACTTTTAATTAATGGTATTTTCATATTTCTTAGTCTTAAGAATTGTTTAGAATCATAGCTTCAGTTTCTAGAGTGTCAAATGTATCTATATACGGTGACACGGTTTTATTGATCTCTAGTATTTTATAAGTATTGTATTTAAAATTACTGATCCTTCATGTTCTAACTTACAGAAATTTTGTTTTATTTTTGGTACTGGGAATCAAACTCAGGACCTTGAGCTTGCAAGGCAGATAGTGGTACCACTGAGCTAAATTCCCAGTTCATACAAAAATTTTTGTGAGTGTCTTGTTAACAGTTATAAAGCATGTTTAAAATGTGACACAAGGGCCAGGGATTTAGCTCAATGGTTCAGTGGAGTTCCTTGCAAGTGCAAGGACCTGAGTTCAATCCCCAGTAACCACCCCCCAAAAGATGTGACATAAACATATAAAGGCATGTTAGACATGAAGGTAAATATTTGTTTTGGGGGAGAGAAATTAAACTTTTAAATTTTAGTTTTTATGCTTATTTCTTCTTTCATTGCTTTTTAAAAAAAATTGTTATACTCTTGTATGTATAAATATGTATAACTCACATCTTTGTTGAGAATTGTACCCTTTAGCTTTATGTATTCTCCTTTACTCTTATCATACTCATTTGGTATGAATCTGGACTTCTCTTTTATGTATTTGCTATTTTACTATTTGGGGGGGTTCATTTGTTTGTTTGTTTTTTGATACTGAGGCTTGAACTCTGGAACTTTGGCTTGTATGGCAGATGCGGCACCACTGAGCTAAATCCTTTGCCTACTATGTTTCTGTCATTTCTTTTTAAAGAAACATTTAATCACTCACCTCAGACATGCCTATTGCATTCTTGTATATTCATCATATTAGATCATGCCTGAAGATTTTCAGTTTTTCCTTAATATTTTAGTTAATGCCACTCACTGACGATTGTTTCACGAACATTTTGTAATATGAATGTATGGGTAAGTATGCACATGCGTATATATTTCCAAATGCTTTCTATATGTGCATGTTTGTGTGCACAAAGTTGATAGGCTCTCTGGGTGGAAAAAGTGGAAATCAGAATTTAAAACTCAAATGGGATACAGGACTCACAGAGTCCTCTCCAGAAATGACTCATAAGCACCTTGGAGGTCAAAAGATTTTTCAGACTCTATATCTTCTCTGCTCATGAGTGGGAGACTACACATTAAAGTAAAAGATTTTGAAAATCTTTCCTCTAAAATCTCTAACACTGTTCTTGCCCCCACCAAAAGCACCTGTACACTCTGGAAAAAAAATCATTGATAAAATAAATACAGAAGTTGAAGAAGCATAAGAAAATAAAATGAAGGCTATAATTGGAATGCAAGTAAATTTACCTGACATTTAGGAACTTTGGATGCTGCATCACTAAAGAGTTTTCTACAGAGCAAATCAAGAAGTAAGGACTATAATGTGTGCAATGAAAATAATATCTGCAGCCAGGAATCAGATGATAATTTTGCCAAAGAGCTTCAAAAGGAAATTCAAGACAAAGAAATAGCAAATTGTGCTCTGTCACTACCATTGTCAAGTATGAAGAAAGGAGAAGCAAAGGATATGCAGAGGACTGCTAAATACAAATAAATAAATATCTTAAAGCAGGTCACACAAACAATAAACAGAAAAAAATGAAATGAAAATTTCCAGGCGCTGGTAGGAGGATCAAATGCTTTACTGAGAAGCATCACTCACAGGAAGAAAACAGTAAATCTAAAGAAAAAGTGGCTTATGAGAAGGATCCAGGACACATCAAACTGAATACAGGGGAAGGCAGGGAAAGACAAATTTATAGGTATTTCCTAAAGGAAATGCAGTGAAAGATGCCAGTGTAAATTTGATTATGATGCAAAGATAGAGAAAAAACTAAATGTGCAAGTTTTATTTACAGTGATATTATACTAGAGGTGAAAACTCTATTTGCATAATAAATATCCTGGCAGGCTTTATCATACCAGAACAAAATATTACCAGCAGGAAAAAAACATTACAAGCCTTCGTATGCTCCAACTGCTGAAACACAACAAGAGTTGGCTAAAATTTAAGATACTGCAAACAAATTACATAATAGACATAAAAATGAGTGGTTATACAAATGCCTGTTCAGACTGCACGAAGCTGATACTTTGGAGGTGTTGAGGGGATATTTTCATTCAAAGCAGTTAGTGGTGTCATTTCGATATGCTGTTTCTTTAAAGGGTGGTGAGAGGGACAGAATCTGGGGAGCAAAGGAGGGATGACCTAAGATACTGCAAACAAATTACATAATAGACATAAAAATGAGTGGTTATACAAATGCCTGTTCAGACTGCACGAAGCTGATACTTTGGAGGTGTTGAGGGGATATTTTCATTCAAAGCAGTTAGTGGTGTCATTTCGATATGCTGTTTCTTTAAAGGGTGGTGAGAGGGACAGAATCTGGGGAGCAAAGGAGGGATGACCTTTACTGAGGCACCCTCTGTGGGAGCAGGAGGCTATTGTGTGGGACAATTTGTTTACTTTGACATAAATGTTGTAATAATAAATTGCAGAAGTTCTTTCTGATGGGTTTAGTTTTCTCAATAAAATAGGATTTAAATTTAGCCCTAATGAGAGTGGGATAAAAGGTGGAGGAGTTTTTAGAATAGTATATTGAGAAGAAGAATGAAATAATAAAAAATAAAATTTGTTATACTTTTGGTAAAGGCCAAGAACTTTTTGAAAAAAATGCAGTATTTCAATATATTCAATTTTTTTGTTTTGTTTTGTTTTGGTTTTTGGTACCGGGGATGGAACTCGGGACCTTGTGCTTCTGAGGCAGGTGGTAGAACCACTGAGCTAAATCTCCAGCCCTCAGTGTATTCAGCTCTGGTGGATTGTTCTCAAATGTCTAGTTTCTATCTTGGCTCTCATTTTTCAGGGTAGTATATTTTTTTAAAAAAACAATCCTTTATAGAAATAATTTAATTCATGTAATTTTTTTCTTTTTTTCTGAAAATATCTTTAAATTCCAACCTCAAATTTCTGGAATACCGCAGATTGTAAGATCATCTAAATCTGCTTAAGAGGCGTGAGGGTTTCTGAGTCCCCCAGAACAATTGAAACTAAACCGTAGGTGAAGATAGAGGTAGCTGATTTGAACATCCTAGGAAACCTCTTCAAAGTCCCAACCCAAAATTCAGGGCTTTTACCAGGACAGCTACTCTTCATGACTAATTACTGAGGCACCCTCTGTGGGAGCAGGAGGCTATTGTGTGGGACAATTTGTTTACTTTGACATAAATGTTGTAATAATAAATTGCAGAAGTTCTTTCTGATGGGTTTAGTTTTCTCAATAAAATAGGATTTAAATTTAGCCCGAATGAGAGTGGGATAAAAGGTGGAGGAGTTTTTAGAATAGTATATTGAGAAGAAGAATGAAATAATAAAAAATAAAATTTGTTATACTTTTGGTAAAGGCCAAGAACTTTTTGAAAAAAATGCAGTATTTCAATATATTCAATTTTTTTGTTTTGTTTTGTTTTGGTTTTTGGTACCGGGGATGGAACTCGGGACCTTGTGCTTCTGAGGCAGGTGGTAGAACCACTGAGCTAAATCTCCAGCCCTCAGTGTATTCAGCTCTGGTGGATTGTTCTCAAATGTCTAGTTTCTATCTTGGCTCTCATTTTTCAGGGTAGTATATTTTTTTAAAAAAACAATCCTTTATAGAAATAATTTAATTCATGTAATTTTTTCTTTTTTTCTGAAAATATCTTTAAATTCCAACCTCAAATTTCTGGAATACCGCAGAATGTAAGATCATCTAAATCTGCTTAAGAGGCGTGAGGGTTTCTGAGTCCCCCAGAACAATTGAAACTAAACCGTAGGTGAAGATAGAGGTAGCTGATTTGAACATCCTAGGAAACCTCTTCAAAGTCCCAACCCAAAATTCAGGGCTTTTACCAGGACAGCTACTCTTCATGACTACGGGAATCATTTTGAGTACTTATTCCCTCATTACTCCAGGAAAAGCAGGGTTCCGAAAAAAATGAGAGCCCCAAATATTGTACCCACCCCTTCTCAGATCTTGCTTTTTTGAATTTTTTTTACTGTTTTTTAGGTTGCTTTATTGAGAGTTTTAATCCAAATTAGATATTCTGGTATTCTAAATGAATGATGGTGAAAGCTTCACAAACTGTCAACAGATCAACAATACAGATCCAACAACTCAGACAAAAGTATGTGATAGAGATGGTAGGAATTGATAAGATCTACCTGAGTTTTTACATTAAAATTGCTTTTAGGCCCTAGAGCACACACACACATATTTATACATTATAGTTATTTACTAGGTCACTGTGATTTCTACAATGTATTTTCTTTATTTTTTTTTCCATTTGCAGAGGATTTTGTTTTTGTTTATGTCATTTCTCATAGACATAATTATAAAATATACAAAATCCTAGTAAAGTTATCTCTTTATATTTGCTGAACCAAATTCATCAGATTAGTTCCTGTATCAGATCCTGAATCACAGCCAGCTTAACTATATAAAAAAGAAAGAAAGAAAAGAAGAGAGGAGAGAAGAAGACAGGATACTTTAATTAATTCACACTTAAGTAAATGTAAACAAGGTTTGAGTTTTGGAGACACATACAAAAGACAATAAAAATACACAAAGCTGAGAGCTCCATATTTCATGACACAGAGTTCATTCAGAAACAAATAAAACAAGTTGCAAAAAAGCAACTGTTATGGCTTATGTGTAGATGTTCCACCAAAGCCACATGCCTTCATAGGTGAGGCTTTTTGGAATGACTGGATCAGGAGTGTGTAACACTGAATTACTCCAGTGATAGATTTAGCTTTTTTCTGGATGTCGATAATGAATTTACTGAAGAGGGAAGGCCCACTGTGGACATGAGTCACCAACAAATAGGCTTGCAGGATGGATGGAACGAAAAGGGAAAGACAGCAGAAAGCCTGGCAGTCTCCTGCCCGCCCTCCCGTGAACTGTTTCTCCTCTGTCATGCCCATCAGCCATGCATCCCTACCTTGAAGCCAGCCAGCTATGGCCTGAAACCTCTACATAATGTGAGCCAAAATAACCTTTCTTCTTTAACTCGTGAGTGTTGTATATTGTGTCCCAGGAACAGGAAAGTAACTAAGACAGTAAAACGAAAATTATCATTTAGACCTACATGTCTGACATCTTCAGAACATTAGAATATGCTGAATTTGCATATGCAATGTATTTTCAGAAAGCTAAGAAAGCAAAACAAAATCCTAGTCTGTCTTTGTGCATCATCAAACAGACTAGATGAAAAATTAAAGAATATTTGACTCTTACCTTTTTACGAGAGGTTAAAAATGATAATTATTGAAGAACTTTTAAAACTGCCAAGAGTCAATTAACTTGCACAAAAAAGGTATTTGTCTCCTGGGAGGTAAATTATTCTTGGGTCAATAGAAAACCTTATCAACAAAGATCGTGGTTACACACTGGATTAGTCTCACTTATGGCCAATCAACCGAAAGAACAAAGAGTTCAATGGAGAAAATGATTTTTTAACCAGCACATCAGAAGAGCTTTCTACACTTTCACAAAATCAATAGATGTATCTATTTTTATGTAAATTTAGGAAGTTATCTAATGTATAGTGGTAAAAAGTCAGCAGAAAATTTGCACATCTATGTTGAAAGCATACCACTTTCTGCAAAAGCAGAATTACCATTTGCTGTTTAAGCTCTAATGATAAACTCAACATCATAAAATGGCTTGTGTTTCTCACCGAACTCCTCTGTTGGTACATGATTCAATATGCTAAGACTAAAAACATTATTTTATGTTTTAAATATTTGTGATGTTAATAAGTTGCCCATTTGGGGGTTCATCTCTTCTGCCAGGATGTAGGCCAAAAGTGAAACATGGCTTGTTTCTTGTTCACACAGAAGAACATAATTTATAGAAAATTAAAACTTTACCAATAGCTATGGAAATAATTTAAAGTATGCCCAAAAGTTATGCCCAGTAGCCTTTTCTTAAAAGGAGTTTCAAGAAAAAATGATGTTTCAAATTCCATGATACAATATATTATGGGTATAGGATTAATGTCTCCTATGGAAAGATTAAAACTTTTCTTACCCCAGATTATATTGGCAAATATGTTCAGTTGCCAACATCTTGAAAGTTTTGAGAAATAAATTGTGGAGCTACTGGTTGAGAAAGAGTGAATTCATATATTTATCTTTTAGAAAAATACAACACAAGGAGATAGCCATTCATTTTTTCCATATCATAGCCATTAAAAATTAAGCAAATAATAATTAGTAACACATTTGGGAAATTAATAAACTGTGAAAGTAAATATAAATCAGTCTCAAGAGGCTAACAAATTAATAAGGTTATAACTATAGCATACAAAAATAATATTTTAAATTCATTCTTGTTTCCATGAAAAAGTTTGCATACCTACTATGAACTAGAAGGCATAGTCTGGTTTGAGAATATGAAGACTTGTAAATCCTATGTCTTCCCTTACAGAACTCATGATTGTTTCAAAGACAGTAATGTATACTTAAAATTAAGTTCAGCAGTTTGTGACCTGAATATTCCAAGACCTCAAAAAATAAAACAAAAGACTAGAGGGCATTTTTCTGTTGATTATATTGATCTGGAAATAAATGATCTAGGTGCTGCACCACAAATTCTGGATGACTTTGGACCCATAAAAATCCAGAAGCAAGTTTTATACTGGTAGGACCCTTAGTCTCCCTATTTCAGAAATGGAGATGGAGATAATGAAATACATATCACTGATGCTTCAAGAAAATTTCAGAAAGATTTCATGAGAAAACTTCATGCATTCTATTAGTTATAACCTTACTTACAAGACTACTCTTAAGGAGTAGGAATGCTGAGAATTGCAGACTTTTGTAGGTAGCCATGTACCGGTTAATAATTTAGTTAATAATTTAGTAATGATGATATGAGAAAAAAAAGAATACAACACAGAAATTGGTGATCACTTACTGGCTTTGGTGCTAAGGAATAGTTTATCTGTTGTAAGAGAAATGGTAATATTTTGCCCCCCCCAAAAAAGACTGAAAACATTTTTCAATGTATAAAGCATCAACATATGCAAAACATGCACATCTGCAGTTTATGATAGGAGTACCAAAAATTATAGCAAAATAAACAACAAAGTTTCATTTGAAGCAAAACGTAGATTAGATAACATAGGGTTTTAGATGTTATAATAATAATATTGGAATTTATGCCATCTCCCACAAATAACTGTTGAAGGATTTAGAGTGTTAGCTGAAAGACCAGAACTAAACTGAAAGATGATCACTCTAGCTAAAATATAGAAGATTGGAAAAAGACAACAGTGAAACAATGATAAGCAAGAATATTTTTTCATGTAGAATAATGCATTTCTAAATTTGTTGTCCTTTAACAATATCAGCAAAGAGTATCAAGTAATAAAAATTTTAAGTACAATAATTCCAATATGCTTTGTTTGTTCTTTAATTGAATTTTAGAAATTGTTATTGCAACCTAAATATTTTAAACCAAAAAAATGTGTAAACTGGGCTGTCTTTGGGGTATAGAATGCTTCATACAATTAATTGGCAGATAACATTTCAGACATATATATATATATATGTATAAAAAAAATTAAGCTCATAATCCAAAAATTTTTAATATCAAACATATTCTTATAAGGAATGCTGAAGTTTTAAAGTTGGATTGATTTTTAGACACACAATAATCTTGAAAATATAAAAAACCTTATTTTGCAAAGTAATTAAATTTTGTGCAAATCAAAAATTTAAAAAATGTGAGATTTTAGATGTTTTATTCCTTAATAATTTAAACGAAATTCAAAGTTGCATTTCATTTTGCATTCAGACTAGCTGAAGCAGAGGGGGAGAAAATGTTTAACAGGAAATGATCTGAAATTTGAAGTTATGTGGCTGATAGCTGGGCATTTGGCTTTGTTGTATCTAAAAACCAATAGAGTGGTTCATAAAACTGATTGCAGAACACATTTCAGAACTAATAAAACAAATTGACTATTGATGATGTGCACAGGGAAAATACAATTACATCTCACAAAGCTTTATACTGCTCTATTTCTTTTTTAATGCTTTCTATTTATTTATTTCAATTTAAAGTTTGGGTAACAAGCCCAAAGATGCAATGTGTGTAGGCGTAAAGTGTCTTGGACTTTAAAGCCTAAAATTTCAAGTGAAATTCTGAGTCTCTTCATGGACACTTTGTGAACTTATGACTTTCATTTTTACAGAATTAAATTTATAGGCTTTCAGGATTAAATAAAATGACAACTGTTCAAATACTTTTAAATTTTATGGTGTAGTAAAAGTAAATGATTGGTTAGTATTAAAATACGTTTTCCATATATATATATATATATATCTCAAGATGTGGTATAAAGCAGAAAATACACACATGTAGAGACTATTTCCTTTCTTAGCCTTTCCCATCTGACTCTACTTGCTGTTTCTTAATGACATTTTGGAAGAAAAGGATGGATTTTCTTATCATACCTTCCCAGAATTGTGGCATAACCACGTGATCATGAATACAATATTTTATCTTTCCTTATATCCATGCTACCTGCTGGAAGGATGACAAATGTTAGAGCAATGACAATGCTGCTGCTTTGAAATGAGAAATATAATTAGCAGACACAGACAAAACACTGTAATGACAGGCCCCATCTGAATACCTACACCTGCTGGACACTATAATAATGAAGCCTGTCTGCCACATAAACATTGATCAAATGTCTCACTGGGGCCTGTTTCACTTATCATCATAGACTTGGTACAACCTTACAACTAGGATCATGGATAATATACAATATTCAACATCTGTTGCTTCACGAAGCAACATTTTATTTTATTTAATTCCATATGCTTATTTGCATCCTCTTAATTTTCTTATGCTAGGGATTAATGATTCATGAAACTAATAATTACAAAACTCATTTAAAAGCTTAGAAAAAATATGGCTTCTTTGGATGGGCTTTGCTTCCGAAAGAGAATTTTTTAAAAACCACTTAAACTACAAAATTAGAGATTTTAAAACCAGTATAGCCTCAATTTCCCCCAGTAAACACAGACAGTATGTTTATTACATATGTGTAGAATAGGTAAAGAGAGAAGATTTTAAATTATTCTTTTCAATACAGTATTTTTATAAGAAAAATTTAAAACTTGCTTATTTAGAAATATTACACAGTAAAACTTAAATAAAAGGAAGAAAATATATAATAACAAAATATAGAAGTAGGAAATAGTTGTAAAGATCATTTTGCCAAAAGCCAAATCATTTCAGAATGTTAACACTGACATTTAAAGAATTGGTCATTCAGCCTACTTTTTTATACTCCCATTTCCAAATGGTATCCTTTTTTGTATAATTCTGTTTTAGAAGAGATCTCCTTAGATTCTGCTCAAATAGATTTTCCTACAATTGCATCTCTGCAATCCAAAACTATCATACACATAGTCATAGATTAAATTCAACAACCCTTACACTTTATTTAATTATATAGGGAGAGATTCCATATATAATACAAATGTGTTTACATTTACAAATAACACATTTTTAAATGTTTATTTAAAATTAAATTTCTAGATTGAGTAGCAAAAAATTTCATCAGAGAAAAAGACCAGATCTGTGGAATAGATTAGAAGATGCTGAAACAACTCCAGACGTATTCAGCTACCTCATCTTTGATAAAGGTGCCAACCATCTTTGCTGGATGAAAGATAGCCTCTTTAATAAATGGTGTTAGAAAATCTGGATTTCAATTTGCCAAGGATTAAAACTAGACCGCTATCTTTCACCATGCATTAAACTAAAATCCAGGTTGATTAAAGATCTAAATATTAAAACAGAAACAATAATTTTACTGGAAGATAAGTTAGGTAGAAATCTTGAAGATACTGGCATAGGAAAAGACTTTGTAAGCAAATTCTCAGTAGCATGGGAACTAGCACAAAGAATCAACAACTAGGATCTCATCTTATTAAAAAGCTTCTGCACTGCAAGAGAAACTACCAACAGAGCTAAGAGACAATGTACAGTGTGGGAAAAAAAATTACCAGCTGTTCCTCAGACAAAAGATCTACTATCTAGAACATATAAAGCATATATAAAGAACTTTAAAAAAATCAGACCCCCAAATGTAAAGACCCAATTCAAAAATGGGCATCTGAAATAAACAGAAATTTCTCAGATAAAAAGTAGAAACATCAAATAAACATATGAAAAATGTTCAACATCACTGGTTGTTTGGGAGAAGTAGATGAAAACAACGCTAAAATTACATCCCCCCACGAGAATGGCTATTATCAGGAAATCAACCACAAAAAATGGTAACAGGGTTGTGGGGAGAAAGGAATCCTTCTCCATTGGTGAGAGTGCAGAATGGTTCAACCATTGTGGAAATCAGTATGGAGATAGCACAAACAACTAGGATTACAAGTGCCATTGACTCAACTCTTCCCCTGCTGGGTATCTCTCCAAAATAATTAAAGAATCATACCACAGTGATATACACTCACCCATGTTTATAGCAGCACAGTTTATAATAGCTAAAACTTGGAAACAGCCTAATTGTTCAACAACTGGAGATTGGATAAAGAAGGCTTTTTAATAAAGTGGAGTACTACTCAACCATAAAGAATGAGAAACTAGAGATATTAATAGCTAAGTGGATGCACATTGAGGCCATGCTTCTAAGTGAAATGAATAGGACAGCCATGTGTAAATACCGAATAGTTTCTCTGGTGTGAAAAAGTAAAAGTGTAAATAAGGATCAAAATATATAATTGCTATCTTACAACAGGAAGAAAAGGTCTTAAAGAGTAGAAGTGGAAGGAGTAAGGGAAAGGTAAAAAGCAAAGAGACACAATATGATAAAAGGAAAATCATTGAAACAATGTCTTTGTAAACAGGGAAGGTGATGTAAAGGTACAAGATCCTAATGACTGTAACTGTACTGTATACATAAAATGTGACAATATACTTATTAAAAAAGAAAAAAATCTTCAAAGTACAAATCATTATCCTTGCACTACAATAACAGAACAAACTCTAGACATGTTTGGTGATTTTCACAAGTGTTGATATGCAGCACTACTTGAGCCCTTACTAAATGTCAAGTGTTACGCACTACCTTTTTAAATCTGCATGTTATTTCTGTAATATTAATATGTCCATAATACATTTAAATGGTATAAATAACAAAGTGGTTAAAATTATCTCCTCTTCATTATATCCTTGTTCCTGGGACATATACTCAAAACTCATGAGTTAGAGGAGTCAAAGTGAAGTGGAGCTCATAGTTTGCAGAGGTTTTGGACCTTGGTTAGCTGGCTCAGCACAGGCCAGCATAGCAGAGAGAGGCATGTCAGAGGAGAAAGTCTCTGGTGTGGAAAAGCAAGAAGCAGCAAACAGGGAGTCTCCCTTTCCCTTTTATTCCAGACAGACTACGAGCCCACTGCATGGTGCCACCCACACCCAAGGTGGACCTTTCCATTATGTACACCCAGAACTGAGCTAAAACGATAAGTGGATTAATTTGGTCATCACCCACCCTTAAGTCATACTCACTCACATACCCTCTACCCAGCCACTTTTGAAAAGCTCCACCTAGAAGCACGTGAAGCTTGGACAAGACATTTAGGTACAGGTCATAACATTCTCCCACATCAGAGTTAGTTAGTAATCAGTGGTCATAGACTTTTAAATAAAAGCTGAGGGAATTTCTTAAGCTGACACACAAATTCTCAACTTTGTCTAGGCCAAGTACTATAGTATATCTAATAGGCATAAAAATGAACAAAATGTAGTTTGTGTAATCAAGATCCCATAGCATTAAAAATGAAGAGCTATGTATAAAAAGAAATGAAATAAAATTTTGCAGGGATCATAAGAGAGATGCACAGTTTAGGTGGATGAAGCTTATGGGTTTATAAAAGGTGATAGTTAATTTTACTAATGTAAAACTGACAGGCTTTAGTGAAACGTTCAATCTCTGCTTTTGAAGGACAGCTTAATATTATCTTCCTAGGCAGTCAGTTTAGAAGAAAATACAGAATTCCCACACAAAATTGAGGAATTTTAAAACAATATGAAGATGAAATAAATACTTTTATGAATGCAATGATTTGAATTTAAGTAGAAGAGATAGCAGTACTAATAAAAGATAGGGGTAGGTCATAAAGGCTCATCTGTGACAGAGCGGAGGTTTAGAGATCACCCTGTTGGGAACGTTTGAAAACGTTAAGCAAAACAGACAATGTAATTGTCTCTCATTTTTTCTTTTTACCAAGCTCAGTTTATTGAGTACATTGCAAAGGACTTTTGCTTTATTCTTGAAACAATTTCAAGTCATTCAATGTTTGAATGCCATTTAAGGTTTCTAACAAAGGAGTAATAGTAAAACCCTGCCATACCCCCCTAAATTTTGACATTCATATAGAGCATTGTTAGGCCAGGCTATATCAGGAAGAGGTAATGCAAATAAGTAATATCAATATAACATGGCTTGTATTACTATATCACAATGTAGAATCTTTTCATATTTTTAAAATTGGTTTCAAATTTTTTCAGAGTATGTGTTTTGTGCCTAGTGTTAGCAGATTAATGAAGACAGAAATAAATCAGGTAACACACTGCACTCATGGACGTTTATAACTAGCATTTTAGAAAATAGTTTTGGCACACGATGTGAAGGACAAGACCACAGAATGGATGTTAATTGAAAGCAATTGAGATTCTTCAAATAATAGATTTCTGCTTGAATTTAAGCATTTAATAGGAGTTAAGAGAAGAAAATCATGTAATCTAAAATTTACAAGATTGGTGACAGGATTTGAGCTGGAGAATAAGTGAAACATCCCTAACCTGTCTGAATCCAGACATAGATTTCTTTATTCTCTTTGTATTTTTGACTTAAAAAGTGTATTGAACTGAATAGAGACACAAAATCTCTTGAGGTGTCATGAAACATTTAATTTCTCCATGTAGATACTGATACATTAATCCACAATACTTGAAATATTGTTTTGTTAGGGTTTTTGTTTTTGCTTTTTGAGAGAGGGTCTCACTATGTAGTTGAGACTGCCCCTGAACTCCCTATGTAGCCCAGGCTGGTCTCGAACTCAAAACGATTCTCCTGCGCCAGCTTCCTGAGTGCTGAGATTACAGGTGTGCACCACCACACCCAGCTTAAGACATGATATATTGCTTTGCAGTTACAAAAAGAAAACACACACACATACACACACACACACACACAGACAGACACACACACTATTCACCAAGAAAAGAAAGGACCTAGTGAGTTAAATTAGATTTTATTCCTGATCCAACATTTGTTTTGCAAATGGGAATTTTGTTAAGCTCATGAGAGCCTTAGTTCTCTCCTTACCTGAATTTTGTAACAATAAAAATTTACAGACTTACTGACCTGAGAGGATCTAAAGAGTCTTATAGGGCTCTAAGTGTTTTAAGGTATAACTAGGAGGAAAGTATATCAAAGAGATGTGGAAGGAACCTTTTTAACTTTACCACTTTATTGGCACTGCCCACACAAGATCTTTCCATTGATCCTCATCATAAAATAGTGACCCTAATACTGAGCCCTAGAAATGACTTTATATCTGCCTCACAAACAAAAATGCTAAAATGTTTCAATAATTATTTTATGATTATGATTTTCAAACATGATTTAACTTTTGTATTTAGTAATATATATTTGAATCATACTTTTGTTAACCTAGATAAAGCATATCCATTAGTTTTTCTATCCCACTTTCTTCCTATGCAATTAACTTTTTAAAATTATTTTAATATCATGCAAGTACGTATTAATAAAGAAAATATAAAAGCCATTCTACAAAAAATAATTTTTCATAGCAAAAAAGATTAGAGAATAACATTGTTAAGTACACTATGTATCATGATCTGAAAAGAATATATTTTCCTTTGCTAATCACTCAATAAACAAAATCTGTTGTCTTTAGAATGCCACAGATTTAAGATTCATCTTGCATACCCTTGTAGTTACTGGAAGAATTCAGTCTGTTACAGTTGTAGGGCTGAGAACTTCATTTCCTTTATTTATTTGCTTTCTTTGAGAGATTTACTGAGGATTGAACCAAGGGCCTCCTTACTGAGCTAAAGCCCAAGCCCTTTTTATTTATTTATTTTTAAATTTATATTTTCAATTTCCTATTTTGAGATTAGGCCTGTTGAGTCTTCAGTGTCCAGGTTGGGCTCTGATTTGAGACTGTCCTGCTTCAATCTCCTAGAGTACTGGAATTGTAGGTGTGCCCTAACATCCCCAATGAGTTTCCTTTTCTTGTGATTGTCAGTTGAGGCTGATGTCAGAGTTTAGATGTTGTGTTAGTTACTTTTCTCCTGCTACTGAGACAAAATACCGGAGACTCAAAGTTAAAGAGGAAGAGGTTTATTTGGCTTATAGTTTGTAGAGGTTTCAATCCGTAGTCTGCTGTCTGCAAGAAAGGGATGAAAAACAGACCTCGCAGAGAAGAAACAGCATGGTGCACACAAGGTAACAAAGGCAAAAAAGTGTCTTTCTACTCTTTTATCCCGTCCAGACTCCTGGGATTAGGGTGGTGTAGTGGTTTAGTAATCACACACCCTTCAACCTAGCACCACACATTCCAGATTCAGTCACCTATGAATAATAAAGTCTCACTTCATCTGCAGGAGGCTTTGGACGGGCTTCTAAACACGTGCAGACTGCAGTTCTTTGCCATTTGAGATTTTCCAACAAGGCCTGCAAAGATCTAAAAGATCCTAGTAAATTAGGCACAATCATCTTAAAATAGTCACATCTATTTCCTCCTGTAAATGCTTTCCCTTTTGCTCTATTCTGTTATGTAAAAGCAAATAAAATGTTCCGTACTCCAGGGGACTTCAGGGCATCACACATGGCAGCAATACCTGCAGGTGAGACTCCCAGTGCTACCTGCAGAGTGTCTGCCACAGTTAAAGTCCATGCAGGGGTGAGGGGCACCAGAGCAGTAGTGAGTCCAATTTAAATGCTTTCACTTGTTTTTATATTTCTATAAATGTATTTTTGTTGCTTTCATACACATATGTGATTCAGTTATGTATTCTTCATATTATCCAATATACCCCAACTCAAAAATCTCTCCTCAAATCCAGGGGAGCTTTGCACATTCCCTATTCTCCAATGCCATTGACTATCCTACCAGGGCCTTAATTATACCACGCCAAATAGTCAATTTTGCTTCTATACATGCTTGTGCTTCTCTTGAAATTCTCACTGTGTTGATCCTGCCATCATCTTTAATGATCCAGAGTAACCATTTATTCCTCCTGTTTACTGCCATTTAGATTTTAACTTCTGCATAGTCTTCTGTCCTGGTCTGTCTTGATCCTGTCTCCTTCACTATTCATTTGTTATGGCAAGTCATACCCCACACTGTGTTTTAGACATTCTGCCTCAAATGGTATAGGAATATGTATACTGGGTCTTCTTACTCTGGGTCTATTTTCTCTTTCTCTTTAAATAAATCTAAATCAGTGGTGGGGATTAATAATCCCAAAGAACAGTAAAAGTTATACCCTTCATGACCAGTTAATAGATTCTTATTGCGTATAGAGTATTGTTCTTATCTTTAGTTTTATAATATAGACTTTTTAATCCCTCTCTATCATGCTTTTTCAGATTTATCTCTTGCTACTTCTTTAGAGAGTATAATGTTACAAAATGGATTTCTTTTCTCCTGCAAGGGTATCACATATTTTACATTTCTGTCCCTCTGTACTTGTAACATTTCTTCACAAAGCATTAGGGACATTTTGCTCTCCTCTGAAATTTTATACTTGTAATACTCTTAAACAGCACTGCTTGACTTTTATTCTATTTTGTGTGCCTTTTGTTTCTTTCCTTTCTTCAGAAGAAATGGTGTTCATGTAGTTTGTCATCACCATGATTCCAAGTACAATGTCTGCTGTATAGTAACCACTGGATATCTCATAATAAAGGAATAACTAATAAAAAGACAGAAACAAACTATCAATTTATTAAATAGGTGTTACATTCAGATATGTAAAAACAACTCCAAATATTACAATGTATTTATTCTATGCCTTTATTATTTTATGTTCACAGAACCTGTAAATATTAATAAGTCCAAAAGGAAGAGTGAAAGGCCATTTACAGCCAGTCTTCACAGTTCTTTGGTTTTCATTTGAACACTTTTCCTAATACAATAAAATGACCCTTTTCTTACCTTCTCAAGAATACTGCAGGTCAAGCAGCTGAACAAAATGAAAACTGAGAGCATAAGCTATTTTGTAAGAGGGCATTCCACTCATCCGCCATTCTAACATCTAACTCAGAATTCCAGTTGTCAATAAAAAAATGCAACCTTTTGGCTTTCAATGATTAGTAGCTTAAATTGTTTCATGAAGTTGAATAAACAAACGCAAATTAACAAACAAAATGCTCTTACTGCCACAGAGCTGTGAGATAGAGCACCAATCTGGTCTACCTTTAATAATGTAGCATGCAATGAAATATCCACATACCAAAGCTTTATGTCATTTACTGCCTTATAAAACTGTAAGTGCCCTCTTAAAGTCAGTATATTCTGATACTTTGCTGCCTAAAGATCTCATGCTGAAATCCACAGGAGATAGGCATTAAAAATTGAAAGCAGAATGTAGTTCCCTGAAATTGGATAATTGGAACCTAGTGAAACATCTCAAATATGGGTGCAATAACAAGTCAGCTGCTGGCAAAACATGAGTAATCTGGGTGCTATGTTTAAATTTTTAAGTGACCCTTTGTAAGACTGAACTGTTGAACATAACCTTCTAATAAAAAAAGACATATATCTCCAAACTTGTACACTTGACAGCTATCAACAATCTATTTACATTAAAAAAATAACAAAATGTAACCAAAGCATTTCATATATAGTCTTTGTTGTTTGGGGATTATTTAAAAGAGTGCTCATACACAGGTGTTAACTGTCCTTGTGAAAACTTCACATAAATTAGAGTAGAATAGTACAGTCAGAGTTAGTGTACAGAATTGGAACAAGTAATGCTGCTTTCAGTTTATCATTTGTGCTGTCCCAATAAGGGAGGAATTATAGGACTCACTTTCTGAAGAAAGAAAGTCTATAGACAAATAACTACATTTAAAAAGCAAAGATAATTCTAAAGTGATTTCTAACCACTTCTTCGACTTTTTAAAAATTTTTATTGAGTTTATTGGTCCATTTTATATAATCACATTCATCACTGGGAATTTGTACCTGTATGTGAAATATCTTGGCTCTTATTTTCTCCCCATTCCCCTGTCCTCTCTTCAACCCCTCCACACCTCCTTATGTACATAAACTTTTGTTTCCATTTTTTCCTTCTTTTCTTCAACTTTGTTTGCTTTCCCTTGGTTCTTGGTTAATGTGTCAATGTTCTCTATTAGTCCTTTTTACTTTAACTTTGCGTTTTTATGGCAACAGTCCTGAGGGAATATGCTTATCCAGTAGGGAGACTTGGAGTGAAAGATAAATACACTCCAAGAGCTCCACAATAGAAGAAAACCAAGTTATGTCTTGGCATGGTTGTACATAACTGTTAGCCCAGTAACCTTGGAGTTTGAAGCAGGAGAAACACACCTTCCAGGCCAGCCTATAGCAATGTAGTGAGACCATGTCATAAAAAATAATAATAACATTTTTAGAAAGGGATGATTTAGGGCATAGTTCCTGGATTAAATCTCAAATACTACACACGAAAAGCAAAAGCAAAAAGGATATTGATCAGTATATCTGGTGTAATTCATAATTTTACTAAGGAGCAGGCAGAAAAAATTTAAGTGGCTCAAAATGACTTCTACAAGTTCATACCCTGAAATTTTATAAACAAGCATGATTACAGAAAAACAAATCATTTTAGATATGATTCTATGATTGCAATATGTAAAATTAACTAAAGCACCTCAACAATTCAAGTAAATATACAATTAAGCATTTTATTTGTGTTCAAAACATATTTTTATAACAGTTTGGGAGTTCTTGGAAAGGGTTTTTTTTTTTTTTAAATAAAGGTTTGCTTTTAATCTACAAAGTTTTACTTGTATTACTATCTAAAATTACTTTTCTAGGGCTGAGATTTAGCTCAGCAGTTTGGTGGCCTGCCTTGCAAGCTCAAGGACCCAAGTTCAATCCTCAGTACCAAAAAATTAAAAAATTAAAAAATTAAAATTACTTTTCTAAGTTCCTTCAAAAGAGGCACTTTTCAATTCCTTTAATAAACTGATATATTTTGAAGTGTTATTTTGAAATATTAGTACTTAATAAATCAACACAGTTATGTCTACACATAAGAAACATTGAAATTCAGGGAACTCTGGGAAAAATGGAATGAAAGAACACTTCATTATTTGCTAATTTGTTAAAGTTCATGTATATTTGTGCCACTATTTTGGCAGGGAGGGAGGTACCAGGGATCAAACTCGGGATCTTCTGCTTGTGAGGCAGGTGGCAGACCCAGTGAGCTAAATCCCCAGCCCTGTACCACTATTTTTAAACGCCTCTCAAAGAAGAAACGACACCAATATTATCAATAAATGTCATTTTTTACCCATGGTTTGATTTCTGTTGTTAAATATATTGAGAGTAGAAATTAGAAGTATTTTGGAAGAAGTAGAAATTCTGCAACATTTAAATTTTGTGTTTCATTGGGTTTAAGCCAAGGGTTAATTAAAATACCTCTGGACAAACTTCATTACCACAATTTTAGGCACACATCCTTTTAAGTCCCATCACTGCCAGCAAATACCACTATTCATCTCGTTTTCTCTTTGCAATGATATTTTCTTTGAAATAAGTGACTTTATTTATTCAACCTACATTTTCCCTACAACACACTCTTTTGGGCCTCCATCAAAATCATTCTGGTGGATGAATCAGGTGGGATGTAGGTTTCTAGTTGACTATTCACTTGTCTAATGTCTTCATTCTGATTGAACTCTTGACAGCAAAGGATGTATTTTCTCATCTCTGCCTTTTTGAAACTATCCTTTTTCATTTTTTGTTGCCACATATTATGAGGGTTGTTTTGTTCCTTATGTGGTTTTAAAACTTACTGTTTAACGGGTGTTTCTCAGATACCTATCTATCACTTCATTAAAAGACAACTAACTGGTTGACACTGAATCTTCTACATATAATAGAAAATAACACCTGAATTTATTTTTACTTAAAAAAATCCTATACTCTCATATTCTAACAGAAACATCACAAATGCAGAGACTTTCTTCAGTCTTCTTTACCATTTAAGCTACAGCTTCTTTAACAGTATCTGATAGGAGATGCTCAATAAATATTTTCTGAATGAATGAATACTGATAAAATGCCAAGCTCTGCCTTTAGTATATTTAGATTTAATTAAAATCAGTTATGAGTATAGCGAAGCCAAATTACACTACTTGAGACATTTATATTCATTTTACCATCACTGTACCCTAAAATTGGACATAAGCAAAAAGGACAGTTTAGCTCTCATTAGCCAGGATAGAATTTTTGTTATTATTTTTCTACTTTACTTCACCTACATCACATTATATCCAACGAAATAATTTTACTACTAGATTAATTTCATATATTCCCATTTATTTTGCCATTATCCAATTATGCACTTCAATAAGCTAGTTTACAAATAATGTTTTCATTTATGTCCTATGAGAAATGTGTTCAGTCCATGTGCATTAACTATGGTATTTATCTTCCTTTAGCTGAAAATTTTATGTTTATTTTTTTTCTTAAAACTACTACAGTGGTCTACTTTAAAGAAGAGTTGTAAAAATATGTTTTTTTATAGTTGATATGGGGAATGCACTACTTATATATAACAAAGGTTTGGCGTGAGTGGACAAAACAACCTTTTTCTAAATAAGCAAATGACTATATAGGATAATGGGGTATGAGTCTTCCTGTTTGAGTTCTTCAAAGTTTTGACATAAGTACATATTCTAGCATGCTGAAAAAGAAAATGCAATTCACATACTTCCTGTAACCTTCAATTTCCTCCTAGAAGTCTCTTCCATTGCTTTATTCCACAGCTTATATAGATACTCATAGAAGATTCTATAACTGATCCCTACCTTTTCACTAATAGGCAATCATAGCCTCATAAAACTTCATTATTTTCCTAACTCTATGTTTGTCTTGTTTTTCAACTAATATTTTTGAACGTGGACAATTTCCCTCAAAATCACTGTCAAGAACTTCCATAGAGATCAATGACTTTCCTACTTCCTACTTAAGGTCAACCGTATCATCATCTGACATCTAGGCAGAATGTGGGGTGAGGCTGTGTAGAAAAGCGAAGTTTGGGGCCTTTTTCTAGCACTCCTGAGAGTGAGTCTGTCTTTTAATAAGCATCCTCAAAGGTGGATACTTTAAAGTTTAAGAAGCAATGGTCTCTAACAGCCTCTTGAATAACCTG
>NW_022900942.1:20952594-20960636 GCF_012274545.1 Fukomys damarensis
CCATAATTTGTCTGGCTTGTTTGCAGAATATGGAATTTAGAGTAAATATATTGTCTTTATTTCATGGTATGACTTTTCTTACCTCGCTTCTGAAATAGAGGTCTGTTTTCATGCATTTTTAAAATCATAAATGATGTATTTCCTAGCAGTGCCATGAAGACATGGAAAAGTTCTAGGACTATCTTTTGCTACCAGATTAAGCTCCCAAAAGGCAAGACCTGTAATTTATTGAGCTCATCTACACATATAGTTGCTTGCACTAAATCCAGAAATAAAAGCAATTGAAAACTATTAACGCTAAATATTCAATCAATAAGGATATGGGAAGCTAGACACAAACACTGGAAATCTATTCTCCAAAATCGCATGATTGGTTCTAGTATAGGTTGTAAAAGGGCAGAATGAGACTCAGTAAAATCTTGAAATCAGCAAGAGGGGAAATGTCAACTGCACTCTTTAAAATAAAAACTTATAATTAACGCAATAAGTATATAAGGATGGTGCATACTAAGAACTGAACCAAGGACTTCATATTGACTTACATCCTCAGTCCTTTCTTTTTTGGACAGGATTTCACTAAGTTTCCAATCTGGTTTCGATCGAGCATAATCGTGCTGCTTAATTGTCCCAAGCCACTGAGATCACAGGCGTGTGCCACCACGTCAGCTTGGACAAATATATAACAATGAAAAATGTGAAATAAATATGAACATGTATGTATTGGATGATATAATTGAGAGAAAATATGGAGAACAAGAGTCAAAACAACTGTAAAATTAGGAAAACTAATTTACATAATAGAGCATAGAGCCCTTGAGGAGACTTCATTTCATTTTAATGATACTATAAGGACCTAGTTCTTGGTGTCATTTTGCTCTACGTCAACATTTTTGGTTTCATTTTCATCTAGTTCTTATTCTTCCTGTTGGAAGGCAAACAGAAGGTTCCAGGAAGGCAAGTTCTCTTCTTCACGGACACAGAGAAAGAAGGAGGCATGTCACAAGAAGAAAGAACAGTTTTCCTCAAATATTCAGGAAAATTCCACATAAGCAGAATAGGTCATATGACTTTTCCTACTGAAGAGTTAAAAAGGAAAATGGGGATTTTTGTCTTTGTTGCTTTGTGTTTGGGGTTTTTCCTCAGTGACATGGAAGTTATGATCATTTTCCTGAAGTATGAGAGCAGATACTACGGTTGAGAGGCAGAATGCTTAAGTGAATTTGTGAGTAGAACATGATTTGGGAGAAAATACTGGTCAAAATAATATAGAAAATTAAGGAAAAACAGATTAAAAAGAAAATCTTCTGAGTTACATATTTACATTAAAAAAGTAAAAATTATATGGACAATAAATCTCTCATAAATGACCAGACCAAAGCAAAACCTTCAAATTCTACAGTTACATAGTCAAAACACATTCTATAAAAATGAAAAAAAATGTTTTCAAATCAGTAAAATGATTTGCCTAAAACCATGCAAAGAATAAAATGCCGTTGACTGAATACTTTATGAAGCAGGACTCACTCAACCCATTGGGAGGAAGTAAGACCATACTGACTCATCAGGATCAGCCTTACCCGCCTGCTTCAGCCTCCTGCTCTCAAACCCTTCTCATGTTCCAATCAAATAGGGCCAGTCTCACAAGGGGATGTACACTCTAGGCAAAATTAGAATGCTTGGAAAGGGAATTTAGATTAGGATACAGCTAAAAATTTGGGATCTGATGCATAAAACAGGCCAAGCAGATCTACTCCTTCTGTTTGCAGATGTTCTTGTGGTCATTCCATCGCTGCTTATGAAAATCCAACTAAATATTTAGTATATGCATCTTTATATTTTTTTGCTTATCCATCTTTATTTAATCACTGCTATCAGAACCATATATCCATACACTGTAATATATTTCTTAACTTCAGCTCATTAGGTTTTAATTATGAAATGTAATTTTTATTGATACATCTTAAGGAAACAGTTTTTAAACAGCACGTCTTTAACATTCATGTGTTCCACAAAATATGCCCCGAACTTTCTTCCTCCAATGCATTCACTTGTTTATAACCAAGTTTTACTTAAGCAACACTTTCATGTGCACTTATCCACTATCCAATAGAGAGGTATTATAAATTTTATAGTAGTGCTTCTAAACCTGACATTGAAAGACGTGAAGCACCCTCATAGTTCTCTACTTTATACATTATTTTTATGGTGAGAATTAAAGCTTTTATGAGGCTGTAATTTTTGACATTACCATTCCTTCCTGGGATCTCAATGTTATCCTGTTCCATAAAGAACTAAACAGGAGAAAGAACCCATCTCCAAGGTCATACGAATGTTCCAAATCTGGATTCGAGAGACTGCATGCAAAGAACATCAAAGGATTTGAGTAAAACTGTGTATGCTGTATTGGGAAAAAGAAAACACACACCTAAATTTTGATAATACAAGTTAATTTCATTTATAAATTATTCTAAAAGTTAAAATCTTAATGTTGAAAACATTATGACATATTTGATTACTATAATTAAACACATTTTAAATGCATATCAGTTACATAAAACCTATATAAGCAAGTGACTTGAGGACCATTTAATGTTTAAAATAAAACAAATATAAACAAAAAGTAACATCATTTTATGCAAAAATGTACAGTGGACTTATAGTATACACTTTGGGGAATTTGAAGAAGCATACATACAGGAACTTGAAATACAGTATTGCAAATGCTATGAAACCCACCATAGAACTCCACCAATATCAAATAAAATTGTATTATGAATATCTGTATTGAAAAATACATTAAGAGCTGGGGATTTAACTCAGTGTTTCTACCACCTGCCTTGCAAGCATAAGGTCCTGAGTTAAATCCCCAGTACCCCCCCAAAAAAAAACCCCAACAAAACAATATATTAAGGTAATATTTTGAATTAATTATGTAATATGGACTCTGGTCCAATTCCATGCTGAATAGGATCAAGTTCCTATATCCTTTTATGATTTCTTGCTAGGAACATTCTGTCTGTACACTAGTTAACAGTGATAAATGTGCCTGTTATGACTCCATTCTTTCATAGAAATACTCCAAGAAGGTTTAGTTGTGCTCTGTCCTCACACAGGATATCTTAGACATTGAGAACTTCATACCAAAATGCTCCTCAGACACCCTTCTGGTCAATGTCCAGAGCTGCTCTTGCTCTACACCGAAATGTACTGCATAGCAGGTTTGAGCTCTCTTGCCTCTTCCATTGTCCCCCTTCTATTCATAGAACTTTTTCTACTTCTTAGTAACTGTCAAAAAACAATGAACATTTTGGATTGATTTATTGAATTTGAATTTAAGCTTTGACAGAAGGAATTTTCTTTTTGAAAAATATGTGAGTTGCATCCTGTGGTCTAAATATATTAAAAAGAAATCTAAACCACAAAAGTCAATTTCTCTAAAACAAATAATGAAATCTTTTTGTTTTTTGTTTTGTTTTTTTTTGTTTGTTTGTTTTGAGTCAGAGTCTAACTATGTAGTTGAGACTGACCTGGAACTCACTATGTAGCCCAGGCTGGTCTCGAACTCACAGTGATCCTCCCCGCTCAGCCTCCTGAGAGCTGGGATTACAGGCATGCACCACCACGCCTGGCTAAATGAAATCTCTTGCAACTGATCATAACTTTGAATTTTTTGCACTAAATCACTGTTTCCTGTGTAAGATTCACTGTGGTTATAAAATAATTCTCATGAGCTGACCACTATGTATTTGCAGTCTTCACCTATCAATCATATCCTCTTTCATGCACTTCATCTATTCACATTTCTGGATGTTCTTTGACATTATTTTACTCTGGTGGAAGAAAAACGGTTATCACTGTTCTCTTAGGGATTGAAGTTACTCACTACCCAATGGTCACTCAGGTTATCACTAGCGTAATACTCCCCCCCCACGATCACTGACTATGACTATTTATTACTCTTGACTCTTTATTACCTGTGCCAGTCAGTGCTCTTGTTTGCATGCACAGGGTTCAATAAATTGTTTTTTAATGTTATTTAATCATAGGAAATATTTAGTAGTTAAATAAAACACATTTTCAGTTGTTTTGCATTTGTGTATAGGACTCCATCATATTGTTTTGAAAAATAAATTTCTATGTTTTAGTTAATATGTTTTTAGTAGTTTTTTTCTTCAAAAGCTTAAGAAATTTGTACTTTTGCTTCAAAATAGTGTATGTAGTTGAGATCTGTTCCGTATACTTTTTAGTTTTGTATTTTTTATTAATTCATGATGTTAAAATATCTGCATATAAGTGATTCTTTGTGATCACAAAGGATGTATAGCTAAATCAATCAGCAATGTAGTCCAAAATATTTTCTGTTTTCATTAAAATAATACACAGGAAAATACGTTTAGGTTTGTGCTTCAGAGCAAAATATACTTATATTAAATATATTATCACACTGATTCAGTTTTAGTATCTATGCTGCTGAAGTGAGCGCTATCACATTGCTTTGTACTCAAAACATTATGGAAATTTTTTCCAGTTTCCAAACTTCCAAAAGGACAGATGTAGACTTTTTTTATATAAAAGTTAATTTTGGGGGGTGGGTATGGAGATCTAACTTGGGCCCTGACACTTGAGAGGCAGGCAGCTGAACCACTGAGCCAAATTCCCTGCCCATAAGTTGATTTTTAATTGATGCACCAATTTAATAATGTGGTCTTAAATATTCAGCATCTCTGACAAACCTGGGAATAAAGTAAGATGTAACTATAAGATAGAAATTCCTAATTTAAGACTCTTGGAATTTGGTGGCTAAAACTAGAAAAATCATAGGAAAAACACAGTGCATAATTATAATTCACCATGATGTTAAAAGAGATTTGAAGACAGTGATATGGGAATCTTAGAATTATAGTCAAAGTACACTCACATTCTGGCGTAGCATAAAAATAAAGAATGTTTCCAAGATGGCTGATGCATAAAATGAGAAGTGTTTGTTAGATAATTAAAAAAAAGTATATCCATGGTAGTTCAAATAACAAACAGGAAAGAGACCAAGACAGATCTTGGTTGTTGATGTGGGGATATCAAAATTTACAAGTGAATGAAATTCTGATTGAAGTTAAAATAGCCGCAGACTATGATGTTATTCAAGTCAAGTGAAATTTTGCAAAACAAGTGGTTAACAGGGTCAAATGATACAAATAATTCAAATAAAATTGGACGAAAAATGCCCAGTGATGAAATTAAATGATTAGTGACCCAGTAAAAGGTATTTCATTAGTTACTTGGTACACAGTCAAGTCAGAGTAGATTTTCCTAGGAGTTGATGTTATGGAATCATAAATGAGACTCCAGGGTAGCATTTCTTGATGTCATAAAAATGTTCCAGTATAACCTAGAATCTCTTCTTTACAATTTGTGCTCAAATATTTATAGATCTCCATTTTGAAGTATATAAAATGGGTAACACTACATTAATAGAGTAAGGACATTGGACTGAACACATACCACTCTTCGCATTGGTAGCAGATGTTTATTAAAGTAACTTCTATAAAGAAAAATACAGTGCAGGAAAAGACAATGGAAGATTTATGCAGTTTGAATTTCCAGGTTCTTTAATGCTAATAAAGTTTATTTTGTTCAAGTGTTTTAATGGTGGAAATCATATCCTTTGGTACATATTCTTATTTGATACTATGGTATTTGTACCAAATTAATCCTTGCTATTAGAAGAAATGTTTTAGAACCATAGAAGTTTAGGTTGTTTCTATTTGTATGGCATATTAAAATATGTGGCATTTTTAAGTTTAATTATTTTTAGTTTTAATTATGGCCTGATACATAGATTTAGTAATTACTAAACCCTTCTGTTAGATAAGCAAAGGTTATAAATAAAATTTTCTCATTTTTCTCAATTACTGCTTGCTGATATGAGCTTATTTTAAATATTTCTCTGTAACCATGTTTCTTTATTATAGACAGACTTTACCACTTTTAGATATCAAGTAACTATATCAGTATCTAACATACAATGGAAATTATATAAATGCTTGAATGAATTAATATATAACCCAGGAAATAATTGCTGATTATTTTTCAAGCAATAAAACACGAGGCCTGAAAAAGTATGATTATGTTTACTAATTTATTCTATTTAATCAGCAGTCAAGTATTTGTTTTTGTAACATGTGTATAAAATATGTATGTCCATTATGTTCTTTTTGTGTTATATGCAGCTGTTGTTATTGAATGTCAAATTCTTAATCATTTCTAAAAGGGTGAGCATAGTAATTCATAAAGGTTTGATTTTTAAATTTTATCTCCATATTTCCTTGAGTTTTTAGTACAGAAGGTTTCTCTCAGACTCAAACTCATATTGAAATTGTGTAACCTGATAACGCTTCATTTGGTTTATGAGTTCAGAGTCTGTGGCATTGCTTAAATGTCAGCCTGCCCTTAGCTTCCCCCCTTCATCAGTGTTGTCTCCCTCACTAGTTACTGAGGAATGCATCTGTTTAACTTTCTTTTGCTTTAGCAAAACTCACTCCTCTTCTAAGCTCTATCCTAAAGCCAGATCCTGAATTTTGGAGCAAGTAGTTAGCTTCGCTATGCTTCAATCACCAAGAAGTTGTGAGGTCCTGTGTTTGCCAGTGAAGGTGTGGAGTGGAAAGAAAAAGCACTTTGCCCTTCTGAGTGCTGTCTGGCTCCTTTGAAGAACAGGGCAAAGCTGCAGTTTCTTTGAAATCATCTGCTTCCTCTTTAGTGGTCAGGTTGTTAAGGAGAGAGAATGTAGGGGCTGGAATATACAGGGCATTTTGTGACTTTTCTTGTTTCTGAAAGTGATGTTAACATTCTCAAAAATTGGCAAGAATTTCTAATTTTATTCTAACTGATCAATTACTTCATCTTCATAGGACTCTGACCCTGCCTATGATTAGGCACAAGTCTGAATTTCCAAAAAAAGAGAACCCCAAATCCTCTTATGGAATAAGAGACAAAGCAAAACTAAAGAAAAAAATTGCATCAAATTCAGAATTTTAAACTTTCTAATTGAAATATTAAAATAAAAACATCTAAAAATAGGCAAAAAGCTAAAGCCAAATAAATTCTAGTATTTTCTATGCAGACACACAGAATACTACAGACAGATTAAGTTTGATGTAGCACTACATTTGAACAAATGCCTGGATGCATTCCAAACCAAACCAAAGCATAACTGAAAGACTCCTGCTTGTGCTTTCTTCCATTTGACTTCAGTGATGCTACAAAAGATCGAAGAGCAATGCACAGGGTTGTAATCGACATCTGTTCCGCATTGTATCTTCCATCTTCACATCCCCCAAATGTGCGTATTTTCAAGATTTCCTTCTCTGCTTTCACCAAATGCTTTTATGGGGACACGGGTACTTTATCAGTGTTTCAGGGTTACAGTGATTTATGGTGTTGTGGCCATTTTTTTTTGCTTTAATGACCACTAACAAGTAAAATTAAACCAATAAATACTTAGCATCTATGAAAACAGAAGGTATTTGTCTACTAATCAGTAGAGTACTGAGGTGTTTTATATTTCTGTAAACTGTGGGATAGCAAAGGTTACTTCTACTTTGAGGTGATTTACATTATGCCGAAAATGCTAATGTAGAACGTCCCTCTGTTGTTATAGAGACTCTCATTCCTAAAGTGTGAAACATTCGAATAGCACATTTTCTTATTTCTAAGGCAAGAAATGTTCTTAGGCTTCCTGTGAGGTTGCTCTGGACCATACACCGACCAGGCGTGGAGATAGCTTTCTTTATTGTGTCAGCTGTCTCAGTTAACATCCCATTAGAGCAAAGTGATCAAGAGTTCAAAAAGGTAGAACATCAATTCAACATAAAAATGGCACAGTGCTAAGGGTTAGAGCTGCTCTTCATTTACATTGGTGTCGTACAACAAAATGTTTATATGCATAAAAATTTTGATAGCAATCACTATTTTTGTCAAAAATAATCCATAAAATATTATTATATATTGACTATACATTTGCTCTCTATATATAATATTATATATAT
>NW_022900942.1:20961225-21012824 GCF_012274545.1 Fukomys damarensis
TAATATTATATTATATATATTATATAATATATATTATCATGTAAATATTATTCTGGGTGATTAAGAATTCACCAAAACATAAAATATTTTGGTTTTCCAATTAGAATTTATATATCTGAATGTCATTGGAAGTATAAAATGTGAAGAATTTTATGTTAAGGGTTATTACTTCATGAGGAATGAATCTGTTGTCTTTAGCTACTAATGAAAGTAAGGTAGCAACTGCCTGTAATTTAATTAGATTTGATGAATAAAGGTTCATCCTTAGAGGAGTATCAAATGTACAAGTCATAGCATTATATTTTTAAAAGTAATTTATTTGGGCCGGGATTTAGCTCAGTGGTTCTACTGCCTGCCTCACAAGTGTAAGGTCCCAAGTTCAATTCCCTGTACCAGAAAAAAAAGTGATTTATTTGCAAAATTTAATTTAAAATTTTACATGATAATTGTTAACACAATGAATTAATATATTTTGAATTAAAGAAGATAATTATCAATTTTAAAAACTTACATAAGATCATTTTGGAAGAAGTAATATTCCACAGACACAGAATTAGATGATTGGTGAGTGTGGGAATGAATGCAGACATTTAGTGAAATCAAATCAAATAGGAAAACTGATAATGCGGAAATACATATATATGTGTATTACCAATAGACAAGAAATACATGAAAATATGCGAATTGCAAACAAACCAATTCAAATAAATATTTAATTGTTGGTATTAAAATTGTCAAATTATTCAGAGATGTTTCTTGTCCTCTCTTTAGCTACATGGAGGCCAAATATTGGCTCTACAAGCTTTTTTGTTTTACATTGTTTATTGATACTTTTTAGGTATACAGTAAAATTACATTCACCACTGGGATATTGTGCCTTTACGTGATATATGTTGGTTCATATTTTTTCCCCATACCCCTGCCCTCCCTTCATCCCTTCCACCCTTCCCTATTTACAAAGACTTTGTTTCCATTTTTTTCCTTTTCTCATATTTTTTATTTTCCCTTCCTTCCTTTCTCCCACCTTTCCCACTTCCCCTACACCTTTATTCCTTTTCTTCCTATTTCATATTATCAACTATGCAATTTGAACCTTATTTACATGTTTAGTTTTTCGCACCAGAGAAACTATTAGGTATTTATACATGTGTGTCCTATTTATTTCACTTAAAACTATGGCCTCAATATGCATCCATTTAGCTATAAATGATTCTAGTTTCTCACTCTTTATGGCTGAGTAGTATTCCATTTTATTAAAAAAAATAACTTTATCTTCTTTTTCCAATCTCCACTCGATTGGCAATTGGGCTGTTTCCAAGATTTAGCTATTACAAAGTGTGCCGCTATAAACATGGGTGTACATATATTACTGTGGTGTGATTCTTTTAATTCCTTTGGTAACATACCTAGAAGAGGGATAGCTGGGTCTAATGGGACCTCTAATTCTAGATATTAGAGTATTAGAGGTATCTCCATATTTATTTCCATAGTGGTTGCACCAGTATGCACCTCCACCAACAATGGAAAAATGTTCCTTCCTGCCAGCATTTGTTGTTGCTTCATTTCTTTCTTTTCTTTTTTTTTTTTTGGTACCAGGGAATGAACTCAAGTCCTTGCGCTTGCAAGGCAGGCCACCGAATTGCTGAGCTAAATCCCCAGCCCAGTTGATTTCTTGATAGCAGCCATTCTTACTGGGGTGATAGTGAAACTCAGTGTTTGTTTCATCTACATCTCTTGAATGACCATAATGGTAAACATTTTTTCATATATTTTTTGCTGTTTTTACTTGTTTTTCCAAGAAGAGTCTATTGAATATTCCAGATACCCATTGTTGAATTGTGTCTTTATATTTGCGAGTTTGACTTTTTAAAAAGTATTTATATATTCTAGATAGTAGACCTTCATCTGAGGAATAGCTGGGAAAATTTTTTTCCACACTGTGTGTTTTCTCTTAGCTCTGTTGGTGGTTTCTCTTTCAATGCAAAAGCTTTTTAATAAGATGAGATCCAGTTGTTGATTCTTTGTACTAGTTCCGTTTTACTGAGGATTTGCTCATAAAGTCATTTCCTATGCCAATGTCTTTGAGAGTTCTACCTAACTTATCTTCCAGCAAGTTTAGAGTTTCTGCTTTGATATTTAGATCATTAATTCACTTATATTTTAGTTTAGTGCATGGTGCACCATAGGGTTCCAGTTTTAATCTTTGACAAGTTGAAATCCAGTTTTTTTCCAATAGCATTTATTAAAGAGGCTGTCTTTCCTCCAGTGAGGATGGCTGGATCCTTTGCCAAAGATGAGGTAGCTGAGTACATCAAGAATTGTGTCGGTATCTTCAAATCTATTCCACTGATCCTCTGGTCTGTTTTGTTTTGTTTTTGTTGTTGTTGTTTTTGTTTTTTCAGTACCATGCTGTTTTTATTACAATGGCCTTATAGTGTACTTTGAAGTTAGGGATGGTGATACCCCCTGTCATGTCTCTGTTGCCTAGAATGGCTTTTGCTATTCTAGGTCGCTTCTGGTTCCAAATGAATTTTGGAGTATTTTCTCTAGTTTTGTGAAATATACTGTTGGAATTTCAACTGGGATTGCGTTGAATCTTTATAGCAGTGCTGGTAGATTTGCCATATTCACTATCTTGATTCTTTTTACCCAGGAACAAGGGATAACTTTCCATTTTCTTATATTCTTTTTGTTCTCTTTTTTCAGAGTGCTGTAGTTTTCAGTCTTTTGCTTCCTTCATTAGATTGATTCCTACATATATCATTTTTGGATGCTATTGTGAAAAGAATAGTTTCCCTAATTTCTCTCTCAGTGAGTCTGTTATTTGTGTATGAGGGCTATTGATTTTTGGGTGTTTACCTTGTATCCAGCTACTCTGATGAATCTGTCAATTAAATCTTTTGTGTCTTCTTTGTAGAGTATCAAATCATCAGCAAATAATAACATTTTTAACTTCTTCCTTCCCTAACTTTATTTCTTTTATTTGTCTTATCTAATTATGATGGCTAATGTTTCTAGAACTATATTGAAGAGGAGAGGTGAGAATGCACATCCTTGTCTTATTCCTGATTTTAGTCTGAAGGTTTTAGGTTTTTGATCATCTAGTATGTTGGCTGTTGGTTTTCATAGATAGACTTTATCAAATTGAGATAAAGACCAAGTATTCCATTTTTCTGCAAAGTTTTTATCATGAATGGGTGTTGAATTTTGTCAAATGCTTTTTCTGCATTTATTTAAATGATCATATGGTTTTTCTCATTTAGTCTATTAATATAATGTATTACATTCATTGACTTACAAATGTTGAACCATCCTTGCATCCTTGGGATAAATCCAACTTGGTTAGGATGCATGATCTTCTTGATGACCCTCTCTATTCTGTTTGCCATTATCTTACTGAGTAGTGTGGCATCTATTTTTTTAGTGAGATTGGCCTGTTATTCTCTCTTTTGGTTGGGTCTTTCCCTGGCTTTGGGAATCAAAGTAACACTTGCTACCAGGAATGAATTTGGAAGTCTTGCTTCCCTTTCAATTTCACTGAAAAGTTTAAAGATTAGTGGCAATAGTTCTTCTCTAGTTGTTTTGTAGAAGTCAGCAATGAATCCATCAGGACCTGGGCTTTCCTTTGTTGGTAAATTTTTAATTACATTTTTAATATCACTGATTATAATTAGGGTGTTTATAATTTTTATATCTTCTTCATTCAACTTTGGTAATTCATATGCATCTAAAATCTGTCCATTTCTTGTGTTTTCCATTTTATGAGAGGATATGTTGTTTTAGCAGATATTGATGATCCTGTGGATCTGTTGTGACTTCACCTTTTCATTTCTAATTACATGGATTTGAGCCTTTTCTATCCTTTTCTTGATGAGGTTGGTGAAAGGCTTATCAATTTTATTTATACTTTCAAAAAAACCCACTCCTCAATTCATTGATTTTTTTTTTGTATTGTTCTCTTAGTTTCCATTGCCTTGATTTCTGTGCTCATCTTTATAATCTTCTCCATTTTATGTTTTGGGTTTGTCTTGCTCTTCTTTTTCTAGAAGCTTAATACTCAGGATTATGATTTTTTATTTTAGCTCATTCTGTTTTCCTCGTGTGATAATTAACTGCTATGAATTACCCTTGTAGAACTGCTTTCCTTGTGTTTCATAGATTCCTATATGTTGTATTGGCATTTTCATTTATTTGCAAAAAGTGTCTAATGTTTTCTTTACTTTCCTCTGTTACCCAATGGTTGTTCATGAGTGTGTCATTCAATTTC
Organism: Fukomys damarensis; assembly: GCF_012274545.1. Lineage (NCBI taxonomy): Eukaryota > Metazoa > Chordata > Mammalia > Rodentia > Bathyergidae > Fukomys > Fukomys damarensis. The sequence continues at coordinate 20,965,493 of NW_022900942.1, forward strand.
CAAGTGTTTGTGAAATCCTTGAAGTTTCTTGTGCTATTGATCTATTTAATTGCCCTATGGTATAATAAAATACATGAGATAACGTCAACTCCTTTGCCTTTAACTAAGCATGTTCTTTGATCTACTATGTGGTCTATTTTGGAGAGTGACCCATGTGCAGTAAAAAATAATATATACTCTGATTTTGTGTGGTGGAATGCTCTGTAGGCATCTAATAAGTCCATTTTTTCAAAACTTGGTTAAGTTCTAGCATTTTGTTGTTGATTTTTTTTTGTATAAAAGACCTGTCTGTTTGTCACAGTGGGGTATTTAGGTACCCCAGTACAATCATATTAGTGCCTGGTTAGTTTTTCATGTCCCCCAATATTTGTTTTGTATAGTTAGGGCATAAGTATTTGGCACATATATATTTATGATTGCCAACCCTTCCTGTTTGCTTGTTCCCTTTACAATTAAGTAGTGACTTTCTTTGCTTCTCTTAATTAATTTTGGTTTGAAATTTATTTTGTCTGCAAATAAGATAGTTGCCCCTGCTTTTTTTTTTTTTACTGTTTTCCTGTAACATGGAGAACTACTTTCCATCCTTTTAGTTTCAGTCTGAATTTCTTTTTGAACAATATGCATTTCTTATATACAGTATATTGTTGGATTTTGCTACTTAATCCATTCTGCCAGTCTATTTCTTTTGATTGGTGAATTCAGGACATTAACATTGATGGTTATAGCTCATATGTATTGAATTATCTTTGTCATGTAATTGTCCTGTTATTGGTTCTTCTTAATCCCCCCTCCTTTTAGTTTCTTGCCTTGCCTAATGGATTTGCTATGTTGGTCTCATGGAGTTGTGACACTCCTTTTCTTTTTCTAAGATTTTTTTTATAATTTTTTGGAGTGCTGCTTTGGTATTCATGAAGTTTCTCAGGTGTTCTTTGTAGTGAAAGTATCTTATTTCCCCACCAAATTTAAAAGAAATTTTACAGGATACATAAGTTTCACTTAGAGGTTATTTTCCTTTAGGGTTTAAAATACCTCAATCCAGGCTTTCCTTGACTTGAGGGTTGAGGGTTTGTGTTGAAAAGTCTGCTGTGATTCTGATGGGCTTTCCTTTTCATATGATTTCTTTCTTTTTTCTAACTGCTTGTTGTATTTTGTTCTTATTTTGGGTTTCTGGGATCTTGACTACTATATGTCTGGGTGTAAATTTTTTTTTTAATGATGGCTATTTGGAGTTCTATATGCCTCACTTATCTGTTTGTCAAATTCTTTTCCATTTGGGAAATTTACTGTCAGTAATTCCATGAATAATTTTATGTTTTTAAGTCAGTTGTACTTTCTCCTTTTTCATGGACTCCTATCAATCTTATATTATTATTATTTATGTCATCTAGGAGCTGTTGGATTGATTTCTCATGGTCCCTTATGATTTTAGAGATCTCTTTTTTCATGGTCACTGACCACCATTCTGTTTTCTATGTCTGGTAGTCTGTCTTCAGATTGGTCGGTCTGCTGTGTATACTTTCAACAGAGTATTTTATCTGCTGGATGCTCTATTTGAATCTGTTTCATTATTTGCATTTATTTCCTATACTGGGCATTCATGGCTTGTATCATGGTCCTCAACCCATGTATTTTTTTTTTCCTGTTTCTGTTCTAGAGTCTCTAATTATATCTTTCACTCTACTCATCATCTGTAGTTATCTGGGAAATTATTTCTGTTTTGAATTTTTCTAGAGCCTCATTCATCATATTTGTTACTTCTTGCGCTATGAGTTCTGGGTGTCCTGATGGTTGATTTTTCAGACTCTCCCCCAAAATTTTCCCAGATTTTGCCATTAATGAACTGAAAGTCTGTGTTTGTGCCATGCTTAAATGTTTTTCATTTCTATTTTTGTATTTTGTTCTTCCCCTGGTTTAATTCCTGGGTTAATATTTTGATCTACCAGATATAGCTGGTCTTTTGATTTTGTGTCTCTAATGACTAGGAGACACTCTTATTTTCATAATCCCAGGAAGGATGACTGATTAGATCAATCACAACACCTTAGCCCAATACAGTCATCAACAAATACAATAAAATCAAGCACAGCTTAGAACACGATAATTTGTGATAATTATTAATCTATCAACTTTAACCATGTGAATTGAATAAAAATCAAGGGCCAACCCCAAATTTGTTTATAGTGAATAATCTCTTCAATATAGAACTTTACCCTCCAGGTTGGGAATTTAGGAAATGGGAAGAGAGGGATAAATAGGCAGAAGGATAGAGGAAGGTTAGAAGTGAGACCAGAGGACACAGGAAGATCACACACAAACTCTAGAAAACTGCTAAAGACAAAAGGGAAAGACAGAATGTCAGAACAAAAGCAAAAATAGAACAACCTAACATTAACAGAGAAGCTAGAAACTCTCCTTACTTTCTTTTGAAACTACTGACAAGCAAGGGAAGGAAAGGGAGAGAAGAAAGCAGAAAGAAAGAAGAAATCTGAGTTAGGGCAGGAACAGGATTGAAAAGGAAGATCTAAAACAATGTGGGAGAGCAAGAGATTGAGTGGGAAAGAGGAAGATAAGAAAGAAGAAAAAAGAAAGAATTTGAAAAGAGTGGGGAAAATAAAATTGAAAATTAAAAATAAGGGGAAAAGGAAGAAAAACTAACTTTAAAACTAAAAAAAAAAAAATGATCGGCCTCCTTCACGGTCTTTCTTTGCTGTCAAAATGTACAACGTGGGCATCAGTGTAGAGATCTAAGTCATTTAGTCTCAGCAATACAACAGCAGACCCCTGAGATTCAGGTTGATCTCTGGCTTTGAGGTCCTGGTTAAGCACCTTGACTTTCTGCAGGGTTGAATTCTGCAAGATTCCACTGCAGGTTCCAATAGCCCTTGCCTTGAAGATAGTCCAAGGTCCAATGGGAGGTGGTGATCCCTCCATCTCACCAACCACAGTGGTCTGGTATGCCTTTATAGCTGAGATTCTCTTCACTTTTCCATTGGGCCTTGATTTTCATCAAGGAGCCTGAGAGAGACCCTCTTTCTGTTGTTCATTTCTGCTCTATCTTCTGGAGCTCAGGACAATTTCCTTTATGACCCCCTGTACCTCTGTTGTATAGATCGAAGTGCTGGCACAACCAGGATGCTAGAGGAGGGGTGGGGAGAGCACTGGGGTGATGCAGTGGGGGCACCTGTGCTACTCTTCTCCTCACAGGTCTGTGCTGCTTGGAGGCCTGGAGCACCTGGGGTGCAGTAGCAACCTCTACACACTTTTCCTTTAAAATATTAAATGAATTAATATCACCAGGTTTCTCAGTAGAGGAACCTGAAATTCAGAATTAATAAACATTAGAGTATTCAGATTATTGTCTTTAGCTTAACCTGGGATGTCCTTGAGAGATTGGTTTATTCACCCAAAGCTGAGGGTATTCTCAAGGCTAAACATTTGCTTTGGGTGACAGATCCATGGCAGTAATTTAGTGAGGCAGCTCTCATTCCACCTGTTGGGACTGTGACTCCATATTGATTGTGTGACCTTTGTTGAAATAACTTGAGAACTATGGCTTTTTATTTGTAAAAACTTGTACTATTTGTACCACTGTGTAGACAAATGATTAGATCTCCAGCTAAATAGCCTATCCAGTCAACTTCCTTCAGAGAAAAATGTTCAGAAGACTTGGTGAAATGGAAAGGAGGGTGACACCGCAAGATGGGGTGCAAGAATATGAGGTCATGCTCTGCATTAATGAGCTGGGAAAAATCATAGCTCCAGGTCTCTGTTTCCTTTCCTGCAAAACTCTATGGTTGGACTAATATTTTAAAATGTGTCTTTTTGCTCTCAGATTTTATATTAAAACATAAACATTTTTGAGTCTATAAAATGGTACATTTTTAAACATGAGTTCGGCTAGATTATTTAGGGTTAGAAGAAATTATTCTTAGCACTGGTATTTAGACACTCCTATGTGATATATACTAGGCAATTTTAAAATCCTCTCCAACCCTTGACTCATCATTATTCAAATCCACTCTGTAGTTTGCGGGTCAAAGTTAGTGTCTAAAGCTATTATTTTCCCCTAATCTGAGAGAAAACATGCCATACTCTAATTAAACATGAACTAAACAGTTGTAAAATAAAAGGTTGGAATGTCAGTTTTCAAGGACATATCACCCACTGAATTTTCCTTTTAGAAATTACAGCTGTCACATTGATCAAGAATGACTTTTGTTTTCTATTGTATTATTTTCATTAAAGAATATTATGTCACATTGTTTTCTCTGAATGTTATGTTGTAGAATTTATAAACAGACAAATCAAAATACATTCGATAAATTCTAGATGCTTGCATAATAATCCATGCAAAAAAGATGAAATTTCATGAGATTTTATGTTTAAGATATATTAATGGTAAAATGTAGAATGTCATACAGGATATGTATTCAATGTTAATTTAAAACTACTATGAAAAAATACTGCCAAATTTTAAATAAAAGCTTACCATAGTAAAATATTAAATTAATATTTTAAAGGATTTTATGATAAAACTAATAATCCTCAACAATATTATATATACAGTATGGTGAGTGAAATATTATAAACTACACATAGGTAGACCTCAAAACTACGATGACTATGTTCTAAAGTCAATAAAATTCATTCCCATTATAGATCAAATCAATGAAAAATTTATCAAGATCTAAAGAACAGAAGCAGATTTTAAACTCATCTAATGTTGTCTAAGTTTTTGCTTTCAAATAGATATATAAATTCATTTGAGCACTGAAAGTGTGTGGTTTTTCTCCCTCTCTCTCTCCCCCCATCATTCTTTTTCCAAAAGAGACCTAAAAAAAGTATTTAAAATTTTTACTTAATAATATTTATCATACTTTTCTCAGATTAACCAATAGTAACATTCTAAATTATTTTGAAACTTATTATTCTTTTTTACATGACTTGGGATTAAAAATAAGTAGTATTTTTAAATTTTTCCATTGTCATTGTGGTTTTAACTGTATTTGCACTTATATTTCTACCATTATTCTATATTTAATTTAATTTGTGAATATTTTAGGTGGAGAAACAGTAAAGAGGCAGATAACAGATATATTGTCAACATCTTATTATAAGAAAAATATGACCCATTTCATCCATTTGTAAATCACCAAATCATTTATGTAAATTGAAGATAAAAAAGGAAATTAATTTAAGTGATGATAGATATTTTTAGTAAGAGTTATCAGTAAATAAGTAGCAAACGATAAAACTTGAGAATGAAATAAAGAGAATGATTTTTCCTTTTTTAGAGGACATTATACTTAAATGTTTTTAAAAATTATTGATGGTTGCTATAGAGAAGTGTGAAGATTAATAGTTCTATTACCTGGTTCCTCTGAATAAACATATTCTAAGGTGATCAACATGATGTCTTACATATTTATTAGGCCTTTGACATCCTAGGATATTCAGCTCACAACTTAAATATATGATGTGACCTAAAACTACAGTGTATGTTTAGATAAAAAAAAAACTTTTTAAAAAGCTATAGTAAAAGACACATTGTTTTTCATCCCTTACTTTGAACACATTTATCCAGTTGTTCTTGGAAATTTCTGGAAATACCTGTGTGTGTGTATTGTTGTGGCTATATGGATGTGCATTTTCTGTAAAATAAAAAAAAAAAACATTACAGTGTGTCTTCATCCTCTTTATTCAACTGGATATTGGAACTTTATGAACGTGTGTATTGTTGTGGCTATATGGATGTGCATTTTCTGTAAAATAAAAAAAAAAACATTACAGTGTGTCTTCATCCTCTTTATTCAACTGGATATTGGAACTTTATGATTTCTAGTTTTTCTTCAATGTTAAAATGACCACAAAAGGTAAATGTAGGATTCCACAGCAATGACAGTGTAACTGAAGACACTCAGGAAAGAGAACATCCAGAACAGCTTCAGAAAGGGAAAAATGATGAAATAAGTTCCAGCTCAGGGGGAATATTTAGAAGGTGATTAATGGCAAAGTGTCTTGCATGTAAGTAATATTTTAAAATTTAAACATTCATTGTAACTTGTGTTTGCACCTATATTGACAACAGCATAGATTGACCTAGCTATATATTTATTTAAAACATTTTTCTCATTCAGTCTTAGACATGGACAACTAGTTTTGATAAACAAAGAGATTAATAACATAGGGTTTTTCAAATTCACAAATATATAGTCCAGTGTGATATATACTTATATATTACTCTTATTCTATGTAACAAGCATGTCAACATAAAGAGGGAATTACAGGGCTCAGTGAGGAAGGCAGTCTAGAATCTGACAACCAAATCTTGAGGCAAAGAAGAGTTAAATAAGGACACAGTGATACCTCTTCACAAGACAACTAGAAATTTTGATTAAACATAAAAATTATTCTGAAGGCATTACAGAATGGTGAAACCAGAATAATTAGAGACAGCTTGATTCCACAGAAAGGAGATCCTCTGAAAATTGAGCTTACATTTCCAGAAGATTTATCCCTGAGGGAATCTGCTGACTCTGTCTTCATGGAGGAGCTCAGAATGTAGGTTTTGCCCCAGAAGAGCTCTACTACTGGGAAGAGAAAAATTAGTGAAGATTTGGTTGGTCTCAGGGGACTGGAAAGAGAAAATGGAGATGTGATGGCTGTTAAATATATTGCCACTTTCTCCTCTCTGCCTGCATGGAGGATGCAAAAGATTAAAGGTTCAGGAGAAAATTTCTGCAAAGTAAAACAGGGCAAGAGCAGCCTTGCTGAGATGACAAGGACGAACAACATTTCAGCAGCCAAGGAGACAGTCATGAAGGAGACAGTAAGCCCTCAGGTTGGTCAGATAATAAGGTAGCACAGTAGGACATTAACTGTGCCTAATATGCTAAAGGAAAATACTGATACTAGAACAGCATGGTGACCATGCATAAAAATGAAAATGCTTAAAAGGAAAATAATAAAAACTTAGAACGGAAAATATAAAGCCTTTTGAAATTAAGAACTTGAAAGCTGACTATCATAGCTGGTTAGACAAACAGAACACAGGATTAACGGTCTGGAATATAGGTCAAAAGAAGATTTTTTGATAAACTGAAGAAATGACAGAAGAACAATATAAAAAGAAGCAAAGAATATGAAAGAACATGAAAACCGAAAAACAATAAGGCTGGTTCAGAAAGAAATAAACAATATAACTGTGAGACATTATATTTAAGGACATGCTGCCACCGATAATTAAAAAAAAACTGAAGGAACATATTAGGGTAATTAGGCTCAAATTTGGCAGCCAAAAAACTACCATGTATCACCCTCCTTTACTGAATATGAGCCAACCATGTGTCTTGCTTTGTGTTACAAACTGTGACAAGAGTGACACAATTAAAAAGTTTAAGATGTCCTGCTGAATAGAGGCCCTGGAAGCCAAGAACTGTAGAAAGTATCTTCACAAAGATGCAACAAGTATTTCTGTTTGAAGTTTGGATGTACCAAATGGTTCAGAAGATTGTAGCTTACAATGACTGCATACTCAACTACTGCATGTAATGACATTAGCATCTCCATAATACTGGCTAAAGAAAATTTTAGCTGTACCCAACCAAACCACAGAAATATAAACTCATGAAATTATTATTATTTTAAGCAATAAATCTTAGAATTGTCTCATTTAGTCTGGCAACAGACTGAACAAATATCAAAACATAGATCAAGAAATTCATTGAATACAAATATTGTAAGCAAAGGAAAGCCACACACAGGCACCTCTTAATAAATTTGTTTAAAAAACAAGCAGAAAGAAATACAAACTTGCTGTGTTTGGAGGGTAAAAATCGTGTTCAAAGAAAGAAAAGCATTAGTAAAAAATAACAAAAGAAGACATTGCCTCAGAAATGGTAAGATGGCATTGGTAAGGACCTAAAAATAGTCTTGAATGTAAAATTATATACAGAAAAACATATCAAAAATGCAAAATGAATGTATGGTCAAATTCAAAGAGAATTTGTTCCCAGTACTGTTATGGAAGGAATCAATGACACACACAGAGGCAGCAGAATGGAAGTTAAATAAGAAATTTACTTATCGGTGAGGGTTGATCACACATTAGCCATGCCTGGATCAATGACACACTGGGTTACAACTCCTTCTTTTATAGGGTTTTACAGCCTTGGCTTTATTTGGGTGGTTACACTTCACTCTCACAGTTCAAATCACGGTCACGGGATAGTTAATGTTTTCAAGCCAGACATAACAGTTCTTTGCAGTTGTGGAGTTTACCTTTAAGATTCACCTAGTTATGTATTCTAGCCCATAGGAAGTGGGTGTTCGGGGTTAGGGGAGCAAATATTAGAGATGGGTTCTTTCATTTAGACACTTTTATGATCAGGTGGCTCCAGTCTTATCAGAGTTCAAGGTCTTCATGTGCCCTGTTATCTCAGGGTCAGACCAAATGCCTCATTCAGCAATTAGTGGCTTCAGTGCCTATTAGTTCTGAGCTGCACAAAGCAAAATGCTGTTACAGACAGCAGAAGCCACTTTAAATTGTAACACTTTATAGGTTTTTGCTATTTATAAAAGTTTTCCCTATCAGTACAACTGTACAATTGCACTATGAAAAAATTATAAAGCACTTGTCAAATGATAATACCCTATGAAAAGTAAAATATATGTAAATTTAAAGTGTCCAAGATATTAGAAATGGGAAGAATAAGAAAACACATTTAGTATCAGGCCCTTTACTTCATTAAAGAAATAATAAAAGTAATAATATTTTTGAAGAATAATAAATCAAGTATCCATCAATAAAGTATTATTCAGTCCAATAGTAAACACTAGAAACCTAGTGAAAAATGTAACCAATAATACAAATTAAATATGAAATATCTAATACATAAGTAACAAGAAAGAAATAATATGAAAGAAATGGACAAAAAAATAATGAACAATAATATAAAACTGAATATATCAGTAATACATTAAATATGAGTAAGTTGAAAACAGTATAAGATGAAGAGTGGTAATTAATTAAACAATACCAAAAACAAAGCACAGAAGACTAAACAAAAAATATGGAAATTCTGTCATAAAGAAAACCAAATAATATGAATGTATTATCATCAGTCATATAGTGAGGAAAGATTACTCGATTTCCCAGTCATTTTACAATAGATAAAGTAAAATTTGATTAAAAAAATGAAAGAAAATCTACATCCATAGTAGAGTTTTAATGCTTCCTCTAAAAATATTTGAAAGAAAGAATAGGCACATACATACACAGTGACAGAGAAATTGAAAACAATACAATTAACATACATGAATTAATTGGTAACTATAAACATTGAAACCAACAAAGACAGGATACAGTTTGTTTTATAATAATTAATATTTTATAAAATATTTAAATATTTTATAATATTTAACAGTTAGAATTCTTCCTAAAGCACAGAATTAGTCTCTACTTAAGTGAGGGTATCTTTGCTGTAACAGTAAACATATAACTAGCAAATCTTTAACTATTCAGAAAAAACATCATACACTGTTGAAAAATTCATTCATAAAACAAGAAACTATTACAGAAACTAGAACGGCAATGTGAATATAACACACAGAAAACATCCAAAAATAAAATTAGTCTCTAACAAGACTAATCAGAAAAGAAGAGAGAAATTATAAACAACAGTAGCAGGAATAGGTAAATTCCTGTACAAGATGGCTCAGAGGCTGTAAAAGAGTGCTTATCTAACATATATAAGCGCTTGGGTTTCATCCATAGTACAAGAAAGATAAAGACAGAGGTAGGAGGGGTAGGGAAGGAGGGAAGGAGAGAGAGAGAGAGAGAAAGAATCTTATGAAATCCTAAATGATGAAAGAAAGACAGAAAGAGAGAAAGAAAAACAAAGGCAGGCTTATGAAACTTTAAATTGATATTAAGAAAGAAATATCTTACATGTACTAATATGTATGCATATATGAAAGACTGAAAATATATGATCATTTTGAGACATTCATCATGATTCATGACCTAGAATTTTACCTCAAAGCTAACTTTTGCAGAGTATATCAAATTTACAAAAATTAGAAGGGACAAATAAATGAAAATGAAAGCAGATATCAGCAAAATAGAAAACAATAATACAACAGAGAAAATCAGTGTAGTAAAAAGTTGAATATCCAAAAAATAAAATTGATAAGCCCCACAGGAAGACTAATCACTAGAAGAAGAAAGAAATCATAAATAACAATAATAGGAATACTGGACTCCTACAGTAGATCACCCAGTTGTATAAGGCAACAAAGTACAATACATAAGCAGATATCAGATGATAATAAGAATAAAAACTTCAAGCTATACAAGAAATTGAATAAATTCCATGTAACACAGAGTAGAGGAAACCACATATTAAAAATACACTGTGTGATTTATTAAGTATAAATTCAGGCAAAATCAATTTATGATATTAAAAGCAGATAGCCTGTCACTTTCTTGAATTAGTTAATAGGAGATAACTCTGGTGAGGCGGACATTTTTAGGGACTTAAGAGGTACTGTGATTTGATTTGAGTGTGATTATATGCATATACTCAGTGCATAAAAAGTATTTGAGATAAAAACTGATGATTTGTGTATTTCTCTCTATGTATTTTAACTGTAAAAAATGTTTGCATAATCACAGAAAGCCTTGAGAAGGTGCATATTCTGCAGGTAGAAATTAGACATCTAAACAACATCAATGCACGAAACTTCAGAGTCCTTTCTTGTAGTTCTGACTTTTCTCATCATGGATGAAAGTGTACAAATATTCTTATTGGTAAGATTTGTATGGTGTTTGAGGGATTAATCAGTCTTTTTTCTGTGAAAATGCTCTTCGTTTCCTATTTCAGGGTGTTTAATGACAGCATTTTCATGTGAGGTAGATGGGGGTGAGTAGGATGGATCTGCTGTAGGATTTCATATCATTGTGTCTCCAACCATAAAGTCATAATTGCCATTAAGATTCCAACTTACAGAAGGATGATTTCTTTCTGTTAGTGATGGGAAAAGATAATTTAGAAATTGGTAAACAAACCAATAAATTACCCAATTTTTTCCAGGGCAGATAAGAATGATATGGTAATACTTTAATAGGATCAGAAAGAAAGCCACCATGCAAACAAGTGAGCTTCCTACCACCCCCAGCATAGACAAAAACCAAAACAAAAATATCCTCTTAGGTTGGCTGAACTATTTCTGAGAACCACCATAGGTTTTAGCTACAGTATCTTTAACTGGGTTTAATATTACACCAGTAAAATTGCGTTACCTAACACACATATTCTCTAGCATTTACAGGAAAGAATAAAAGCAAATTCAATAAAGTCATGTCCCTGGGTCAAGCAAAGGTCCAATGATCTCACAGTGTATGACATAAAGTCACCAACAGAGAAAGGTCATATAAAACAATGACATATAAGTGGTATAGTCAGACAGATTCTGAAGAATCATTGTCTTGCCTTAGTTATCATCGATGGACTCAAACTGTAAAAGACAATGAAACTGCATTTATAAAGTCATCGCATCACATTAATGTTACAAACTTTATTTGGATTTATATTTGATTTTTCATATACTTAATATTGGATTTATTTGAAAGCTACATATACACTATAGCAAGCCCCTATTTTGTTTGCATTTATATTAATTTAGATTTTCAATTTGAAGTTTATTTAATAAAAATACATAATTGTATTTTTACACCTTTCCGTGGGTAACTTATTTTATTGAAATTAATAATACTAAACACTTGTTTGCTGAATTGTATGTTTGCTTTTCATGTTTAATGTCAAAGCAAAAAATTAATAACAAAGTTGAATATGTAGAGAAGACTGCATTCAAGCCTATCTCAAAAATGTAGAGCTGTCCAGCTTAGATTTCAATTCAACTGAATCGAAAGTGGGAAGGGTGGGGGAAAAGTAATAAGGGAGAGGAAAAAATATGAGAAAATGAAAAAATGGAAATAAAGTGTTTGTAAGTGGAGAGGGGAGGAGGGGATAAAGGGAGGACAGGGGCAAGGGGAAAAAATGAGAATCAAGACCTATCATGTAAAGGTACAGGATCCCAATTATAAATGTAACTGTATTATATGTCTAGATTGTACCAATAAACTCAAAAAAAAAAGAAAAAAAAAAAAAAAGACTCCAGAGCTCTAAGACCTGGGGTTGTGGAATTTTGGCTACCTGAGTTTGATAATCAATGTTACTGAAAGGAAATGTAACTTTATATCATCTGCATGCCATGCATCCAACAAACTGTGAAAATCTGTGAGAAAACCCCATAATTTAGTGACTTGAATCCTAAATGCATGCCCCAAAGGCTGTTAAATGATTACCAGTGCCCAGATTTATGTCAAACTCCAACCTGGAGAAAAAAATTTGTCTTAATTTGTTTTTCTCATTGTTTTTAAGACACAAACTGTTTAAAAATAATGCCAAAGAAAACACTTCTTAAACTGGAAAAAATTACCAATGCAAAAATTTCTAAATTTCTGGTAGATGCTAATAAATCCCATCAAAGTCCACTCTATGAAGTGTCTTTAGGGCATAGGTACAGCTTCCCTTCTGTTTTCTGAAGCGCTAGAAGAAGCTTGCTTGTTTCCACCTGTCCTGGCCTAATTTCTGTTCTACAGAGCCAGGAACACAGCCTGTCTTCATGAGCTTGGAATCTGGCAACGGGTGTAAAGAACATCTGTTCCAGGGATGGGCATCATGACTGCACCGACAATGATCCACATTATGCGTCCTCTCTCTTCTGTCCAAGGAAACTTGCATTCATCACAGCCTGAATAGCTAGTTCTGGGGATTCAAGGGGATGATCCTGGCTTCTCCTCAACTTATGTCAATATAGTGTTGGAAGTCAGATAAAACATTTCACATTAGGCAACTACAATATTATCAAGGGTATGAAGACCACATTGGAAAAACATATACTCCACACTTGATTGTGTGTGTATGTGTGTGTGTGTGCGTGTGTGTGTGTGTGTGTGTGTTTTGTTGATCACTAGCCAGTCATTCAGAGAAATGTGTAAATGCAATTAATAGCTAAAGGGCATCAAGTTGCTTGGTCAGTGTAGGCATATAAAAGGAGGCCCCAAAGGCCTATATTTCACAGACCCATACCAGATTTAAATTGTTGGAAGCAAATGTTCAAGCGATGGTTGTAAAGTTGACCACTCTAGAGCCAGCATTTAATTTGTGGAGGCTTAATAAGATAAAGATGCATGCTTCCAGAAGGTACATCGATAAGCTAAACACATTTGCATTAACAATGAATAACTAGTCAACGTACATTTCATGCTAACCTGTTATATGCCTAAGATACAGAGTTTGTTATGTTATAGTCCTTTCTTCAAGAAGTTGACTTTTAGTGGGGAGATACAACATTTAAATTTAATTTTGACAGAGTAGTCCACAGCTAAACATTTTTCTCTTTCTTCCTAAATAGTATAGGTGATCACAACTAGTAGACTTATTTAAAATCAGTTAGAAAATATAACTCATATTTTTCTATTGTTCCTAATTTTAGTCTCTGGTACAGCTTCACTGAATAGCAAATAAAAGTGGACTGCAGAATGTGTAAAATAATCATATTTTGAGATTCATGGCATATGAATGATATGGAAGTTGTACTCATTAAAATCATTAACTTACTAAAGAGTAAATATACTTTACCTGTAAATACTATTTTCCAAATGTCTCTATTGTTTGCACACTTTATCAGTGATATATATTGATCTTAAGATTATGAAGATGTTATTTTCAAGGAAAAGGGAATAATTAACAGTCTCTGGAGTGCATAGCAGAATCTTGGGAAAGTATTGTTATATCTAAACTAAAGGCTACACCAATTTTTCTTTATTTTTTGGAAAGCAGAATGATATTAAATTTTGTAATATATATTACACAATCAAGCATATGTGACCTGGAGAGAAGCAAAAGATAGACTGAGTAGCTTCTCTACTTAGTATGGTAGTAAGTATAGGCTCCTAAAAAGAATTAATTTAAAAAGAAAGGAAATGGGCCAGGGATTTAGCTCAGCATTTCTGCCACCTGTCTTGCAAGCTCAAGGTCCTGAGTTTGATCCCAAGTTAAAAAAAAAAAAAAAAAAAAAGAGGAAACAATAAAATTGTTTGTTGTACTAGAATAGGCTACTGTTTTCAAAGGTGGAAAGTAAAATAAGACAAATATATTTGCGGGGATGTCCAATTACGTTATGCCACAGATAGGTGATGAAGTTTATGTGCACACACAAATCTGCCAAACTGAAAACCATTAATATGCATGACAATATACACTAATAAAAATGTGGATGAAATGAACAAACCAGTATAAAAATGACATTGAATCTCAAAGGTCTGTTCTTCTGGATTTTCATATATGCACTTATGTTGTGCTCTGCCTTGCAGATTCATAAATTTTATGTGCTTCCCAATGAATTTGCCTAATTAACTTCCTGACGCATTATATATTTTATGTTTTGAAATATGTCAATGATTAATTTTAAGTTTTAAAAATATTCTGCTTTTTTCTACCAAACATCATTGAGAAATAAAAAGAAATTAGGTTGGTTGGAAAAATCTCCTCTTTTGTTAATATCAAAGGGGATGAAAAGAGTTACCACCTGTGGGCACTTTACAGCATAGACATGAAGTATTATTAACACAATCCCCTCTGATGCACAGGAGGAAAATCTCCCCAGCACTCTAGCATCTTGATATGAATAAATTGTCTTGATATTTACATTCAAATGAAGACAGCTTCATAAAGGGTTTAGAGAGAGCTATTTGCTCATCAGGACTATAGGCCCATCAGGACTCATCCTTTTTAAGTATTCCATTTCTTTAGAATAGAATCTAATTGTTTCTTGAATGATCCTTGTGTTTTGCCTCAGCAGTTGTGCCTTATAAGCTGTTCCATATGTTTATTATGTTCTAAGTAAGAGGAAAAAATCTTTCTAACATCTGCTATGGGTTGGTTTTCTTCTAATTCCCATTTACATTCTTTGCAATTTTTACATCGCTGGAAATGGACATTCAATTGTTAAAGCATATTAATAGAATTGAATGTGGCATGTACATGCACTAACTTCCAATAAAGAATGTAATCATTATGTATTGGAAAGATATACTAATAAAAAAAAACTGAGAAAAAACCTGTCAACCTCTCTAAAAGTGTAGGAAAACTGTGGTTTAACTGTTTAATTGTTCATAGTTTAATCTGTTATTTTCATATTACATCCTATATTATTAGAAATTAGAATGATCATAATTGTATCCTCTACTAAAATTTGGGAAGACTAATATAAGTAATCCTGTAAAACCCCCTCCATCAAAAGTGAAAATTTTGAGAAGAAAAATGAATCTTCCTTTTAATTTAATAATACTAGTTAATACAGATTGTATAGTTATAAGAATATATACATTAAATAGTGGCAAATTTTAAAATATAAAATGATTTTTAAATTTAAAAACATAAATTACTACCATTTATTTCTTCTTATGCTTACATTTATACTACTACTACTACTACTACTACTGCTACTACCAATAATGTATTCACCTTAGTCTTGACTATTTGACTCTTATTTTTCTGGCTATTCAATTTAAATAATATTTACATGTTTCATTTAGAATATTTTCACAAACCATTTCAACTTTTGGGAAAGGAAGCAAGATATACATAATTAAAACCTATAATAATAAGCAGAAAGTCCATAATAGGTATAAATGTTTTAATGTATTTGCTATATAATTCGACATGAATTTCATGGACTTACAAATAAAAGTTTATAATTATTTTACTTTCATATTAAAGAAATAAAATTAAAAGTAATAAAATAGTATGCCTAAATGGCAAAATTGATATATTATAGAGGCCTTCTGTGGAAAAAAAAATCAAGGAAAAGGTTCTACATAAGTTTTGTCTTAGTGTTCATATTTTCATGCTGCAATAATTGACACAAAACTAGCTTCAGTTTGGTGAGCTGTGGCTAGTAAAATTTTGAATGAAGTATATGTGTGTGTGAGCCTGTATACGCAAATCCTTACCAAGCTGTAAACATTGAGATTACAGAATTGAGGGGCAAGTAAAGGATATAACACCAAAGACGGAAGAAATTTCATGAGAATGGGAGAGTACTTTGAAGATTGCTCCATACAACATATAATTAGTACCTTGCTAAAATATTATAGGTGATGACAAGCAAGGTGGTAGCACACCATGGGCAATATTCTTTCATTGATTGGGCAGGTGAATGCCAAATCTAGAATTTGTTCATCCTTTTGGTATAATCCCTCAGGTGTCTATGTCTGACTTAATTTCTGCCACAGCTCTCTAGACCTATGAACAATTCCTCATGGTTCTCACTGTCATAGAGGATGGTGTGTAAGGTTTTGTTTGACAAGAACACCCCTGGGAGATTAGTGATTGTACTCTCAGCGAGTCATTCATGACTGTCCACCCTTCTCAGCAGTAATCTGTGAGACTCTAAACAGACAACCATATTTTTTATAATAGATGTTTCTTGTAGACTGTTAGAAAATCTGGTGACAGAGTGCTTTCAGCATTTATAATCCATTCCCTTTTATTTAATTGTATATTAAGAATCAAATATTTGATTTTTTTGACCAACTACTATGCTAACACTACATTCTGGGTCTGGATTGGCTTGGTGAAAATACAGAAAAAAAGAGGTACTTAATGCAACAAAATCAGAGAAAAATAGGAATCCAATGATGCTAGTAGCTCAAAGTTCCTTCAATAACAGGGAAAGTACATTCAGCCTCACTTTTTTCACATTCCTGGTTTTTACACCACTGTGCTAATTGCAGCTGATCCAGGAATTCCTAAGGCCACAGAAGTAGGTCATTTATTTTGAGAACTACTGTCAGGATTTAGATACACACTCTTACACATGATTTGGAAAAAGTAATTAAAAGATTGTTCTTTCATTTCTTCAAGGTAGATAGTACTCAGTGAGCTCGCAGAAATGCTGTTAAAAGATCATGCTGAACCTTATTACAATTTTCTCAACTGTTTCTTACAAGTAGTGACATATGAATTCTCTTCAAAGTTTTAGATTTAACATTTAAAATTCTCATGGTAATTATTAATGGTACCATATTGCATAGTGTATCTTGAAAAAGGTGTAATTATATCATACATGCAATGGGACTTTCTGTTACAGTCCTCCTCATACTTAAGGCTCAAGGCAAGATTTATCAGAATATGCTTATTAGAATATGATTTTCCAATGTCCACAACTACGTTAGAATTGTCACTATCAACTCTGTCAGATGACTTTAAAATTTCTTACCTTCTTTACATTATTTTCCCCAATAATGTCCCGTAGGATCTTGAAATGGAAGCATCTCAAAATTTAGAGACAAATGTCTACCTTTCAGTCTAACTCATATTTATTATTTGATGTGTTCTGTAAACCTGTTTAAATTTTTGTAGTTCTACTATTTGTACTGTAAAATGAAAATTACAAAAGATCTTCATAAATATAAACATCTGCTAACAATTGTGTGAAAGGAAACATTCTGGCTGATTTTGGAACAAAAGAGCCTTTAATAACTTTTAAACATGTTTCTGTGTTCTTGATTTCTTATTGTTTTCCTGTGTTGTCTATCTACTCTTTATGATTTTGTATTGCTGTTAATCTATGTAAATACCTATTGCTCAAGTACAGCACTTTCAAATTAATGGGTTCTCTTGCCACCTTCCTGGTCCAACTTTCCTACCCATGTTACATATGGTTTCTGTAATTTTTAAAGCACAGAACTCATATTGCATCACTATAAAAAATGGTAAATGTTTCCCAGGTTGCTTATAAAACAAAATAGAAGCTCCCGATGTTAGTATGTAAGAATCTTCATTATCTATCTCAGCATCATTTTCAACATAAATTTGACTTACTGCCATCAGTGTCCCCTTAACTTTCCTTTCTTGTCTGATCAGGCCATGCAATCTATTTCCTCTATTCCTTAAACATTTCATACAATCCTGTCAGTGTTCTATGTGAGGTAACTATAAAAAAATAAGCTTAATATATACTGTCCCATTTCATCTTCACCAAAAATGCCGCCTGTGAAGCAACACAGTGGTAAATAGAATGGGCTTGGGTTCCATACTGCCACAGCTAGGAGCAGAGCTTTGCCTCTCTTTAACTGTGTGAATGTGAACGAAGTAATTAATCCTCCATTTTGCAAAAGTTTCTGGTGTGTTTAAACTCAGACTTATATTTAATATTGTACCTGTTTCCAGATACCAATTCCAATACATTTTTCACTGAGAAAGGCAGAGTTTTCTTTCACTCACTCTGGGCAAATATTTAATTGCTTAGCTGTTAACACTAACAGTAATAGCATCAAATTAAATAATCATATATCAATTAATGTTAATTTATTTTCTCAAACAAGGTATACACATACACACAAATAAATCTGGCTCTGTTGAATTTCCAGAATGAAAGAACAACCTGTCAAAGGCAGTAGCAGTAGCAGAATATTTGACCTTGACATTCTTTAATAAAAGGACAGATAATAGTAAATCTGGGGAAGAAAATGAAAAAAAATTACAAAACATGGAAAGAACTTTACAAATGGAGAAGATATTTCATTGTATATGACCTTGTGCTTCAATGAGTAACTTTTAAAATTACTTCAGGATAAATCTGTTACTTAACATCACATATCCTACAGAGTGAAAATAGTCTTAAATTACACATTTGTGAAGATTTTATAATTATTCTTAAAATTTTTGTAAGGATTAAGAACTACATTGAGGTCGTTTCTTCCCATAATGAAGTGTTTTTCTCCCTACTGTTCTTCTTTCCATCTTTTTTTCATTTTATGTTTTTGTTAAAAAAAAAAAAGTATGCTCTCCTGTGTGCTGCCCCTCTGGCATGGAATCCTTGTAAGGAGACTTAGGGCTTCAACATAGCTAAATGAACCATCACATGTTACAATTTGATTGAATTTGTCATTTTGAGAGGTCAATGTGCACAATTTGTTCATGACATTCAACTTTTATCTTTATTTTTGTATAGAAAGTGACTGTATAAGGTTTATTGGTGACAAAAAAACTAAAAAAGAAAAGTAAAGCAAAATACATTCATTTTCACACAATATAAACATTTATTGAATCATTTGTTAACTATTTAAACATTAGGAAATTCACAGGAAATGCTTCTCCCCTAAGAAGTTCTGTGCTAAGAAATACGGAGCATGGTCCCCATACACACCACTATGTAAACTCAATTGTAATATAAATATAAAGGTATAAGTACAATAGTATATGCATCTCTTAAATACTCAAGTGTATTTCTAGGTGTATTAGGTTGTAATATACTACCAAATACATAATAGCGAAAAAGCATATGTGAGCCGGGCATGGTGGCACATGCCTGTAATCGCAGCACTCGGGAGGCTGAGGTAGGAGGATTACTGTGAGCCTGGGGTACATAGTGAGTTCTAGGTCAATCTCAACTACATAGTGAGACCCTGTCTCAAAAAAAAAAAAAAAAGAAAGAAAGAAAAAAGAAAAGAAAAGCATATGTTTCAGTTCAAGTTTTCTTGGTGGAGTTGCTGCTTTATTTTTAGTTTTAGGTTTAATGGTGTTAAGAATCAGATTCTTAAATATGATGGATAAGCAATTTAGCTGTGAACCTACTTCCAGCCCCATTTGTTGCTCATTTTGGACAGCTTGCTCAGTTTTATTGTGTGTGACACAACTAGAAATCATTCAACCTATTTTTTAATTTTCATCCTGTTTTGAAAATATTTAGCTAGTTTTCAAATTTTGTTTTTAAATCTAACTACATGAATATAAAGTTTAAATATCAAGAGAAAGAAGAATTGATAACATATTCCATGAATCCAGAACTTTTAGTACATTTATGTTATTAGGAAAATAAAAATAAACTGTCATCAATTTGTAAAAAAGTTATATTTGAACTACACGTTTAAGAGAATTTGTAGTAGCAAAGTTTGTGGTGCATGTGGATGGAATCAAAACAAAACATTTAATAGAGCAATATATTTTCATAAGATGTAAATCTTAAAAAGTTAGCTGCTGGGCTCTATCCCCAACAACCCCAAAATAAATAAAATAATTAATTAGCCAGATGTGGTAGTGTCTACTATAATCTCAGCACCCTGGAAGGCTAAGGGTAGAGATTGTAAGTCAGGCCCACGCAATATAGCAATTTATGAAGGTTCTGTCTTAAAATAAAAGAGGGTTGCAGACTCTAGGTTCAATACCCAGTAACATGCACACACACACACACACACACACACACACACACACACACACACATGAAAACATTAAGCATTACCTATATGAGCTTCTGTGGTTTTCTCTTCAATAGCAATGGATGCTTCTTAGCAGAAATGCTATAAGCATAGTGAGAAGTAGCAGTAGTTATGAAAAATCCAAAACGCAAGCTTAGAATCTTCTGTCCATATGTGTTTGGAGAAATTTCTTAATCTGTATGTCTTCTGTGTTGAGTACATTTGTTGCTATCATTCATAGGGCTATTTTATTAAATGAATGTCTATAAATTTCTTAACTCAATGTGTCTCACTAAGTGAAAACATCATGTTAGCTGTCCTTAATTTTCTATGACTTGATTCCATATTAACAATTTATCATATTTTTCAATCATTTATAAAATTTGGAAAATCTGAAATAATGTCACAGGCTCTCATTAAGAGTGAGAATAAAAACAATACAGTTTGGTGCATATTGAAAAATATGTATTATTATTCACATTTGTGTGCATAGAACAATCTCTTGTAAGAGGAAGAAATATAATAAGATTTTAAAATATATACATGAAGTTTAAGTGTATTGGGGTAGGATGAATTATTACTAGAAAAAGATCTTTCTCTCATCTTTTTTGTGCTAATACTTTATTTAATTCTTTAGTACAATAAATTAATATTAGCAGGAAAATGGAGAAAATAAAACTTTTAGGCAAAGAAGAGAGAACACAATTAGAAACAATTAGAAATGGAAACAAATCAACTCATGGGGGCAATCAAGATAAAGACTGACCCCACATAGACTGAGCATGTAGGGTTTTCAGAGTCACAATTAACAACATCAAGTTTCAATATTTACTCATTAAATGTAGATAATTGAACCCTGGGAGATAGGCTGCATATTTTAATATTATTCCTCTTTGAGACTATAATGTTTTTTTCTTCTTTTGTATAAGGCATTTTAAAACATATTTAAGATAGTTCATTATTAAAGCTAATGCTAATAATGATAACTAGTAGACACTGATGTAGTGCTTTACATATATTATCTCATCAAACTTTTATATTAACATGATAATCCTCCATTTTATAGAAGAGAGGCATGGTTTATTAAGAAATTGTCCAGGAACCCCCCAGACAGTAACTGGTAGAGATAAATTTCAAATTCAGGTTGCCTGATAGAAGAATTTGCTCTACTAAAAAGCTCAAAGAACCGCGGGAAGTGTAAATGCTTAAGAAGATCATGATAAGCCTTTGCCAGACCTCAGCAAGGAGTCAGTCATTTAGGAGAAGGCTGCAGAACACCTAAGTATACAACAGGCTTTTAGTGTGCTCTAAAGCCAGGCTCCCACTTTTAATGTATCTTGCCTTTCATTTTTTGTTGGATGATTCTGGGTAGCTATCAAGTGGGAATGAAAAGGCACACTCAGTGATGCATGCTTAAATTAGATTTGCTCTTATTGCTTTATTTACCCTGTCATGATAAATCATAACATTTCCATCCTCTGCTTAACTGCATATTAAAATGACATGGGAAGGCAACACTTTAGTGGGCAGGAAATTAAGAGAATGCTTCGTATTTCCACTAGAAACATTTAGCTTTCAACTCTATTTCTTTCTGAATGCATGTAAATGGCATTTAAAAAACTCCAATCTTTTAGCCTTAATATCAATAGCTATTATCTGGAAAAGAAATCAGTACTATTTATGACAGCATGGTAAAACAAAATAGCAATCTAATCATGAAAAATAGTACTTTAAACTTGTTTAATGATGAAATGTACTTCATGGTAGGATGTCAAATTACAAATAATTATTTCAATTTTTTTATTAATGCAGATATTTAACATTTCCTAAGATGCCATGGTTTATAGATATTTACATACCTAGGAGTGATACTCAAGTGTTTATATCCCAGGTACCTTTCCTAGGTCTAGAACATTTCTATTTATTCTCTCAAGAGTTTCCAGAGATTTCTCACAATTCCATATTACTCCATTCATCTTTCCATCCAGATACAGTAAATGTTTAGAAAAATTTAAAAAGTCACCATTTGTTGTTTGTGTTCAAATAAATGCTGAATGTTTTGCCACAAGTAATTAATGAAGCAATATTAAGCATGAACACAGTTGGAGATTTTGAAAGAGATTTTAGAAACTGTCTTTTGCAGTATTTTCAGAGTTTATTGAAATCAAAATAAGGCTAACTTATCTTTCCAATAGACAAATGAAATTCTCTCAGACCAAATATGTGTTACTGCATATGACCTTCAAGATTTACAGAAGGACTCAATCATTTACAGTTCATGAGACAATTGTGAGATTTTATCCACATTCATACTATGCATTAGGTGATGCTGTCAATAAGCATTATCAAAGTATCCCCAAATGAAATAAACCTATAATTCCAAGTAACACATGGAAATGGACATTTTATTATGCCATCCAAAATATATTTTTTAATTAGAATTCTCTTATGATTTGTGAAGATACATACTTAGATCAAAAATTACATCCCATCTTTTAACAATAACTGTTATAGGGCTTTACAAATAGTAAACAACTCAAATAAAGGACTTCTTCCCATTTCACATTATCCATTATTCATTTTAATCCTTATTTACACTTTTTTTCTCAAACCAGAGAAACTATTTAGTATTTACACATGTATGTCCTATTTTATTCACTTAAGAGCATGTCCTAAATGTGCATCCATTTTTCAATAATTGTCTCTAATTTCTCATTCTTAATGGCTGAGTAGTGCTCCATTTTATTAAAAACAAACACATTTTCTTTATGCAGTCTCCAGTTGACAGAAGTAGAAGGGTAGGAGAAAGTAAAAAATATGAGATAAGATATAAATGGAAATAAAGCCTTTGCAAATAGGGAGGGGTGGAGGGGTTGAAGGGAGGGCAAGGCAATGGGGAAAAAATAAAAACCAAGATACACCATGTAAAGGTACACATTCCCAATGATGAATGTAAATGTATATATAATGTGTCATAATTATAAAACATTTTCTTGATGACAACTCTTTTGGATCTTACACTATTTGACTTAGAGTGAGAGAAAATGTTATTCTTCTGCATTTGTCATCAGTCACATATGCACAACATGTTCACAATGTAACTCAAGCACCAAACTTTAGAAGACTTCTTGAATTAACACTAATCAGTGATTCACCCTGTAATCCACAGGGCAAAGCTAAGTGACCCTTTACATTTCAGGTAAAACATTGATAAAAAAACAATATTTTCCTCTGATCCTGAATCATAATGTAGACACTGTCACATTGCAAGACGTCAGAAGAAGCAGGAAGAGATGGGAGGTTATTTTTACTGAGAGATAGGTATGATTTTCCTTTTAGGCTATGAGCAACATTTTGATTGTTGAATAAACACTTCCTACATAGTCAACATATTAGATATTATAAATCATGAATATCGTTATTTCTCCAAAAATAAAAAGAAAAATCTATTTGATTTTCTTTCCCACAAGCAAATTCTGGTGCTAGGTGAATTTCCATTATTAAAATAAATAGAAGGAGTGGAGAAGAAGTGGACAGAAGAGGGCAAAATTAAGATGTGTTAAGTGTATGTAGCAACTCCCATGATGAATGTAATCAGTATTTACGGCAAAGTTATACTAATGAAAATAAAAATTTAAAACACTAAAATAAGTGAACTTGTCTCATTAAAATGAACATTTTAGGAGATAGCAAAAGTGCTTCGTTAGTTATAGGACACAGGCAAGTGGGTGTACAATTATCATTTTTATTAAGTTCTTTCTTTCATTGTATTGCCACATTCTCGCCATGTTTTCTAAGGTTTATATAAGCTTTCACCTGTCTGTGGCTAGTGTTATTTGATATATCTTACGATTTAAACTGCTGTTTTACTGTTCAGTCGAATAAGAATTGTACTTACGGTTTTGTGTAACACAGCATTAAAAATAAACCGTTACAGTACCATGCTACAGTGATTTAATTATTCTCATTTTTTGTGTTTTTCTTTTTCAGATTTATTCCATGGGATTTATGTCAGAGACTTTGCACCCTCAGCCCCCTTTTCATTTTTCGAGACACATTTTCACTAAATTGCTAATTTGCCTAGATTGGACTCCTAACTTGTGATTCTCATGATTCGGCCTCCCACAGTGCTGGAATAATGAGCATACACCACCACTTCCGGCTGCAGTTGCATTTTTAAAAATATATATTTTTATTGGTACATTTTAGATACACAATACATTACATTTGCCATAAAGAATGAGAAACTAGGGACATTTATAGCTAAGTGGATGCAGTTGCATTTTTAACATTGCACAATTAGAAACAGAATAATTTATATTAAAGTCATTTGAACAACCATTCTAATATCACTGGTTGACTAAAAAATAGTAAAAGTTCTGGGTTCTTAAATCACTTTGTCTTGCAACAATATTAGAATGAAATCTACATTACCTGAAAGGGGTGTAAAAAAGCACCCAACTTTCAGATGCATAAAATGCCTTCAAAGCCCTGCTTCACTAAGTGCCTTCCTGGCTCGCGGCCACAGTGTGGGAGGCAGCAGGTACTCAGTTGATCGGACTATGGGCTCCGATGTACTTTACCAGGGCGTATCTGAGAGAAGTTATTGATTGGGGATGATTTTCTCCTTACAGTCAGGCTCTTGCTACCTTTTGGCCTTATTAGTGAAACTAGTCAGTAAGAAAAATGCATATTTAATTTCAGGGTTACAGGAGAGAATGAAAATGTTTTTTAAATGGCATCATTAGATTCTGGCAGGATATGTTCAGAACAACCTTTTGCATTTAATTAATGGACTAGTTTATTTAGTCTAATCATAGATTTAATTCCTCTTCCTTTACCAGAAAATTTAGAAGACAATCAGTTTTCATATTGAGACACTAACTTAAGTTGGCACTTAGAATTCTGTTTTATATCAAGACTGACAGAAGAAAAGTATGCAGGCTAAGGTTAGAATTGAGGTATAGAAGTGATCATGACAATTCTTACAAAACCATGTTTACTCTGTGTCCAGAACATGAGCTCAGCTGTGTGAAAAATCATGCCCATGCGCCTTCTGCAACACCTTTCCAGGGTTCTCTGCTAACGCAGATTTCATGCTTTCTTTAGCCAGGATACATTTTCAAATCTAGAGCTGATCAGCTTCTGGCCAAATTCTAAATCTACCAGGGTGAGAACCTTCTGTGAAATCAAAGGGAGCTTTTCAGAAAACTCTCACCTTGTGTAAGCTAAATGTACTATGTTGAACTTGACCAGATGAGTTTTTGGTTTTTTTATTTGTTTTTTTTTGTTGTTGTTGTTTTGTTGTTGTTTTGTTTTTTTTTTGTTGTTGTTGTTTTGTTGTTGTTTTGTTTTGTTTTGTTTTGGTACTGGGACTGAACTCGGGTCCTTGCACTTGCAAGGCGGGCCACCGAACCACTAAGCTAAATCCCCGGCCAAGATGAGATTTTTTCTTCTAGGGCACAGACATTGTTTCTATGGGAAGAAAAATAACCTAAATTCAAGAAAAAGCAAAACAAGAAGCAGCCTGAGTTGTTTGTGTATTTATCATTTCATCTTGCAGAAACATATGTACATAATACATACACAAAATTTTAATTACAATAAAATTTGAATTATT
Source organism: Fukomys damarensis (assembly GCF_012274545.1). Classification (NCBI taxonomy): domain Eukaryota; kingdom Metazoa; phylum Chordata; class Mammalia; order Rodentia; family Bathyergidae; genus Fukomys; species Fukomys damarensis. The sequence continues at coordinate 20,991,442 of NW_022900942.1, forward strand.
ATTTATGTTAGTTATAGGAATGTAAACAGTATAAGTTGGAAACTTCCAGTTCAAAATTAACAAAAAAATAACTTACCAAATACATATCTTTTGCTATGGTGTGTGGATCACACATTTTAGACTATTGTGTTCACTGGAGATAGAATTGAAACAAGAAATTATGGTTAGAAATTACCTTATGACATTTCACTACTTATATTTATTTTCTTGTTTGAGTCCTCAGACTGTTCAAGTTGTCATTAACATTTTCAGAATCTGTGGTTAGGCTGCTCTGTTTGGAACCATGGGAACACTTATTTCTAGTCTATCTATGGCACTAGCTTAATCATTTCAAAAACCACAATTTTCCTTATTACCCTCTTCACATAAGGTGATATGAATAAGCGACAACAGGAAGATAGCAAGGAATTAACTGTAAGTTTTATGAAAGTAAAAGAAATGTGAAGTGTCACATATAGTTAAATAAGCTGAGTTACTACTCCTACCCTTAATCAGCACCCTATGCTCTGGAGTCCTTTCTAATATGAAAGGACAGAGTGAGCCTGTTCTCCCTGGGGAAAATGCCAGTCAGAAGCAAATTTGGCAATCTTGCTCTATGCTTGAGGAAACTTGCAAAAGGGCTGCTTCTTTTTTTTCTTATAAAACATCATACATTGAAAGATGATGATCAAAGATGATCATGTAATTAAAATGTTTTTACTAAGAAGAAATAAGTTCAAGATTTTGGAGGAAAATAATTAAGTTTAAAGAATTTGTTGATACCAAATTCAGAAAGTTCAAAGAACAGTTTCCAAAGGGCTCCGTATTGGCGAATACAACTATTTACCAGTTTACTCATATGTAAGAAAAAATCATTGTGCATTTAAGTTTTTATGTTGAGACAATTAGAAAAATGAGTAATATAAAGTATAAATGTATGGTGCAAAAATACAGTAAAAGTAATGTTAAGTGTGGTACAACAGTTATTAACTTATTGGAATATTTTCAATTTTTCCTTGATCACAGATTTTTTTTTTCCATTTCTGTCTCGTATCGGTGCCACCTTTGCTTTACTCCTTTTAATATTTACTATCTTACAATTTGATGATCATTGTGGATGTCCCAATAGCATGTAATAAATATGAATTTTTATATACTTCTATACAAGTCTGATAGTACTGAAAATGCTCTGGGAAATACCAAAGAAGTAAACATTATTACTTTTTGGAAATGTACATTATAGCTTTGGGAATACAGCTACCAAACCCAGTGCAGAAAGTCAAAGAATATTTTCCAAATGTTTGGGATTATTTGTCTGTTGCAGAGGTATATTTTATGGTAAACATAGCAGTTTGAAACCATTTTATCTCACAGGTCTGGTGACTAGAAATTCACCATTAGCTTCACAGAGCACGCCTTGGCCAGGAACTTCAATACATCCGTGTTCAGAACTTCAGTCAGATTGAAGCTTGGAGAGGGCGCAGGATCTAAGGTCACCCATAGGACTATTGGATGTGGACCTCTCTGGTGGATTGTTATCAGGAAGCTTCTTTCCTTCTAGGCCTCTGGCAGCTGACTTGCTCCAATGTGACCAACCCAAGAGAGAAAAAGGGCAAATAGGTAAGCACAATATTTTTAATGACTTAGTCTTCAAAGTTGCACATTATCACTTCTGCACTGTACTGGGTAGACGTAAACCTTCAAGGCCAAGACGATCTCACAAGACTCCAACTACTGAGGAAGAAATATTAAAGAATTTGTAGATATATCTTAAATCACTATGTTCTGGCCTCATATTGATATTTGGAATATGCTTTTGTCCTCATCTCCTTATTCTATTATCTGAAGTTTTTCTCCTCTTTAAATATCATTTAGCCTGTTCCCTAGAAACTACTTCACATGTTATACTGATAATTTGTATTCAAGCCCTGTGGTCCTGGGAAAAAAACAGTGATTAAAGAAATTCCACAACCACCTCCCTTTCCAGTTCCAGGAAATGGCTTAATGAAAGCATCACCTTCCCTATATAACTCATGGATGATGTCCTCTTGCTTATCTATGACAAAGTCAGAAACATCCTCAAAATTGCTAATGTTTACCACATTAATTAGTTGATCTCTTATCCCCCATTTCTCTGTAACAGCAAAATGCTTTCAAAACATTTCTTCTTTCTAAAGGTCTAGTCCAGCCTATATGGTCATATAGTTCCCTGCTAATGATTCATCTTTCTGATCTGCTGTCAGCTCATGCCAACTTTTCTTCTTGCCTATCCCATTTCCCTATACTGTCTATTTCCAGCTTTGCTTATTTCTCTTTATTAAAAAAGAACCCGTGGCCCAGCCTTGACAGGGTTGTGGATCTCCTGGCCACAGTGATTTCCCTATTGTAATAATCACCCAGCACCCACCGCAATAGTACCTTTCTCCAATATAATAATGTTTCATATAGTCTCTCCTTACCTGAGTCCAGATTTATTTTTTGACTTGACAGACAGAAGTTAATTAATAATACATCCAAACTAGCCAGTATCTTCCTTGAATCTATATCACAATAAAATCCACATTACAATCTATTCCTGAATTCTGTTACTATCCCTATTATATTCCAATCTTCTTGATGTTAATACTTTTTCTTCTTCTTCAAGTGTTTTGCAGAATTCAGCTATGAAGCTATTAGGACTTGAACATTTTTTTTTAGAGGGAGACTTTCCTACTTCTATTTCATTACTCTTTATTGATTGATGTACATTGTCTCTTTCTTACTGATTTAGTATTAGTAGGCTGTGCTTGTTCAGAAATATTTTATTAAAGTCATTCCTGTTAAGTGTAACAAAGCTCTACAGTGAGCACCAACACTTGACTTCTTGTATCAGTAATCTCAATGAGGCAAAGGATGTTAAATAGAGAAAATTAGTAAGATAGAACAAATTCAGAGAAAAAATAACACCTATAGGAAATACAATGCACATATAATCACAGGCATTTAAAGAAAACAGAAATATAGGTTGATGCCTCTTTTACTATCCTCTTGTCAGCACTTGGTGTTATCTGTGATTGTAATTTGACCCATATAATTGAGTAACAATACAGTTTTCATTTTGTTTCCTTGTGTTTTTTAATTTCCTATGTATGCATGTGTATGTTTGGGGGGAAAAAACATAAAGAGTCCAAATATTCCACTATGGTAAAAATAAGTAAAAAAAAATATTTAGAATATTTCATTACATTTTGTGGACTGAGTCATTTGAAAATGTTAAAAATAAATTTGTGAGGCAAAAAATAATCATTATATTAAAATATACCATAACTGGTTTTAGTAATCAAGTAATACTGCTAAACCACAAATAAAACTATCTTTTCACAAACTCTGATTAGAGTGGAAGGGGAGGACTTATAAAAGCCACCTTAGAAGATATCATATAAAATTACTTTTTTATTACTTTTAATTCTGAAAAACTCAACATAATGGAATAGTTGATAGAGTGATGGAACAAACCTTCATATAATTTCTACATAATTTCTCCAAAGTATTTTGCCAATTTACTTCCTTGTACATGTAGGTGTTATATTTATTGAAACCTTTAGGACTGTATTGAAAATACGATTATTTCATCTCTAAATAATTCAGCATGCCTTAACTAAGAATGTAATCCCTATTCTATATAACCAAAATGACAATATCATTCTGCATAAAATATCTAATGCACAATTTGTGTTTTAAAATTCCAGATTTAAATATATGTGTGTGTGTGTGTGTGTGTGTGTGTATACAGTATTTTCTCTTTTAAGAGTGGGTATAATGGAAGATATCCCATTTATTTTGACTGATTTATTACAGGTATCTTTAATCATATTGAATCAAATAAAGTTGATTCACTGTTTGTAACCAAAATGTTTATTTTTAGAGGACTCAACCAGTTAGTTGCATTGTGGAATGTTTCTCATTCAGTATTTATAATGTCCACATTGGATTATTTAATATGTGTAATCCGTAGTTTGGATAATTTGGAAGTTAAATGTAGTGATCTGATGAGACTTTAAAAGTATTCTTACAAGAATTCAATATATGATATATTATGTCTGTATTTCTATAACATTAGACACACAAATTACTGGTTTTACTGCTATCTTTCTACATTCTATGGATTTTTTTTTTGTTGTTTTTTTGACAGAGGGTCTCACTATGTAGTTAAGACTCAATTGTAACTCAATGTGTAGCACGGGCTGGTCTTGAACTCACAGCGATCCTCCTGCCTCAGCCTCCCGAGTTTTAGGATTACAACATTTGCCACCACTCCTGGCTTTATGGATTTTTAAATATATTTTATGGGTACTTTTTAGATATACAATACAGTTACATTCATCATTGGGATCTTGTACCTGTACATAATGTATCTTGGTTCTTACTTTTTCCCCATGCCACTAGCTTCTGTACCACCTTCCATACTTCCCCATTTACAAAGACTTTGTTTCCAGTTTTTTCTTTTTCTCTTCCCTTTTTAACTTTCCCCTACCTCTCGCATTTGCCCAGCATCTTTAGATTATTTCTTCCTATTACAAAATATAAATTACCCATTTTACCCTTATTTACACTTTTACTTTATTACACAAGTGAAACTATAAGGTATTAACACACGTGTGTCCTATTAATTTCACTTGAGTATGACCTCAATGTGCATCCACTTAGATATAAATGTCTCTAGTTTCTCATTCTTTATGGCTGACTAGGACTCTATTTAATAAAAAAAGAAAAAAGAAAAAAAGAAAAAACCACAAAAACAGACACTACTTTTTTACCCACTCTCCAGTTGATGGGCATTTGGGCTATCTCCAAGTTTTAGCTATTACAAACTGTTCCGCTATAAACATGGGTGTGCATATATCACTGTGATAAGATTCTTTAAATTATTTTGGGAAGATTCCAAGCAAGGCAATATCTGGGTCAAATGGGACTTGCAATCCTAGTTGTTTAAGGTAGCACCATAATGATTTCTACAGTGGTTGCACCAGTCTGCACTCCCACTAACAATGGAGATGGGTTCCTTTCTCCCCACACCAACAGTAGCATTTGTTATTGGTTGATTTCTTGACAGCAGCCATTCTTTCTGGGGGTGGTGGAATCTCAGTGTTGTTTTCATCTACATCTCTCGAATGCGGTGATGAACATTTTTTCATATGTTTATTTGCTGCTTTTACTTCTTTGAGAAATGTCTGCTCATTTCAGATACATTTCAGATGATTCTTTGTGCTAGTTCCTGTGCTACTAAGGATTTCTTCATAAAGTGTTTTTCCTATGTCATTGTCTTTAAGAGTTCTACCTAGCTTATCTTCCAACAAGTTTAGTGTTTCTGTTTTAATATTCATATCTTTAATCCACTTGGATTTAGTTTAGTTTATGGTGAAAATGGGGGTCTAGTCTTAATCTTTGGCAAGTTAATATCCAGTTTTTTCAACACTATTCATTAAAGAGGCTGTCTTTCCTCCAGTGAGGATGGTTGGCTCCTTTGGCAAAGATGAGAGAGCTGATTATGTCTGGAGTTGTTTATTCATCTTCTAATCTATTCCACTGATCTTTGGGTCTGTTTCTTTACCAGTACCATGCTGTTTCAAACACAGTGACTTTGTAGTACAGTTTTAAGTTGGAGATTGTGACACTCCTCCCATGTCTCAGTTGCCTGGAATGGCTTTTGCTGTTCTAGATCTCTTCTGATTCCAAATGAAGGTTTGAATTGTTTTCTCTAGTTCTGTGAAATATACTGTTGGGATTTCAATAGGGATTGCATTGAATCTGTATAGCAGTTTTGGAAGTATGTCCATTTTCACTCTATTGGTTCTTCCTACTGAGGAACAAGCGAAATCTTTCAATTTTCATATATCCTCTTCAGTTTCTTTTTTCAGTGTGTTATAGTTCTCAATGCAGAGATATGTGTTCTTTTGTTAGACTGAATCCTAAATATTTAATTTTTTTGGATGCTGTTGTAAAAGGAATTGTTTCCCTAATTTCTCTCTCAGTTCTTTGTGTACAAGAAGGCTATTCATTTTTGAGTGTTTACCTTGTATCCAGCTACTCTACTGAATCTGTCAATTAAGTCTAGAAGTATTTTGATGAAGTCTTTTGGGACTTCTATTTAGAGTATCATATTGTCAGCAAATAATGACAGTTTAACTTCTTCCTTTTCTATCTTTATTGCTTTAATTTCTTTATCTTATCTAATTGCTGTGGCTAATGATTCCAAAACCATATTGAACAGGAGTGGAGAACGTGGTATTCCTTGTCTTGTTTGTGATTTTAGCATGAAGGTTTTCTGTTTTTGATCATTTAGTATGATGTTGGCTGTTGGTTTTTCACAGATAGCCTTTATCAAGTTGAGATAAAGACATGTATTCCAATTTTCTGCAGAGTTTTTTCATGAATGGATATTAAATATTGTTTAATGCTTTTTCTGCATCTATTGAGATATCACATGACTTTGTCCTTGACTCTGTTAATACAGTGTATTGCATTTATTGATTTACATATATTGAGTCATCCTTGCATCCCTGGGATAAATCTGACTTGGTCAGGATGTATGATCTTCTTGACGAGCCTCTGTATTGTTTGCCAGTATCTTAAACTGAGAAGTTTTGCATCTATGTTTATTGGGGAGATGGTCCTGTAGTTCTCTTTTTTGCTTTGATCTTTCCATGGCTTTTGGAATCAATGTAACACATGCTTTCAAGAATGAATTTGGAAATATTTCTTCCTTTTCAATTTCATCGAAAAGTTTAAGGAGTAGTGGCAGCAGTTCTTCCTAACTGTTTTGTAGAATTCAGCAGTTATTTTCTTTTAGGGCTTGAAATACTTCACTCCAGGTTCTCCTTGACTTGAGGGTTTGTGATGCAAAGTCTCCTGTGATTCTGATGGGCTTTTCTTTGCATGTGATTCGTTTCTTTTATCTAACTGCTTGTAGCATATTGTTCTTTTGGTTTTCTATTATCTTGATTATTATATCTAGCTGCACTTTTTTAAAATCATCTCTAGTTGGAGTCCTGCATGCCTCATTTATCTGTCAAATTCTTTTGCCCTGTTTGGCAGGTTTATGTCATTTTTCTGTGAACCTTTTTTAAATGTCATTTGTACATTCTCTTGCTTCTTCATGGGTTCCTAAGAGTCTTATATTATTCTTCTTTGTATCATCTAAGTGCTGTTGGATAAATTTCTCATGTTCTCTTACTATTTTTAAGAGATACTTCTTTTAATATTCACTGATATCCGTCCTGTCTTCTATATCGGATATCCTGCCTTCCGATTGTGTCAGTCTGTTGTGTAAAGTTTTAATAGAGTTTTTACTCTTCGAATATGTGTTTGAATCTGATTCATGGATTCCATTTCTCCCTTATGTTGGGCATTCATGGTTTCCATTTCTTTCCTATACTGAGCATTTGAGGCTTCTATCATGACCCTGAGCTCCTGTATTTTTCTTTTTTTATCTGTTTCTGTTCTAGAGCCTCTATTCATGTCATTCATTCTGTTCATCATCTGTATTATCTGGGTAATTATTTCTGTTTTGAATGTTTCTAGAGCTTCATTTATCTGTTCTGTTATTTCCTCTGCTGTCAGTCCAGGGTGTCCAGGGGATTGGTTATCAGACTTTTCCACCGCTTTTCCCCCACAATTTTCCTTTGATTAGCTAGAAGTCATGTCTGTACTTGAGCACTGTTTGAATGTCCTCCCATTTCTATTTTTGTTATTGGTTCTGTCCTTGGTTTGATACCTGGGTTAATACTTCGATCTTTCTGTTATAGCTTTTCTTTAGGTTTTGAGTCTTTAATGACTCTGTGGCAATCTTTTTTTCATTACACCAGGAAGAGCAATGGTCTGCTTCAGAGATCAGGGGCTGGGGAGATAACTGTAGGCTAGCTCCATGCAGTTCTGCCTCTTACCAGTCTGCTCTACGTTTTATGAGTCTACCATATGAGTTACCAGTTGTTTTATGTATGAAAAATAGAGGTGAAGAAGGCAGACAAGATTCTGCATTCACAGAAATATTAGGCAATCAAGAAGACAGGAAATAAACACAAATTAGATAACTTTACATTTAATTAACTCAATGAGAAAAAAAACGTTTAAAAATAAAATATTTCAATGATACATAAAAGGGGAGATGTATTGGATTTGTGATCAAACAAGCCTTATTTTACTTAATTTATTTATTTTTGAGGCATGGTCTTGCTATGTAGGTCATGCTGGTCTTGAACTCATGGCGATCCTCTTGCCTCCCCTTCTGAGTGTTGTGATTACAGATGTGAGCTTCTGCACTCCCAGCTGAGAAGACATTTTAATGGAATCAAATTTAATTCCATTTTTGAATGATAAGAACTAGGTACCAAGTGACACAGAAGATAGGAAGAGAATAAGTTTGGGGAGGTAAAAATTACTAGTATTTATATGTGTATGCATGTATATATGTATGCATGTATTTAATTATCTCACTATGTATGCTACACAGTTTGGTTGCTGTTATTTTTATTTTAATTTTATTTAATTAATACTTGTGTGTAGTACAAAATGTTTACATGCCCTGTGTGGAGTTGGTGTATATACATAAAACATATAAATTTATTTTTTTCATCACTTATCCCTTGCTTCTCTTCCCGTGCTTATATTAATTCCCTCTCCATTTGAGAAAGATCTGTTTCCCTCCCTATTTCCTATTATCTTTTATTTTGCTCTTTTTTTCTCATATAAGAGAAAACACGAGCTATTTAAGCTTGTGTGTCTGATTTATTTCACTTAATGCTATAGTCTCCAATCCATTTTCCTATGAATGACTCTTTTATCTTTCATTATGGTAGAGTGGTACCCTATTGTGTGTAAGTTTCACATTTGCTTTTATTGAATCATCTATTGATGGACATATAGGCTGCTGCCAAGATTTAGCTTCTAGGAATTGTGTTTCTATAAATGGGTATGAATGTATCACAATGATGTGATGTCTTTACCTTTTGGGAAAGATATCTGGAAGGGAAATATCTGGGCCAAATGCAATTTCTAGCTTCAGTGCTTCAAAGATTCTCCGTACTGATTTCCGTGGTGGTTGTACTGCTTCCCATTCCCAGCAGAGAGAAGTGTAAATGGGTCCTCCATACACACTGCAGTATTCGTTATTAGTTGATTTCTTGATGATAGCTATTCTACTGAGGGTAACGTGGAATATTAATGTTATTTTAATTTGCAGTTTTGTAATTTTAAATATTCGTTTTATGCCTATTTAGAAATATCAATGGGTATACAGTTCCCTAGGCTTTCTTGGAGGGAGTCTTAATTTTACAAGTACCAGTGTGATACACATTAAATGTAAAAAAAAAGGAGATGGTTATAATCAACCATGAGAATATAAATGTAGAATATATGTAATCCTTAGGCTGGGTATTTGAGGATTTTTCTATTTCTAGTATAGGCAGCAAAAAAATGGCCAGCCATGGAGATAGGAAAACACGTACTGGTGTGTTTTTCACTTTGAATGAAGCCAGGAAAATTTGTGCTTTTATTTATTTTGGGTTGAATTTAGGATTCAGTCCAAGGTCTTGTACATGCCAGGCAGGTAAACTACTACTGAGCTACATATATATCTCCAGCCCTGATGAGTCATGTTCTAAAAATAATTTTAAGTATACAAAATGTTTCTGAGAAGAACAAATATGGCAGCATAGAGATCATTAGTGATTTCCAAAAAATATAATAAAATATCTTCTTTTTTCTCTATTTTGATTTTTCAATCTTTTAATTATCCTGTTTCTTTGAATATCACAGTACACTGCTCCAATGATTAATATTATGAGCTCTGTAACAAGTTTACTAAGTTCATTTGGTATTGATATGATCATACTCTTGATATGATGTAATTGTACTATTGTCTCTAACTTGACTCTACATAATTTATTAAATACTGTATTATAAAGTCTATAGAATAGTATCAGACAGGTTACAAATGCTATATAATGTCTTCATATTACCAGTATTATCATCACTACTATTATTCTACTATATTTCTTCTTATTAATATGATGATTAACTCCCACGGCATTTTTTGCAAATAGTGCTATGAAATTCCTGTTTCTAATATTTGTCAAGATACTTTCCATATCTAAAATATCACGTTTCACTTCTTTGCTTGCATTTTCCCTACACACAGGAGCCAAAGAAACACTGAAAATATTAAAGAACGCTGTCTGATGGCATTTGTTCAACTTGCTTCACTAACTGATCAAAATGTCCAAATCTAGGACTGTAATTTCTCTCTAAATCTGCCTTTTCAAATTCCTGGCTATAATCCAGACTTTTTTCCTCTTTATCTATTTTACACTTTGAAAGAAAATCTGCACAACTACCCAGCATCTGATGACCAAGTCTGACCTGATAAGATGATTGAGTGACGAAGTCAAGTCTGACCTGCCATCATTTCTTCTAGCCTTTTGATCTGTTCTACCCACACCAACCCTTTCCTCCTCACTGGCTCTCAGTTACCTGCAGGTAGTAGCTCCATGCCTTTGTGTTTCCTTTCATCATGGACTCAGAGAGCTTACAATAACTGTCTACAATTATTTTGTAAGTTTCCTATTTCTCCTATTATTTCTCCTTCCCTGCACATCTATGAAATTATTGCCTCTTGTCATTTGAAATAGCAGATTTATAGACTTGTTGCTCCTCACTGTTTGATCACTGGCAATTTTTTTGCTAAGTATTTTGATTATAGAACCTCATCAAAGCTGCACATAAGTTGGGCTTAGCTAATATAATTCATCCCATTGCAAGACTTATTTAAAAAATTAAAACTTATTAGGGAACAGTTACACAGGCATGCCCTTGTTTCTCAATACATCTAAAACTACTATGCTGCCACGTCGGTGCACTGTTTTCTCTCTCTCATATTTCTCTTTTTCTAAACCACACAGATGAGACACAATTTGGCTTCCCTAATGTACAATACATATATATTTTTCTTATGTAAAAGTATGTTCTTTTTAAAATCCTGTGGTCAGATTTGGGAAATTCTCATATATTTTGTAATATAATATCAGCATAAAATACGCATTCAAATATCCCAAATTCTTCTGATAATGTTTGTGTGTTTATTGATTTCATCCATGGTCCAATCACAGCACAAATTTTCCTTAAATCATTTGTTAAATGTACACATTATTCATATTTTTATTGCTTATGACCAAAATGCTAGGACATTTTCCAGCAGTTTTCTACTTTATCATATTCCACTTGCATTTATAAAGCACTCAAAACTAATATTTGATTTTTTTTTTTTGGTTACAGGGACTCAAACTTGGGCCTTTGTACAGAACTGATATTTTTATGATGCTCTTAATTTAATTTTCATTTTTCTATACATAATCATGCTTTTTTTGTGCGTGATGAATGGTATAATTTTGATGTCATGCTTTTCTCAGAGGTGCAAAACAAAGCACAGGATATCCATTTCTTTTGAGAGTGACAATAATCTCTTGGTGAAATTAAAGTGATGGGCCAGATATGCTTTTGTAAATGCAACTTATTTTGATTATTATTGAGAAATAATGTTATCATATTCTTTATTTTGTTTACCCTTTATTGCTATAGCTTTAAAATATCACTTTTTAAATTTCCTAGTTAAAAATTAGAAAACACTGTAGAACAATAGGTTAATTTTATGAAAAGAATTATGATTTACACCTGTAATTTGTAACATTGTGCTTTTCAAAAAAAAATGTGCTCAGTGAAATTCACTTCAAATTGACTGCATCGTCATCCTAAAATTATATCAATGATTTCAAGCACTGGATTCCTAGCGCAAGAGGTTTTGAACTTACTTTGTATTTTCTTTGACCCAGAGCTATAATTATTCATGTGTTCAATAGATATCTCTTTAAGTGGGGAATAAATGAGATTTGAAAATATCTTTTAAAAATACAGATAGATATAGTATTAAATCAAGCAGTATGACTTCTGGCAACATATTCAATGTCAAAGCTCCAACAATACAGAAACGTGGAATGATATGTTTACCAGCATGTTTTATAATAAAAGAATCTATATACAGTAAGCCTCTGATTTAGGAACAAGTTCCATTATAGGAGAACATTTGTAAATCAGATTCATTTCTAAGTCTAACAAAGTGTGTCATGTACATCTTTTTCACAAATATACAATGAAAAGAATTAAAAATCCAAACACATACAAGAATACAGTAAGTCCTACTGTAATAGTAATGTACATTATCTCAGTGTACAGTAAACACACAGCAGAACTGTGACAATGTCTCACAAACACATGAAATACTTTCCTGATTTGTTTGCATCCATGTAATTCAAGGTCTGTTTTCATCTTTTAAAGTTTGCAATTAAAAGGTTTGTACGTTGGAGACTTATGATAATCATATATAGATATTTGGAAAAATTTTATATACCCATAGAGTGGATTATTTTTTTGCAAAAATTAACCCTTCTTTGGTTTTGGTATCAAGGTAATACTTCTTTGAATATTGATTTCCTTTCAATTTCATTAAAGGTTTGAAGAGTAGTGGGATTAGATCTTCTGTAAGGTTCTTGTAGAATTATCGTCAGGATTTAGGCTTCTGTTTGTAATTTTTATTTATTATTACTCTTACTTCTTCAACTTCATTGATGGATATTGGATTATTTAGAAATTTTATATCTTCTTGACACAGCTTTGGTAATTCATATGCATGTAGGAATTTATCCATTTCTTCTAAATTTTGTATCTTATTTGAGTTTAGGTTTTCAAAGTAGGTACTACTGATCTGGGGTTTCTTCAGAAGCTGTTGGGATTTCCCCGTATTCATTTCTAATTGCATGGATTTAGGTCTTTCTTGTTTTGATAACTTTAGGTAAAAGTGTCTCGATTTTATTTAACATTTCAAAGGACTGACTATTCAACTTATTAATTCTTTTTATTGTTCTTAATCACAAATGCACAATTTCCTTCCTCATGCAAACTTTGGGTGTAACTTCTTTTTTCTAGAAGTTTGAAGTTCAACATTAGGTTATTTATTTTTAGCTTGTTCCGTTTTTCTCATGTGGGATTCATCACTATAAACTTCCCTCAGAAATTTTTAATTGTATACTATACATTCTAGTTTGTCCTGCTGGGATCTGATAAAAGCCATCCAAGACAAAGCAATAGTCAACATCATAGTAAATAGTCAAAAAATGAAAACTTTAAGTGTAAAATCAGGAATAAGACAAGAAAGCCCACTATCACCTCTCTTACTAATATAGTTGTGGAAATATTAGCCAGAGCAATTATATATGAGAAAGAAAAAAAAGTAATACAGACAAGAAAGGAGAAGTTAAATTATCATATCTTAGAGATGACATGATACTCCACATAGAAGACCCCATAACTAGAACAAAAGACTCTTAAATTTAATAATCAGTTTCAGTAGTATAAGAGGATCCAACACTCAAAAATCAATAAAAATCCCTGCACACAAAAAACAAACTCACCGAGAGAGAAATTAGGGAAAAAAACACCTTTTATAGTACCTTCAATAAAAATGAAATATTTAGGAATCAATCTAATAAAAACATTTAAATACTTTTACCTTAAAAATTGCAGTATTCTGAAAAAGGAGATCAAAGAGAATATCAGAAAATGGAAAGATATCTGCCATTCTTGGATAGATAGAGCTAATAAAGTGAAAACATTCCATATTTCCAAAACTACTGTACAGATTTAATGCAACACCAATCAAAATACCAATAGCATAACTTACAGAACTAGAGGAAACAATACTCCAATTTCATATGGAACTAGAAGAGATCTAGAATATCAAAAGCAATTCTGGGCAACAAAGACAAGGTAAGGGGCATCACAAACCCATATTAAATTTACACAGCAAAGCTGTGATTAAAGCCAGCATTGTCTTACCAGAAAAACAGACCCACAGGTCAATGGAACAGAAGAGGAGATGCAGAAACAGCTCCAATCTCACTGAGCTACCTTATCTTTGACAATGGGGCCACATACTTTCACTAGAAGAAAGACAGCCTCTTTAATAAATAGTGCTGGGAAAACTAGATTTCCACATACCAAAGATTAAACCTAAACCCGTTTCTCTCATCCTGCACTAAATTAAAATCCAAATAGATAGAAGCCCAAATATTAAAACAGAAACACTTAATCTACTGGAAGATAAAATATGTAAAACTCCTAAAGACATAGCTGTAGGCAAATATTTTCTACACAAAACTCTTATGGTACAGTAAATATTAAAAAGAATCAATAACTAGGATCACATTATATTAAAAAGCTTTTGCAAAACAAAAAAAAACTACCAAGGGAGTGAAGAGACAATGCATAGAAAAATTTTTATCAGTTATTCTTTAGACAAAGGAATAAAATGTAGAATATATAAAAAACTTTTAAAAATCACCCCCTCCTTAAATTTAAAAATTCAATCCATGAATGGGTATCTTACACGAATAGGCACTTCAAAAATGAAGAAGTACAAATGCAAAATAAATATATGAAGAAATGTTCAACATCATTGGTTATTGAAGAAATGCAAACTAAAGCAACACTGAGATTCCATCTCACTCCAGAGAGAATGGCTATCATTAAGAAATTAACCAACAAAAAATGCTACTGAGGCTGTGGGGGAAGAGGAACTCTTCATTCTCTGGTGAGAGTGTAAATTGGTACAACCACTATGACAATCAGAATAGAGTTTCCTCAAAAAACTAAAATCCGTGGTTCCATTTGACCTAGCTATTCTTCTATTCTTTTAGATATCTATCTTTCCAAAACAGATAAATATCTCATACCACTAAAATGCATATATATATCTAGATATATATATATATCTAGATATATATAGATATATCTAGATATATATATTAGCACAATTTTTAACAGCTAAATCTTAGAAACAGCCCAAATGCCCATCAATAGATATGTAAAGAAAATGTGATTTTCATATACAATCGAATACTACTGTGCCACCAAAAGGATATACTTGAGTTATTTTAAGCAATTGAATACTCTGTGAGACCATAATTTTAAGTGAAATAAAGCAAACACACATGCTTAAATATCAGTTTGTTTAAAAAACTCAAAGGATTATTAAGGAGCAAAATTCAAGATAGATATTGGAGAGGAAGAAGAAAATGTTTAAAGGAGACGGGAATAAGGGTGAGGGCAAGGAACTAGGGAGTTAGCTCACTGGTGCCTCCCTACCTAGCAAGCATAAGGTCTTGAGTTTGATCCCTAGTACTGAAAAGAAGGAGGGACAGAGGAAGGGAAGGAAGGGAACAGATATATAAAAAAGAACGGAACAAAAACAATGGAAACATTGGCCACCTGCTCTGCAAGCACAAAGTCCTGAGTTTGATCCCTGGTACCAAAGAAACAAAAAACAAGAACAACAACAACAAAAAAAAACAAGGAAATCAAAGTTTTGCAAATGGGGAAGGGGAGAAGGTCTGAAGGGAAGGGGGGGAATGAGGAAAACATAATCAAAATATATTATATACAGATACAGATTTCCTATGATGAATGTGAGCAATATACATGGTAAACATGCACCGATAAAATTAATTAGAAAATATTTTAGTTAATTTTATGATTTTTTTCAAATTTTGTCAATTTATAAATATTTAGAGATCCGTTTTTAATGGATCATTAGTTTCTCCTAATTGTTTTCTTCATTATATTTTTAAATTTCTTATTCTTCTTGTAAGGCTGTGTATGAAGATTTAATTCATTTATTTTTATTGCTGTATATTTCCTTAGAGTCTGCTTAAATATAGTAACATTCATATGTGCAGTATTTTTCATCAGTGATTTGGAAATTTCTGTGTAAATTTGCCTTATTCCACCAGGTGTATTTATTGCTAATATTTAAAAAGTTCAAATATATAGAAGTTTTCAGGCCCTGGTATTTTTATTGGTGTCTAATTTCATTTCATCAGATCAGAGAGTAATATTTTATATTATTATACAACACATACAGCGGTACCTTAGTTCATGAACTTAATTCATTCCATAATTATTCAAAAGATGCCCATGGTAATGTTTGTCACCCAAAGTGGAATTCTCCAGTAGAAGCAAATCTTGCTGAACACTTCTGTTAACCAAATTATTCATGAATAGAAGTATTTGTGAACCAACTGAGGAACCA
Organism: Fukomys damarensis; assembly: GCF_012274545.1. NCBI lineage: Eukaryota > Metazoa > Chordata > Mammalia > Rodentia > Bathyergidae > Fukomys > Fukomys damarensis. Next base: position 21,007,592 of record NW_022900942.1, read on the forward strand.
CTGCATCTTATTCATGCTTTCCTTTTAATTTAAATTATGCTTAAATTATTTAGTTATGTTTGCTGAATTTTTGCAATATATTTTTCTGCCAATAGTGCTCATTAAATGAGAAAACTGGTTGCCTTATCTTTGCTTTATCCCAGAACTAGAGTCAAGGAAACCTTCAATAACCAACTTTGTTCACCACACTTTGGAAAAAGGGCCACTCCAGAGCAAAGACTCATTTTGATTATCTCATAATTAACCTCACGCATAGCATTTCTTCTGCACTCAGGATAAATGCTGCATAAGTGATTAAAAACAATTCCCCCATTCCATGTAGATTTGTTTAACTATACATTTTTTACTCTAAAACAATTGTATTCAGATCATAACAGCAGGCTGATATATTTCATATAGTTTCTGTCATCCTAAGGCATCTGCTGTCTTTTTTCAAATTAATATATCTCCATCATAGTTCACACTGGGAGCTCATGACATTAGAGGTTGTACAGGTAGATGCTGGTATTTCTTTCGTAAATTACTGAATTATTTTATGTCATAACTTCAAGTTTTAATAGTGATTTAATTATCTCTACCTTATCTCTACCTAGAGTTTAGACTGCATTTCTAAATCACGGGATTAATGATGTAAAGTAATTATGCTTAATATTCTTCCAAATATCCTAAAATTGTGCTGTATTATTAACCTTTATACTAATCCTGAAACCACCTATCAGAGTCTTCTTTCTCTATGTTGAATGGTTTTACTTTCACCAATCATCTTCAAAGTAAACATGCAAATGTGGTGTACGGGTTTTTGTATGTACCTGTGCATGCACACACCAATTACTTTAGTTTGCCTTTATTTCCCCACCCTTTTGCTAATTCCACAGATTCATATCTTCCACACCACATTGATTTACTTAGTTCCATGTACTAAAGTGAAAAGACATCACTACCACAAGTTAAGGATAAATTGACAATCATTCAGACCTCAAGAATTTAACAACACCTGGAAAAATCCATATTCTCAGGCACAAAGCTCCAGTGTATTTCCACTGAGTTCTGTGAGAAACAGTGTGCTACATATAAATGGAAAATGCATAGAATAAAAAGGTTTTTTTTCCACTTAAGATGATAATATAACTTTAAAATTTTTTTCCAGTTGATGCTTTAGCATAAATCCACACACTTTGTTGGTTCTGTCAATAGTAAAAAACAAAATCAAACAAACAAACAAAAATATCCTCTGGCCCTAGGTCTAATTGTACACTCCTGTACTCAGCATTTAGAGGCTAAAGTAGGAGGGTTACAACCTTACAATTGGCCTGGGCTAAAAAGCAAGTTGAGGGACGCTCTCTCAAAACAAATAAACAACAACATCAAAAAATCCTACTCCCTTAAATTCATGAGTTATGCAAGAATCTTACCTTTCCATCTCCATATTTCTGCTCTAATTTCCCAATCTTTTCCTTTTTCTCTGATTCTACCAATAAGGATATACTACTATAAACTCAGTATTCTTTTAGATAGTTGTGGGTTAATTAGAGAAGCACGTGATCTTCACATTCCAGTACCCAAAGAACACATTTTCCCTTGAAAAAGCATTTTAAACAAAAATTTTGTTCTACATGATCATACTATTATTGGTACCAAAAGATATCAGAGATAGTTCTTTTAGAAAGGAGGTCCTAGAGATCAATAGAGGGGGAAGGGGAGGGAGGAGGAGAAGTTAAAAGAAATAAATTTGTTATGTGCGTATTCCAATTTCCCACAATGAATGTAATCATTATGCATTGCTAGCGTGTACCAATAAAAATTTTAAAAACCCAAAAAACATTTATCAATGCCTGAGTTCATTTTTTAATCATAAGGATTTTAACAAATAGAATCTAAAATGTCTAGAAGATTTCAGGTCCTTTACAAAGAGGACAGGCTTACTCACTCAAGATAAAGCCAAAATAAACATCAGCTACCAAAATTCGAGGCAGAATCACCATTCTCTCCTTATGCAGTGGACATCACGTAGTGCTTTGGACTTAACAAGGAGAACACATCTCTGAGGATGCTGCTGATTTATTCAGAATCTCATAATAATTATGCTTCTCAGAGAACAAAATGTACTTCAGCATAGCATGACAGAAATCCACATTTAATTTATCTTAACTTACTACATTCCAGAGAACACCATTATAAGAAGATAAATCCAGGACCAACCTGTTAGGTATCTTGATTCTAGAAAAATAATGAAGACAACTGTTATATTTTTACCCAAAGCAATACTGTTGGTAATGGTAAACAGTAAAAATTTTAGTGGATAAACAGATTTAAAATGGAATACCTTGCAGCAGTTAAAATGGATTAATTGAGTTGTCTCATTGTTGATGGCTTTACAAAGCACAATTATGGGTAAATTTAAACAGGATGAATTTGTTGAAAATTATTTCAATGTAACTTTTTGAAGACAACTGAAACTTCTTCTATGTATTATTTATGGATGTAATACTGTCATAAAATTTATAAATACTCAAATTAGTTGTTCCCTCCCAGATACTAGATAGCAAAGTGTTTGCCTGGAGCAGTTACAGAATTTGTTTTCAAAAAGAAAAGCAAATGTGGAGGATCTTACACATGTCTTATCATTATGTTTGTACATAAGTTTATCTGATATTATACTTTACACTTCTTGTCAATATATAAAGATTTCAAACTGAAAACTAAAGGAAAACTGGTGAGTTTTACAGACAGAGTTGCATCCTGCTGAGATCACTAGTTAGACTCATCAGAACCTATATGACTGTTCTTGGAGATGTGAGCAGGGAGGGCGTAACTGAGGTAAAAATAGTCATGAAATGGGGCCTTACTTTAACAGGGATGTCATCTTATAGAAAGTGGAAGAGACCCAAGTAGCATATACGCATAATGAGAAGGACATGAGGACTCAGTGGGAAGATGGACACCTCAAGCTAAGGGAAAAGGACTCAGCCTACATTGTGATCTTGGATTTCCATTCTCTGGACTGAGGAAATAATTTCTACTGTTTTAGCCATCCAGTTTATAATATGTTGTTTAGGTATTCTGACAGACAGACATGATGGAGATAAACTGTACCTTCTTCATGTATCTCATTCCATTGTCTGAAGCAACATCTGACATTTTCTTGAACAACTGTCAAGCTTTTGCAAGTGTGATTGCCTCCTTTTTCTTTTAAAATTTCCTTCATCCATTTTTCATCGTATACCTTCTGCACCTGACTATTCAAAACTTCTTACATAGTCTTTCTTCCTACTAGGAGAGTTGCCCTTATGTATTTGGGCAGATATTTCCTTTATTTATTTTCCTTTGTGTGTGTGTTAAGGTACATCTTTTGGCAAATTACGCAGGTAAATTATTTCATATCATATGATTTAAATAAATCATATGTATATTTTCATGTAAAATTGTAAGCCATTTAACAAATAGCAAAGTAACTTTTTATACTACCAGCAATCCCTTCTCTCAGTTATAATATTTTCTTTGTATATTTATCTATATATGTATTTTCATGCATTTTCTTTGTATATTTATTTTCATTTACATACATAATATTTTATAATTATATCATACTTTTGTCTTAGAATTTAGTTTCCTGAGATAACTATATGTTGGGCTTTTTAATTAAGTTTATTGGAACATTTTAGGTATATAGTACAGTTACTTTCATCATTGGGATCTTGTATATTGGTTCTTATTTTCCCCATTCACTAGCCATCCCTTCACCCCCTCCACCCTTCCCTGTTTACAAAGACATTGTTTCCATGTTTTTCCTTTTCATTAGAATTTAGTTTCCTGAGATAACTATATGTTGGGCTTTTTAATTAAGTTTATTGGAACATTTTAGGTATATAGTACAGTTACTTTCATCATTGGGATCTTGTATATTGGTTCTTATTTTCCCCATTCACTAGCCATCCCTTCACCCCCTCCACCCTTCCCTGTTTACAAAGACATTGTTTCCATGTTTTTCCTTTTCACATATTTTTTCTTTCCCCTTTTTACTTTTCCCCTTTTTACCTCCCCTGCCCCACTTCCTCTACTCTTAGACCTTTTCTTCCAATTACCCAATATCAATTATACATTTTGATCCTTATTTAACTTTTAGTTATCACACCAGAGAAAGTATTTGGTATTTACATGTGTGTATTATTAATTTCACTTAAGCTTATGGCCTCAATGTGCATCCACTTAGCTATAAATATATCTAGTTTCTCATTCTTTATGTGTGAGTAGTACTCCATTTTATTAAAAAAAAAAAAAAAAAAAAAAAAAAAAAAAAAAAAAAACACATCGTCTTTGTCCAGTCCCCAGTTGATGGTCAGTTGAGCTGTTTCCAAATTTTAGTTATTACAAACTGTGCAGCTATAAACATGGGTGAGCATATATCACTGATAACTGCATGTTTTTGAAGATCTATGCACACTTAATATATGATCAACATTAATCTTTTTGAAAACAACATTGCATTATATAGCTACATGGCAATTGTTAGTGACTGTCTTGTAAATTGGTAGTTTCCCTGTTGCTGCAAGTTCTATAGATTGACCTCAGTTAAACCTGAGTTTACCTTGAAGTAAAATTGCAAGTGAAAGGATGCTTGCTTCTTTAAATTTATTAGATTGAATGTTCTTAATGTTCCTATTGCCTTGGGCCCAATCATCAACCTCTGCTCTGTGGTGACTTGTTTGAAATCCTGCAGCAAATACATTCATTATCTTTTCTCAGCACTTCTAATCTTACAGAGAAGTTCATTTGATTCTTACAACATTCCTGTCAAACACAGTGATAAATATATTAACTTTATTTCATGCACAATATGGGAAATAGATTACTTGCTTTGAACTGAAACTGATGCCTCCTATTCTTTTTATTTCCACTCCTATACATGGAAGTCTTCCCTTAAATAAAAGCCAAATTTTTAATAATTGGGAATAGTTTTGTAACCAGTATATTTCCTTAAAGACCAGAAGGTTATTCAACTATATAAATGATATGCAGTTTAATAAGCAATTTGTTATATGAATATATCATATACATATTATATAAGCAATGCAATGACAAGTTCTGCTCTCTTAATGGAAAAAAGAAAAAATTATAAATTACCTTGATTTTCCAATTATTATATTAGGAAAGCATCTAAAATAATGAGGTAGTTTTGTATTTGCTTTTCAGTACTAGGAATTGAATCTAGTAACTTCACACTGCATATATATAT
>NW_022900942.1:21012837-21036924 GCF_012274545.1 Fukomys damarensis
ATATATATATGCAGCCAGTTTTAATTTTTTTATATTTTGAGCCATGTTCTTGCTAAATCACTAATTTGCTCATATTCGCTATCCTCCTGTCTCAGCACTCCAAATATCTGGGATTACAGGCATAGGCCACCATGCCAGGCTTAAGTAGTTATTTTTATGTTGTTTTATATATTTTTCCAGTTGAAATATTTCATAAACATGATATTATATAAAAATATTTTTTCTGCACTGTCCAACTGCTCATTTCTTTAACCCGGTAAGATAATACCACTCCTTGCAATCTTGATAGTATGAAAATCCTTCTTTATGTTTACTGGGTTAAACTAATTTGAAGAATTTATGAGAAACTCAGTCATTTTGTATATGAATGATACTCGAGAGAAAATAATAATGAAGTGACAGCCATGTGCCACAAACTGTTTTGGAAAATGATACAGGGAGGAGACAGGATTTATTTTAACTAAAGACTTAGTGTCCCTTTAGGCAGGGAATAAGGAGATGAAATTTTCCGAAATTCTCTAAAATTTTTACCTAGTGAAAACCTACTTTTGTCAGGCCTCTAAAAGAAATAGTATGAAAGAGATGCATTACTTTCCAATGTATTGGGGACTGTTTTGGCAATTGTTATTTTAGTATTATAGAACATTGAGTCTAATCTAAAATTTGGCCTTTTCTGTTTAGGTTATTTTTATTTATTCCTGCAAAGTACAAAATAAGTTATATCTTTTCCTAGATTAATCACCCACAACTTAATGGCGAAAGTCATTTTGTATTAGCCTAGATTCCTCAAGGACAATACTGTTTGCCTCATTTTCATTGGCAGACATCTCAGTAGAATTATTTGTTATTAGTAGGAGCATATGGTGAAAAGGAAATGGGTAGAAAGATTTCTTAACATAGATTTTTGCTAAATGGGCCCACTTGAACTTGTGCAGCTCAATTCTTTAAAAAGATCCATCCATAACTTATGATTTTTCTGAGTTATGACATATTGCTCTATTTTATAATAATCTCCACAACTTACTAAACATTCTTTATAACATGAGAAATCATGTCATAAATCACTGGATATTTATTTTATAAAGGCTTTCATATGTACCACTTAATTCCCTTACTCTTCTGTTTTCTTCTGGTTCTCATTCAATTATAGCTTAAAAATTAAAATATCATTATTATTTGGTTTTTATCAGTACTCATTTCATAGCCTTTAATAATTCCTTGATCATTACAATTATATCATTGGACTTAACATCGATTCCCCTGTGTGTTCTGCACTAGATTGAACCCTGACTCCAGTTTGGATTAGTCTTTGGCTTTAGACATATTGCATTCTTCATTATATGATTTCCACCTCAGATTCACAATTACTAATAAGTTCTAACTACCAGAAATGTAACTAAATAATTATTTATTTTTCTTAATTAGAAGGGATATCTGTGCCTCTAAGCAAGACTTTATTGTTTTCCTATGAAGAAATATTAAATCAGAGTGTTTAATTGACTAAAATTTCAGCCAATTTGAGATCCAGGAAAAAAAAATTCATGTTGCTGTTTTTATTTCCAGGGAGCTGTAACCCAAAGGCACTACACCAATATTTTCAGTCTCTCTTCTTTTTTATCAGCTCATAACATCCTTTGTATTTATTACTGTTGGTGAAAAGACAAGGTAAAGCTAACTCAACATCTACACAGATCCTTGATTTTATATTACTATGTTTACATGACAGATACCAATAAAAGTAGGCCCAGTTTAAAATCCCATTTGCTCTCTTGGCAAAGGAAAAGCCTTCATTAAAAAGTGAAGCTTTTTGTACCCTACAAGAACAAAGTTATCAAAGGAAAAACGTGAGAGTTTGTAGAGTAAGAAATAAAATGTGTCACCAAAGCAATAGCAATGTGCTATAAATCATAAAATATTGATAACTAAGACATTATAACTGAATTAATAACTAAAATTAACCAAAAAGTTTAAGAAGCTCCAAAAATAAATAAATTATTATAAAGTTGGACATATAAACACAATTACAATTTCTATGGCATATATATATATATATACATATCAAAAGCAGTTTATAAATATATAGTATTTATCAAAAGCAGTATAAATAGCTGCAAAAATGAATGATGCAGCCTTAAGTAACAAATAGAACCCACTGTATTGAATATGTTAAGGCTTGCTGGTATACACAGCAGAAGGGGAGGTTTTAGCTACTAGTTATTAAGTATTCATTAGATGCTAGGTATAGTAAGGTACTCAAGAAAGGACATCTAATCCACAGCTGGATTTCCTCATTTATTTTGATATTGAGAGTAGATAATACATGTGCAAGAGAAAAAGGAAATTACAGCAAATAGGAAATCTTGATAATGATATTAAATTACTTCCTTATAATATAAAATATCTTAGTTGTTATTGGGGCTCAAAAAGTACACATAAGTCCTCAGACACTCATTGTCTCCATTTATATGATTGCCAAAATAAGATGTTTTTATTTAGGGATAATTTGGGATATGAGAATGTAACAGTCCATGTTACATAGCACATACAATAATTATTATAAAAAGAAAGTCAGATTCTATATCAGATTTTTTTGTCAAATATAGGAGACTAATAAACATTTTTGTCCATTCTATGGTCAAACAAACTGCCACAAATTTGTTAGAAAGAAAAAAGTTACATAATTATAATCCCTACCAAAATTCTATGGAGAGTACAATAAGGTACAATAAAATTTTAAAATAAAATTGAAAAAGCAAGATCCTGAAAAGCAAAACAATCTTCTCTAAATCTGTCAGAATGCACAAACTAAATAGCCAAACTCTCTCCAGCCAAACTAATGGTTTCTCACTGGGACAGGTAAAATCTACTGTGGCCTGGCAATTGAAGCCTAACTGAAATCAGTTACACATCACAGGATAGCAGACAAGATCGCTTTGAAGGAGGAGGTGAGTATTCAGATACTCTTTGTAGGAAGAAGACTAAGCAAATTCCTCAAAAATAAAAGGGAGAGCAAAGAAAACTGCAGATAAGAAGAAACTGTAGCTAAATAAAATCATCTTGGTCATCATCAACATCATTAGGATTCACTGAAAAAAAAAACAAACTCCACCAGTCCCACGATTTTATGTGACCATCCTAATTGTCTATACCCTCTCGGGATTCTATGCAGGGTCAGGATGGGGTAGGTGGGTAGTATAGTTAGGAAAGTGGACATATGTTAAATTTGAACACCCACTTACATAGCTGTCATGGGAATCTGTCATTCATGAGCACATTCCATTTTTAAAATGCTATTTACATGTCCATCTATTTAAAGCTATTATTCCAAGGCACAATCCAGAAATCATACAATTCTGATCTCCCTTACCCCTAAGAGAAGTTAAACACACGAATTCAGGCTCTCCAGAAACCAGCGTCACTTCAGACATGAACACTCTAAGAAATGACATGGAGCATCCATCCGGTTCAGCTCAGGTGGAGTATCTGGGACGCTTTTCATCAACTCCATTCTATCTCTTCCCTGGGGATGCTTCTTCCACAATCTACGTGTCCCTTCTCTCAACCAAATGAAAAAGGACTTATTATTTGTCCAAAATTGCTCTTGTCCTAACTTCATGAACTATTTTTTTAAAAAAAAATTAATTTGTTTTTGATGCTTATAGCTCAAAATAAACACACTATGTCTGAACACCTGCATGTATGTACTATTTCTGGGACAGTTTAGTAAATAAGTTTAATAAACTTGTCAAAATCAAAGAATACTTTCATATACTATAAAATATATAATGTATATCTAGATATAATTATAAATATCAAAATCTATAGTGTGGAGATTTATTTTTCTAACATTCTAATGAGCTGAAAGTAACTTTACACATACAAAATTTAAAATATGAAAATATTTTGGAATAGCTTCTGGTTGTAAAGTACTGCAATATACAATTCTATAAATTTTTATAAACAGTATCTAGTTTAATGATTTTCTTGCCAATAACAGTCATAAACCTAAAATACATATCCCTAAATTAAATATGAAATTAGAAATATCTGTGAAATAAATGGCAGCATTTCATAAAGGATCACAGGAGAGCTCTAACCTGAAATAAGTGACATGTTCAGATAGGAAGATTCAGCTGTAGAGAAAGCTTTGATTTCTTTTTTGTTCGCTTGTTTTTGTAGAGTTGATAAGAAAAATAACACTATCACTATTTTGTCATAAAAACAACTGTTTAAAACATAAAATAATCATTTAAGGATTTCATACTTTGTCCAAAGTACATTTTCAATTCTGCAAATATTTTGTTTCCCTGAAGGTTAGTAAAAAAATTATTGAAAATGCAACCTCTTCTTTGATTGTTAGAATTTAATAATACAAATTCTGTTAGATTAAATGCTTATGTGCAACTAAAAGTTACTTGTTAGATAATCCCTAAAAAGCTGTTTATAGTAGGACGTTGGTGTGCTACCAGATATCACTATAATTCAATATTCAATTATGAAATTCAACAACCACACAGTGCTTCGCAAAGATGCATTTTCATGTACTGTTAAAGCTGGTATTAGTGGCAACTGTAATGTTTAGATACCTTCAGTGTGCTTCTGTCTCTCTAAATTGTTGTAGGTCTATTTCTGTTTTATATTTTCAAATTAGTATTAGTGCATGTTATAGTTATTAAGTCAGTAGTCAATCATTCAGTTAAATCTGTAAAATGTACATTTTAGGAATATATATATATATATATACATACATATATATATGTATATATATATGTATGTATATATATATGAATATATATACATATATATACATATATATATGCCCAGTATTTCCCAGTTACATAAACTGGCTCAAGTAGAATAACCTATATCTTAGTAAAATATGAATGCAATATTTTATTATAAATAATTTAAACTAATATGTAAAAAAGGAAATAAAAGATGAGTAATTTTGTAGCCCAATTAGAAAAATGCATAGATTTTAAGAGGTACTCATACCCTGTAACATATAGCCAGTAAAACAAATCAAGTTGTGACATTTTCCTTTTGTTCAAATTTTTTTCATTACTCAGGAACCATCAAAACATATACCAAAATGTTAATGTTAAGAAAAAATATCAAGCTGGCACTTCTTATAGTCAAATCACACACACACACACACACACACACACACACACACACAGACAAAACTGCTTAAATTTACAGGCTATTTACTCATCTGAAAACATTTCCTTAATGGATACTTGCAAACCTTGGGAGGTGGTTGGATATCTTATATTTTATATTGGTGGTGCGTGGCTAAGGCTCCTGCTGATTTTATTTTCTGTTAAACTCGTCTATCACGCATATATTTTTGTTTCTATGTTACACACACCTTTTTTGTGCCTTCTTCACTTCAATTTTATTTTTTTCTGCAACAAAATGGACTGGAATAAATCTGTGCAATATTTTAGAATGTAGCAAGCATTGAAAAAAATACTACAAAGAAGAATTGAAGCAGAAATTCCTACAAATTACACTATAACCAAAGCAGAGGAAAGGGGTATATTGGTTAGCCTCACATGTGTTTGAAGAATAAATATATCTAACCTACCTCCCTGTCTAGTAGAAAATTATTGGAAAAACTATTGAAAAAAATGTTTCATAGCTGGGGATTTAGCTCAGTGGTTCGGTGGCCTGCCTTACAAGTGCAAGGACCCAAGTTCAATCCCTGGTATCAAAAAAAAAAAAAAAAGTTTCATAAAGAAAATTATTTACAGGTACTTATATCTCAGGCCTATTTATCTACCTTCATGTGGAAATAATTTCTGTTTGTACATATAAATGTTCACTATGTACAATCTATGATTCAGTCAGGTATAGCTGGAAAGATGGATAATTATTAAACTTACCATGAAATACAGTTAATTTTGTAGTGTGTTTTTCATAATAAAATGCCTTGAGATAATTCAAAATCAACATTTTTTAAAATCAGGCCTATTTATCTACCTTCATGTGGAAATAATTTCTGTTTGTACATATAAATGTTCACTATGTACAATCTATGATTCAGTCAGGTACTGCTGGAAAGATGGATAATTATTAAACTTACCATGAAATACAGTTAATTTTGTAGTGTGTTTTTCATAATAAAATGCCTTGAGATAATTCAAAATCAACATTTTTTAAAATCACATTTTAGAGAGAGTGTACCTAAGCTTATGATTTTGATCCTACTTTTAAGAAAGGATCCTTTTACCACTGCCTTCTTGGAGTCTGGAAATATCTGGGTCAGTCACTGCTTTCACTGAGGTGGTACATGCAGCGACTATATGTGAATTTCTAACAAGCTGTTTGTTCTTAGACCTATTACTTCCATAATGGGATTCATTGCTTTCCTAAGCAGCCCTTGTAATTTTCAGCAAGGTCCTTTAACTCAGTTAATGTGAAACATTTGTTCATGCCTAATTTGTCGAAGCCTGGTCATGTTTTTGTTTTCTCTGAGTCGCAGAAGCTTGATTGTGGGGGTAGAGCTGCCTGCCTCCAGTGACTCCGTTTCTCTCTGAATTATAGTAATTACTACGGGTTGTGTTCGAGTGGTGCTCTCTGCAGTGGCCCTCCAAGATAAGGTTAACAAGCAGAAGGTAACTGAACATCAGAATATAAGTGTCTCATCATGCACAGGCAACTGTTGACAGTGCAATTCTTTTCCTCCTATAATTGTTGTAATGTTCTATAATGGCTGCAGCTGCAGAATGCCCTCTGAATTAAAATCCAGAATCCGTAATGGAGGGAAAGTTTCAGTCATAACATTCTGTTGTAAATTCTGATATTAATATTCTCCTTTGCACATACCTCTAAGATGTTAGCTAACCCTATTTCTGTGGAACTCTGTTAAAAGTCACTTACTTGTTAGTCTAATTCAGAGTTATATTACACACTTCCTGGCTTGTTAATTTTATTCCAAGTGATAAGCAACTATTCTTTGGCTACGGTTTAAAAAAAAAATCTTCTTTTCCTTCTAAATTGGGATATCAAAATTGATCTTACTCATTGCATACCATCACAGAGGCTATTTAACTTTAATTTTTAGTTATATGAGATTTAGATTAATTCCTTTCTTTTATATCTATCAAGGCTGCAAGACTATTTTTTTCTCTTGTTTGTTTGTTTTGTACTGTGGGTTGAAATTAGGACCTTGCTCTTGTTAGGCAGGCATGATGCCACTGAGCTACATGCCCAGCCCTAAGACTATTTCTTTTAAATTCTGTGACAGTATGATGATCTAAATTATATTATAAAAAAACCTTTAAATACTTTTGGACAATGTTATGCGTATCAAAAGCTTGCAAACATTTGAGTTTTAGCATAATCATCTATTGAAGTATTATTTTAAAACTGCACAAATATTTTATCATTACATGTAACAATGAATTATGATGTTGCAAATATGAACTATTGTCTCAGGGAAGAAAATGATTTTACTATGTATGTATCTGATGCATAAATACACTTTATAATACTAATTATACAATCCCATTGCATGACATTTCTATTTTAGAAACAAAACCTTAAGCTGAGTTAGTCTATGCTAATAGTAAATATATTCCATGATATTTTCCAAGTTTTAAAATCAACTTATAAAGTACTTTAAAAGAAACACTGCTTTTGAAATATCAAAATGCTGGCCATTTATCACACAGAAATAGCATTTTGTGAAATGATAACTGAGAATTGATAAGATAAACCACACTAATAGGGAAATTGTGTTTCATGTTTTGGGTTAGGAATAAAGGAATATAATTTAATTTTTCTCTTTGAGAGAGGGAGTGATTTTAAGGGTGTGTGTGTATGTGTGTGTGTGTGTGTGTGTGTGTGTGTGTAGTATTTTATTCTACAACAGAGTATCATAATAAAATTATATTAAACAGTATAGAAGAAGATAGTTTATTTCCCATGGGCTTTTGAGGAATTTTGAATAAAACTTATTTTTTAAAAATTATCATTGTAGAACCCAGGATTTAGCTCAGTGGTACCACCACCTGCCTCACAAGCACAAGGTTTCAAGTTCAATCTCTGGTACCAAAACAAAAAAAAAACAAACAAAAATAAAAAATATGTGAAAAGGTATAGACTAGGTAAAAATTTCCACAAAAATATGGGTCATTAACAAATAAACAGATTTGAGAGATATGGTGATTAGGAAAACAGAAGTAAGATGAATAAAATATAACTAAGAAAACATCCATTGAGAAAAAAATCAACAAAGGTAAATATACACAGTGGGGGGAATAGAGGAGAGAGAGAGAGAGAGAGAGAGAGAGAGATTCACATCCCGAAATTCTCAGAAAACAGATGTTGACTTTTTAAATGCCCTTTTGCTTTATTTTGTAAAATTATTGCTTTGATAGACACATTAGCACATTGTACATTATTGTAATCTCTATTTATCTATTTAGAACCTTTTCTCTAGAATATAGTGCATAAAATTTCTCTGAGGCTTACTGATTTTCTCCTTCAAGCCCAAGATCAGTTCTGCATTTCACAAAAGTAAAACCGTGGCATTATTCATTCCACAGTCAATTCTATAAAACAGAGTTTTTCCTTAGCTTAGGTAAAAGAAATTTAATTGTGTGCAGTTTTGCAAAACAATCTCCATGTAAATCAGAAACAGTCTCATGACCTAATATAGCTTTGTTTCCTTCAAAGTTCTGCCCTTTGAAGAATGCTGTTTTCCCTGGGAGAATTTTACAAGTCTTACAATGTAAGTCAGAATAAACAAAAAAGTATTACAATTGAGACAAAAGAGGCTGTAACCAAATAGCGATGTGATTTTTTAAAAGGGTAATTTCTACAAATCTATCCTTTTTTTAACATTTAAGAAGTAAAAAAAAGTTATTATATTTTCATATTAAATGAAAATAATAACAAAGTTTAAACACTTAAACCAGAGATATTTGCTGTCTACATACTTACATGACAATGGGCTGTGACACCAATACGTCTGAAAGACTCTCTTTTTTTTTATTGGTTTTTTTGAGACAGGGTCTCACTACATAGTTGAGACTGACCTGGAACTCACTACGTTGCTCAGGTTAGTCTCAGACTCACAGCGATCCTCCTGCCTCAGCCTTCCGTGCGCTGGGATTACAAGCAATCACCACCACACCCGGCCTTCTGAGAGACTATCAATGAAATTATTCAATTGTTCAGGAAATGCAATAATTTTATGTCTGCCACAATCAAATGGAATAATCATGAGTTGAAGCTCTATTATCTTTTGAGTTTTTTTTCATACATGATATCATTTATCCCTTAATATTATGCCATTTGACACAACTTTACTTCTAAATGGTATGCATTAACAAAAGGCCCAGAGAGATGAAGTGACATGAACTGTATCCCACATTTTATAATTGAAAACAGAGAGTCGTTCCAGGCTATTTGAACTGATAGTTTGTGTCCTATACACTTCTCTATGTTGACAAAATTTATGAGATTCCAGTTGACCCATTTGACATCCAGTTTACCCAAATAATACAGCATTAACCTTCTACTAGACACCTGCATTCCCACAGCTAACATTCCACACTATTTTCCTGATAGAACAGACGCTTCTTAAGGATAAGCTTTGGGTCTTTGGCACCTTCAGGGCATGGCTACCATATGTAACTTGTGATTCACATGCGTGTCATCCTAAGCACTCAGAAAAATCATTGGCATAATACTCTAACACGTTTAGAGAATCCAATTTTCAAAAGAAGGATCAATATTATACAGGATTAGGAACTTTTATAAAGCTACTGCCTATATATTTCAGATTTTTAAAATGCTTTAATAGTCATGGTTCAATGGTTTATTACTAGGTTTAATGCAAGATACATTTTCCACCCTTCAGGGGTTGAAGAAGAAAGAGGATAAATTAAATTAAAATTAAAATATAGATTTTCAATGAAAGTTGAATTCTTTGGCATCATCAGTGACATAATAGGCCACATTTTTGCTACACATGGATTATTTACTCTATAGTTTACCTCAGTCAATGGAGATTTTTTACTTTAAATAGCTCTATAAATATCAAACCATTTTGTTACAGGTAATCAGCAACACTTTGCTGCTTGATTAAAAAAGAGATTACATCTTTCACTAGATGACATTTTAATGAAGAAAAAGCAACACCACTGCCCATTAAAAAATGTGGGTAAAAAATTGTTTTTTGCACTTGCCAAGGCCTTGGCAAACTATGAGCAGTCAGGAATATTTCCAAATGTAAACAAGTTATAGTAAACTATTTTAGAGAATTCAGCCAAGCACAGCAATTAGTCCCATCTATGGCTTTTATTGCCCACAAATAATAGAAGTCCAAAAGTGCCAATGACCTCATATTAAGCAGCTTTGATTTTCCAAGCTATCCTGTGAGTTCTGACAGAGACATCAAAGGACGAACCCAGCGTAAAACACAAACCAATCTGTGTCCACAAATTATGAAACCTGAAGGCTTCTTGGATTCTAACAGAACAAGGGTGAACTCTTTAATTAAATCAAGCAATAATAGAATAAGCCAATCAAAGTAGAAAAAACAAATACCATTCCCCACATGTACATAGAAGTGTTCAGAAAGTGCTTTCCAAAAAACAAGACTCATTTGCGACAGTCCTTCCTGTTCCTCAAAGTCAGCAGTGGTGTACAAATTAAGTAAGTAATTATGGTGATGCACAAAACTCTCTTTCCCCGGACATCTCTCCTCTTTCTTCCTTCACACCTCTTTACTCCTTCAGCTTTCCTTAGCTCTCTGCCTGGCCAATCTGTTTTGAACTTTGAGGTCTGCCTAAGGTTTCAGCAGGGTGGATTTTAAAGGAGATTTTTCAAATCTTAACTATATCCCAACTTTAAAGGTCAGTGCAAAAATAATTTAAAGTATGAAGTTTTAAAGGGGAAATTTTTTTTTCTCAATTCTGTTCAGTCATCTTTGCAATAGTGCAAAAATACCTAATAAATAGCAAAACCTGTGAAAGGTCAAACAGGAAATTATTAATGAATGCTAAATAATCCGAGCCAGTGCCAACAATACATAAAATGATGAAATGCCAATTTAAAAACACTAAGTGAAACAAAAGTTATTTATATTTAATTGAACATAACAGAAAAAAATAAAACAAATTTCCAAGCTACAGCTTTATGAGGCCTGATTAGTAGAATGCTGTCAGGAATATCATTTCTGCTGAGGAGTCTGTGATGCAGAAACATTCATCTTTCATAGACTGTTTTATGTAACTTATTGAAATAAATTAATCTGATGACCTATAGTTTTTCAAAAGCTTGCTAATGAAAGAAAAAAGGAAGACTAATTTATAGAACCAGTGTGGACATCTTTGACCTTAATTAGACGTTTTTGGGCATTAGTTGCCCTCACACTAAAGGTTATTAACACTAAACTACCATGTTTTATAGGTGTATAGTAATACAATGATTAAGTATTGCTATAAATATATATATATATATATATATATTATTGTCTTCAATTGTCAGATTAAAACCTTAAATATTAATGCTTACAATTATTTCAGCTTTAGATGAGCTTCTGGAACTTAAACGTAATGTCTTTGAATCTAATGACTTTAGAAAGTGCTAATTTTTCTACTTCAAGTGCCTACCTGTACTGTGAATATTTATCATTAGTATTTAGTAACTAAGTACACTTAATAACTGGATTTCCTTCATCATTTCCACTTGTGTTTCTTTTTTAAAATAGGTTTTCCAAAATAATTAGAACTTTTTATAATTTACTAAAGATATTTTAAAAGATAAATCAAAGGTAATGGCTTAGGTAAAAATTGCTTTTACCAAACTCTATTTTAATCTGTTGGTTTTTCACAATCTCTTTGGTTTTCTGTTTCATTCTTCATTTTTTCTAAAACATTTTAATTTGTTGGGCTAATGATAAAATAATCACCAAGATAGATAAAGATTATAAACCTAGAGACTAAATAAACCTCTGTGTTATGAACAATAAACAAGTAACCCTAAACTTATAAAAAATGTCCTTAACTGATGCAGACAATGGTACATGGTAGACAATGAAACTGTCTTCATAAATTTTAAGTAATTTCGAGGAAACTTTTTATTATTGTTCTTTTCATGAAGACTCTTCTTAAATTAAATCTAGAAATATTACTATTTCAAGAAAACTTCTAGTTTTAACAATTGGTGTTTTAAGTAATAAAGATAAGAAGATTTATATAGTGATTATATTTAAACATTTTCCACTGAGGGTACACTTAGGGAAATCTACATTTTTAATAGTAATTAAAATTGTATAGATGCTATAATGAATAGTAAAGTGTAGAGATACTTATTCCTCTATAGTTATAGTACCTACTTAGTAGAATGTAAATCTCCTGTGAAGGAAGTACATGGCATTAATTAAATGCTGATCCACACTTTGGAAGAGTGAGAAAAGCCAGCAGGTGAGAAATGAGAAACCAAAAATAAAATAAAATAAAATATACCAATGCAAGAATGTAATAATGACATCCTATTTTCATGATCCTTGTTAACTATGAGAGTACTATAATTTTTTTCTTTATTGGTACATTTTAGGTGTATAATACAATTACACTCATCACTGAGCTCTTGAACCTACCTTTACATGATGTATCTTAGTTCTTATTTTTCCCCATTCCCCAGCCCTCCCTTCACCCCTCCACCCCTCTCTATTTACAAAGACTTTGCTTCCATTTTTTTCTTTTCTCTTATTTTTTTCTTTTCCCTTTTTAACTTTCTCCTACCCCTCACACTTCCCCTACATCTTTAGACCTTTTTTCCTAGTACATAATATCAATTACACATTTTGATTCTTAATTACCCTTTTAGTTTATCACACCAAAGAAACTATTGGTATTTACACATGTGTACTATTAATTTCACTGGAGTAGGTAAAACTATTTTTAAAATTATAAAAATACTATAGAAATCTTACTAAAAGTTTGGAAAATACACCTTTAATGTGGAAAAAAAGCAGAAACTACAATAGTTCCTGGTAGGCTAATACTGTATACAACTATATTTCAGATAAAAATATAGTACTGTCATCAGATCATATAAAATTTTTCATAAAATAATGAAATTATTTATGAGATGTAAATGAATAATATTCAGACTACAAATTTTTATAAACTATATGCAATTTTGGCATACATAAATGAAATTTTTAGAACTGCTGATAGACTGTAATATATTTGTGGAAATATAAGAAAAACAACTGAAAGCTCCTTTTTATTAGGAATTACTTAAGCAGGTATAAATAAACATTCATGAGTTTTGCTGCTTATCTTTAAAAGGAAATTCATGGCAAACCAATCCTGAAACCGGGATCATCACAAACCTATAATCCCAGCACTCTGAGAGACAGAGACAGGAGAATCTCAAATTGAACACAGTTTAGCAGCTTGGTGATTTATTGAGACCCTACCCTGGAATTAAAAAAAAAAAAAAGCCTGGGATATAATTTCCTGAGAAGCCCTGGTTTCAATACCTAATAGGACAATAAGTAAATAAACAAACAAATAAATAAATTATCAATAGCGAACAAAGAAATAATTATTAATTTTACTATACTTGGAAGATATGCTTAAAAAAATCAGGAGTTTACCCATCGCATTTTATAATATAATAAAGTTTATACTGAGCTACATAAAATAAATATGTGAAGACAGTGACATACAAACAATTTCAGTGATATTTAAAGTCAATAAAACTGAGGAAACAAAGAATGTGGTTATGCTAATTCATGACTGATGAGAATACATTTCCAGGCTCTAAGAAGAAGTAGGTGTTGCCCAGATCAGTGACTGAAGAACGGAGCTTGTTTATGGACAGAGCTTTCCTCTCTCTGACCTCACGCGTACACATGAAGCAATGAAGGGAGAAGGAGACAGCCACCGTTACACTAGGTCAGTCAACCAAATCGGTCTTGAGGAGCAGTGTTAAGCATACTGTATTTAACCCAAAGTTAAGAAGTTGTCGAAAAAGGTTGTGCTGCCGAGGCCATGCTGTCTCAATTAGGATGTTAGACCAAGCAAATGAAATGTAGAAGGTAATGATTCCGCTGCCTTATGGTCAGTTTTACTTTCTGGGAAGAGCATTACACATGAAAGGACATTGTGAACGGGAAGGAAATGAAAGATGTAATATTTTTGATAAAGAAACGTTACATAGAAGGTAATCCCTGCGAGCATTCTAAGGGTGATATTAATAATGGAGTGTAGGTTCCTCTTGAAATCCTGGGGAATTTAAAAGGTGTTTGCTTCTCTTGGGATATTCCATGCAGAAAACCAAAGAGCAAATAGATAGAAATGTAGAAGTGCAAAAAAGAAAAAAAAATCACAAAATCTATAAATATATGAATGGAGAAAAAACATATGGTTTTTAAAAGGTTAACATACTGTTTAAAAATCAATTGTAAACTTTTAAAATAACTTTTACTATATTGTTTGCTACAGCAGTTATAATTTTAAAGTTATTTCAATGGAATCTGCAGTTTAATATGTTTTACCTTCTAATTTCTGATATTGACTATGATGTGATTTTTGTGTGTATGCATTTATATTGAAATAATGCTCTAGAATTTTTTTAGAAAAACTGCCATTAAAAATAATAAAGTTGACTTAAATATAACATGCATTTGTACATAAAAGAGTAAATACAGTTGTACTTTGGTTTATAAATTTAATTCCTTCCAGGTTTCTGGGGAAGATGGGCACATTTGTGTTTTTACAGTGAAGGTGGCTGATCCTATTCGTAACGCAGAAATCACGAATGGAAGCAAAGTTTTGTTGAATGCTTCTGTTTGTGAACCAAATTGTTGGCAAATAGAGCTGTTTGTGCAGCAAGGCTTTATTGTATCATCCTGTCAGCTGAGAAAACTATGCTGATGCCTTTCTGAGGCTAATACACCCTTCTGCTCTATCCCTCTTGAGTACTAATTAGCAGTGGTGGTGGCTGCAACTCTCTGCTTCTGGAGAGAAATGTCAGAAGCCCAGTCTCTGCTCTGTACACAAGGAAGATGTTCTCCAGTGGTCAGCTCCTGGGCCAGCCTCAGACAGTGGCTTGTCTGATGTGTCAGGTCTACAAGAATGGAGAACCCCCTGATTGGTTTTATAAACACAATTTCCTGTGTTTATTCCTACCTTGCTCAAGGAGAGAGAATAGCTTCCATTTCCTAATAAATGACTGAAGTAAAATACCTTCAAGAAATATCAGATCCTGGAACAAATAGAGTAGGAGTAAATTTCACTGAAATATATGACATCCTGTAAGGAAGTATTACTGCTTTAGTTTAATTTTAATATTTTTCTCAATATAAAATAATGTATAGTTGTAAAAAGCATGACAGTATAAAAGATAGAAATGATGAAAAGATCATTCTAACCACAGAATCAAATAAAAAGCAAGTTAATATTATGAACTATTCCTCATCAGATTTTTAAAAAATATTCTTAGTAGGTGGAATTTTAAAGAGGCAATATTTTATTGCCTAATTGCTAATGATCACTATTATAATTATAGGATAATACTTTTGAAAATCTGTAATGAACATAATTCCTGTTTTTTCTCATCCATAAATGTACTATAACAACATTTTCATTTTACTGGATATCAGTTAACATTATTATTATATTTTTTAGAGGTTAAAAGTAGAAAAAAATTATTGAGAAAAGGAATAGGGAATAAGAACGGAAAATAAGAATTAGCTCCTGAGAGACAGGACGGGTCCCGCATGGGTCACCCATCAATTAAATTATAACTTTTTTTACCATTTGGACAAGGGAAGAAAAACTTGTGTTTTTTAATTTTCTTAAATGCTGATGAAGCTGAACATTTTCCGTATGTTTAAATGATACTCTGGTTTCTCCTCAGATCGTACAAATCTTTTGCCTTTTGCATATATTTAAATGATTTCTGAGCCTTATTTTTCTTATTTCTATATATTTTGAGAAACATAGGAGATAATGGTTTTGGACATCCATATTTTAATGCTGGATACACAACAGTGTACTAGATACTCTGGGGCAGAGAAAGACATTAACTGTCCTAAGGACATGTAAATAAGTGTTGAAAATAATTCTGTATAGAAGGTAGTCTGAATGTAATATTTAAGCTCTTATTATAAAAATGGGAAATCTATTAGTTTTTTGAAGTCTGAATCTGGAATTTAGAGAAAGGTATGCTTACAGGCATACAAATTTTAAACTGCCTAAATTAAATCCAGATCTTTCCCAGGGTTTGGATCCCTAAAAGAGACTCAGGAATACAATTTTTCAGCCATAATTCAAAATTCAATCTTTGCAAGTTACTTAAGATACCGGGTGAGCTCAGCTAACACTAGAATATTTTTATATATCACTGATTTTTGTCTTTTAGTAATCAGTTATAATTGTTGCTTTATTGTATACTTTTATTGTTTATTTGCCTATTCTATATCTCTACTCCTTTGTTAGTAAACAGCACGAAGCGATGTAGTCTACCAGTTGTATTTTTAAGAGTTTAGATGGTTACCAACACATATTAAGTTCTTATTTACTGAAATATGTTTGATGAATCAATGAAGAACGTTTCTTTTGGTTTCTTTTCCCAGTATCACCTCATACTCCTAACAACCACGTTTTTGGCCCTAAATCTTGCTTATATGCTTAACATGCTTTTCTCAGAGTGTTGTCAGTAACGCATCTTTTTGGAAGCTTTTCTTGACTGGTTCCAATGCACAACGGAGACTCAGACAGGACTATGCTACAACACTGATATATCTTCGCTCAGAGCCAAAAAAAGTTCTAATTTCATTGTAAATTGCCTTACTCATAAGATGTTGGTCATTGTTTTGCTCATCATGTGGAAGCCAATGTTCTGAGAAGCCATCAAAGGGGAAGAGAAGAGTGATGACCTCAGATGTGCAGTAGGAGTCATTGAGTGTCTGGTCACGGATGGCCCTTCAAATAAGCATCACTGCTGCTCTTCACATGGTTACTTGAGCCTTCTGGTAGATTCCTTGTCTCAAACCTAAGCCAATACAAATTGAACTTTCATTGCTTGTGCCCAAAAGCCACACAGAAACTGTACTGATTTTCTATTAGTGCATAGGAAATTAGTACAGAATGCTTATTATCTTGTAGCGTCTCTGTCAGAATTCTAGCCACTGTCCAAGAGGCTTCCCTGCTCAAGATCATCTTTAAAGTTAATTCAAGTTGGTAACTGAGATTGTAATCAAATTTGGTGATTAAGAAAAAAGTTTAAATGATTATTGATAAAATTCAGTTCTACGTCATTGTAGAACTGAGGACCCCGTTTTCTTGTGGCTCTTGACTAAGGGAATTATCAGATAAAAAGAGACTTATTTCATATGCACCTTCCACCTTCAAATTCAACAAAAATACAAAAAGGACCTCTACATAGAATCCCTCACAATTTAAATTTCTTTTACCAGTAAACAGTGTCTTCTAATATTTTACTTTATATTAGTACATTTACAACACCTAATAATTTCATCATCATGAAGGATGTGTACACACACATAACACATCTTAATGCTTTCTGTTTGTTCCCCTCTTCTCCGCTCTCTAAAATCCTTTCTCCTTTCCCATTTACAAAATAACAAACTTTCCACTTTTTCTTTAAACTCTTTTTGCACAATCCCTTTTCCTATCTTTCCTTAACCCGAACATCCATCACTCACTCCCTTTTGTGTTTGAACAAGTTCTGCCTACATCAGAATATCATCCTTTATTTTGCCCCTTATTTATACTTTGGATTTTACACACAAATGAAGTTATGTGATATTCTAGCTTCTGTGCTTGATTTATTTCACTTAAGTTTATGATCTCAAGGTGGATTATGATCCATTTACCTAAAAATGCCTCGTTTATCCTCCTTTATGGCAGAGTGCCTCTCCATTGCATATAAACACCACATTTTCTCAACCATTCATCTTTCGATGGGCATATGGGCTGCTTCCATGATTTAGGTATTATACATTGTGTTGCTATAAAAATGAATATCTGTGTACAAGTGTGTGTGATATTGTGACTTTAACTCTTTGGGGTAGAGATTTAAAGGGGAATAGCTAGGCTAAAGGGAACCTCTGTTTTTAGCATTTAAGGAATCTCTGTATTGGTTTTACCAATTTACACTCCTACAAACAATGGAGAAGAGTTTTTTTTTTTTCCCCACACAGCCTTACTAGCATTTGTTACTGGTTGACTTCTTGATGATAGCTATTCTTTTTGAAGTGAGATAGAATTAA
This sequence comes from Fukomys damarensis, assembly GCF_012274545.1. NCBI lineage: Eukaryota > Metazoa > Chordata > Mammalia > Rodentia > Bathyergidae > Fukomys > Fukomys damarensis. The sequence goes on from NW_022900942.1 coordinate 21,031,109, forward strand.
TTTGCATTTCTTGAATGGCTAGTATGTTGAATATATTTTTGTGTATTTATTGGGCCCTTATATTTCTCCATCTGAGAAGTGTCTATTCACTTCAGATGTCCACTTTTGAATTGGATCTTTAAATTTGAGGGGTCTGATTTTTTTTTTAGTTTATTATATATTCTAGATATTAGTTATCTGCCTGAGGAGTAGCTAACAAAATTTTTCCCATTTTGTAGGTTGTCTCTTTACTCTGTTAGTGGTATTCTTTGCTATAAAGAAACATTTTAACTTGATGTGATCTATTATGACAAAAAACATTCTTGTGGATCAATGGAAGACAAGATGCAGAAATACCTCTAGGCATACTCAGCTATTTCATCGTTGACAATGGGGCTAAAAACTATTGATTCCTTGTAATATTTTCTGTGCAACTGGCATTTTGTGCAGAAAGTCCTCAACTACATCTATATTCAAGTGTTTTACCTATCATTGCTCATAATTTTTCTATTTTAATATTTTATATCTTTGAAAAATATTTTATATATTTGATCCATTCTGATTTTAGCTTAGTACACAGTGAGAAATGTAAGTACAACTTCAATCTTCACCATGTAGAGAGTTTGTTTTTCCAAACCCATTTGTTAAACAGGCTATCTTTTCTCTAACAATAGATTTTGGCCTCACTGTCAAAGATAAAGTAGCTGAGTGTGCCTAGAGTGGTTTCTGCCCCCTGTATTCTCTTCTATTGATCCACAAGACTTTTTTTTGCCAATACCATGTTGTTTTATATACTGTAGTTTGGCTGTAATTCTTGCAGTATGAGAAATAAATTATCATTATTTGCTGAAGACATGACCCTCTACATAGAAGATCCCAAAAGTTTCACCCAAGGAGACCTAGAATTAGTAACTAAATGCAGTAGCATGGCAGGATACAAAGTCAACATTCAGAAATCAATAGCATTCTTGTGTTGCAGTTCCTGATCCCGGGATGGCACTAAGAGTGAGAGATTACTCTGAGTCACTGTACAGGTCAAACTCCAGAAGCCCAGAGGGACTGCCCTTAAGTAAGATGTCTCAGCATTACAAAGTCTCATAAAGATAGCCCAGGCTGAAGATTCTGTGACTTTTTATTGATAGAACCAGAAAGCAAGGATAAAGGACCAATTTAAGTGATAATCAGAGACGTGAAAGCCACAGTATTCATTCCTTAAGGCAACTGTTTTGAGCCTATTAGGACTTATAGCCCTGTAAGCTATCCGCATTCTGGGAGGTTCTGGGTGTGAGTCCAAAAGTCCCTTATCTCTCCATATCCAGATCATAATCCATCTCATTTATATCTCTTGACAATGTGTCACATTCCTGTACACCAGAAAAAAGAAACTCAATGAGAAGAAAATTGGGGAAATGACTCCTTCATAATGGCATCTAGAAAATTGAAATACTTTGGAATTAATCTAATTGAGGCAGTGAAAGTTCTCTACAATGAAAGTTATAGTACCCTGAAAAAAAAAAAAGACCAAGAGAATATCAAAAAAAGGAAAGATGCCTTTGATTGATGTATAGGTAAAACCAAGATGTCATAAATAGCCTTACTTCCAAAACTGTTATACAGATTTAATCAATCCCAATGAAACTATGGTTAACATTCCGCACAGAACTAGAGCAAACAATCCTAGGGAACCAGCGGAGAAGTAGAATAAGAAAAAAAGCTTTTCAATGAGTATGTCAGATTAAACCAGGCCTTCAGAAGATGATCTCACTTCAGTAAGGTCCCTTGATTAACAACTTAATTCTATCTGCAGAATTGCTTCAAATCAGCACCTAGATTAGCACGTGGTCAGATGCTCAGAGAAAGACATGTTTGCTGTGCTCAAAAATCTTAAGGGCCACCTCAGAATTCTGAGCACCACAGAAGCTAATATAAATGCAAAATGAACATGTACTGCCTTGTTCCATTCCTCTCTCTCCTTTTTAATTTTTAATTTTTAATTTTTTGTACCAGGAATGGAACTTGGCACCTTGTGCTTGGGAGGCAAGTAGCCGCACCCCTGAGCTAAATCCCTGGCCCCAATCCTCTCTTTTATGTGATGCTGACTGCCATGCTGAGTCACTGCAAAAATACCCTCAGAAGATACCAGCACTCATATTGGACTTTCCATCCTCCAGCACTGTGGGTCATATGTTTCATTTTCCTCATAATTTAGTAAGTCTATGACATTCGGTTTCGGCAGTAGAAAACAGACTAAAACACTTCCTATATGTTAATATGTCCTTTTATTGTCAGTTTACTTATTACATATTTCCAGAATGTTTCTCATTTACAACATGTAATTTAGTAGTGTTTAAAAATTTAGCTGCCATCCTTTTCCTTTAAATTGTAGTATTTGATCTATCTACATTTCAAATAATTATCAGATATTGCTTAGGCTTTAAATCTGCCATTTTATTTATTTGTGACTTCAGCTTCTGGAATTCTGGGCTCTAGTTTTCCTATCTTCCCATGGATTATTTGGGTATTTCTTCAAATTATATGTTCATTTATTTATAAGCTTCCTAATATATGGTCTTATGCAAATTTAGTGGCTACTCTGCCTATCACACTCACAAATACAATGTATATATCCATATATAACCAAAGTCACGGTGAGCTGATATGAATGTTTTGCCACTTTCAGTGAACTACTGAAACTTCACTTTCATTTAGCTCTGTCTGTCTTGATGGTTGTGATGGAATCCTTGCCTATCTTCCCAGCCAGTACGTGTAAGAAGATTGATGGCGTTATGTTTTTCAGACTAAACTTTTTTTTATCAGATCACTTCTTGTAGCAACAAGATGTTGCCCACTCTCTTTAAGTTGCTGAAAATAATTTCTGGCCCAAGAGGGTAAGGAGAACCTGCTGGGAAAGATTGATTCTTTTGTCATAACTCTTTCTGCTGGTCAATTTCCCCAAAGGAATATTAGAACTCCTGTGCAACTGGGGAGAAGGAATCCACCTGGCTACCTCATGCCACTTCGTTGGGCCTCAGAGATGCTGGGACTAGTATCCACCTGTCACTGAGTACGTAGGCGGTGGGGTTTGTAAATGCAGACATTTCACTGTCCCTTCAGTCGCAGAGTCATCAGCCAATCTGACTTTCTTGTTTTACCTTTAAAATTTTTATATGGTTGCTGCTTGCACAATTTCCAAACAAAGCTAAACACAGTGTTTAACACAAATATTTTCAACTCCGAGGAGTAAATACCTAGTTCTTATTTTTTATTGGTACATTTTAGGTATACATTATGATCACATTCATCATTAGGAATTTTTACCTGTATGTTATATATCTTGGTTCTTGTTTTTTCCCTGTGTCCCTTCCTTCTTTTTCACCCCTTCACCATTCCCTATTTACAAAAACTTTGTTTCCATTTTTTCCTTCTTTTTGCACATTTTTCCTATTCCTTCTTTCCTTTCCTCTACCACCCTCTCTGCTTCCTCTTCCCCTTTGATCTTTTTCTTCCTATTCACATTATATATTATACATTTTTATTCTCATTTTTAACAGTGAAAATATGCAGAAAAAATAATCATGAATATTTTGCCACAGATTTTTTTTAAATATTAATAATATGTCAGGGTCAAGAACACAAGAAATAATTATTTTTATCTTAACTGAATATATGACACAGTTTAACAGCCAAAGAATTCATGCCTAACCCACATGCTTGCACTTCTTTTAAAGGTTGGAGAAGACAACTGTAGAGTACAGATGTTCCCATTCTCCTACAAACCAACCTCTTGCAAAAGCATTTTCTTGGGACTGGAATGTGCAAAAACTTTTTATTAAACATACTAAAGTCATACTAAACTTGCTGTCTTATAATTAGCTCAAAATGTTTTATCCAAATCAACTTCTATAATTCTAAAAATTATTTAAATGCTCTCTAATAAATACCTAGAATTTACCTGCATCCCTTGACTTCTTCACTCATACTAATTTGCATCAGTATCTTTTACTGGGGTTATAGTAATAGCCTCCTAGGTCATCTACTCTATTTAAAGCTTTTCTCATGAGTCCACTTCAAGCACCCCCCCATCTATTCTAAGTAGAACTTACAGAATGACCCCTTTACATATCAGGTTACATTACTTGATCTTCAAAAGCCTTTAAAGGTTCCTTGGACTGATGAGTGTTCTGATAAGAAGCAGAAGTTATAATTAATTTGGATCATTTGAAAAGTGACTCATAAAGGAGCTCTTTCTATTATATAGACAACATTCACTTCGGGGAAATTCCAAAGCTGTACCTGGAAAGTTGTAACAGGAGATCTGCATTGCCACCACTGTCAGTCCAGGGCGAGCAGCTACAGGGTTCAGTTTAATTGATAAAAAACAGAAAGCGTTATTACAGATAAAATGTCAAGTAAAGAACACTGATTGTTTCGCTTTATTCATGAGTGTGTGACCTTTCAAAACAAAGACAACCCGACCTAACAAAACTGTGTTCCTTTTCTCTCTAAAGATAGGCATAGACAGTTAGGTGCATGTTTATTTATGCTGTCTCTGTGTGCAGTCTCAGTATTCTGTCACTTACAAGATATATCCAATCCAATTCTGCAGCACTCAATCTTCACATCTGCCACTAGAGTACTGGTGCATATTCATCCTAAGTTAAGGCGATAATAAGATATTTAACTAATGTATTTCTACTGAGCAAATATAAGAAATAACATTAATATTGCTTTTTTATTTTGGTGACATTTATTTATTAATCCAATACTTTTATCATTCAAATATTGATATAATACTTGTTAAATTAATATTAAACCAAAAATAAATCTTGAAAGTAAAGGAAAAAGGGCATGTATCTTTCAGATTTTTGTGCCGAAGTTCCATTGACACTATTATATAAATGAATGACAATGCTAAAAATCTTTTTCTCATGCTCCAGCTATTTTTGGTGAACATAGTAAACCCTGAATCTTTCCTTACAAATAATGCAATGCATGCACCATTAAAATTGGCAATGCACAATTGAGAAATAGCTCCATACTAACAACAAGTAAAATTTTAAATTAATCAAATCAAAACATTTAATTACTGTACATAATTATGTGGCCTCTTCAGGAGAAAGCGGTATGGTTGTGAGATGCTTCACGCTGCAGTGTAATACTGGAGAATTGGCGTAGTAATTTTACAGATTTAAGGACTTGGCCTAGAACCATCTGTCACTTTCATGAAAGTAGGTTAATAGTCAACTAGATATATTTTGATAAATTGGTCTTTCAATCCACTAGTTTGAATTCTAATCTTGTGCTTTTAAAAATATATGATATACAATGCATTGTGTATTGCACTAAAATATTAAGCGGATTCTGAGCATGTCCATCTGTGACCATGGGCTTGAAAAATCTGGAATCAATATTTGTGAACTACTTTTACATTTAATTAAGTACATTTTTAAATTTCACCATTTTAGTTTTGCCCCATATTCTTGTTTTTATGTTTTAAATACTTCAAAAATGATATTGTGCATGACAATAGGGCTATCCCATTTGGCTCCTGAGGCAACATTAACCTTAGCTTTTGGTCTTTCAAATTATATCTTTTTTAGAATTAAACAAAACATATATAGACTTTTTAGTTGTATCTGTTCAAATGGAAACTCAGCTTGTACTTTTGCCCTAAGCAAAATCTCTTAGTGCTGGAAATGAGATGGGTCCTAATATGAGTTGTCTGCTTTAGTGTGCCAGAGATTCTACTGTCCAGGATCTCACATGCATGCATACAATTACATCTCATATGAATGCATAGAGCATATATAAAGTACTATATATATATATATATATAT
>NW_022900942.1:21037009-21045825 GCF_012274545.1 Fukomys damarensis
ATATATATATATATGTATGAATGATATTTTATTATCTTGACTTCTATCTTTTTTCCTTTTGTCACTACTAATTTTCAGCTCAAACTATACTTTTATGTATTTTAACTCTTGGTAATTCTCATATAGGTATCTGCTTGATTTACAATTTTTATAAAGCATAGTCTGTCATTTGTAGTCCATAGCTTTTAGATTACAAATATTGCTATGGCAAGGACAAGGATGTTGTGTTAGTTTGGAATACTCTACTAACAAATAAAAATGGAATTTTCTTTTTATTCATTGGAAATAATGCCAACTGATAAAATAGACACACTTTAATAGAGTCTTACATTCATGTAGTAATTTGTCTAAGTTTAAATGTGTTTTCATATGAAGTGAAGACAGCTGACTTATAATTTTGTGTTTCTTGATTTAGATAATGATTAGATACATGTCTATCAAAATTTTTTCAAACCACCTTAAATGATGTTAATAAATTTCTATTGCTGTGATTTATTTCAATCAACATTTCCTAACTGCTCAATATGCGTGAAGCTAAAGCTCTGTTACATATATATTAAGTAACAAATGATCCCCTAAAAGTTGGCAAATATTTCAAACACGATAAACATTTTTAATGGAGAAATACCATAAGACAATATAAGAGTTTCAAAGAGAGAGAAACTTCTTCTGTATGCAGCTATATTCTCAGTGGATTAGGGAAGAAAGCCCAGTAGAAACAGAACAATACTTATGAGTTGTGGACAATGCAGAGGATGAAAAAATTGGTGCGTAAAACTGACAACAGTGAGAAGAACACAACCCTAAAAGCAATGAATGTTTGTAAAGTAATTTAGAGTACGTATGGGAATGCAGAATAATGAACACACTCATATTTGATGTTTAAATCCTAATATTCAGAGCCAATAAATTTTCAGCTATGTATTATTTTTTACTGGATCCCACTTAGTTCTTACAGTGATAGTTTCAAGGAGGCAAGATTTGGCAAATCTCTAAATATGAAGAAACAGAAGAAGCCATGAGTCAAATCCAGATCTTTCTAATAAAAATGACAATATTCCATTATATGTCTGTTCTATAAACAGAATATCCAAACTGTCAAAGTGATTTTGTTTTCCCTTTTTTAGATATATTGACATTAGTAAGCCATAATAGTAAATAAGTTTTTAAAATATATTTACTTTCCCTCAAATTTAATTTTGATAAAATCATCAGAAATAATTACAAATGTCTGAAATGAAGAAGGTTGTCAGAATTTGTTTATATTTCTCTGACAGAAATTTTTCTGATTTAAAAAATTCTTGAATTGTAGTTGGCCTTGAAGTATATAAATAACATTCTGAGTGTGTAAAGTGCTTTTGAACAAAGAGTGATTACATGTTTTCAACAGATCAATTGCAGGAAGACTACAGAAATTTATCTCAAGATAATTCAATTATGTACAAGGAGTCTCTGAAAGGCTTTTCACCACTGAAGTGGAGAAATCCTTGACTGGAGGACTTTAAAACTGAAAGTTATTTTTCAATTTTTTCTGTCTAGATTTTAAAGGATGATGTTAAAAAATTACTTATAAAAATGTCCTCTGGATTCTGAAGTTCTTCGTCTTTCTTGATGTTTTCTTTTATAGAATATTTTCTGTATTACTTAAAGCAGAGAACAATCGTATGGCTCACACTCTTAGCCAGGAGTCTTCATTTTTACCTCAGTAGAGTTCTCAAGCCCAAAGGGGCTTTTTTGTTTTATTTTGCTTTTTCTTTTAGATAGGGAAGTCAAAGATTGTGAATTGATTAATTTCCAAAACCACAAAAATGTGATATTTCAGCTCATTTTTTTGTTGCAGTCAATTTTCTTTCCATGTTACCATGCTTTTTGTGGTTATTTTGTTGGTGCTACTTTGATGGAAGAAGTGATTAGAAATTCATATACCAGACAGAATGATAATTTGGACTGGATCCATAACAGAATATCATGTTTTTTATTTTTAATTTAGAATTCAATTTTTCAATAACCTATTCTTTTCATACTTGACTGTCTTAAGGTCAAGTAAACATTCACTCTGCTATATTAAGTACATGATACTTAATCTGACTAAAAACAGAAGATGATATCATACAGTAAGAAATGATGGGTTCATAGGCCTTAATTTCATATATCACTTCTCTTATCACTTTTTCAAAGTGAACAATAGAAATTGGTGTCTGAGAGAAGTAAAGGCTGTGATTACAGATGCTAAGACTTTATCAGATTTGCTTGCCTGTCTTCAAGCAATGTGACTCAGTTAAAGATCTTAGAAAAAAGGAAGGGCAAATTTGAAGTGTCTCAGCTTTGTTATCTTTCCAAAGTATCACAGGTCTACATTAGCACACTATATCAAAACCAAAGGACATATTCAGTTCAACAATTTCCTTAATCTAATTTAAAAACAAAATATCTCACTTTTACAATGAAAACAAAACATAAGTGAAAAATACTTATGAGTTAATAAAAATCATGGACATTTAGTAAAAATATTAGTTCTTAAAATATTCTTGAAGGGGCTGGAGATTTAGCTCAGCGGTTCGGTGGCCCGCCTCGCAAGCACAATGGACCTGAGTTCAATCCCCGGTACCACAAAAAAGAAAAAAAAAAAATTCTTGAAGCCTAACATATAAAGTAAAAACTTCAATGTGAAAAGTTTTCTGATTTTGTTTCAAATGCATTAGATTACAAAGCTTATGGTTAGGCTTTGCAAATATTTTGCAAACTATCTTGGAAATTTCAACTGCAGCAAATAAAATGTGCAGATTCCTAATGACTAGTTATTGTTCTTTGAGTTTATATTTTTATCTTCCTTATTGTTTAAAAATTTTGTACGCTGTGACCATGTATTTATACATTAACTGTATTTCATCCTGACTTAGAGTCAACTGAATATCAGAACACTAAAAAATGTAAGAGTAATCTTTAGAGTAATATATGATTATAACTTGCAGATTTCACTTGTCTTATTATTCAACAAATGTAAATACGGACCAATAGCAAACTAAACTGGTATTTAAATTATTTAAAAATATTTGGTAGTTTAGCTGTAGAGTGGCAATCATTTTTTAAAATATTGAATTACAGTGGTGTGATGCTCATAGAATTGAAAACAAATGCCAACAGTGTTTGCCTGGTTATAATCATGGAATGTGTCTCCATAGTAAATCTATATTAGCACAACTCAATGTGGTAATTAAGATAGAAAAAAGCAGTACTAAGCTGCATGTCCTATCAGTTTCCTTGAGGGGGAAAAAAAATCACTGACGTGACTTGAAATGTGTCCAAGGGGTTTAGTTAGCCTCCAATTAGCTGCAAAGTTCTGCTATTAAAATGCATAACAGATACCATCCTCAATGTCCCTGAACCCTTTATTATCTAAGTCCTAATTTCAGATGGCTCCTTCAATAAAACATCTATCCCAAAAGCTAGCTTTGACTTTTAATTACACTATACAATCAGTGCTGTCAGGTGATAAATTGGAAGGACAACATCCTCTAAGGAATATCTTGGTGAACCTCGAGGGCCCAGCTCTTAAGTAGAAGCGAACAAGAGAACAAAGACAAGCATTTTAGGAATAAACTACCATGAAATACAGGCCAAATTGTCACCTCTGTTTAATCCTGCAGTTTACACCTGTCATGAAATCCATATAATGGATTTCAATAGGCCAGACAGAGAAACAACTTAAGAATAGAAAATTGAAAGCTATCTTTTCTCAAACACAGAAAGCATGTGCCACATTCCTATATTTGTTTTCATTTTCTCCATCACAACTTTCCTCTACAGTAGTTGAGACTTAAAAGAAATGTCACTTAGGGGCTGGGGATTTTGCTCAGTGGTTCCACAGCCCTGAGTTCAACTCCTGGTACCCTACCCTCCCAAAAAGAAATGTCACTTTGCAATTTAAACACTATTTTGATAATAAATATTCCTGAAAGAATAACAAAAATTATGCTTGCAAACTATTTAATAAATGCATTTGAGATCATAGTTATTTTCTCTAAACCTTTATTTCCATATATAAAAATTATAACTTTAACTTACTTCTTTGGAAATCAGAACAGTTCATTTCTAAAAGTATAAAAATTTTGTTCAATTTCAAGGAAAATCTAGAAGTAGTGTATTTAACCTGTGATATAACTTGAATTACCTTAATAAATCAATTTTACCCACTTGAATGAATTCAGTATATAAGAATTATCTCTTGATTTCTACCTGAGGTCCTAATAGTATTGTCTACCTCAGGATAAGGCTATTTTAGAAAAGACCTGATTTTTGGTCAAAATGACTCTCTGACCATGTCAGTAGATACACAGGAATGGAAAAGGTTACTATAGGGTAGAAACTTTCAAAACTCAATACAATTTCATAAGCAAAATGATTTTGAAAAATTTAAAGAGGAAAAACTTTGCTAAGAATCAGAAATTCCTAATTAATTTTAAATGAAGAAAGATGTGTATACATTTACAATAGTGTGTTTTTGTGCCCATGCATGTGTTGGAGAGTGTGAGCATGTAAGATGTGAGCAGGTGTACCTGTGTGTGTGTAGCATGTGAATTTGTGTGTATGTGAGCATTTTTGTGTGAGTTTATGAGCGCATACATGAGTCAATATATGTGTGTGCATGTGTGTGAGCATGCGTATGTGTGTGATATAAAAAAGGACTGTAGTGTGCCTAGACTGAAGGTAACAAGCCAAATACATATATGCCAGTGGAATTACTTATAACCTACCAGCATTTCTCAGCAATTCAAGACCATATGGAGAAATAATGGGAAAAAATAGTTGAATGAATATATTGAACTTGATTTTTCAGACAATATTCCTTGAAGGAACATGATTGCCGTATAATCATTTTGATTTAAAGGTAAATCAAAATCAAGGTCTCAATAAACATATGGAAAGAAAGGGATAGATTTGATTGCACTAAAATTACACTTTTAAGGGAGTAAAAATGAAAAGTTTGCAATAACCAACAGAGGGCTTATCTCTGGAATATATTTTACAAATCAGACAATTTTGTTGGAAAATTAAGCATTCCCATAAAAATGTACAAAAATGTGATTAGCAAATGTTCCAAGGAAATTTTCCAAAAAAGCAGTACATTTAAAAAAATTCCTCAGCCTCTTCAGAAGATGCTTTCTGAATTACAGCCTGATACCTCTACTCGCTAGAAGAATAGCTAAATTAATCCAGTTGACACAACTGTCCTTGGGCCTCAGATTGGCATCTGGTGTTAACACTCTCATGGGGCAGAGTTGTGGACCAAATGTAACGTGCCCACTAGCAGGTGTCACTCCTTGCAGATCTTTGTTCTCCTACAAGATACCCTGTCCAGATACCTTGAACTCTGTTTCTACTATGTGCTTGAAGCATCGGAGGCAACATGACACCATGTGTGGACGAACAGCAGGATTCAAGAAATGGACAGATGAAGGACACTGTGTGCACCCAATCACCCCGCCAAGTTTCTCTAACCTTTGCAAGTTCACCAAGTTTTCTTCACTCGTAATGTTTTATTTAAATAGTTCTGCTATTTTCTACTCCTATCTATACCTAAAATATACTTTCTGTTGTCATTCTAAAAATTCCCCTCTCCTTGCCTAAAATAAGCTAAAGCCTCTGAATTGGTCATGAGATGGGGAAAAAAAATTAAATTTCTAGCATCACAAAAACCTATATTTACTCTGCCTGAAAACTCACAGGGATCTTTTGTCGGAAACCTACCTCCACTCCCTGCATCCCTCCTAAAGCAACTCCTGAGACCCCTCACTAGGCAGTCCTCTTTCTACCTAAAGATGCCTGTCCAAATTGCCCCTGTGCCCAGAACACTCCTCTCTCAAACACTCGTGTTTAACCTGAGTAGTACCTTCAAATAGTTGTACAACAATCTAGGCATTGCTCCAGGTAGACATGGCTTAACTCTCCTCCCCTAAGTCTCATCAGATTTGTTATTACAATTTCTGTTTTACTACATTACTATCTTAGTATTTGCAAAAGTCATAATAAAAATAATTTTATTATTCTACTCTTCGATATCCACCTCTCAAGTGATAATGAAAGTTATACATGAATTTATAGAACAAACTTTCATATGTAAGGGCTCAATAAATGATTGTTGACTAAATGGATATAAATGGACATTCATCTGCTTTGTAAGATCTACCATATTCGATTACATTACTGCACAGTGTCTGAGAAGATCCCCAAATAAGAGACGGGGACCTTAAATTGGCCCACAGACACATCTCATGACAGGTCAGTGTGGGGCACAGGCAGGTTATTGGGTGGAGTTAGAAAAGGTTCTAGCTTGAGTAACTGGAATAAGCCCATTATAAGCCCTGGGTTCAGATTGGTTCACTCACTGAAGGACAAAGCCAGCTTTTAAGGATTAGTGGAAGTGGACCAGCATCTAGTCACTTCTTATCTCAGTTCTAGTTCTGGTTGCCTAGCTCTGGAAGTCTCCTGTGGCTCGAGGGTCAACACAGTTCCCTGAGGTCCTGCAATGGCCTGGGAGACTCTGCTCTTCCTGGAACCCAGGTGATTCCAAGTTTTGGACAATGGCTGGAGACGTCTAGACATTGCTCCAGGAGATTTGGAACTAGCTGCTATTGGATGCCTCCATAAATATTAAAAAAATATTTTATTTGCTTTTATCTTGGTATCCTCAGTCCTGAAGAGGAATGATATAGAGTAGGTAAATTTTGAAATAATAAATATTTTCTGGCTAACTTTTCCTAAATGATTGACATTCCTGTGTGTGTACAGCTGAGTAGGGATATTTTCCAGAAGTAAAGGCAATAAGGGAGATTAAGATATTGGGTTTCCTTGTCTCCTCTCTTTCTTTTACAAGGGCGGGCTTTTCTGAGGATGGACTCCAGGGGCAGTCTACCAGTGAGATGTATTTCCAGCTCTTTTTATTTTTTATTATGGGACAGAGTCCAACACAGGCCTCCAACTTATTATTTTCCTGTCTCAGTCCGCCTCCTTAGTGATATTATAGACCTGTGCCAGAGTGACCGGCTTCCTTGTCTCTCCTTTTGTTTGTTTGTTTGTTTGTTTGTTTTGAGACAGGGTCTCACTATGTAGTTGAGACTGACCTGGAACTCATCATGTAGCCCAGGCTAGTCTTGAACTCACAGCAATCCTCCTGCCTCAGCCTCTCGAGTTCTGGGATTACAGGCATGCACCACCATGCCTGGCTCCTTGTCTCTTTTTATCTTTATCTCTTCTATCATTCCTCAGTATGACTGATGGCTAAAAAGAAGAAGTATCAAAAATTCTTAAAAATATCAATCACCTATCCATGTTGTATTTCATAATAATGCAGTTCTATATAATCTATTAATTTAAAATATTAATATTCATTTATATTTGAAAGAAATAATACAAATGTATAAGCCTGTTTATAATAAAGGTTATTATTTAAATAAAATATATGAGAGTAGTTCTACAACAATAAATTTTCATATTAAATAGCAATGGCAAAGTTTAAGATATATTGTTGTTATTTATGCCTCATATAAATAGCTATCACTTTTTGGCAACCTAACAAGCATAAGGTAATATATACCTTCACTGTCTCACACATACACATGCAGAAAACCCACACAGAAGACACTGTTATCCCTACTTATTGGTGAGAAACTGGATTACAGTTACCATAGTGGCCAAGGCTATGTTCTTAGGCTCTAAGAACTGGAGTTTGAATGTGTGTCTAATGTCAAAGCTTGGACTTTCCTCTCCCCAAAATCACTCTTATTTTTGCCAGAATCTTGTTTTATTTTCAATCTCTGAATGGATATTGTTTAATGAGAGCATAACTTTTCCAAACAACATTTGTTTAATTGGATATGTTGGTAGGGATGATATTTCACATGCAGCACGATTGTGCACTCAGCAGAAGAAAATGGAAACAATATCAAACCAAATATTCAACCAATCAAATAATAAATTTACTTGTTAAATGACTATTTCAATAATTTTGAACAAACCTTCTAAAGATAAAACTTCTAATACATCCATCTGCATTATTTCCAGAGATATAAAATGAAAATATAAACCAGGAAGGTATTAACAATGCAATGCTAATATACAAGAAAACTACCAATAATACTACTATAAAATTATTACAGTCTACTAATTGTTAAGGTTTGCTATGTGACTTTGCAAATAATTATTTCTTTCTCTGATGTGCAAACAAATAATCACTTGAAGTCTAATGAAAATCATCAGTCATGGAACATTATGGCTAATTTTATGCTAGAATCTAAGTGTGCAATCTATTCCAGTGCTAGTCTTTTATCTATGGAGGAAGGATACAGAAGCATAATCATTAAGTGCCAGATTGTTTCTTACATTTTCTTAAGAACGTAGCCATGTTGAAGAGACAATAAACCACATGATGTTAATTACTGAAGAAATTATCATTACTCTCTAAAGTAAAATGAGAATTGTCATATGTGTATATAAAAATTTGAAATTGTGTGTAATGTGCATATATGCATTCTGTGTATATTCTAAATATATATACAAAGTCCACCAAAAATGTACATCCAGTTCAGCAGTTTTCTGAAAGTTAATCGCCACCACTTTGGCATCTCTTGTAATTATAGAGGCCAAAGTTAACTTGTATTAATCTCATGATGACTCAAGAAATTAAGCATTAAATTATTTATTGCAAGTTTTTCTTTTTTTGATGTATACAATTATTGGCAGTCTCTCTCTCTCTCTCTCTCTCTCTCTCTCTGTCTCTCAGAGATAGTTATACAGAAATAGATACAGATCTCTCTCTA
>NW_022900942.1:21045913-21062951 GCF_012274545.1 Fukomys damarensis
TCTAAAGTAGATTAAATAAACTCTTACACTGCAATCAATAAACTAAAATTTTTATGTAATTATATTTTATATGAAGTTAGAGTTAATATGTAGCTTAAATTGAAAAATCAGTCCTTAAAAATGTTAACAGTTTAGAAAAATTAAACATAAGAAAATAAATTAGGGGGCCAGAGATTTAGCTCAGTGGTTTCACTGCCTGCCTCAAAAGCACAAGGACCTGAGTTCAATCCCTGGTACAAAAAAAAAAAAAAAAAAAAAAAAAAAGAAAGAAGAAAAGAAAAAAAAAAGAAATTAGGTATATATCAAAAAGAGAACTGAAAATATGATTATTTTATAAAAGTGGAAGAAAAAATTATAACCAAAGAATTTTTTTCATAACTAAGCTGCTTTAGAAAGAAACATATTTTCATTTAATAGAATTGATTTTATTCATAAACCTCAACAACACTGAGGAGTGTCTTGAAAAAGTATCAAGGGTGCATTGTTGCCTTTTTCAATGAATGAAAATTGTAGGAATCAGGAATATGGAACATCTTGGAATGTGTCTCTGCTTCATTTTTTATATCCTTTCTGGTTTTAGAGTGACAGATCCACTTAGCTCTGTTTATAATCATCTGATTGTGGAAAATAAATTTCTTTTACATATAAACATAGATTTGGTTACAAGGTTTTAATATGCATATCAATATTTTCAATTAAATCAAAGGAATGTATTATCTTCAAGAAATGTTTATCATTTTAGATAAATACATCATTAGAGTAATGTAGTTTATGCCAGAGTCATTAATATCACCCAAACAGTGCCACTTAGACGGATGGCTATAACTTATATGTATATTTTATGGCAATGGAATCAGTACTAGCTATACCTAAGAATGATCTAGGAAGGTTTTAAATTCTCAGGCCACACCACATATTAATAAAAGCAGATTCTGGAGTGTGCAACTAAGGTGTAGTAACACTGTCCTTCACATTTTTTCTCATTATATCTATTTACAAACTAATTTCTTGCTCATTACATAGAAATGAAGACATATGGATTTTTGAGATTTGGTGTAAGAGCATATCACCAAACGTTTGTTACACAAAGACAGCACAGATTCTGAGAATATGGGAATTATTTTATCTTCCATTCCTTACCGCTGTAGCATGTGAACATTCAAATGCAGCTGTTTGTGCAAGATTAAGTGTAGCATCTGTGGCAAAAAGTTCTTGGTACAACACTGAGTTTTTATCCTATCTCATTTACTTCCCTTCATTGCTTTCAAAGAATCTGAAACTACTGTGAGTCACTTTGAATATGGTTTATATCAACAACTTCCTTTCTCTTTTGTAAATTCTTCAGTCCTCTGCTTTTAAAGTAGAATGATATCATTGTAAGATTAATTTAAAATTACATAATTTAAATTACATAAATTAAAATTACATAATTTAAAATTACATTCACTTTTTAGGAATCCTAGTTTTTCATAAGAAATATGATATAAGAATATAATATTTTTCATAAAGTATCTTAAAACTATAATTAAAAGTCAAAGTAGAAAATTGATTTCATAGAATCTAGTCTTAAAGAACATATTTTTCCTTCATTATGTGAGGTTGTCCATGATTCTATACAATCTCTCAACTGAAACATTAGAAAAAGCCTTCTGGTAATTGGTCTTTGTTAGTTAATATAAAAGAAGTAGGAATGGAAAGAGGTAAGACATAGGGGAGGTAAAGAGGAAGACTGAAAGAGTAAAAGGAGAGAGAGAGAGAGGGAGAAGGGAATGAGAGGAACGAGTGTGTCCGGGGTGAAGGTAGAGAGAGAAAGATTGTAAGTGTTGTACAGTGTAATGCTTCTAACAAACAGGCGCCATTCTGAATGGAGGAGGCCCTGTGTAAATCTCTGCCATTGAAATGTTTTCTGAGCCAAAGTTTAAAAATAATAACCATCCCATATGAAGGTGAATTATTGAACTTTGTCTTGTAGATGATAATACTTCAGAAGAACATGCATACATTTACCTATCTGGAGAAGAGGTAAGCACTGTCTAGAAAGCTGTGAACTATGATTCACATGTGGAAAATAATGCACAAAACACTGTTTTCCTTTAAAAAGCCTCTTTGCTTAAAATAATAATTGTAAATTAACCACTCATAGATATTGACATAGATCTCATCGTACTAGAACTATTTATCATATTAAATTAATATATTTAACATAGAGAAAGCACATGTACTTAATATATTATGTTAAGTCTACATGACTTAAATCCAGTATTTATGACAACAGTCCTTTGGGTATTACTGCAGAATGTGGAAAAGTTTCAAATGCTTTCACCCTTTGGTAAGGTGCACTGTTTTTCAGGAACTCTCTGCCAGGATGTTAGAGGATTTCACATAGCTCCAAACTCCAAAACCTTATTCTCAACTATTTCATGTTGTGCAGAAACTATTAAACCCAATCATATTTTAAAGGCACATGAATGAGGATAAAATAATACAGATAAGGCAAAATAATGCATTTCTGAAGGCTGGTATGAATGACAGATATTGAATAGAATACTTCAGATATATTCCTTAGCTTTTCTGCACCAAATAAAAATGCAGGTGCAAAAGTCACATTTACCTTTAAAGAATCATCCTTGTTCTCTTATTACAATTTTGTGAAAGTCATTGTCATATTTACTACAACTCAAGATTCATAACATCTACCTAGATGTATGAATGTATGAATTTGCTTTTCATGCATTTAAATGGCTAACTAAAAACAACATTCTTTTGAAATCACTATTAAATTCTATTATATGTGAACAAATATTCACCCAAATAATGTAAACATATTCTGATCTCTTCAGAAGACTATTAGGATTTTTGCTTTTCTGAACATTTATAAAGGTCAATGTTGTATTTTTGTCTTTAACGGTATGCTGCATATCACTGGGAGAATGAAAACTGTACACCCTCTTTTCTAGTGTATTTATTTGTTAGGATTTCTACATCATAGGTTGAGTTGCCTATTATCTGACACAATTCTTGAAACTCTCCCAACACAAATCTACCTTTTACACACACAGAGCTTATAAGCATAACTACACCTACCAGATGAACCCTCACATATTTGGACCTGTGCACATAATCCACATTTCTTATTTCGGAGGTGTTGTATGGCATTTGAGAGTGTGGTAGTTTTATTTTTTATTATATTTATTTATATAGTTTGATATTTTAAGGGAGAGACTTCCTGTGCAAGTTAGGGTGGCCTTGAACTCACTGTGTAGTCCAGATTGTCCTCAAAGTCATGCCAATCCTCCTGCCTCAACCTCTTGAGTACTGAGATTACAGCAGGTACCATCATGGCTGGGTGGTTTGTTATTTTCAAAAAGACCCCCTAAGTGCTTTGGCAAAGAAAGTTTAAAGTATATTTTCTTTGTATGATTAGTTATTTGAAGGTGAATTGTAATAATTTGGTTTACTAAAGAATTATTATTGTACTAAAGAATATATGGAAAATCAATTATTCTTCCAAAAATACACAAAAAGCATAAAATAGATTTATTTGTAAATATGTATGTAAATATATACATGAATGTGTGTATGTGTAGATATACAGGGCTAATACAATGTTCTCTCAGTGTAGTTTATTTGAAGTATTTTCTGTATCTTTTCTTTCCAATTATTTTCAAAATAAATGCTCAAAATTTTCCATTATTGTGTCTTTTAAAGAAATCAGAAAACTTTCAGCACTTATTATTTTGCATGTTACGATTTTTTTACCCAATATATATTAATAAAATACTTTTAATACTTTATGTTTTTGTTCTAATGGACTTTGTCCAGTGGTCATAAAGATGTCAACTTTTAACGTGTAGCACGAAGATAAAACAGGAAATTTAATTAATACATAAAAATACTAAAATTGGCAAATATAAAGAATAGTGTGAAACAAGCTACCTGAAATTTGCAAGCTATGGGCCAGGAATTTGGCTCAGTGGTTAGGTGGCCTGCCTTACAAGCGCAAGGACTTGAAAAAAAAAATTGCAGGCTATCATTATTTGGTCAAAAATAAGTTAGCCAAGACTATGAATGACAATGAGACTATCAATGAATCAGAAGGTATATTTAAGGATGGTTTCTTTTAGGAGGGCCACTATTGTGTTGTGAGCTTTTATTCTCTCTGTTACCCATTTCTTGAAAAGTTTTGTTTTAGAGAACAGGAGATTAAACTTCGATTTTTTTTTTGTTGTTTCACTGAGGAAAACAAATTGAAGACATGCTTAGTATTTCATTTTAGTTACTACCTGCTCAAAATAATTTTAATATCACTATATGTAAAGTTACAGAAGTTTGGAAAGAAATAAAATGTATTCATAAATCAACAATTACTTAAATATCAAAATAGCAATAACCACTCTAACTGTAAAAATCTCTACACCCTCAGGAGGTTTTCATTTGTCATCTCAGTCTTGATGTTTAATATTTATAAATACTAATATTAGACAACACTGAAAGAAAACAAGGATAATCATAAAGCTTGACAACCTGGTATTTTAACCCTCAAGTTTTCTACCCCTTATTTAAGCCATATTTATACCATATGAAAATTCTGTGATGATTGTTCAGTTATTTTGTTAAATATGTTTTTTCTTCTGAGAGGAAAACTTTAGCAGAAGTTATGTTTCAAAGATCTATTTCAAACTCAAGTGTAATCTGTTTTAAATTATAAACACATTATTTTTGAAGTGATGATATCACTTTGGCATACATTTATTGATTTTTAATTATAACATTTATTTTTGTTTCCTTTACAGTAGTTTTAGTTTATGAATAAAAAAA
This sequence comes from Fukomys damarensis, assembly GCF_012274545.1. Taxonomy (NCBI): domain Eukaryota; kingdom Metazoa; phylum Chordata; class Mammalia; order Rodentia; family Bathyergidae; genus Fukomys; species Fukomys damarensis. The sequence goes on from NW_022900942.1 coordinate 21,050,732, forward strand.
GAATGCATATCAATAATGCTTTAATTTCTCAGGGTTAAAAGAATGTACATAAAAACATTTAATAATCTAATATTTTATTTACAAAATAGTAATACTATTCATAATATAAGCTGCAACACATACAATGTACTAGTGTGTTTCAAAATTAATATCACAATAAAGAGTGAAGGCTCTCAGTGGGAGGATATGGTTAAACATGAGAAAAATTCATGTATTATTGAGAAAACTTGACTGATTTTTGCCATAGAATAAGTTAGCATTAATTAAATATTCATTAGTGATGACTGGCAAATAACATCAAATAGAAGAATATTAATTATGCTTGCAGATTAATTGTACCATATTGACACTTATGCCACTATAAGAAGCTAGAGACACTATAATATATACTTTGAGTTAATTGAAAGCTATTCTAGGAGTAGTTTTTGTTTTTGGTTTTGTTTTTTTTCCTCATGGGACAGCGGTACAATATACATAAGATTAATGAGTTTTTTCTTTCTTGAAAATCCTGGTATGTGTTTGGGTAATTTTAATATATCAAAATATACCCTGCATACCATTAAAAGGCAATTAAAAATCACATTATTTCCCTTCTCACCTCCCTATGGGAAAAGAAAACCTCATTTCATGACTAAAATTCAATTCTACTCAGAAAGACGTGGTAATTCAGCTCATATGCAACCTTAAAATTAAAGCTGGACTGCACAGAGTCATCTATTTTTCAATGAGTTTCCTTCAGTCCAAGTGTGGAACTCTTCTGTCATAGTTGGAGTATATGGTAAAAATATAGCAGGACGTGACCCAGAGAAAGTAGAAACCAAGGGCCTTCTTCCTGTTTGGTAAGTGACCAAACACTTCTCCAGTTCTATGCAGCTGTTCACTGAAATACATGCCTGCAAGACTTTCAGCCTTGAGCTCTTACCCCAGTCCCCAAACCTCAGCAACTGACCAGTAAGAGGTGGAACTGAGTGGCACTAGCCTACAGAACTAGCCCCAGCCCTCCCTCGCCAACTTGGCCACAGACTGGTTTGAGGCTGAACTGCGTGCAGCTAGCTTGCAGTTCTCCCGCCAGCCCCCAGACCTCAGCAGTTTACCAATACTATTCAGAGCCACGCAGGTGCCTGCAGCCCCCACTGCCCCCAGGCACACACCCCTGGTCACTTGGCTGTGCTGGTGCCTGGATTCACTCCACAGAAGAACAGGGGGTAAAAATGGCCATTGTCCTGAGCTCTAGACCCAATTTTGATTTAATTCACACTGTGAAAGGTGCTAGATTAATAACTACCACAAATCATCATTTTCCAAGCTTGATGCTTTTGTGCTGCTGAATGCGTAACATAGGAAAGAAATGGAATCCGTGACACAGATTCAAATACATATCCAGGAAATTAAAAACTCTATTGATAGAATACACAACAAGGCCTGGGATTTAGCTCAGTGGTTTAATCTTCTGCCTCAAAAGCTTAAGGACTCAAGTTTGATCCTCAGTACAAAAAAAAAAAAAAAAAAAAAAAAAAAAAAAAAAAAAAAAAAAACAGTATACATAACAGACTGAGCCAATCTGAATATAGAAAACAGGATGGAGATCAGTGACTATTAAAAGAAGCATATCTTAAAAATAGAAAGGGAACATGAGAAATAAAACCAAGACTCCTAGATGGTACAAAGAAGAATATATAAGACTGATAGGAGTCAAGAAGAAGCAGGAAAAAGTAAAAATGGCATTAAAAAAGATAACTGCTCAAAGAATTACTGACAGAAAACTTTCCAAACAGAATTTGACATACAGATAAGTGAGTCATATAGAACTCCAACTAAAAATGATAAAAAAATCTACACATACACATATAATAATAAAGATGCTGGAAACCCAAAAGAAGAACAAAATACTAAGAGCACTTAGAGAAAAGAAACAAATCACATGCAAGGGAAAGCCAATCAGAATCACAGCAGACTTTTCAACACAAACCCTCAAGTCAAGGAATGAGGCATTTCAAGACTTAAAGGAAAACAACCTCCATCCTAAACTGATGTATCCTGCAAAACTATCTTTTAAGATTGATGGGAAAATAAGATAATTTCATGACAAAGAACAGATGAGAAAGTTCATGAATACCAAACCAGCACTCCAAAAAATTCTAAATATCCTAGAAAACAACAATCAATATCACAATTTCATGAGGCCCAAAAGAGCAATTCTAACTGACAAAGCAAGAAATTAAAGGGAGAGGTAGAAAATATTAAAAAGAGCCAACAATAAGATAACTCAATAATGATAAATTGATACAGGTCAGTTATAAACACCAATGCTAATGACCTCAATTCACAAATCAAAAGAAATAGGCTGGCAAATGGATTAAGAAGCAAAATCCAAAAATATGCTGTATACAAGAAGTGCACCTAATTCTAAAAGAAACTCAAAGACTGAAATTAAAAGGATGGAAAACAGTTCTCCATTTAATAGGAACCCAGAAAAAAGGCAGAGATGGCTAACTGATTTGTAGACGAAGTAAATTTCAAACCAAATATAATTAAAAGAGACAAAGAAGGTCACTACATCCTTGTAAAGGAAACAATCAAAGATGAAGAGATGACAATCATATATATATCATAAAGATCAGAGCAAAAATCAATGGAATGGAGACTAAGAGAATGATACAAAAATCAAAACAAAAACAAAAACATAAAACATCGAATCAAAGAGTTGTTTTTTTTTAAAGAATAAACAAAATTGATAAACCCTTAGCCCACCTTTTCAAAAGAATGAAAGAAAAGGCTCAAATCCATGTAATTAGGAATGAAAAAGAAGTCACAACAGATCCAGCAGAAGTCCTGTGGATTATCAATACCTACTTCAATAACCTGTACTCTAATAAAAGAGAAAACACAGACGAAATAGGCAGATTTCTAGATACATATGAATTACTAAATTTGAACAGAGAAGATACAAAAATTCGAAACACTGCAATTATAATCAGTGAAATTGAGAACATAACTAAAAATTTATCAACAAATAAAAGCTCAGGTCCTGATGGATTCACTGCTGAATCCTACAAAATATTTAGAGAAGAACTACTTCCACTACTCTGTAAACTTTTCAATGAAGTTGAAAGGGAAGCAATGCTTCAAAATTCATTCCTGTAAGCAAGTATTACTTTGTTTCCCAAAGCCAAGGAAAGACCCAAGCAAAAAAAGAGAACTACAGGCCATTCTCCCTAATGAAAATACATGCAAAAATCCTCAGTAGGGTACTGGTAAAAAGAATACAGAGGATTATCAAAAACATCATACACTCTGACCAAGTTGATTTAACCCAGAGATGCAAGGATGGTTCAACATATGTAAATCAAAAAGGTAATACACTATATTAACAGAGTCAAGGAAGAAAACCATATGTTTATCTCAATAGATACAGAAAAAGCATTTGACAAAATTTAATACCCATTCATGATAAAATAAAAACCTGCAGAAAATTGAAATGCATGGTCTTTATCTCAACTTGATAAAGGCTATGTTTGAAAAAACCAAGAGTCAACATCATATTAAATGGTCAAAAACAGAAAACCTTCATGCTAAAATTGGAAACAAGACAAGAAAGACCACTGTCTCCACTCCTGTTCAATATAGTTCTGGAAACATTAGCCAGGGCAATTAACCAAGATAATGAAATAAAATTAATAAAGATAGGAAAGGAATAATTTAAACTGTCATTATTTGCTGATGATATGATACTCTACATAGAAGAATGAAAACACTCTGCTAAAAGACTTCTAGACTTGACAGATTCTGTAGAGTAACTGGATAAAACATCAATACTCAAAAATCAATAGCCTTCTTGTACACAAAAAAGTCACTGAAAGAGTAAGTAGGGAAATAATCCCTTTCACAACAACATCCAAAAAAATGTAATATCTAGGAATCAATCTAACAAAAATGAGCAAAAAACCTCTACACTGAGAACTATAACACTCTGAAAAAAGGAATTGAAGAGGATATAAGAAAATTGAAAGATATCCCTGTTCCTGGGTAAAAAGAACCAATATAGTGAAAATGGCCATACTTCCAAAACTGCTATACAGATTCAGTGCAATCCCTATTGAAATCCCAACAGTATATTTCACAGAATGAGAGAAAACTATTCAAAGCTTCATTTGGAATCAGATGAGACCTAGAATAGCAAAAGCCATTCCAGGCAGCAGAGACATGGTGGAAGATGTCATAATCCCCGACTTGAAACTATACTACAAAGGCACTCTGTTAAAAACATTATGGTTAGGTCTGGGGATTTAGCTCAGCGGTTTGGTGGCCTGTCTTGCAAGTGCAAGAACTCGAGTTCAATCCCCTGTAACAACAACAACAACAACAACAAAAAATATGGTACTGGTAAAGAAACAGACCTGGGGATCAGTGGAATAGATTAGAAGATGCAGAAACAACTCCAGACATACTCAGCTACCTTATCTTTGATAAAGGAGCCAACCATCCTCACTAGAGAAAAGACAGCCTCCTTAATAAATGGTGTTGGAAAAACTGGATTTCAACTTGCCAAAGTTTAAAACTAGACCCCTATCTTCCATCATACACTACACTAAAATCAAAGTGGATTAAAGATCTATATTAAAATAGAAACATTAAACTAGTTGGAAGATAACCATGTAGAATTCTTCAAAATATCATAGGTTAAGACTTTATGAAGAAATCCTCAGTAGCATGGGAACTAGTACTAAGATCAACAACTGGGAACTCATCTATTAAAAAAAAAAAAGCTTCTGCACTGGAAGAGAAACTACTAAGAGAGTTAAGAGACAACCTTCAATGTGGGAAAATTTTTACCAGCTGTTCCTCAGACAATAGTCTATCATCTATCTAGATTATATAAAGAATTCAAAAAATTCAGGTCTCCCAAATATAAAGAACCAATTCAAAAACAGGCATCTGAAAAGAACAGACATTTCTCAGACAAATAAGTAAAAGCAGCAAATAAATATATGAAAAATGTTCAACAGCACTGGTCACTTGAGAGATGCAGATGAAAATGACCCTGAGATTCCACTTCACCCCAGAAATAATGGCTTCCATCAAGAAATCAACCAATAACAAATGGTGGCAGGGCTGTTGGGAGATAGGAACCCTGTTCCACTGCTAATGGGAGTGTAGACTACTGCAACCACTGTGGAAATCAGTATGGAGATATCTCGAAAAACTAGCATTGAAGGTCCCATTTGACCCAGGTATTCCCCTGCTGGGTATCTTTCCCAAAAAATTAAAAGAATCATATCACAGTGATATATGTGCACCCATGTTCATAGCAGCACAATTCATGATAGCTAAAACTTGGAAGTGCACATCAACTGGAGACTACATAAAAAAGATGTCATTTTTTTTTTATAAACTGGAGTACTACTCAGCCATAAAGAATGAGAAACTAGAGGCATTTGTAGCTAAATTGGGTACACATTGAGGACATACTCAAGTGAAATTAATATGACACACATGTGTAAATACTTTACAGTTTCTCTGGTGTGATAAACTAAACACCTAAATAAGGGTCAACATGTATAACTGACATTTTATAATAGGAGAAAACGTTCTAAAGATGTTGGGCAAATGGGAGGGATAGGGAAAAGATAAAAGGGCAGAAAAAAATAAGAGAAATGAAAAATGGAAACAAAGTCTTTGTAAATACGGAAAGGTGGAAGGGGGATGTTAGTGTAGGGGAATGGGAAAAAAATAAGAACCAAGATAAATCTTTATAAAGGTACAAGATCCCAATGATGAATGTAACTGTATTGTATATCTAAAATGTAGCTATGTATATATATATATATATGTATATATATATATATATACATATATATATATATATACATATGACTTACAGCCTTAGTAAAATGAAAGGCATTCTGAAGTAGCATTTAAAGTGAATTTGGAGGAATTTTGACATTGTGAACTCCTTAGTTAAAAGTTTTCAGACCTGTTTAAATTTTGCTCAAACATTTATTTTCAAATCAAATAGAATCCCATCCCACAATAAGAAATATAATCAGTCAACTCTCTACTACAACCAAATGGTGTTAGATTGACTTACTGGCCACAAAGATGCTCATTGCCATGTGGCAGACTTTCCCATCGGAGCAGCACACTTCTCTATTTATTTTTGACTTGGCCAACAGGAATAATATAAATTGGCCTGAGTGGTATAAAGTAAGGCCAAGGTGATACCACACAAGTGATACAATGGGACTGAGACTGAAAATGTGTTTCAGAGAAAAAGTTTTTTACTTGTATCATTGCCCTGTATCTTAAAGATGAACTCAAGTTCTCTGTCACCCCTCCAATGGACAAAGATGTCTATTTCCTCTCTGTTGATTTTTTATAGTTGGTAACAACTGAAAGGTCTCTGAGAAACCAGGAAGTACCTTGAAAAGTCTATCATGAAAGTGGAAATAGCTTCAGGGACTAGTACTGATAAGAAATATAAAGGCATGAAGCAAAAAATGATGAGAGGATGTAAAGAGCAAAATCATGTAATTTGGAAAATGGAGAAGGGAATTTATTCTGAGAGCTGGTCAAGGATATTTGCAAGCTAAGTGTTACAAGTTTTGAATACTTTCTGGACTTTTATGATGAATTATGAAATTGATGAGATTAAGAAGGAACTTCTCTACTTTTGAGAATAATTTTGAGGCAATATAAAAATTTTAGGACTTGCTGAGTTTGAAAATAAAATTAGTTTTCCCTAGTATCTGTTGGCAAAATCTCAGAAATTTATAAATTAACATAGTCAAAAATAAAAACCAAGAGTTGACCAGCAAGCCAGGCCTATAAGATCACAGAAAAGATATAAGAATTTACCTAGCAAGTCTTCTAAAAATATGAAGTGAATGAGTATTCGATCCTGTTCACCAATCCAGAGATGTGTAAGGTCCTCAAATTGTTCTGTTTAGATGATTTTAAGAGAAAATGGTTTTATGAAAAAAGAAATTTGGACACAAACAATTCTGCCTACAAGCCAGCCTAGAAAGTTATGTGTGAAAAATAATTCATACATACAGATATACATACTATGGCTTTTGTTTAACTCAATGAATTAGAAACTTATGCTAAGTAAACCAATAAAAATTTTAAAACAGTAACATTGAACTAGATGAAAAAGATGGCCTCTTTCATCTAAAGAAAATAAGTCTTTGTACTACTTTTATTTTCCTACAGTAATGAACAGGCTGAGAATAATTCTCAACTGCTATACACGTAGCCCATTTCTTAAAAGAAAGTGAGATTCCAGTTGGGTTTGATGGCACATGCTCCCAGTACTTGGAAGGCTAAGGTAGGAGGATTCCTGCAATTTGGAGGGTAGCCTGGACTACATAGGAGACTCTGTTTCAAAAAAACAAAAGAAAAGCAAATTAAAAGAAGAAGTAAAGCTAATTTATATGACCAAACCATAGGGGATAATTCTCTGGGACTTGGACTGAGTCCTAATAAAGAAATGTCAACAAGGATGAGAGTAAATTTTTTAATTACTGCAAACCCATGAGAGAGCCTAAATTTACTACATTTAGATAAGAAAATCCTGTATTTTAATTGGTAATATAAAGGAATAAAGAGTCAAGGTCTCAGGAATGGTGAGACATTTTGTGTGAGAGAGACATGTTAATTCATGGCCAGAGTTTGAAGTTTAGAGTAGTAAGAGTGACTAAAAATTAGCTGATGTTAATATTCAAAATAAATTAATATATATGTATATTATATATTTATTTTCGTCCCTGAATGCCAGTTGACTTCACGTTGCTTTGCTTTGTTATAGTAGAATCACTAGTAATACCTTCTTGTAGAAACTTAAGTACCACGTAATATAATTTATGTTTTAATTTATTAAGCTTTTTGATAGGTTGTACACGGTATTTAAACAACTAAAAAATGTGTATGAAAGCATTAGGTCAGTCTTTATAAAAGCGTGCTTCTTTTAGGAAGATACAAACAAGCAGAATAGCTGGGTCAAATAGAATCTCTGGCTCAACTTTTTGAGGAATCTCCACACTGGTTTCCACAGTAGTTATAGCAGTCTGCATTTCCACTAGCAGTTGAAAATAGCTCTTTGTTCTCCACAGCCCCTCCTGCATTTGTTGTTGATTAACTTCTTGAAAATAGCCTTTCTTTCTCTAGTGAAGTGAAATCTCAGTGTGATATATGCACACATGTGTTTATAGCAACACACTGTCCAACAGCTAAATCTTAGAAACAACCCAAATGCCCACCAACGGATGAATGGATAAGGAAGATATGACATTTTTCTGCAACTCAGTAAACTCTGTCATAAAGAAGGATAAACTTGACACATGTATAGGTAAATGGATGCACCTTGAAACCATACTCATAAGTGAAATAAATCAGACATATGTTTACCCTAAAGCATAATTGTTTCTCTGATGTGAGAAAACAAAGTGTAAATAAGGATGTAAAATGGATATTGGAAATGGAAAGAAAATGTTCAGATGGGAAAAAGAACAAGGGATGGGGAGGAGGAAAAGAAGGAAAAGAAAAAAGAGAATATAAAAAATAGAAACAAAGCTTTTATACAAAAAAGAGGGGTTGAAGGGAGAGGAGGAGATTAGGGGAAAAAAGAATAAGATATATCATGTAGAGGTACAAATTATCCATGATGAATGTGATCACTATGTTGTATCTAAAATGTAACAACAAAATTAACCAAAAATATGTACCTCTTGGGGTTTTGATTGAGGATTTCTGTAAATCTATGACTAGAGTAGATATTTCATATTACTTTATTGAGTTTTATAATTCAGCACTGCTGATATCTATTTTCAGTAATATTTTAGTTTCTTTTAAATCTATTATGTAGCTTTATATTTTTTATATTATTTTAATATAATTTTTCTTATTGGTTCATAGAAATAGATTTTCCTAATGTATTGACACTGTTTTCATTAATTTTAATTGGCTTATATATTAGTAATAGAAATACGTGTCTGATACTTAGTGATTAATGATTATTGTTGTAGTTATTTAATTCCCTTATATAGTTTATTTTATTTTATCTTCAACTATACAGGAATACTTTTAATATTCTATTAAGTAGAAATATTGATAGCGGAATTGATTCTTTCATTTATAATCTTAGGAGGAAAACCTTCAATGTTTTAAATTTACATATGATGTTTGCTCATTTTCCTGTTTAAGGAATCTCTTTTTAATCTATTTTCTGATACTTTACAAAAGTGGATAAGTAGTAAATTTTAAAATTCTAAAATTATTTTTGTAAGTCTCTGAGGATCATCATATGGTATTGCTGCAACTTTTGTAATTTACAGCAGCTCTTTAATTTAAGCATCTGCCACTGAAGTCAGCCTCATACTATGGGGAGTAAGCACTGGGTTCCGACACATTGGCATTGCATGAAGATTTTTGGGAAGAGAATTAGTGCATTATGACTTGTGTTTAAAGGATAAAATAAACATAGTGATTGATGATGTTACTCAAAGTCAAGGCTGTTTTATTTCTTCATAGTTCATTTGACTATGATATATACATAGCATGGATTAATGAGAAATAAATTTATCATCAATAATATAAAATATGATGCTTAATTGAAATGCTGCAATAAGGGAAAGAAAAAAATATATTGTCCTGAGAAGAGTATTACAATATGTGATTTCAACCTATATTTGTTAAAGCTATACTTCAGTGTATACAAAAAGTATTATCTGTTTTTCAAATAAATATGTTTATCATCTCCCCACATTTTTATTAGACAGCTTACTAATATTTACTTATTACAAATTATATTCCATGTGATATTTATATTTATGTTTTTCCAATGAATTGAGTCTGGTCACCATCTCCAGACCTTTGTCAACTTTAGAGATAAGCATATGTCCAAATAAAGATAGTAACAAGTTCATAATTCCACCAGACATAATACAACAATACTGCATACATCTAAGAAACATAATTAAAATCAAACTAAATATTTATTTGTCACTATTTATATATTTCAAAAAGTATTAATCATATATTTAACTTGGCATGCTTCTAATTCTATAGTTTTTTAATGTATATGTGTCTCTGTATATATATTATCTAATAAAATGTTACATAATATGAAATATTTTCATTATATTTTGATTAGTATTTTGATGTATGAGTTAACATGTATTTTGATTTTTATTGTGATTAACTTATAACATAAAATTTATCATCTTCACCACTTTTAAGTGTAAAGTTCGCTGATATTAAGTATATTTATATTGCTTTATGACTAAATCCATTATCCATCTCCAAAACATTTTTCATCAGGCACCACTGAAGCCTTATACATATTAAAGAGTAACTTCACACTGCCTTCTAACCACAACCTTTGGTCATCACTTTGTTTTCTTTCTCTGCAGTAGCTTACCTATGCAAACCATATATGAGAAATATGAAATTTTTGTCTTTTTTATAATTTGCCTATTTGACTTCATATAATATCCCAATGTTCATACATAAAGTAATGTATATCAATTTTTTTTTCCTTTTAAAGATAAGCAATATTGAACTCAAGTCAGCTTTTCCATTGCTGAACCAAATGTCTGATACTGTCAACTGAAAGAAGGAAAGGCAATTTTTACTCACAGTTCAGAGGATTCAGCCTATGGTCAATTGGCAGCAAAGTAGGCACATTATGGTAGAAGGACATAGGGGAGTAAAGATGTTTAGTTCATAACCGCTGGAAAGCAGAGAAGAGGAGCAATGACAGAGAGGAAAGAATGTGTGACCACATACAGACCCAGTGTCATGCATACTTGATCCATCCAGATGCAGCCAGAGATATGCTTTATAAATTCCTTGAACAGCTGTGAAGTGAATCAAGATGACAAGCCTATTTTCACCTTCTCCTTTTAATTTCTTGCCTTGCCTATTTGATTTGCTCTGTTGGGCCTCATGGCATTGTTGCCTTCATTGTCTTTTTCTAGGATCTTGTTTAGAATTCCTTGTAGTGCTGGTTTGGTATTCATGTAGTTTTTCAGGTGGTCTTTGTAGTGGAAGTGTCTTATTTCCCCCTCCATTTTGAAAGAGAGTTTTGCTGGATACATCAATCTAGGTTGAAGGTTGTTCTCTTTTAGTACTTGAAATATCTCATTCCAGGCACTCCTTGCCCCAAGCATTTGTGTTGAAAAGTCTGCTATGATTCTGATGGGCTTTCCTTTGTATATGATTTGTTTCTTTTCTCTTACTGCTTGTAGTATTTTGTTCTTCTGTTGGGTTTCTGGGATCTTGATTATTATATGTCTAGGTGTAGATTTTTTTTTTATTGTAGCTAGTTGGGGTCCTATATGCCTCAGTTATCTGAATGTCAAATTCTTCCCCTCTGTTTGGGAAGTTTTCTGTCATTAATTCTGCAAACAGCTTTTTTAAGTCATTTGTATTTTCTCCTTCTACTTCATGGATTCCTATCAGTCTTATGTTATTCTTCTTTGCATCATCTAGGAGTTGTTGGATTGATTTCTCATGATCTCTTACTGTTTTTAAGAGACCTCTCTTCACGGTCACTGACTGCAATTTTATCTTCTATATCTGAGAGCCTATCTTCGCATTCTTTTATTCTGTTGTGTACACTTTCAATAGAGTGTTTAATCTCCTGGATATCTGTTTGAATCTGTTTTATGGATTCCATTTCTTTCCTATGTGGGGCGTTTATTTTTTCCATTTCTTTCTTATGCTGGGCCTTCATGGCTTCTATCATGGTCCTGAGCTCATCTATTTTTTTGTCAGTTAGTAAAAAGAGTCAACAAAAGGCCAATAACATAAGGCCAATAAGTCAGGAGATATCAGTTATAACCAGCAATGTCAATGGCCTCAACTCACCAATCAAGAGAAATAGACTGGCAAAATGGAATAAGAAGCAAAATCCAACAATATGTTGTATACAAGAAACACACCTAGTGCAAAAAGAAGCCCATAGACTGAAAGTGAAAAGATAGAAAACAGGGGTAGCAATCTTATTTGCAGACAAAGTAAATTTCAAACCAAAACTGAATCTAGTATTATTGATGTAGGACAGTACTGTATCATACCTCTATGAATGTAAAATATCTAGTACCTGCTTTATGATACATAGTAGGGACTGTGCTTTATCAGAGCTACATTTAATGATATTACTCTAGAATGTTCTCTTTCCAGATGATGATTAAGAGGCTAATAGAAAAAATGGTGCCAG
>NW_022900942.1:21063896-21078936 GCF_012274545.1 Fukomys damarensis
GAGGAGGGGGGGGAGGGAGGGCAGGGACAAGGGGAAAAATGAGAATCAAGACCTCTTATGTAAAGGTGCAGAATCCCAATGATGAATGTAATTGTATTGTATACCTAGATTGTACCAATAACCTCAGTTAAAAGAAAAATACAAAGATGACAAGCCTAACCATCATCTCCCATCCTTTGTCAACTTTGCAGACAAACACACTTCCAAATAAAGATAGTAACAAGTTCACAGTTCCATCAAACAAATTATCCTGTGTACATCTGAAAATACAATAAGCCCTTCCCCACAGGCTCAACAGTTCCAGAATTTTTTAGAAGTCCAAAATAAAATCTGTTATGAGAGTCAAGACAAACTCTTAGCTGTGAATCTCTTCTAAAAAAAAATTCAAAACTAATTACATAATTATAAGATACAGTGGCACAGGGCAAACACTACCATAACACAATGAAAGAATTGGTGAAAAAGCAGAATAGAACCAAAGCAAAGTGAAACTATAGCAGGGTGAACATTAATTTGTGTACCTCTACCTCTGCTATCTGGGGCAAATGGTAGTGAGATGTGAATTCCAAAGATTGTAGAAAGCCCCACCCAATTTCTTCACATCTTCAAATGTAACTGTTCATTTTTTCCTTCTGTATTTTTTGATCATAGTCCTTTTCATACTATAGCTTGATTTTCATTTCTCTAATAACTTGTGATAATAACCCTTTTTTCTTATACTTTTTGGCCATTTGTATTACTTCTTTGCAGAACTATCTGGTAGTCTTTTGCATCTTTGAATTGGTTGGATGCTTTTTGTTACTGAATTTTAGTAGCTTTCCTTTATTCTGGATACTAATTTTCCATTTCAGTCTGTTGCCTTTTTTATTCTGTTGATAGTATATTTAAATGCACAAGCTTCATCTTTCTTGCCTCTGTGTGTGTGTGTGTGTGTGTGTGTGTGTGTGTGTCCATGCTGAGGATGAAATCCAGAGCCTGACATATTAGGCAAGTACTCTAACATTGAGCCATAATGCCAACTTCCAGAAAAGTTTTTAATTTTCAATAGACTGCATCGACTTTTTTGTTGCCTATGCCTTCAAAAACAAAAACATATTCAGGGAATCATTGTTAAGTCCAATTTTTTTGGGGGGGTACAGGGGATTGAACTTGAGTCCTTGTGCTTGCAAGGCAGGCCACTGAAAAAATGAGCTAAATCCCCAGCCTGTTAAGTCCAATATTGAGAAACATTTTATCTATGCTGCTTTTGTTTTTGTTTTAGTCATTCATCCATTTTGGATTAATTTTAAATATGATGTTATTTAAGGTCCAACTTTAGTTTTTTTGTGTATGCAAGAAGTTTTCCCAGCACTACTTGTTGAAAAGATTGTCATTATTCATTAATTAATATATGTCATTCTTGTTAAAAATAATATGACAACATATGAAGGTTTAATTCTTAGTTATCTATTTTGACTTTTTGTTGGTTTATGTATCAGCCTATACTGAATTGTTTTCATTTTTACTGTTTTGTGGTATGTTTTTTAATCAGGAAACTGGGGCTCTCTAAATTGGCTCTTTATTTTTCAGGATTTTTTGTACCTGTTCAGCATCCTTCTCAACTCAGCTTTATTTAGGGTAAGATTTTTCTTTTTCTTCCAAAATTATATTCAATATTTTATAAGGATTACATTGAATTTCATTGCTTCTTGGCCTTTTGGCAAAGATCAAGTGAATTACATTGAATCTGTAGATTTGTATAATGTTAGCATGTTCCTAGTATTTTCTTTGAACTTTTATTTACAAAAGCCTATATTCTGTTTTTGTTGGGTGGATTGTATATATTGATCTTTCCTAATCCTTTATTTATTTACTTATATTCTATCATTCTATTCATTATGGAGAGTAGAGTACTGAAATTCCTAAGTATTATTTTTATTAAACTTAGCATGTGATATTGATACATGCTTTCCTCTGTTACTTCAGGCTATATATATTGTATTATTTTAGTTTTCTTCACCTTTCCCCTGTAGATTTTCCTTATGCTATGTGATTTCATTTATATTTTCAAAATAATGATTCCTGTTGTTTTTTCTTAGAATGTCTGATAAGCCAGTTGTTTAAAAAAATGTTGACTCCTTGTTTTAGTTCACATATGCCATATGTGTTTCCTGATTATCTTTGGATTATTCTAAGTCCTTATGTCCCTAGGGTTTGGCCTACTCCATGTCATGCTTTATGAAACTGCATGATCCCTTTCTGACTTAGTAAACTCCTCTTTTGCCATATTTCCTTTTCATATCTAACTTTCAGAAATCTGAAGTTCTTTAATTACCTCCCACAAGCCAGCATCAGCAATTTCACCTGTGGTTTTTGCATACAAATCTCAATATAATAATGATGATTTTACTTTTATTTTGTGCTCTGGCTAAATCCTAAACATTTCTTTAGGTCTTAATGTAAATATCTCTTCTTATTGGGGATCCCAAGAGATCCATTGACTGCATTGAGGTTAATTCTGTTTGTGAGGGGGAAGGAAAACGAGAAGGGAAGACTTGAGTTTTTTACACCTTATTTTGATAAAATTATTAAATGTACAAAAATTTTGTATTAAATTCATATAAGGAATATCTCATCTTAAGATATGAAGAAATGCATTTTTGAAAACTTTTGCTGATAGAATCAATGCTGTAAATAATACATTTATAGCTGACTGATCAATTGGGTGCTATATGAGCTTTGTCTTTGCATCGTAATGTAAAACAGATGAAATTCTTTGCACATCAAACAATTGGGATGTTTACCCTCTCATCAGAGTGTATTCCTTCCTTCTTCTAAATTTATAGAAACCTAGACTTCAGATACATGTATACACACTTTAAAATCAATATAACTCCTAGACTCTCTTGAACAATTATAGTTAGTAGTGGATGGCTTTCTGTGCAGCAAGAAAAATATGAAGAAAAATCGAATGACCATGTTTCAGGGCATTTGCTCTTACAGAAAATATGACCTGTCAAATTCCTTTTTCTCCTTCCTAATGGTTGATATGTGATCATCAAAGCTTGTAGATGACATGAAGAAGTCATCTAGAACTCTCAATTAATGTTGATTTAATTTGGGAATGAAAAATACACAGTGCTAGTCTGTGCTGAGACCTCAGAAAGCATCATACAGTTCTGTATGTCTGCCTGCATCTCAATGGTTTTCTAGAGTTATTAAAAATGAACAAATCCTTCCATGTGGTGCTCTCTCTTCCTTAACCCGTGTTCAAAATTAATCCTGAATCTATTTCTCAGTAATCCAAAGACTCTTTAAAATGAAATATTAATACAAATACTAATCATCTTCATTAACCAAGGTCTTAACATAAAATGAACTTACAGCCTGGCGTGGTGGTGCACGCCTGTAATCCCAGCACCTGGGAGGCTGAGGCAGGAGGATCACTGTGAGTTCGAGACCAGCCTGGGCTACATAGTGAGTTCCAGGTCAATCTCAACTACATAGTGAGACCCTGTCTTGAAAAACAAACAAACAAACAAACAAATAAATAAATAAAATGTACTTATAGCTTCTTATCTACCACATATAAGATGAATAAAATAGGCATTATCTTATATAGTTATCGCTATATTCTGAAAAAATATAACATTAATACACCATTTATATTTGATCCACTTAAGATACCTGAGGTGAAAGCGTTTGAGTCCATGCTGCAGAGTCCATCTAAATCCCACCATGAGCCAAGTTTTGCATTTGGATCAATTTATGAACAAACAAACCAACATGAACAGGCACATTCCTATTACTTTCTGTTACATATTTCTAAATATATTTAATCGTGATAATTTACAATATAAATGCTTAGTTATAACTTACAATGTAATTGTTTATTTATACACTTCTTAGATATCTTAATTAAGAATTAATTTGAGTAATCCCTACATGATAAAGCACTCATCAAAACAGAGGCCCAGGTTAATGGTAGGAGCGAGAATGAGACAATGATGAGAAGTTCTGTTACTTATGATGTGTAATTATAGAACTCTAATGCACAATGCAATGACAATAGTTAACAGTACTCTACTCAGAATTTGCTAGGAGGATAGATTTTTTTAAATCATGCATAAAAACAAAATGCTAAGCATGTAGATTATGGCTATGTCATTTAGTTAATTGTCTTGATCTTTAAACAAGTTGCACATATATCAAAATATCAAATCGCCCATATTGAATATCAACATTTCATAGCTATTTAAGAATATCACATACCACAGCTGTGAAAAAAATATATGTAAAACACTAAAGACAGGCCTCAGTTTTCAAACTTACTAATTCACCAATGCATTATGTGTTATATACTATACTAGGTTTCATTTAATGCTGCTTTGTAGAAGTTATGCAAGTTACAATTTTGTGAATATATCACAAATTTTTCTTTGTTAATTCTTTCTAAAACCAGATAACTGATTTGATAAATATTTGTAGTTACTTAATTTTTTTGTAATAGCAGCATAGTCAGAGAACTTTGGAAACTGCTGCTCATTTCACTCAACATTAATACTATGTTTGATATTTCTTTTGATCATCTTGATGATTTTTTCACTCAAATAAAAGAAAACTGAAAAGGTGAAAAGAATAAAAACTGAAAGAGCTGCAGAATCATTGTTAAGAGTAGAAGAAAAAAAAGTTCAATTTACTTTCTTAAAATTTACATTTTCACCTGGACATAAAAAATCATGCTATAATTACACTTTCATTTTAAAGGTAAGGAACCTAAAGTCTCAAGAGAGATTAGGTGACTTTGAAGGTCAAATAAAATACCAGAGTGAAACTTAGATGTAAGTCAAGGTCCTGACTTCAAAGCCAACATAGCAGACTTTGATTTTAATGCCATCAATTCAAAGCAGAATTCCAGAAAATCCATCCTGTTCCACTAAACTGTCCATCAAATAATTACCTGACAAATACCCATTATGATAGACATGACTCACTAAAATAATTTATTTTAATTTAATTTCTATTGAAGATATGTAATTTCAATTCTAGAAACTAGATATAAAACAATATAATTACTCTACATTCAGAAATAGTTACAAAATAATTGACTTCCAAATCTTTCTTTTCTATACCAGGAATCAAACTCAAGTCCTTACACTTATGAGGCAGGTGACAGAACCACTGAGCTAATCCCCAGCCCTAATGACTTCCAAATCTTTAGATTCATCAGAGCATTCATTTTGGCAAGGGAATCATAAATTTCATATATTTCTCAAAGCTTGAACAGCAACTTTATAAAATCAAAATTATTAAATTATAATTGTTGCATGACTTCTATATTTTTACAAAATAGTAAATTAGTAAAATTGATAACTAATGCTGCTTTATTTTTCATACATTAGTTGCTAGTCTATGAAGCTAAATTTTTATAGAAACAGTCATTTTCTATTGTTTAACAAATTTTCTCAAGCTTAGCAGCCCATACAACATATTTATTGTCTGGTAGATTTCTGAGGCAGATGACAAGAGGTGGCTTAGCTGACTTCTGAGGTGCCCTGTGTCTTCAGTAATGGGGTCAGCCAGCCGTCTTCCTTCCTAGGGCATGGAGTCCCCTTCATGGCTCACACAACTGTTGGTAGAATTTGTAACTCTGAAGCTGTGTGACTTTAGTACTGATCTCTTCGTGGATATTCCATAGAGAGCATGCTCAGTTCCTAGAGCCATCCTCCAGTTCGTTGACATGGGACTCTTCTGCAGAGCTTCTTCTTACAGGATACAGCTACTCCAACAGCTGCAAGAGGATCAGTCTCTCCTGTCTGCTAAGAAGGAGGTTTTTCAATCACATAACTCTGGAAGTGACATTTCATCACTAGTCACTGGGTGTCACTTTAGTGAATATTTACCATAATTAACAAAGAAGAAAAGTAGAAAATGATGAACTCTAATTCATTTCTAGATTTGCACCTTCAAATTATCTAATTTATGGAAGTAAGTTTGTTAAAAGATATTATTGAGGTAATCTAATGTACTCTTTCCTAGGCATGTTTTGAATAGGTCCATAAAATGAAATGAAGAGACAACTTTACAGTTGCATTCTTGTAAATGTGCCCCAATTAGAAGGTAATTGGGTCATGGATAATGAAAATGCTATACTCAACCACTGATGAGTTCTGAGCAGACTTGCTGCTGGCAAGTGGAGCTTATTAGAGGCAAGTTACTGGAGGTCTGATCTGGAATGGTAAATGATAAATCTCTCTGCCTGGCTCTTCTCTTCATGCTCTTCTTCCTGGACCCCATAATGTGAGCTCCCTACCTCCTTTCTACTATCATGTGGCTGCTTCCTTAGAGCCAGTCAACAGCAGGAGAACCCACGGAAACTTTGAGCCAAAATAACCCTTTCCTCTTAAATTGTGAGTGTTGGGCATTTTGTCCATCAGTGAAGTAAGTGATGAAGGCACCTCTCTTGACTCCTGGCCTGTATTTCTTAGCTTATGACCTTATCACTCCAATCCCAACAGCTGGGTTGCATTGTTTTCTCCCATTCTGTAGTCTAATTTCCTTCTACCTCCCTTTATTAGTGATTCTTATGATTACATAGCAAACCCACCCAGATAGTCGAAACTATCTATTTTATCCAAAAATTCTTAATGTAATCACCTCAGGAAATTTTCTTTTGGATAGTGATGTAACATTCACAGCTTTCTGGGATGTTACTGTAATTCTTATTTACTTGGGAAAGGGAATACTTTTCACTCTACTAAAGCTGCAGCAATTCAGAATAGATTTATATGAAAATAAATCTTTAATCTCTGACAAACTTTTTTTAGTTTAGTGACAAGTACTTAAAACTGGGTAAATATTCACAGATACACAAACATTTGTTTTTAACTCTTTTTACAGCTTTTTAGTCATTTGAGGTGATAAACCTAAATGAGAACTCAAACAGATTCCTTAATACCAGTGAAGAAAAAGAGTGCGTGTGTTTGGTTCTTTTATGTATTAAAAAATATTGTTCAAAGTTGAGTTTTTAAAAACAATTTCAATGACAGAATGTAAATTATATGTTACAATATTATTTTGCATCTTTAATCATCACTTGGCTTTCATGACTCCATACTGTGATGATTTAGAGGTTTTATTGACTTATTTTAAAAATAATATAATGCATATGGTTATAGAAACTGGCATAGAGCACAATGTTACTACAATTCACTGTTACTAGAATGTTTGTAGAATCTCAATGCTCTTCTATAACTCAAAAGGAGAAATCTTTAAAAATAAGATATGTTTGAAAGGCTTCATATGATTTTTTTTTCACTACCAGTTCTGAACACATAAGTGCAGGCAAACTTTGAAAATGCAGAGCAAAATTCTGAGGTTTTAGATATATTGGATGATGAGTTAAAATATGTAACACCATTGAGTACAAGGAAATGTAAAACTTTTTCAAATCAAATCATCCCTCTTTCCTTGCCTTTGCTTACAAATAAAAGCAGAGAAATAATGGAAGTAAAACTGTAATTTGTTATGTGGTGAGGTGGTTCAATTGGTTCTTATGTTTTCCCATAGGTCAAAATTTTCTTCCTAATTATATATTATCTGGAAAAGCATAAAAATGAGTAAATCCATATTTTATTATAATTCATTCTGTGTTAAAAACTTCACATGAGTCACAGTATTTAAATTCTGGCTTCATGACAGTGATACCATAGAATTATTTTCAGAATGCCAGCTGTGCAGCCAAGTACACTGTACCTATAACTAAACAATAAGGCACTGAGTTTATTTTATCTTCTCTTTGTGAAGAAGAATTCTCTAGCCACACTGTTATTGTTCACTGAAATGGACATACAGATGCATACTCTCCTAAGGAATCTAGATACACAATGATAAGAAAGATTCCATACATATAAAGGCCTTTCCACTCGCAGGATATCAGAATGTAGTGAGACTAATTGCTGTAAAAATTGAGAGGCAGATTTTTGACCTCTCTCATCAGGAGACGGGCCCTCTTTCTGCCTCTTCCTTAACTAAGCAGTGAATAAATGTCTCTCAAGGAGCCAGGTTCAAACAGTATTATATCAAGACTTCCATTCTGGGTGGCAGTGTCTTTTCTTCTTGCTCCTTTTTCTCTTTTTTTTTTTCTCCCCTGAGAAAGTGATCAAGAGACAGCTTTAACTTGAACTAGACTCTCTGTAGTTTGCTGAACTTTACTTGGGCTTCAGACCTCTACTAGCAGTTCCTGACTCTCTGCTTTGACTTTTCAGACTCCAGGGACGGCAAGCTACTTCAGTTACCACTGAATGCAAAGCTAAAGCTCAGGTTAGAATCTGTTAAAAGACAAAAGACGCAGTCTCATAAAGAAGCACTACTATACACAGTAGAGATCTTTAATACAATTATAACAAAAATTGTAATTCAAAGATTACTACGAACTTTAAAAAATACTTCACAGATATTATTAAGCATGATCTTCCCAATGCTTCTGGGTAGTAGAGAAATATATTTTTATCATTATTTTATAAACATGAAAACCAAAGTCAAGGAGATTGAGTGAATTCCCTAGTCTTCACATTTAGGAAGTGTCAAAACTGAGAGGAAATCCAGACAATTTTGTTCACAATCCATGTCCTTATCCATGTGCCTCATTGCATTATCCTCAATGTGCTGCCTTACATGACTGTGCAATCTGCTCATTTTAATTTTATCTGCAGAATATTTTCAGCACTTTCCACCTACTTTTTACTTCAGGGATGTGTGCATCTATTGTATTATTTTTTATTGCCAGTTTGTAAGATTTGATCTAAGCAGTAGGTGGGTATTTTTGTAAGTAAATCGTATGGCATAGTTTAATGGTGAGAAACAGCAAGCAGATGCAGAGCAGGTGAACATGGAAACCATGAACATGTGACTCAGTCGGGCATGATTCATACATGATAGACTATAATGAGCGAAAGGCATGCTGAATCCTGCTCTACTCAATTAGGGTAATGGAACTCAGCCATGCTTCTTTACTTCTCATTATAACTCTCCTGAGCTGTTTTCGTTTGTTTGTTTGTTTGTTTTCTCTTTTTATGGTTTTGGTTCCTGTGTTATTTATATATATTCCAATTTCACTTTGGCTAGACTATCATTGGAGGAAATTAATGATCCTTTTGGTCCTTCTTTTTAATTTCTCTCACATTACATGCCTACAGATGATTGATGGTTTCTTTTCGCAAATTTTAGAAAAGATTCTCAAGGGAATCTGGCAGCACAGATTCTAGTTTTGTTCACTTATTGGAGGATTTTCACACAGAGAAAACTATGTTCCAGGCTCTGTTTCAAGTAGTTGGGATAGAGAAGTAAACAAAACAGAAAATGTCTTTGCCTGCATGGTGTCATATTACAGAATTGTACACTGATTTCAAAACCAAGCAAACGAGAATGTGCAAACAGAAAAAAAGAAGCAAAAAACACTAGAGTCTTAATATACAAGTATAGGAGCTAGAAGAATCTGCTTATTTTTTAACTTACAAAATTTATTAAACTGCTAGGTTTGATGTTGACAACAACATATGGAAGAAAATAAGTAAAAATCATGGCTGGTATTCTTATTTGCTAGAATAAGGTGTGAATCAAGGACAACTTCTGGAAACAAAAGATTCATTATTTGTTATGCACACTTTGGAAATTACAGAGAATTATTTTATTTTTCCTTTCAAATTTTTAACTTTGACCAGACTTGAGTCACTCATTTAAAGTACACCTTTGAGACTGGTGAGGATACCCCAGGCAATGTGGGGAGCTAGGCTGCTCCCCCACCCTCCAGCATCCCAGGCCTCCATCACAGCAGACCAGTGAGGACTGCCCAGCCATGAGGGCGCCCGTGTGACACTCTCCCACCCCAACCCTGTGCTTCTGTTGGGCCTCCTGATTGTGCTGGTGCCTGGATCCACACTGCAGAGGCACAGGTGGTCATAAAGGCCATGGTACTGAGATCCAGAAGATAGAATGGAAGTGAACAACTGCAATAAAGTCAAACCAGACCCCTGTAGTTGGTAAATTGAAGGGATCACTACCTTCCATCAGAACCTAGACTGTCTTCAGGGGAAGGGCAGCTGGAACCTGCAACAGAACCTTGCAGAGTTTAACCCTGCAGGAGGTCAGGGAGCTCAACTTGGGCCTTGCAGCCAGAATTCACCCTGAATCTCAGGGTTCTGCTATTGGCTTACTGAGATTAATGGACTTAGTTCTGCACATTGCTGCCCACATTGCCTGTTGTGAGAGCAGTTATACCCTGAAGAAAGTCCTTCTATTATTTTTTCCTTTCTTTTCCTCTTATATTTAAATTTTATTTTTAAAGTTTTATTTTTCCCACTCTTCAAATTCTTCATTTTTTCTCACTTCTTTTTCCCACTCACTCTCTGCTCCCGCACATTGTTATTCATCTCCATTATTGTTCCTGTTCCAGCCCTAATTTGGATTTCTTATCTTTTTCTTTTCTTCTCTCCTCTTCCTTCTCTCACTCGTCATTAGTTTCAAAGGAAAGAACAATTTACAGCTTGCCTATTACTGTTCAGTTGTTTTATTCTTGGCTTTGTTTCTAAAATCTGTCTTTCCCTCTTCAACATTTTCCTACAGGGCTGGGGATTTAGCTCAGTGGTTCCACTACCTGCCTTGCAAGTGCAGGGACCTGAGTTTTGATACTAAAACAAAAACAAAAACAAAAACAGTTGCCTATACTTTGTGAGATCACCCTGTGTTCTCTGACTTCTCTTGAAACCTTCTCCTATCCTTCTGTTTATCTATTCCTCATCCCACCTCCTTCTAAATCCTCATCCTGAAAAGTAAAGTTGATATATTGAAGAGTTTGTTCACTATAAACATATTTTGGGAAGGTCCTTGGTTTTGAATGAATATACATGCTTAAAGGTGATAGACTAATAATTACCACAAATTATCAGTTTATAAACTGTGCTTGATGCTATTGTTTTGCTGATTTTATCAAATGGATTAACGGATTGTGATTCATTTAATAAGTTGTCCTTTCTGATATTATGAAAATGAGTGTCTCTGAGTCATTACAGACTCAAAACCTAAAGAGCAGCTATATCAGTAGGATTGGAGTACTAACTCAGGATTTGAAACAAGGACAATACCAACAACAAAAATAAAAATGAGAAAATACTAAAGCAAAGCACAAATACAGAATTCCAGCTCATCAAAAGCAAATACTATGGGAAATAAGGTGAAAAAGTTTGACAATCAGCCACCAGGATACCCCGAACTCATAGTACAGGAAGTATCAAAACAAATCAATCAGGCTGTAGAAAAAATCAAAACAAAAAACTTCCCAGATAACTACATAGGTAGTGAGCACAATGAAAGACAGTATTAGACACTCTGGAACAGAAACAGACAAAAAATTAGATGAGATCAGGATCATAATAAAAGCCATGAATGCCCAGCATAAGAATGAAATGGAAACAATGAAGTCCCAATGTAGGAAAGAAATGAAATCCATGACACAATTCAAGCATATATCCAGACCCTACAAATATAAAGATACAATTTAAAAGGGGCATCTGAAATGAACAGACATTTCTCAGACAAAGAAGTAAAAAGAGAAAAAATATATGAAAATATGTTCAAAATCACTGGCCACTAGAGAGATGCAAATGAAAATAGCACTGAGAATCCATATCACTTCAGAAAGGCTGGCTGCTATCAAGATATCAACCCCTGGGGATTTAGCTCAGTGGTTCTGCCGCCTGCCTTGCAAGCCCAAGGACCTGAGTTCAATCCTCAGTAAAAAAAAGAAAAGAAAAGAAAAAAACAATAGAAATCAACCAATAACAAATGATGGGGTTGTGGGGAGAAAGAAACACTTCTCCATTATTGCTGCAAGTAAGTCTGGTGCAACCACTGTGGAAATCAATATGGAGATAACTCAAACAACTAGGATTAGAGGTTCCATTTGACCCAGCTCTCCTTCTGCTGGATATCTTTCCAAAAAGGATAAAAATAATCATACCACAGCGATATATTTGCACGCATGTTTATAGTGACACAGTTTGTAATAGCAAAAACTTAAAAACAGCCCAATTTCTCATCTATTGGAGACTGGATAAAGAAGATGTTGTTTGTCTATAAAATGGAGTACTACACAGCCACAAAAAAGAGTAACTAGAGTTTCTTGGAACTTTCATCGGAAAATGTATGCATATTGAGGTGATACACTTAAGTGAAATAAATAAGACACACATGTGTAAATACCAAATCATTTCTCTTGTGTGAAAAACTAAAAATGTAAATAAGGTCCAAATTGTATAATTGCTAATGTGAAATAGGAAGAGAAGGGCTAAAATTTAGGGGAAGTGGGAAGGGTTGGGGGAAGAAAATAAGGGATGTGAGGTTTTTGTTTTGTTTTGTTTTGTTACTAGGGATCAAACTCGGGTCCTTCTGCTTTCAAAGCAGGCAATGGAACCACTGAGCTAAATCCCCAGTGAAAGGAAATAAGAGAAAAGAAAAAATATGAGAAAGGGAAAAATTGGAAACAACGTCTCTGTATACATGGAAGAGTGGAGGGGTTGAAGCAAAGGCAGTGGTATGGCAAAATAATGGGAACCAAGATCTCTCATATATAGATAGAAGATCCCAATACTGAGTATAACTGTACTTTATAAATAAAAGTACCAATAAATTCAATTAAAAAAATAAATGAAATACACATGCACTGAGCCCTCTGAAAAACTAATAAAATGTACCTAATAAATTGGAACAATATTTGCACAACTTTAAAAAATGCTACATTAAGTAGGAAAATAAAAGGATGTGAGTTTCTTTTTTTTCAGTTTTAATTGAGTTTATTGGTACATTTTAGGGATACAGTACAGTTACATTCATTGTTGGGATCTTGTACCTCTACATGACAAGTCTCGATTCTCATTTTTCCCCTTACCCTTGCCCTCCCTTCACCCCCTCCTACCCTCCCCATCTACAAACACTTTATTTTCATCTTTTCATTCTCTCACATTTTTTTCTTTTCCCTTATTACCCTTCCCCTACCCATCACACCTTCCCTACACTGATAGCTCCTTTCTTCCCATTTCTAAATGTAAGTAATCTTATTAGGATCTTATGTATTATTGCAGATTATTCACACCAGAGAAACCATTTGGTATTTACATATGTGTGACTTATTTATTTCACTTAGGAGTATATCTTCAATATGTATCCATTTTCCTATGAATGAATCTATTCTCTCGCTCTTTATGGCTGAGTAATATTCCATTTTATAGAAAAACCACAACTTCTTTATCCAGTTTCCAACGGATGGGCAAATAGGCTGTTTCCAAGATTTAGCTATTACAAACTGTGCCGCTATAAACATGGGTGCACATACTTCTCTGTGATATGATTCTTTTAGTTCTCTTGGAAAGATACCCAGCAGAGGGATGGCTGGGTCAAATGGAACCTCCAGTCCAAGCTCTTTGAGGTATCTCCATATTGATTTCCATAGTGGTTGCACCAGTCTGCACTCCCACCAACAATAGAGAAGGGCTCCATTCTTCCCACAACTCAACCAACATTTGTTATTGTGTGATTTCCTGATAGCAGCCAATCTTTGTGGGGTGAGGTGGAATCTCAGTGTTGTTTTCATCTGCATCACTTGAATGATCAGTGATGTGAAACATTTTTTAATATATTTACTTGCTGCTTTTACTTCTTTGTCTGAGAAATGTCTGTTCATTTCATATGCACCTTTTTGAATTGGGTCTTTATATTTGGGGGGACTGATTGTTTTGAGTTCTTTATATATTCTTGATAATAGTCCTTTGTCTGAGGAACACCTGGTAAAATTTATTCCCACATTGTAGATTGTCTCTTAGTTCTGCTGATGGTTTTTTTTTGAAGTACAGAAGCTTTGTAATAAGATGAGATCCCAGTTGCTGATTCTATCTGCTAGTTCCCGTGCTACTGAGGATTTGTTCATAAAGTCTTTTCCTATGCCAGTGTCTTCCAGAGTTCTGCCTAACTTATCTTCCAGCAAGTTTAATGTTTCTGTTTTAATATTTAGATCTTTAATCCATTTGGATTTTAATTTAGTGCATGGCGAAAGATAAGGATCTAATTTTAATCTGTGGCAGGTTGACATCCAGTTTTTCCAACACCATTTATTAAAGAGGCTATCTTTCATCCACTGAGAATGGTCAGCTCCTTTGTCAAAGATGATGTAGCTGAGAACATCTGGGTTTGTTTTTCTGTCTTCCAGTCTGTTCCACTGATCCTCAGGCCTGTGTTTTTGCCAGTACCATGCTGTTTTTATCACAGTGGCTTTGTAGTATAGTTTCAAATTAGAATTGTTATACCGGGTGCCATGTGTGTGTTGCCTAAAATTGCTTTTGCTATTCTAGATCTCTTATAGTTCCAAATGAATTTTTGGATTTTTTTTTCTAGTTCTCTGAAATATAGTGTTGGATTTTCAATTGGTATTGAATTGAATGTATATAGAAGTTGTGGTAGTATGGCCATTTTCACTATGTTGATTATTCCTACCTAGGAGCAGGGAATATCTTTCCATTTTTTTATATCCTCTTCAATTTCTTTTCACACAGTGCTGTAATTTTCAGTGTAGAGATCTTTTGCTTCTTTTATTACGTTGAGTCCTAGATACTCCATTTTTTTGGATGCTATTGTAAAAGGAATTTTTTCCCTTATTTCTCTTTCTGTGGGTCTGTTATTTGTGTATAAGAAGGCTATTGATTTTTGGGTATTCACCTTGTATCCAGATACTCTACTGAATCTGTCAATTAAGTCTAGAAGTTTTTTGGTGGAGTTTTTTGGATCTTCAATGTAGAGTATCATATCATCAGCAAATAATGATAGTTTAACTTCTTCCTTTCCTATCATATTGCTTTAATTTCTTTCTCTTGTCTAATTGCTGTGGCTAATGTTTCCAGAACTATATTGCAGAGAAGTGGTGATAATGGGCATCCTTGTCTTGTTCCGGATTTTAACATGAAGGTTTTCAGTTTTTGGCCATTTAATATGATGTTGGCTGATGGTTTTCATAGAT
>NW_022900942.1:21078951-21107152 GCF_012274545.1 Fukomys damarensis
TATTAAATTGAGGTATAGAACATCTATTCCAATTTTTTGCAGGGTTTTTATCATGAATGGGTGTTGAATTTTATCAAATGCTTTTTCTGCATCTATTGAGAGGATCATATGGTTTTTGTCCTTGACTTTGTTAATATAATGGATCACATTTATTGACTTTCATATGTTGAACCACCCTTGCATCTCTGGAATAAATATGACTTGGTCAGGATGGAGGATCTTCTTAATAATCCCCTGTATTCTGTTTGCTAGTATCTTATTAAGGATTTTTGCATCTATATTCATTAAGGAGATTGGTCTGTAGTTCTCCTTTTTGGTTGTATCTTTCTCTGGTTTGGGAATCAGAGTGATACTTGCTTCCAGGAATGAATTTGGAAGTATAGCTTCCCTTTCAATTTCATTGAAAAGTTTGAAGAGTCATTTTACCTCACTCATTGCTCTGTACCTTCAAGGGAAGGCAAGCACCTGTTATTGATATATTCTTGTCCTTATTCCTGCTCTCTCTTTATCCCCCCTGAAGTTAATAGCTTCATAAAGATAGTAAGGTAATTCTACATCCTCTAGATTAACTTCAAACCTGCTTCAGTTCTTTCACTTATCTACTCCTCTCGTCCTAATTCATTCTAACCCCCCCATCCTAAATGGTAAAGATGCTATATTGAAAAGCATATTCACTGCAAACATACTAAGGGCTGCTTCTTGATAGTAATTTAATTCACCTTAGTTAAAGGTGATACATTAATGACTATCACAAGTGGTCAGTTTGCAAGCTGTGCCTGATCCTATTGGGCTGCTGAATGTATCAATTGGGATAAAGGGTTGTGATTGATTTAAAGAGTTGTTTTCTCTGATATTATGAAAATGAGGATGTCTATGAGTCATTAGAAACTCAAAAGCTAAAACACAACTATATCAGGAAGTATTAAGTAATACCCAGAAATTAAAGAAGGACAACCCAACAACAAAAATAAAAATGAGAAAACACTTGGGCTGCTGAATGTATCAATTGGGATAAAGGGTTGTGATTGATTTAAAGAGTTGTTTTCTCTGATATTATGAAAATGAGGATGTCTATGAGTCATTAGAAACTCAAAAGCTAAAACACAACTATATCAGGAAGTATTAAGTAATACCCAGAAATTAAAGAAGGACAACCCAACAACAAAAATAAAAATGAGAAAACACACTAACTCAGCATAAGAAAGAAATGGAAACAATGAATGCCCAACAGAGGAAAGAAATGGAATCCATAAAAAAGATTCAGATATCCAAGAGATTAAAAACTCTATTGAAAATGTATGCAACTGAATAAAAGATTGCGAAGATAGAATTTCAGATATAGAAGATAGGATCGCAGTCAGTGACCATGAAAAAAGAGGTCTCTCAAACACAGTAAGGGATCATGAGAAGTCAATCCAACAACTTCTATAGGATGCAAAGAAAAATAACATAAGAGTAATAGGAATTCATGAAAAAGCAGAAGAAAATGCAAATGACCTAAAAAAGCTATTCACAGAATTAATGACAGAAAACTTCCCAAACAGAAGGGAAGAATTAGACATACAGATAAGTGAGGCATATAGAACTCCAACTAGCCACGATAAAAAAAAAATCTACATCTAGACATAATAATCAAGATCCCAGAAATCCAACAGAAAAACAAAATGCTACAAGCAGTAAAAGAAAAGAAACAAATCACATGTAAAGGAAAGCCCATTAGAATCACAGCAGACTTTTCAACACAAACCCTTAGGTCAAGAAGAGCCTGGAGTGAGGTATTCCAAGTCCTACAAGAAAAGAACCTCCAACCTAGATTGATGTAGCCTGCAAAACTCTCTTTCAAAATAATGGGGAAATAAGATACTTCCACGACAAAGAGCACCTGAGAAATTTCATGAACACCAAACCAGCACTGCAAGGAATTCTAAACAATATCCTAGAAAAGAACAATGAAGTTCACAATAAAATGAGGCCCAACAGACCACATCAAATAGGCAAGGCAAGAAACTAAAAGGAGACGGGAGAAAACATAAAAAGAGTCAACAAAAGGACAATAACATGACAAGAATAAGTCAGAATATATCAGTTATAACCATCAATATTAATGGCCTCAATTCACCAATCAAGAGAAATAGACTGGCAGAATGGATTAAGAAGTAAAATCCAACAATATGTTGTATACAAGAAACACACCTAGTGCAAATGGAAGCCCATAGACTGAAAGTGAAAGGATGCCAAACAATTCTCCAGGCGTCAGGAGCCCAGAAAAAAGCCGGGCTAGCGATCTTATTCTCAGATAAAGTAAATTTCAAACCAAAACTCATTAAGAGAGACAAAGAATGACACTACATCCTTGTAAAAGATGTGAGTTTCTTAATAAATGTTTTCTGAGATGTTTATGAGTGTTTGTATATGAGTAAGTAAAATGGATAGGAGGCAGTATTAAATTTAGGAATGAGAATGGAATAAAATCTAATGAATAATAATGGCTGCTTGACAGTAATACCTAGTGAAAGGACAATTTAAGAAACAGGCAAATTAGGAACTCAGAGGAGGTAGACTGCATGGGATTTAGCCATCTGTAAATTGGGATGAATTCAACATCACTTCCAAAACCATGGCTTAAGCAATTGTGTGTATATATATATTTATATAGCTGGCAGAAGTGTTCTTATAAGAAAATACTTACATTGGGATCATGCAGAGCTTCAAATTTTTGTGGGACATTTCAGTAAAGATATGTGTTATGATGTTTGACATGTGATTATGAAATTTAAGAATGTTTCTGAGTTATAAATACACATGCTGTCTTCTTGAAACAAATTATTACTCATAGACAAAGGCAAGTGAAATTTTTGGTTAGCACCAAATTTTATTTTGTAGGGGATTCTACACAGGATGTTGAGAAGATGCAGTTGGAAAAGGATGAAAGATAAAAGAAAATGGTAGCATAAAAGCTAGGGTTATCATATTTGGAATTCTCAATTTAATGTTCTGCATTTATTTTTAGTTGAGAAATAATCACACTAAATAAAAGATAAAGATTCCAATTAAGTGTTTTAAATTAAACTCAGAATTAAAGTCCAGGTCAAGAAATTAAATATTTCTAGCACCACAGGAGAACTTTATATGTCCTTTCTCAATTTTAACACCTTCTCTTCTACTTTTTTTCTAGTGGCAAGAGAAGTAATCCAAGGATTTTTCACTGAAACGTATCTCCAACTCTTTATATTTTGAGACATGCTTTCACTAAATTTCTCAGGTTGTCTTCAAACTTGCATTTTTCCTGCCTCAGACTTACAAGTAGCTAGAATTTACAGGCATGCACTAGTGTGCTGGTCGACCTATTTAAACTTTAAATAACTCATTTATATATGACTTACAACACTTACTAGAATTTTTTAGAAGTTCACCATATAGGTATCTGTAACTAAGTTTCATTCATTTTATTATTGTATGACAATATCTATGAGAACTGATTTATTCACTACAATTATGATAAATATTTCAGCTGTTTCCAACTTGAAGGCATAAAATATCTTGTCTTTTGGAGCAGATGTCTAAGCATTATTAAGAGATTCTTTTGAAGAGTAGGTAATAACATCAGCAAAAGTCATTGAAAATCTAGTATAATAATATCTTGGATTTATTCAAAAGGAATTATTGATTATTTTTGTTAGGTCAAGTTTAGCAGTGTGTGGAGAGATAACAAAAATTATGATGGGGTGAGATGAGGGCATAGAGGAAAACGTTCAGAGAATGAAGCTCACTCTTGTATGAAGTTTTTAATCTGAGAAAAGGAGATAGTGAGGACAAGTTTTCCACTAGTAAAAAGGGATCAAAGGCAAACACCAGTACTATTTCTCATCAAGACAGTTTCAATTATTACACACCCGTTATTCTACAACATTTTCCTTAATGCAGCTTCCTCCTATAAGTATTTGAACATACTGTACTTGATCTTTGTCATCCTTGAAACTCCTTTTACAAATATCAACTCTTGCATATATATATAATTTTATGAGCTTACCTGGCTGTAGCTACATGGTTATTTCTAAATTTACATTCCATGGTCAACAAAATGAGCACCTTTCAGTTCTTCATCAGTTCTTAAAATATGCCAAGTTTTCTGTCTCACCTTTAAGTCTATGCACTTGCTAATTCTTTGAGCAGTCTTATCTTTGTTTTTCTCTTCTTGACAATAATTTCTATTTTCATTCACGACTCTGTCTATATATTACTTTCACTTAGCATCATTAAATTCTACTTAGATTTTCCATAATTTGAGAGAGAGAAATAGTAAATGTTCTCAGAGCTGAATTGAGATATGAGATGCACCTAATTGCTGTCCTTCCTTCTCTTTCTATACAAGCGTAATATCTGCATTACAGTTGCATAATTATTAGAATCAGTGAATCAACTTACTGCAGTGATTTGTATTTACTGAATCATCAACAGCATTTTGAAAACAATCTTTTTTGCTTGGAAATTGACATATGTATAGCAGACTTATCGGCATTAATTCCATCATTCACATACATATATCAGATATCAGAAATCAATTCTGATCTAAAGTGACATTTAAGTGATGCTGGACTTACTCAAATTTATCTTCTAAATATAGACTTGCAATATTTTGGTAAATAATCACAGAATTAACAAGTTTAATCTCAAATAAATTATAATAAATTTTGTAGATAAAAATGTTGTAGATTAAAAGAAAATTATATGTTTCTCATAGGTAATTGCTGGAAAATGCACACAATAGCATAAAAGTAAGTATAAATATCTAAACTTCATGTGTAACCACACACAAATAGACATACGCACTCTTAATATTGCTAAAGAACAAATTATTTGTTTCATTTTGTTTTGCTTTTTGAGAAAGGGTCTCACTATGTAATTGAGACTGACCTGGAACTCACTATGTAGCCCAGGCTGGTCTTGAACTCACAGCAATCCTCCTGCCTCAGCTTCCCGAGTGCTGGGATTATAGGCGTGCACCACCACAATGGCTAAGACCAAATTATTTAATATAAGCAAGTTGCGTAACTAAAGTTCCTCTTATGAATACATTTTTATTTTAAATTTGTATTTATAACCTTGAGTAAATCATAAAACTCATAATTCTTTAGGTTCTCATCGTAAAATGAGAACTAATAGAGCGCAGATCATCTCTTGAAGACTTCTCTAGTTTAATTTTCTTTGGTTTCATGACATATTTTTTAAGTGAATTATAAATTTTTACAGATTTTTTTAAACAGACATTAAAGAT
Source organism: Fukomys damarensis (assembly GCF_012274545.1). Taxonomy (NCBI): domain Eukaryota; kingdom Metazoa; phylum Chordata; class Mammalia; order Rodentia; family Bathyergidae; genus Fukomys; species Fukomys damarensis. The sequence goes on from NW_022900942.1 coordinate 21,084,227, forward strand.
GATTTAAATTTTTGTACTTTTGTTGATTCAAGGTCATCAATAGGACAACTCAGTCTATTATATCAAATTCTTTAAATATTTTGTCTTATTTTTTATCCCAAACTGTCAAATTATTATTTCTAGCATCTCTGAGCTGAGCTTTTTCAGCTGTTATCATTCACTAATGCTTTGTGTGCATCTAAGCCTCACTCGCATTGGATTGTGTAAAAAAACTATATCCCACGCTATAAACGCCAATAGAGTGAAGTAACTGTAGTCATATAGTTTTGAATGAAGACAGGAAATAAGAGCATAATTTTAGAAGTGGTTGACAAGAGCTATTTTAGATGTCTAGCCACATTTTGCATGTTTCACTTCGTTACAGTGAAGTGGGCTGTTGGAAAACAAGTCACTAAAAGAAGTGGCATAGAAGTAGATATTGACATTTTCAAAGTAAATGCACAATATTAATTAATACTGTCAGATAATACAGGATGTAGTGTATAATGGAAAATGTAGTTAGGATTTGGATTACTATTCATGCTTCACACTTCGTACAATAACACACTAGAATCTTTTAGTGAAGTTTGATAACTGTATTTCAGTACTAATACTACTTCTATCATTTAGGAAATATTTCTCCATTTCTAGTGCCTCCACTAAAAGCTCAACATCAAAGAATCAGAGAAGTATTTTATCTTTTCACAAATTATACAGTAGAGACAAAAGGAATGAGGTAACTTACCCAAGACCACAGAAAGATTAGATTTAAACTCAAAGTCTATTTGGTGTGGAGTGGTATATTCCTGTAATTTCAGCTATCTAGGAGACTTGACATCAGAGGATTGCAAGTTTAAGGCCCGTTTAAGCAACTATGATAGACCCTGTCCCAGAATAAAATTGAAAAGGGCTGGGAATAAAGTTTAATCGGTCAGAAGTTTCCCAGCATGCAGAAAACCCTGGATTAAAACTCCAGTTGGGACAAACAAATAAACAAAAAACGTACTTCTGATTTTTAGTAATGACACCATGTACTGATCAAATTTGTTTGTGTTGTAAACCCGAGTTTCTGAACATAGTATATGATTTTTCACTATATAATATCATGTATAATCTATTATAAATAGTTTAAATATATACATTCAGGAAAATTTAGTTCCCATTATATAAAACATTTTTTTTCTCATAGGGGAATGTAAAAAAGATGATGGCTATAGCTGACACAAGTAGTTAACAAGAAATATGGTGGAAAGTAACATTTCCATAGTTTTGCAGACCTAATTTGGATCAACCATATCAATACTTAATAATTCCTCTGTGCATCCATTATGCATAGTAATTGATTGAGCTTTCAGATCTAAATAGAAATCTATTTTTGTGGAACAAAGTCATATATTCATCAAGATCTATTTGTAACCAAAATTTGTCACTGGCATTACATTAGCACTTCCACTGCCAATATAATAAAATAGAAAGTATTTAGCTAATATCCCTTAACATCTATTTATGTTATGAATAACTAAAACACTAACAGATAATTATCACCTTTTAAACCCAGTCATTATTTACTTTGACTACAAAATGGCAAAAGTTAGGTAAGTTTGAGATTGACATGGAGCCATTTTACAGAGTAAATGCATACTACACACATGCATAGTATTTGTTTTCTCTTTAAACTGTAAACTATTCATCTAGTCCAGAGTGAAGTCATATATTACTATTAATGTTTCTGCATTAATTTTTAAGCTTTCATGGGTATCCATAACCAGTGAGCAGTTATATTCTTCCACTTTTCTTAGGTTATTATATATATCACTAAGCACACAAAGCACTGTAGATGAGAAAATCAATAAATGCAATGCTTAGGTGATGAATGTTTATAATTTACTCTCATCGCTACTATGTTACAATAAAAAACAACACTTAAAAAGAAAAGCAAGTCTAGAAACATAGTAAAAATTCCTACCCCCAATAAATACTTCCCTTGTAGTTAAACACTGTAACTTTTCCATTGCTGTCATTTTACATCATTGTATATAAATTTCAGACACTATATAATTCAACCACCAAATTCAAAAGGAAACAGAGAATTTAAGGGGAGAAGGCAAAGCTTCATTACACAGGTAGTGAGTGAATCATTTACCAACAAAAGCAAACATTAAACAATGATTGCCCTCAGATTTTGTGTAATTTTCAAAAACATTTTTAATGGATTAAATATATATATATATATTTTTTAATAGTCTGTCAGAATATTTTATGGGGAGCAGTTGCAAAAAATTCTCATATATTTATTAAAAATAAGGCAGCATTATATGCATTTTAAATGTGATGAGGAATTTTCATTACATTTGTGTATTTCTTTGAATCTCTAAAGTCAATTTTTTCTGCTTTGGGAAAACTACCACACAGTTAAACATAATGAAAGTAATCACATTTCTTTTCTGCACAAAATATAGTTTCAAATGATGACAAGGCAGTCAGAAATCATTTCCTTGCTAGTACTCAATAAAAAATATTTTATTTTTGAAGAATCCCAATAGATAATATTTTTTCTGTTTTAAACATAGTTAAATCTGTAGCATTCCTATATGTTGTCAGTGCAAAAGATATTCTAATTTGTATTTCATAATTTATACATGTATACCTTTTCTTTCAGGTGTTGCTTGCTATTTGCTAAACTGGACATTAATGGAGGTGTTTTACAGAGTTGCCATGGCCAAATTTAGAGCTCATAATTCAGGGCTGCTCAAGATCACACAATCTCATAAATAAGGTCCCATTTTAAGACCCCAGCCACTAGACCGAGTTCATTATATTTATATAATGTCATCAGTTCCCTGTCCTTGCTTAAAACAGTTTGTTTTTGTCATTTAATGTAGATTATTTTTACTCATTATCAAAGACAAACAAAGGTAGAAAAAGAAACATCAATGGAAAGCTTAGGAATGATCCCTCCAGTAATTCATGCAATTCAAATTTAAGATAGCTGGTATTTTAGCTCAGTGGTTCTGCTGCCTGCCTCATAAGCACAAGGACCCGAGTTCAATCCCTGGTACCAAAAGAAAAAAAAATTAAGACAGATGATTTCATGTAAGGGGATAATCCATAATTTATTTTTCCTCATCATTTTGAGGTATATTTGTCACTATTATGGATAATAATGTGCAGAACATGATTTCATAGATGTATACAGCATGAGATGCTTACCACAATCAAGTCACTAAACATATGCATTCTTTCAAATAACATATTTTTGGGTGATGATACTTGCGATCTATCTTCTTAACACATTTTAGATATTCAATGGAATGTAATTAATAGTAGTCACCATAGGTATGTTCAACTCCAGAAGTTATTCATTCTATAACTGAAAGTTGTGAACTTTGACCAACATTTCATTTCCACACCTCTCCTCAGCCACTGATTAAATAATATTCTAGTATATGTATTTATCAGTTTATTTTTAATTCCACATATAAATGAGGTTATGTAGTATTTGGTTTTCTATGTCTGGTGTTTATTTAGCATAAAGTTCTTCAGGGTCCATCCATGATGACAAACAGGATTACTTTGTATTTTTATTGCTGAATAAATTTCCAAAATATATACACTCATGCATACACACACACATGCATACCAGACTTTCTTTATCCATTAATACATTGATGGACAACGAGGTTGTTTGACATCTAAACCCTTTGAATAGTGTTGCAAAGGACATGAAAGTGAAATTAGTTTTTTGAAGTATTTATTTCACCTCCTTTGTGTAACTGAATTGGGACTGCTAGATTATGTGGTACTTATACTTTTAATTTAATGACGAAGACCCACACTATCTTACATAGTAGTTGTGCCAATTAATTTCCCCAGGAATAGTCAACAACTGCTTCCTTTTTAAGACCATCATCAACATTTGTTATCTTTTAGAATAATCATCTTAACAAGTGCAGAGTTATGTCTCGCTACAATTTAAATTTTCATTTCGGGCCAGGGATTTAGCTCAGTGGTGCCACTGCCTACCTCGCAAGCACAAGGCCCTGAGTTTGATCCTCTGTACAAAAAAAAAAAAAAAAAAAAAAATTCATTTAATTTGAAATGTACCTGTTGTACATTTTTGTGTGTTCTTTTTAGGTAGGTCTATTCATGGTTCAGACCATTGTGTTATTAGATTATTTAGGTACTATTTTTTATCATTGAGTTTATTTCTTTATATAGTGTATGTTGGATATTTTAGCCCCTTGTCAGATAAGTGGTTTGCAAGTATTTTTTCCCAATCTATTTCTTCTTTACTCAGTTAATGGTTTGTTTGTTGTGCAAAAGATTTCTAGTTTGATACAATCTGGATTGTCTATTTTTGCTTTTTCTGACTGTACTTTCAATGTTGTATCCAAAAAATATTACAAAGACTGATGTCGTGGAGTTATCTCTTTTACAGTGTTTGCTTCCAGGAGTTTCACATTTTCAGGCTTTGTCTTTGAAGTCCCTCATTCATTTCAATTGATATTTTTTACATACTGTCAGGTTAAGATGCAGTTTCTTTATTTTGTGTGTTGATATTCAGTTTTTCCAACATTGTTTATTGAACAGGCTACTTTTTCCCATTTTTTATTATAGTCATGTTTAACAAACATGAGTTGACCACATATGCATGGGTCTATTTGGAGGTTTTCTATTTTGTTCGATTTGTCTCTGTGTCTACAGCTATTCCAATAATCTGCTGGTTCTTTTACTAACAGTTTTTAAGGAAATATACTATTTTCTGCTTTGTTTTACACATAGTGATGGGTTAGACTTATCTGGCCTTTCTTGTAGTTTCATGTGAATTTGAACGTTTTTTTCTAATTATAAGAAAAATGTTCCTATAATTTTGCCTGAGATTGTATCAGATCTGTTGACATTTTAGATAGTATGGGCATGTATTAACAGTTCCAATACATGAATGCAGGATATCTTTCAATTTATATGTGTTTTTATCATTCTTTTCACTAATATCTTATTGTTTTCAGTGAATAGAATTTTCCCTTCCTTCATTAAATTTATTTCTGTGTATTTTTATTTTTTGGATGTTTCTTAAATGAGAATGTTTTCTTCATTTCTTTTTTCTGATAGTTCACAGGTATTTACATATATAAAGACACCTGATTTTTGTATGTTGATTTTATATCTCATACTCTTCAGAGTCTATTTATATATCTCTACATATATATTTACGCACACATACCCACACATATAATGTCATCCATAAATAGATAATTTTATTCATTTCCAATATAAATGCTTCATTTTTTATTTTATCAATTTTATTGGTACACTGTAGGTATGCAATATAATGACATTCATCATTGGAAATTTGTACCTTTACATAATCTGTCTTGGTTCTTATTTTTTCCCCATCCCCCTGCCGTCCACCCCTCCCTATTTACAAAGTCTTTGTTTCCATTTTTTCATTTTCTCATGTTAATTTCATTCCTTTTTTTCTTTTCCCCAATCCCTCCCACTTCCCTTTTTCCATTGGACCTTTTCTCCTTATTTCACCGTATCTATTATGCCTTTTGATGCTGCTTTACACTTTCAGTTTTCCACACCAGAGAAACTATTCAGTATTTACACATCTGTCCTGTTAATTTCACTTAAGAGTATTGCTTCAATGTGCATCCATTTAGCTAATAAATGTCTCTAATTTACATTTCTCACATAATTGTTATGACTAGGAGCTTCAGTACTTTCTTAAATTGAACTGGCAAGAATGGAAATCCTCCTTTCATTCCTATTCATAGAGGAAAGACTGACATTTTCACAATTGAGATGCTAGATGAGTATTTGACATATTTTTTTCTTCAAATTGAGATTGATTTCATCTATTTAAATTCTTGAAAGTTTCTCATAAAAGGATATTTAATTAATGCTATTTATGCACCTATTCAGATTATCACATGATTTTTTTTTACCCTTTCTGTCAATATGGTGGATCGTGTTTATGAATTTACATTTGTTGAGTTTTTCTTGCACTGTAGGGTTAAAATCTGTTAATCATCATGGGGTTCTTTTAGTGCAACATTGAAGTCACTTTTCTAATTTTTTGGAAGGATTTTTATTTGATTCAATGGCAATGTTAACGTCACAAAATTAATTTGGAAATGCTTCTTCCTCTTTAAGATTTTGGAAATGTTTTGAAAGGTTGATATTAATTTTTCTTTATATGTTTGTCAAAATATATTGGAAATGTAGGCCTTCTCCCAAAGTATCAGGGTGGAAACTTTTTACAAGACAGTAATATCTGCCTCTGTGAATGCATGTCTAGTTGTGATATAACCCCATAACATAAATCATGCCCAAACAGACTATAGAATATTAACGTATACCCAATCAGACTGTAAAATAAGAGTTTATACCCATATAAAGAGACAAAAATACAAACATTGTATAAAAGGATTGTGGGAGCCGGGCCATGGCCCTCTAGGCATTTGACATTTAAAAGGAAACTTCTTCACCTCTACACTCAAGGCATTGATACAATCTGCCCAACATTTGTTACTTTTCTAGGACTCTGCTTGTTAAAATTGTTTCTTGACCCTGCAATGGGAGAAACTCAAAGAGACAACCACAGATTTGATATTTTTTGTAAGCAGTCAGAAAATCTGGTCTTTGCATACATAAAGATACAAATAATTGCTTGGTGCTTCCTGTTGATGTGAGCCTATAAAAGGAGCTGTTTCTGTAAAATAAATCAGACTTCTCTTGGTCTCCACTCAGGCTTAAGTGTTCTTTCCTTTCTCAATCATCACTCCCCAACTCAGGCATGTTCGTCATGTGATGGCTGGGCTGCCACAAGGATGCATCCACAAACATAGTGGGCACTCAGCCTTTGGAGAAGAATTCGCTGTGTCAGTACCAGCACAAATAAAGCTGATTCCTGGGGGAAAGGCCCAGGCATCCTGCCTCTATGTGAAAATACTACAGCATTTCAACCACGTTAGTGTCAGCTATTCCTTTGGGGAATATTTTTGATTAATTCTCTTTTTTCTCAGTGTAGGTATGTTCTAATAATCCGTTTATTCAGGACTCGGTAGCTATTTTTCATGTTTCTAGAAATTTATCCATTTATTATAGGTAATCCATTCTATGGTACATAATTATTTATGGTAATATCTTATGTAACTTTTTATTTCTGTGAAATATAACATCTGTATTTTTCATTTGTGAATTTGTTTGAGTCCTTTTTCCCTTTGATTATTCCAACTAAAGTTTTGCTTGTTTTAAGTGTTTTCAATTCTTGGTTTTCTTTATCATTTCAATAGGCTTTTCTAATAAGTATTTTACTTATATTTGCTCCATATTATTCTCTTCTTTCTGTGAATTTTGAGATCTAGCTAAAATATTTTCAGTTATTCTTTAATCCATTGGTTGTTCAAAAATTGCTTGATTTCCATATATTTATTGATTTTCCATTTTTTATTATTTTTAGTTTCATTCCACTAAGAAATGGTACTTAACATGATTTTAGTCCTCCTAAATTTGTTAAGACTTAGCCTAACCTAAAATCTTTCCTCGAGAATTCTTCATGAACACTTGAGAGAAACATGATTTCTATGGCTATTGTATGACATATAAATAGCTAATATCTCTAGAAAGATAGATGTGTAGATAGAGGATAGATAGATAGATAGATAGATAGATCCATAAATATTCACCTCAGTTTTATATGGCCAATTATTGTTGTTGCAAGCGTTATAATTGGAATCCTTCTACTCTGCTATCTTGCTGATGTCATACCATAATTTATTTCTATAAAAATCACTTTTCATAGTTTAATGAGAATGTTCTAAAACATCAATCCTACTTGTAATAAATGATTAATCACAGTACATCATTCATGGGCAACTTGGTCATATTAAAGAAGATAGTTGCACTGCTTTCCTAAACTACTTCATTTACAGAAAATTTTGTCATTTACATTTTTACATATTCTAGAAATTTCCATAAAACATCCTTATACTTTATGGAAAGACATTAATTGTCAGCATATTTGTATGTACATTTATGTATAAATTTAATACTTTCAAAAATAATCTCATATTTTTCTTATTTTATTGACACATCCTTTTAATTCTTTGATTCTCAATAATTAATAATACCATCTATTGACCATTGTACCTATCAATCTATGCTTTCAAGGTGAGCAGGAAACTCAAACTTTTCTTTATGATGGTCATTTTTCCTAATTATTTAATTTAATAAATACATTTTAATTATTTCATATAACAAATACATTTAATGAATAAATAAATTGATTATATATTACATTATTGTACTATGAAAAGAACTTGAGTGCTCACTATGGATTGACTGAACAATTTTATTTCTGAAACCAAGTATATATTTGTAGATGTTCAATCCCCATCCAACCTCAGCTTTTCTCATAGTTATGGATCACACTTTTCCCATAATCATCAAATCCTCCCAGCTTCAGGAGTTAGATTCCTCAAATATTTCCTAAAAATGTCTGGATTCTGGACCCTGCTTTTACTAGTCATTGCATGTCAGTGGTCCCAGGAACGATCTGACATTAGGTGAGAATTTTCTCTGTAATTTATCCAGTTCCTGTAACAGCTGTCAGCTGATGGCTGATTCTACTCCTTGAAGTGAGAGAAACAAGTCCTTTCTTAATGGATCTCAAGATGCCTCACCTTGATCATCATAGGTGTACTGGAACTTTTTGCTTTTAACTCTACCTGGCATATCAGGTTCCCCCTACCCAAGAAAAGCCTACTGTTATAAATATTTCATGTGATAAATATTTTTCTAGTGTCTTGTTGTAAGATTACTGTTGAATATGAAAGACCTGCTTGACTTGAAATCTTGATTTTGTAGTTTTACAAAATTGACTGGACTATTTTTCAAAATGGCTAAGCTAACCCTGCTATGATATAAAATCCTTTTAGAGTACAAAAGGAATCATAAAAATCTGTAATAATTGCCTTAATTTTGACATGGACAGATTTTAAAGAATGTTCTTTGTAACATGAAAATTAATACTTGTAAGCACTAATTGTTTTTCCATGGTTATAAAACCTGAAACTAATGCACTAAAAATTGCTAGGTTATGCTATGCCATGTATGTAGAAATTATCATGAAAGAGTTTGATTATATTCATTCATATTAATCATGTAATCTTCATTTATAGGTTTGTAAACATTTCAGACTTTATTGCCTACTAATAGCATTACTTCATTCTGTTGACAGAATATATTATCTTTTGTTTTATGGCTGAACTCGAGTGCAGCAAGCAAAAATGCAGAAAAAATACCTATAGTCAAAATACTTGGAATGTTGACTATAAAACTGTACTAAGCAATGGCTGGGTGATATTAGGTTTTTGACTGCTTCTTTATTACTTGTATTCTTTGGAAAGATATGTAAAGTTTAAAAATAAATAACAATCCCTTTTACTTTGAATGTCAGTAAGTATTTAAGAGACTTACTGTAAGACACTTTGATGTAAAGGGTTAGCTGCAGAGTTAAAGTTAATATTCTCTAAAGTAATTATGGATCTGTGATAGTTCAGTGATTTTCTTAATGGTTATTATCTTATAAATTAGTTATATTGTGGAAGAAATATTTGTGTATTTATAATTGTCTTGTTGATTTTAGTAAAATCCACTTTAAAAAATTAAAAGATTATAATTCAAAAGTATCCTAAAATATGCTATGATGAATTTTTCTGCCAACACAATGCTAGAATCTGAACCCTTTTCTTATGAACTGATTGAATGCAAATCACATAAATTTCATTGGATAGCAATTATCTAAATTCTGCAATTGCATTGCACATGTCCACCTACTGTGTAGAAATTTGTAGTCTACCTATAAATATGTCTAACATAATGTTTGAGCTCAGTTTTTATGTTCAGCTCCTCCCCCTCTTATACTCACTAATCTGCAAGCCTTATCGTGTTTATTTAATAAAAAAGATATAATAAAGAAAAGAGCTTGACCCCAAATTTGAGCCTGGAATTTGTCATCAATAGCTCTGTGAATTATAATAGCTTGCTAATTTTGAATAATCTTTGTTTTTTTCCTGAAAAATCAATAACTTTTGAACAATGTTAAGCAAATATTGAAGGGAAGGTATATTAAAATATTTCATATAAGGCCTGATGCCTAGTAAATGCTCAAGCTGTTTATCATCATCATGATTGTACTCCCTTTTCTCTACCTCTCATGTATTAAAGAAATCTTGGTTGTTGAGAAAATGTAAATGATCTATGGATCCCTGTTTTAAAATAAGATTATAGATTTCAACCTTCAGTTCTTCTTGCCTAGCAGCAACATTTCTTTTGTTTCGTGGCCATCACATGATATTCTGTGTCTCACTATCTTCATGCTGCCTTCTTCAATAAATAGCAGTGGATTGTGTTAAACTCACCCTAGTGACCCACAAGATGTGATTAGAACTGCAGAGACACTTTCTAAATAAGGACATATTCACAGACACCAGGGATTAAGATTCCAACATATCTTTTAGGTTAACAAAATTCAATCCATATCAGAATCAAGGCTGATTATATAAAAATTTAATGTAATGCTTAAATTTTCATATTGAATATCTGTATTTATACTTTAAACATTTGTTTTGGAGATTACTGTCAGCTTTAATATTAGACTCTTCAACTTTTTGGAGACATTCTCTGATAGAAAACTTTAATTTTCCTAGTCTGAATCCTACAGTGCTGCACACTCTATTTTATATGTCTAATTAGAGTTAAGGTGAGAACTGAAAGGAAGTCTGGTTCCTGCACTTTTCAGATTTAACATATGGTTTGATACTATAGCGAGAAACATCTAAAGATTAGTATGTTATTCTCTAAAACGTCTGGGAAATTTAGCTTCCTTTAATATACTTTTAGCTGTGAATATGAAAATAAAAGCCCTATTGTTCCAAATTTGGGTAATCCTTCATGTTCATATCTACAATGAAAACATACCTTGGTGTATCATTTACACTATGTTCTTCAGTTAGAGATGAATCTTGATAGCCTCAACTATGTTTCTTATTTCTGAGTCTTTTTTTAATTAACCAAAATTTTTGAGCCATTAAATTTTCAATTAAAAATTCCTGTAGAGAAGCAATGTTACCTAAAAGGCTAACATACCAAACTTGAGACTATGTTCAATGCAGTAGTTATACTTAGACCAAAGGTAATATGGTATCAAAAATGTAATTTGTTAATCCTCTCAAAGGCTGTTAAAGTCCCATTGGCAAATGTCAAATACAGTGAGTAAGATTTAGTCATAAGAGATTCTCATCTTCTCTTCTAACTCCTTGAAAAAAATCTACCCCTGCTCTTAATTTTGATGCTCCTGTTATGTATGCTATGTGAGTCTTTTCCTTCTTGTATATATCACTGGTCAGAAGAAGGAAAAACCAATTAAGATTTCTAAATGCATTTCTTAAAAATTAAGCTCTTAATCCCTTGGAAATCTGAGCTAATGTTGAGAACAGAAAAGTGCCTACAAAAGGAGAATGGGGAGAGAGGGAATGGATCAAGTTAAAATGTTGCAGTTAAGAAGAATAAGTCCTGGTGGAGTGGGGCACGGAAGGATGATGATAATTAACAAAGATATTATGTGTGTGTGTGTGTGTGTGTGTGTGTGTATAAAATGGGAAAGGATTTTTGAATGTACTTAAAGTAAGGATCCAAGTTTAAGTTGTTTGACATGTTAGCATGCTCCTAATCTAAACATTATCCAACATATTCATAAACCAAAGCATCACATTTTCCCTTATTATTATGTATATGCTTTCTGTATAAATAAAATTAAATAAAATCATAATATCAATAAATTTTGAAACGTAACATAGCCAATGTCTTACATTTGTCATTATTTCATTACTTGAAGTGGTTGACAAGTTGTCTAGACCTGTGTGTGTCTGTGTGAGAGGTCTGCACACATGTTAAAATGACATGTGATTTATAAAGAACTCACTTTTATAAGGTGATACAATAACTATCTGTATCCACAAGTAAACATATGTACAGAAGAACCAGCAGGTACCTTGATGTCTATTTTGACACGGTGAATAGACTGACTCACTTAGACTGCACATTTGCATGGGTGTGATTTTATAATAGCTGCATGACTGCAGTCAAATATTGCTGGTCAGTATGTTTGTAGCACCCTTGAGAATAATTCCTAGTTCAAAGACCTGGGGTTTTGATTAAATTTCTCAGAGAATTTACTGATTTGAGTACAAAACCTAGAAAAAGCATTTCAAAAGTTTGGGGAATAATTAATGCAACAAGAAGAAAATACACAGGAAGGTTAGCAATGACAAAAGTTGAAAGAAAAACTTGTTAGAATAAACCTTTTATTTATTTGCTTGATTGTTTATTTATTTATTGGTGCCAGGGATCAAACTCCAGACTTTCTTTTGCAAGGCAGGCAGCAGCACCACTGAGCTAAATACTCAGCCCTAAGCCTTTTAAATCTTAAAATATTTCATTCAGTCAGGGACTACAAAGGCCTTCAAAAATTAACATATCAGTTAGGGGTATACAAATGATATTAGGATACATATAAATAGCAAAAACACTAAATTAACCTGTCATCTTTTTTATGCCATACAGCTAAAATCTACTTGTTTAGAAGAAATTTCAAATAGAGTAAGATTTTCTTGACTATAGTCCTCATGTTGTACATTAGCTTTCTAGATTGTCCATCTTACATAATTTCTACTTTGTTTTCTGACCTGTACCTTCTCATTTCCAATTCCACTTCACACACCCAATGACTACAGCTTTATTCTCTATTTTTGTATATTAGAATTTCTTTTACAGATTTGACAAATGATTAGAGACATGGAAAAACTTCCTATCTGTGCCTGGTTTATTTCACTTAAAACATGTCCTCCAGCTTTACTCATATTTCAAAAGGCAAGATATGTTTTAGTGAAGCCAGAAGATCTTGCACAGTTTATATGTACCACAGTTAATTGGTTTTCAAAGGACACTTTGTTTATATCCATAACTTGAGTATCTTGAATAATGCTGCAGTGAACATGGAGGAGCACATAACTTCATGGGGTTCTGATTTCCTTTCTGTTGATGTGCCCAGGTTTTATAAAAGGATGCTTGGTCATATGATAGTTATATTTTAGTTTTTTTTATGAGACTCCTTAGTGTTTTCTCTAATGGCAGCACAAATCTACTTTCCCACTACATTGTATGTGGCTCTCTTTTTTCCACAGTCTCATTAACATTTTCTTTTTTTTTTCCTTGTTTGTTTGTTTGTTTGTTTGTTTTTGGTACTAGGTATTGAACTCAGGACCTTGCACTTGCAAGACAGGAAGGCAGGCAGCAGAGCCTAAATCCCTACCTCATTAACATTTCTATCTTTTGATTTTCTGCAAATAGCCCTCCTAATCTGATATAAGCCTGTACTTCATAAAGGTTTTGTGTTGCATTTACTTGATTAATAATGGTGAGCACTTTTTCTTATGCCTGCTGATCATTTTAATGCCCAATATAGACTAATACAAACATGCTTATCCAGGTTCTTTATCCATTTTAAATCAGATTCCTTGTTTTTCCATTCAAGTTTTATGATTTTTTAAAAATCTTGAATGTTAATCCCTTTGTCAGACTTATACAATGTTATTTTTTTCTTAATCCATAGATCACCACTCCATTTTGATGATTTTTTCCTTTACTATGTAGAGGTTGTTTAGTTTGTAGTTGTTCAATTTATCTTCCTTGTAATCAGATCTTATGGAGTGTTATAAAAAATCAATTGCCCAACTCAATGTAAAAAAGATTTTCCCTAGTGTTGGTGCTATGATCTAAATATGCTCCCTGATGTAGGTGTTAGAAATTTAATCCCTAAAACAACAGTGTTGTTAGACGTGGCCTTTTGGGAATTGATCAAGTCAAGTGGGCTATACTCCATGAATGGATTTATGCTAAGATACCAAAGATTAGAAGAAATGAATCCAGTCTCCCAGCGGCCTTTCTTCCAGGAATTGAGGACACAGCAAGAAGGACCTGAGCAGATATCAGCACTGTGACATTGGATTTTCTAGACTCCAGAACCTTGAGAAAATAAACATTTTTTAACTATGTCAATCAGTCTCAGATATTGCAGTATACTATAGCAGCACAAAAAAGGCTAAAATAGTTCTCTTATAGGAGTTTTATACTCTAGGTTTATACATTCATATGAAACTAAAACAGACTTCAAAAAAGTGAAACATTTCCTGATTTACAAGTAAATCACAAAAGCATAGGAATCAAACCAGCATGGTATTGGTATAAAAATTGAAATGTTAGAGCTGTGATTGAAGGATATAGTATATATTTAGTTTTTTTAAAAGTTGTATAATAAAATTCAAATTGACATTAATTTCCCACAAAATATTCCCTTTTGCTTTGAAAACACTTATACCATGACTACTCAATTTTCTAAAAGAGGTATGGAAGTCCTATTTTTTGAGTATCTAGGTACATGGTTTTGGCTATCTTGATATGCTGAGTACAGTCAAAACCTGTACTTTTCATGGTCATTTTGACTTTGGGCAAGCATCAGAAATTGAATGATACCAGATCTGGTGAATAAGGAGAATTTTACCACAGTTTAATGTTTTTACAGGCCTACTTTTCCCTTGGATAACTGTTGAAAGAAGCATTTACTCTATTTTTCATCATACCTTATAAAAATGCTATAAAAAGGGGCTTTCATAATTGCTCCAGAGAGTGCACAAATGACAGGGTATATTTGAAGTGATGGAGGATATTTTTAGGGGAATTAAAATCAATATGCTTTTATTGTGATTATTTTAAAAAATGACATTCAGTGTGTATTTTAATCACATATTGTAGAGCAGAAGAATAGAATAAACAACCTCCAAATAATTTCAAACACACTGTCAACTAATTTTCAACAAGCACATAAACAGTATGACATTAAAAATTAATATTTTCAATAAATGGCACTAGGGAATATAAATAAAATTAGAAACATATTTTATAGTATACATAAGTATCAACATACTAGATTAAAGATTCAAACATAAGACCTGGAGCCCTAAAACTCATATAAAGTAAATCTAATCTTATCTAATAAGTACTATATAGAAATGTACTCAACTTATTTTTGGAATCCCAAAATATAGAACTGGTATCAAAGGATAGAATCTATGGACATTAGTATTGTGAAAGCATAAGAAAACTTTTTTCTTAGAGTTATACAATGTGTGTGAGATCGTGAGCTTCCTATGATGAAATGTATTCTTCAGAAGATGAATGTGCACTTTCAGTGCAATTACTAGATGCTTTGTTAATAAAATAAGATGTTTACAACACTCAATGCAAAATAAGTCTTGATATATTTATTTATCACACACTTTAGACCTAAGTGCACCTCACCATACAACAGTGGTAGTATTGGTATGGGCAATCCTGTCCTTATCCCAAGTAGATCCATACAAATTATAATGCACAAGGCTTGTTATTTTTATAACATCAAGCTTTCCAAGATTTTCCAAGCTTTGGAAAAACAAAGTGTGTTACCAAATTTTACCTTTGATGTGTAGCTATTTTCTTAAAATATTACATTTTTTAAAATCATTCCAGAGTTCCAGAGAGTTTGCTCAGTACTATCTTTAGTAGGGCAAGGATAAGATTACCAAGAACATTCCCAAGAGGCAACTTGACTACATGGTAGAAAATAAAATAGCCTTAAAGTCTCAGAAAAACAGTTAAAAGAAATAGTAATATAATCAATGGAGAAATTCTCAGGTTTAGTTGGCCTTGTGTGTAAAAGTTGATGGCAGAAGATCTTTGTATACAAAAAGACTCTCAGAAAAGGAAATGTAGGGTCGAGAAATGCTTTAGGATGCTGTGTTCCACCATCAGATAGATGCATAATTTGCAGAAATATGAATGGCAAATTTGAGAGACAGTTGGAGAACCTGACATAAAAAGAATGTAAAAATGCTAAATTGAATATGCACCCACAAGGGCAGTACAAGCAATGGAGGAGGACCTTGCTTAATGATACCATCCAAATAAACTTAAGATAAATGATAGTTGCCTCAATACAAATTATATACAATAAAATTTCATGTATATTAATAATCATTTTAACACAACTACAGCCAGTTTTCACTAGTTATGAACTGTGAAATCATTGACTTATTCAAGCCCACTCTTAATATCATCTTCTTGAAAGCAAATGTAGAAAGAATAAAAGGAATACAGCTAGACATATCTGTGTAACTCATGAAAAAGATAAATATTCATTATGTGGGTAAAAGTAGTAAATTTATTTTTACTATAATTTGAGTTGGTATGGTTCATCTTAGTGTTTACCTGGTCTGTATTTATGATTTCACTTAATGGTGAGATTGAGATCTTTCTCTGATTAGACCTAACTCATGACTGTTGTAGGTAGCATATAGGTAGTATGCTTAATAAATCTCAGAATCTTGAAACAGTCAAACTCCCCTAGTGAATCTTACATAACCTCATGTGTTAGGTCACTGTATCGGTTAAGGTTCTCTGAGGAACAATATCAATTCAACAAAGTACAATCATGCAAAGAAATTTATAAATAGACTTCGAGTGTCAGAGGTAGAAAAATCCACAAGGACCCTCGACACACTGGAGAGCCACAATATCCTGCTCATTTCAAGAAGCAGGAAGCCACAGAACAAGAATGAGGAAGGCTGAAGCACCAGTCTGAGACTGAAGCTCTGGGAGATCGCTGGAGTGTCACTGGAGTGAATGCCTGATAAAAGGCCAAAGAACCCAGATTCTGATGTATACACATGAAAGCAGGAATAACAGATGTACCAGCTCAAACAGAATGGAGCTTTTTAAGTGCAGGCTGACTTCTTCTTTCTTCTTTTTCCTTATTTCTTTCAATCATTTGGCAGGAAGCATTTTGGATATTGCCACATATAATCAGGGTGGGTCTTCCCTTTTCAGTTTTCTGGGCACCTGCCAATGTGTCTGGAAACCACTCACATAGAGACCCTGAAGTGCAGGAAACATTTCTCAGTCCAAAAATACTAAAATCATGATCAAGGGTCCCAGTCATTTAGCAAATGTATTTCAAGTGAAAACAAGGACCATCATATATTTTTCTTATTTAATGTTTCTCTAATATTAGTGTATATGAGTCATCAAGCAACTTGTTAAACCAAAGATTCTGCTCATGAGGTTATGCTTTTTAATAATCTCAGAGGACATTAATGATCCCAGCCCCTTTCACTTTGACTTGTCAAAAACGAAATAGTAATACAAAATCATTACCCTGGATTACTAAATTAAATAAGCATCCACACAACGCATACAGTAAGATATTCAAAGTATTAAAACACACATTAATATAGCCAGTATATTGCTAAAAGTGCCCAGTTGGCAGAGTTACTTTTTCAGAGAAAGAAGTCACTATATGTCTACTATAAGTCAAGTGAGATGATTGGAAATTCCTGAAAGGGGGGAAATAAAACATTCCAGATACTGGGATTGGTGAGATCACATCTTACCAGGCCTTAGGACTTTTGGCCAGCATAAGATGAAAAATTATTTCTGCTCATCCATTTAAATACTCTGTAAGGAAATTAAGAGATAATATCCAAGATTTCTAATTTTAGAAATAATTTTATTAAAAATTGGTGCCTTGTGCTGTACTACTGGAAACCTTTTCAGGGAACCTCAACTGCCATTATCACAGCTACTCAGAACAAAGTCAGAAAACAGTTCTTTTTTTGTTGTTTTTTGTTTTGTAGACAGTGATATTTAGTTTTATTTTACATCTGAATCCTAAGAAATATTTGGTCAAATTACACTTATTTCATTATTTACACTCTGTTTATATTAAGGCAACCCTACTCTGGTTTATGACATTTTGCCTTTTCCTTTTCAAAAAGGAAGAGAATTTGACCATGAGAATTTTAATTATACTCTTTCAGGAAAATGGCAGGATAAGTTTGCTCTAGTTGTATGAGAATAGGTTTTAAACCACATTTTGGGAAAAGAATTGTTAACATCATGCTTAGAAGATCTTTGTGCTCATTATTTTCATAGAATATTTTTAAGTTTCATTTATCACTGCTTAAAATTCAGTCAAAAGATAACCAGAATGAAATTTTCAAGGATCACATTAAGGAACACAGAAAAGTAGTTGAAATGGTCTGAAGGGTGAACTTCCTACCCTGGGGAATAGCTAAGTTCGCCTAATCATGTATCTGTGTTAACAAGTTCTTAGTAGTGTGCACAGGCATGGCCTTGTTATATGTGATTCTTACAAATGGCATCACTGAAGCTACATGAGTCTCTCATCCATTAAGGTAGAGAATCACTAGTCATTTTACTGCCTCATACCTTTCTTCCTGAGAAAAATAGAGATGCTACAAACCAGTCTCCCTTTCTTCCCTTTTTAATGGGTACTGAGTTCTGAGTATTTCATAGTAATACAAAAAACAAAATGTCTAAGGGGGAAGTGGGAAGGGTAGGGGAAAGGAAATAATCAAAAAATGTGAAAAAAGGAAAAAAATGGAAATAATGTCTTTGTAAATAGGGAAAGGTGAAGGGGGTGAAGGGAGGACAGAGTATAGGAAAAAAATAAGAAACAAGACATATCATGTAAAGATATAATATCCTAATGATAAATAAAACTGTATTGTTTGTTTTAAATGTATCAGTAAACTTAATGCGGAAAAAATGGAGGGTCAGGGAAGAGCTGTTAGCCAGAAAAAAAAAATATGACAAAATGTTTGTCTAAAATATATGTGCTGCTTTCATTAACAATCACACACTTTTTCTGACCCTAAGTGAGAATATCATCAGTTTCTTGATGACCTTAGAAAAAATTGTGATTGGAGTTTTCATTAGCCATCTTGAATAAACAAATATTTTTTAAAAAAGCTTAAGAGGTCATGTAATCGCTTCTTAAATTAATTGTGTAAGGCTGAACTCAATAATAACTTTTAAAAATTATTTCCTTCTGAAAATGAAGAAGCTTTAGTCTCCAACTGAAATATTAATTATCTGCTGTCTTTTGTAAGTTTTGCTTATGATCTAATGCATCTCAACTAATCTGTTAGTTACTTTAATAGTGAAAGCATTAGATTTAATTGGGTAATGACTAAATTGCATAGGTTTAAACCTACAAAAATTTTACTTCTTTGGTAAAGAAATGCTCAGAAATGATGTTAGAACTAAATAACAGAAGAACCTAATTAATTTTTAATTTAAATTTATTTTTAAATGACAGGATAATATTAAAAAAAGTATAATTCATTTAACAATGAAAGTCCATATCAGATTATTGTTTTGTCTTGTGATTTTAAAGTTCAAGAGACTGAAAAGAACAACTAAAGTTATTTTCAAAAAATCTCAAAGAAGGAATATTCTTTGCTTCATAAGTGTTTAACCTGCAGACTCTGACCTCACTTGGGACTGTAAAATTCTTGTTCTGTCCCCTGCTGACTGAGAGATAATCAGACAGAGAATGAACAATTATGCCTTAGATTTTCATTTGTAAAATGAAAAGTTGAATGATATCTTTATCTTTGGATTTCCGCAAGCATTATCTGGGATGAGGTAGATAGAGAGCTTGGCACTTGCTTGACAGGAAAGTTTAGTAAAAGCTAGCTATAATTACTATTATTATTATCACTATTATTATCTGTGAAGTTCAGTTTGATAAAAGGAGCTCAAGCACTGAAGCACTTTTTTTAGTTAAACCACATAATAGGGAGTCTTTCATTTGAGACCTGTTTTACAAATACTGAGTATTTATAATTGTTATCATTAAGTAAAAAAGAATTCAGTCACCAAGTTACTAGATGCTTTAGACAAACTTTCTTTAAAAGTATACCCAGAGATACACCATGTTCAGTTTCATCCTACATTTTTATGAGTTCTTAAGAAACAGGAACTCAAATAACTAAAACAATGGTAGCAACTATTTTTCATTTTTAAGCCAATCAGAATTCATATATGTTTCTAATTTAATAAAGTGAGCTGTGAATTCACAAATAGGCTAATAATAAAATATTTTCTATATTACTGAACCAAACCTAATTCAAATTAGTAATAAAAATAAGATAAATTTAAGTGTTTGGAATTTTAAAAATCTATGACATAAAGTTTAAATTTTATTTTCTATCGTCATAATGTCCATAAGTTTGTGCTAATTATAAATAATGATAAGTATATGTAGGCAATTATATACATTTTCCCTCCATGAATGACTTAAATTAATTTCTGACAGGTCTTACATATTTCTTGCAAGACAGAACAAGAAAATTTAAAGATGTACCAACAGAAAATCCTCAACCTGAAATTGAAAAAGAAATATAAATGTAAAACCACACACACATTTACATGCTTACACATAGAACACAACTGAGTAGTCAAGAACTATAAGACAGTTTCAAATATTATATCAGATTCATGAATTCAAAACTAAGGAAATAGAATGAGACAGGGAATATATTAGAAATAATAATGGCTATAAAGTCTCAAAATTAAAGACACACAAAAAGCCGCACATCCATGAAGGATTGCAAAAAGTAATAAATGTGCCTGTATTTTTTTTTTTTTTTTTTTTTTTTTTTTTTTTTTTTGGTGCTGGGGATCAAACTCGGGCACTTCGGCTTGCAAGGCAGGAGGTGGAACCACTGAGCTAAATCCCCAGCCCTGTGCCTGTATTTTTAAAAGAAAACCAGACAACCAAAAAATTTTAAAGGAATCTCAGTAGTAAGAGTATAAAAACCCTGCAAAAAAAAGGAATAGATGGTCTATACCTCAATTTAATAAAGGCTATCTATGAAAAACCATCAGCCAACATCATATTGAGTGGCCAAAAATTGAAAACCTTCATGTTAAAATCAGGAACAAGACAAGGATGCCCATTATTACCACTTCTCTTCAATATAGTTCTGGAAACATTAGCCACAGCAATTAGACAAGAGAAAGAAATTAAAGCAATAAAGATAAGAAAAGAAGAAGTTAAACTATCATTATTTGCTGATGATATGATACTCTACATTGAAGACACAAAAAACTCGACCAAAAAAATTCTAGACTTAATTGACAGATTCAGTAGAGTATATGGATACAAGGTGAATACCCAAAAATCAATAGCCTTCTTATACACAAATAACAGACTCAAGGACAGAGAAATAAAGGAAAAAATTCCTTTTACAATAGCATCCAAAAAAATGAAGTATCTAGGATTCAATCTAACAAAAGAAACAAAAGACCTCTACACTGAAAACTACAGCACTCTGAAAAAAGAAATTGAAGAGAATATTAAAAAAATGGAAAGCTATCCCCTGCTCCTGGGTAGGAAGAATCTACATAGTGAAAATGGCCATACTACCAAAACTGCTATATACATTCAATGCAATGCCAATTGAAATTCCAACACTATATTTCACAGAACTAGGAAAAAAAATCCAAAAATTCATTTGGAACCATAAGAGACCTGGAATAGCAAAAGCCATTTTAGGCAACAGACACATGGCACCAGGTGTAACAATTTCCAATTTGAAACTATACTACAAAGCCACTGTGATAAAATCAGCATGGTACTGGCAAAGAAATAGGCCTGAGGATCAGTGGAACAGACTGGAAGACACAAAAACAAATGCAGATGTACTCAGCTGCCTCATCTTTGACAAAGGAGCTGACCATCCTCAGTGGAGGAAAGATAGCCTCTTTAATAAATGGTGTTGGAAAAACTGGATGTCAACCTGCCACAGATTAAAATTAGACCCTTACCTTTTGCCATGCACTAAATTAAAATCCAAATGGATTAAAGATCTAAATATTAAAACAGAAACACTAAACTTGCTGGAAGGTTGTGCAGAACTCTGGAAGACATTGGTGTAGGAAAAGACTTTATGAACAAATCCTCAGTAGCACGGGAACTAGCAGATAAAATCAACAACTGGGATCTCATTTTATTAAAAAGCTTCTGTACTTCAAAAGAAACCATCAGCAGAGCTAAGAGACAATCTAAAATGTGGGAAAAAAATTTTACCAGCTGTTCCTCAGACAAAGGAATATTATTGAGGATATATAAAGAACTCAAAGCAATCAGTCCCCCCAAATATAAAGACCCGATTCAAAAATGGGCATCCGAAATGAAGAGACATTTCTCAGACAAAGAAGTAAAAGCAGCAAGAAAATATTTGAAAAAATGTTCCACATCACTGGTCATTTTAGAGATGCAGATGAAAACAACACTGAGATTCCACCTCACCCCACAAAGAATGGCTGCTCTTAAGAAATCACACAACAACAAATGCTGGCATGGTTGTGGGGAAAATGGAACACTTCTACATTGTTGGTGGGATTGCAGACTGGTGCAACTGCTGTGGAAGTCAATATAGAGAAATCTCAAAGAACTAGGACTAGAGGTTCCATTTGACACAGCCATCCCTCTGTTCAGTATCTTTCCAAAAAAATTTAAAGAATCATACCACAGTGATATATGTGCACCCATGTATATAGCAGCACAGCCTGTAATAGCTAAAAGTTGGAAACAGCCCATCTGCCTATCAGTTGGAAACTTGATAAAGAAGATGTTGTTTTTCTATAAAATTGAATACTACTCACCCATAAAGAATGAGAAAGTAGATTCATTCATAGGTAAATGTGTACATTTTGAGGATATACTTTTAAGTGAAATAAATAAGTCACACATATGCAAATACCAAATAGTTTCTCTGGTGTGAAAAACTAAAATAGTACTCAAGATCCTAAGGGGACAATTATTAATATGAAATAGGAAGAAAAGGATCAAAGGTGTAGGGACTGTGAGAAGGATAGGGAAAGGGGAATAAGGGAAAAGGAAAAAAATATAAGAAAATGTAAAAATGGAATTAAAGTGTTTGAAGGTGGGGAGGGGAGGAGGGGGTGAAGGGA
>NW_022900942.1:21107188-21108074 GCF_012274545.1 Fukomys damarensis
ACCAAACCTGAAGTAAAGGTACAAGATCCCAGTAATGAATGTAACTGTACTGTCTACCTAGAATGTACCAATAAATTCAATTAAAAAAGTGAATTGTGTATTAGGTATACAAATGATATGTGCTCCATAACTAAGAGGAATAAGAAATTTGGAATTTTTTTCATTTTTTTGAGACAGGGTCTCACTATGTAGTTTAGACTGACCTGAAACTCACTAGGTAGCCTAGGCTGGTCTCAAACTCACAGCAATCCTCCTGCCTCAGCCTCCCAAGTGCTGGAATTACAGGTGTGCACTACCATGCCTGGCAATATTTTATGTTTTTACGGTAATTGTATTATATGTGAAATTGTGTGCCATTTGAAAGTGAACTTACATTAGTTAAATGTATATTGGAAATTCTAGATAAACTTGTTAAGTATTTTCAAAATACAAGTAATATTCCAAGCAAAGATAAAATTAAGCCACCTAACATGATTTATGAAAGCCAGAGAAGATAGAAAACATGAGGATTACAAAGACATAAATGTAACAAAGAAAGAAGTTACAAATATAGAGACAGGAATCTATATACTGCATTTTTATTTAATTTAATCCATTTACTTCATTTTAATTACTGTCTTAAAGACAAAAGACAAAGATTAACATGTTGTGCTTTTGAAAAAGCCTAACTCTATTTCTCTGTTGTTTGTATTGCCACACTTTAGGAAGTTATTGCTACCATCTATGATAAATTGATGAAGATATAACTTGTTAACATTTTTAAAAGTTTCAAGGGGCCGGGGATTTAGCTCAGCGGTTCTGTGGCCTGCCTTGCACGAGCAAGGATCCGAGTTCGATCCCCAGTACCAAAAAAAAAAAAAAAAAAAAAAAAAAAAAAAAAAAAAAA
>NW_022900942.1:21108097-21117785 GCF_012274545.1 Fukomys damarensis
GCAGACAGGATAAGAACAATTATTAAAGGTAAAGAGTTTTTTACATAATTATAAAGAGATAAATTCTCATGAAAGCATAACAATCCTAGGAATATATGCATATAAACATGTAGAAATGTACAAAAATATATGAGAGCTGAAAAGAGAAATAAATATTTCACTCACTCAAGACTTTTACACCACATTTTTACTAAATAAAAGAAAATCTGTAAGCTTCAAACTCATTTCTCGAACTTACTGCTTCTCTCTTTGCTTAATTTGCTAGTTATTCAGAGTGGTCTAAGGTGGGTGGAGAGAAGGTGAAAAATCGGAGAAATGTGTTATATAAATGTACCAATCCTCTACCATGAGTGTAATAATTATGTACTGCAAACATGTACCAATAAAAGTCATAAAAATAATAAGAAGAAAAATGAAGAAAAAGAAAAGCACGTTCACTCAATCTGGTCTAATACTTCTAGAATACTTCATTCAACTACAGAATGCATGTTTTTCTCAAGGTCAAAACACATTAAGAACAGAAAACATACATTGATAGATGTACAAATATTTCTGTTATTATTGTATTCATATATAATACTAATGAAGAATATATTCTAATTGCAAAAGTTAAACCAGAAAATAATATAGAAGCACAAGTTAAGAAGAGGTCCTAAAACTTTGAAATAAACAATGTAGTACTTCTAAATAACACAGGTGAAAGTCTCATGGGCAATTTAAAATAATTTTGAAGTACTGAAAAAAACACTTAACATTTTCTGAGATGTAAAAGAAACAGAGAGCACTGATACTCTAATAGCCTTAAGAGCACATTTTAGGGAAAAAAAACCTCTCAAATAAATATTTTTTTTTAGTTTTAATTGAGTTTATTGGTGCAGTTTAGGTATCTAGCACAGTTACATTCATCATTGGGATCTTGTACCTTTACATGACAGGTCTTGGTTCCCATTTTTTCCCCTTGTCCTTACCCTCCCTTCACCCACTCCTCCGCTCCCCATTTACAAACACTTTATTTCCATTTTCTCATATTTTTTTTTCTTTTCCCTTAGGGGACTAAAGGTGTAGGGAAAGTGGGAAGGGTGGGGAAAAGGGAATAAGGGTAAAATAAATTATGTAATAATCCACAATAACTAGGGGGAGAAGAAAAATTTGAACCTGAAGAAACCAGAGAAGAAAATATAATAATAATCCAATTTAAAGTACATAAATAGTAAAAATCAAATTAGAATCCCTTGAAATGATCAGTGAAATTGATAAGACAGTGGAAAAAAATAAAAGAGAGTGAAAACATAAATGACCTATATTAGACATGAAAGAAGTTTCATTACTACTAATACCATAGATATTAAAAAAGTGAATCAATGTATTAATTTAGATGAATGAGTAAACTCCCCAAAGTAGACTAATTAGTGTAACTTACACAAGTAGTAAAAGAGAATTTGAGTATTTGTATCAGTAATAAACCAGAAATAAAACACTGAGACCAACTGGGTTTAATAGTGAATTACCAAACAAGGGAAAAATCATTCCTCTGTCTCCCAGAAATTAGAAGCAGAGGGAAATTTTTCTAATTCTTCTAGAAGGCCCAACACAAAAAAGAGACAAAAACATGATAAGAAAAGGAAATCAGAGATCAATATCAAGAACACAGATGCAAGACTTCTCAAGAAAATAAAAATGAATTTAATCCAACAATGTAAAAAATAATTGTCCACTATAACCAAGTGGTATTTATCCCAGGAATACAAGATTGGCTCCACATGTAAAAATTAACTATGTATGATCCTATGAATTGGTGAAAAAAATTCTTGAGAGAAGGACATGTCAGAAACCATGTCAGCAGATGAGGGATCAAGAGAAATTTCTTCAACTTGATAAAGAGCACTTCAAATCTCTTTCCTAGTATTACCTCAGTGTGAAAGACTAACTTTGACACTGGCAACAAAGTGAGGAAGTCCTTTCTCATCACTTATACCCAACAACATCATGGAAGAACTAGTCAGAGCAATAAAAACAATAAAGAGAAATAACAATCGCACTGATCAAAAAGGGGAGGGGGAATCTTTGAGTGTACAGATGTGACTTATGTAGAAAAAAATCCCAAAGATTCTAGCAAAAACTCCCAAATCTAGTACGTGAATATAGATAGTAAGGTCACATGATGCAAAGTTAATACTAAGAGATAATTGATTTTCTCTATGAAAGCAATGAAATATTGCAATGTGTAATTTGCAGGAAAATGAACACAAAATTAAAATGCCCCTCAAAGATAAAATATTTATATGTAAATCTTATAAAATATGTTAAGAATCTAATTAAGTAAAATGATAGTTAAACCAATGATAAAATGAATAAAATTGATTGAAAAAATTATTATCATATATTGGTCCCTTTAATATTGTTAATTTATTAGTGTTCCTGAACTAAATTGATAGATTTGATGTAATATCAAGCAATATTTCTAAAATATCTCTTTAGGTTTTGACAAAGAAATTCTAAACTTGCATAGAAAGGCAAAGTGACTAAAACTGCCAACTAGTACAGAAAAACAATGTTGGAAACCATACTCTAGCTAATTTCAAAATGTACTATACAGCTACAGTATCACAAAACAAAGTAATATTAGCAAAATGTGGAATAGAATTGCTCTGAGAAATAAACCTACACAAACATAATACATGTATACTTTTTTAAAAAAGAAAGGCAAGGATATTGTTTTAAGGAAAGCTGCTAGATTAATTTCATCTTCATAGGCAGAAAAATGTATGTAAACAGAGATCTTGAACTTTCTATCTAAATTGAAAAGATAAAACTCTAAGAGTTATAACACATTAAAATACCCAGGTGATCTTGGGTATGAAAATAAATTCTTAGATTTAACATCAAAAGCCTAACACAGCAAAGAAAAATTGTCATTTTGTATATTGTTAAAATTGAAAACTCTACCCTATAAATTACTCTCTAAAGACTGAAAAAGACAAATGACAGATTGCTAAAACTCTTTGTGAAATGCATACAGGATTTTTTTAAAATATGAAAAAAGAATGCTAAAATTGAACAATAAAGGAACAGCTCAATTAAAAAGGAGACAAAATATCTGAAAAGATACTTCCTCAGAAAAATGTATGTTTTGCCTGTACAGAATCCATAAAAAATGTATACGTACATCAAGAAGAGAAAAACTTGTGTATTTTAGCACTAAATTTATTGAAACATTGTGAGATGAAGAAGTTCCCTTTAGCCTCCACAGTTGCAAGAGATGCTCAGAATGGTGGCCATTAGCTTCCAGGCATTCACTACTATTGAAAACTGCTATTGAATAACCTTAGTCCACTGAGATGGCTGCACATGTATTTGCAATTTCTTCTCAAGGGCCAGAAGTGCAGTGTTTTTTTTCTTTTGTTTGCTTCTTTGCTTGTTTGTTTTTGTGATATACAACATCCTCTATGGTCCCTCATGTGAGGGTAACATGATCTGTTGAAAAAAATTTCATACTTGTTTCCTTTTTCTGAAGTATGTATACATTTTTGTAGACTGTATATATTATGCATAACTAGTTGTTACAAATTAGTTTTCATTAGGTATTGCAAATTAAAGAAAAACACAATATTGTTATAAAATTATAAATTTTAAATGGCAATATCATTTAGAAAGTTCTCAGAAAAAGACATAAAAATTGAAAAGAATCTAACTGTATAACAAATGAAACATCCTGGGTAAGGAGGTCAGTAGGGTAGATGTAGGTAGGAAAATGTTGAAGTAAGCAACACCTGAAATGAATGCAGAGTATAAAATTTCAGATGGAAAAGGACCAGCACCCAAGTGGTGAATTATAGGTGACAAAGTTTTTTTTTTATTTTTAATGGAGGCACAGTTTAATAATTTTGATACTGTCAGTATCATGTGGATCAGAATAAATTAATTAAATGGATGCTACATGGAGAGAGCCAGGCTTCTTCTGATTAGAGTATAAATGCACAGATAAGTAAAGAAAGAAGTGATAACAACTTGTTAGATAATGAATTACAGTTAGAGATATTATAAATTCATATTTGCTTACTATCAATGATTATAAAAAGGAGGACAGATGGTTATATACATGAGACAGCACGCAAGTACACAGTAAGACTTAGAGTTAGGCATCACACTCTGCTAGCCTAGAGGACTTGGGGACAATTATACACAGTAGTAAGACGCAGAGCTGGTGCTCAGGACTTGAACCCCAACATCATTTTCTGATGAAGAAACAGCAGCTCTGGAGAAGTGATTGAATCTTTTGTTGATCACTAAGTATACAAGATGGGTCTGGAGCATCTTTTGAGAAAATAAAGAATGGCAAATTTCTTCTCCCCCTTCAAATACACACTGATGGATTATATCAAGGAGAAAAAGGACTTTGTAAATAAAAATTCCTTCCACGTCCAGCATTAGAAAATAGATAACCTACAAAATGAATTCAATACTATGGGGATAATATTGGAAATTGAAACAACTACAGGAGTCAAGAAGAGAGAAAAAAGGGGAGAAGGGAGGAAGGAAAGGAGAAAGGGAAGCAAGGGAGAAGGGGATGAAGAAGTGTGGGAAAGAGAGGGGAAAGAAAGGGCCAAGGGGGTGAGGAGGGCGAGGTAGGGAAGGAAGGGGAGGAGAGAAGGGAGGGAGGAGACAGAGATCTCATTCTAAAAATATTTCATCTTCAAGGAGTGCATCCCTCCTTCCTCCAAAGGTGGAAACTGTATACTTACTCCTTTGGAAAGAGCACAGGTTGGAATGTGAGGATGAAGATTATAGAGCACAGAAATCTGGCAAACACTACCTCAGGCAAATTGGTCATGGTCAACTTCAATAATTTGGTCAGGTTCATTTATTCATGCCTTAGAGGGATAAAATGAAAATTCACTTATGTTTCTGGACTGTCAGAAAAAATCCACCATTATCGGTATCATTTATCAAATTGGATGGATTGTAATCTGAGAACATTTTGTAACACCTGACTTGAATCACTCAAGGAGTTATAAAACAAGGACAAACCATCAATTGCAATTGGAGAACATTTTGTAAAACACCTGACTTGAGTCACTCAAGGAGATATAAAACAAGGACAGTCTGATAAACAGTCAAGCCTAGAGGAGCCTAATAACTATGATGACTAAATGTAGTGTTCTGAAAAAAAAGGTACATTAAGCGAATTCCAAAGAAATGTGGATAAAATATGAGCTCAATTTCCTGATAATTTATCAATACTGGCTCATTAATTACAGCAGATTATGCTAATTTAAGATTTTAGCACGCACTGGGTGTGACGTATATAAGAACTTCACCAGTTTTCAATGAATCAAAAAATTCTCTAAAATCTGAAAGTTATTTTAAAAAAATAAAAGTTATATAAAGTCAAAAATAGAAATAATCAGGCTAGAGTTTTTATTGCAGTCTATAATATTTTTCTCCAACTAAATGGAGTCTTTGAGTTAATAATATACTTTTCTCAATCGAGTAGCAAATATATATCTGTAGCCGGTCAGATTTTCACATAGAATATATCTCATGCAACATAGAGTTCAGGAATGCAAAGCTCAGTTTGATCTTTCACTTACACATTAGACAAAACTCAGCTGGGGATTTAGCTCAGCGGTTCGGTGGCCTGCCTTGGATGCGCAGAGACCCGAGTTCAATCCCCGGTACGCCCCGCCAATTAAAAGACAAAAACCAGAAACGTTCTGAGCATTACAAACTTCCTTTAGAGGCACCAAAGCTTACAGAGGGTCCAGAGCAGTTTGGAAGCATTCATTCAGCCACCAAGCCCTTTTCTGCTTTATGTAACGACATTAAATACACATCCTATTTTTGCTATAAATCCACATTAGGAAGTTTTGTCATTCTTAAACTAAAAGCCTCATAGATTAAAGTCTTTGTCTTTCCTGACTATGCACGTCACTTAGAAATTACAATGATTTGGCACTTCACGAATGGATGCTGAAAACGATGTACAGTAAAGAGCTGTCAGAATACTCATAGACCTATATATTACTTCATACATGTAAGTACTTGCAATCATTAATATTTGTTCTGACATGGTAAAAGCCTATGGCTCGTTAGCTCTCCCTTTTTGCTATTTATCTTGTTTAGTTTATCACAGCTAAAAGTTATAAAACATTAATTAGCATATTATGGAGCAAATACTTTATGGTTGCCAATATTTTGCTTCTATTGTTTCACTTACTGGGATTGTCAATTAAGTATAGTTCTCATTTTGGTTGTATAAATAGAGTTTTAACAACCACATTGCATCCCATCTACAATGTTATGAACATTAAATGAGATAAAGTGTAAGAAATTTGTGATATTTGAGGTATAAAATATGCAGCGCTCAAGAACATCAAATAGTTGAATAGGTGGTGAATAGGTGACTGTATTATCTATGCACAAGTGCCCAATGCATAAAAAATTATCTGGTAAATATGGAAACTTGTTGAGCTGTGACCCAAAAGAAATCTGCTAATAAGTTTCACTTCTGAAAATGCATTCTCAACACAGATGTCTGGTTTGGATTTCTCACATATTTGAACAAAGTTTAAAAGTATGACAATAATAAATGCTATGTTTTATCTGCCAATATGAATCCATGCCAATCCTAAAAGAAACACATTTAAAATGACACATGGTGACAGATTACAATGAAATCTGAAGGAGGCATAAAGTTCTGTGAAGTCCAAACTCCGGCAGTTCTTTTGGTTTTATTGCCAGTTCCTTGCCAAAATTGTGTTTGATAAATGAGAACAATTTGTCTTTTTGAACATTCATGAATGAGGCACTGCAGACATTGAGTTATATATACAGAGGTGAGATTCACTTTTCACATTTGAATTAGGTAGATGAATATGCAAGTAGAATTAAATGCCCCAGATATCTTGCCAATTTAAACTACAATAAATCTAAATGTTCAGATGAGTTCAACTAAATCACAGTATCATATATAGAAACATTCTATATATGTTCTTGATAGTGATGATACTAATATTCACTTTAAAAATACACATAATGATCTTATTCATTATTGAACACTTTCATTCTGAGTAATAAATTTTACATTCCTCACCCTGAACAAACTCAGCTGATAAGCAAATTTGATATCTTTCTGTCATATTAGGTAATTTGCAAATACAGATTGAAATCTCAGGAAGACTTATGAGTGATGTACATATCTGAGAGTTTACGTAAGGCAGTAACATTTCTAAAATATTGTGCATGAAGACTCATCATTTGGGATTCAGAAAATCCAAAGTATATGTAAGAATAAACCAACATGTAAACAAATATTCGAAACAAAAGTGTAAGTGTGCCATAGAAGTTCTCAGAAAAATCTACAGAATCCTTTTAAGAGAAAATATTTCAATTACTTAATCATTCTCTTTGACTAGGGGAGACACATATTAAATCCCCTAAATCTCATTGTGTCTTACATTTGAAAAGCATTACAATTAAATGCAATATATTATTTGGTGAAAGAAAGAAAGGAGACTTGCTTATCAGGCTTTGGGTTTGAATTTTTCTGTATGCCATGAATACTGGAGAATATGCCGTTTTTAGAATAATGAGAGATCAAATTTTTGTTTCAAATATACCTCTAGTCACAATATTGTGAACCAATTAAAAGAGATAGAAGGGGAGATTTATAATACTTGAAATGAAAGTTATAAGATAGTAAACGAAGCTAGTAACAATGAAATTTGATTCAAGTAAATTATTTGAAACTT
This sequence comes from Fukomys damarensis, assembly GCF_012274545.1. Lineage (NCBI taxonomy): Eukaryota > Metazoa > Chordata > Mammalia > Rodentia > Bathyergidae > Fukomys > Fukomys damarensis. Next base: position 21,115,849 of record NW_022900942.1, read on the forward strand.
ACTTGAGAATTAAAAAGACAAGAATTCATGAAATATCAATATGGGAAATAAAGGGGGAAAGGAGAAAATTATTCATTATTATATGTGCTTTCAATAAATACCTATGGATCTGCTTTTTGATATTTCAAATTTAGTTTTCTATATGGGACCATTGAAAGACAGAGCACAAATAAAATAATTATAACAGTGGAGAAAGGAAACATTCATTTTCTTGCATGATTAGTGATGTACTTATTCATATCTGGTAGTTGTGCATTATATACTGCAAATATAGATTTAAGACTCAGAAAGACTAGATATACACAAAATGTTTTCGATTCAACCAAAGAGAATATTTATAAAATGTTGTCAAGTGGAGCAAGACTATGTGAAAAATACAGAATCTGTAATAAGGAAAGTGAAAGTTTCAAGTTTCTACAGAAATATGTTACAGAAGATTATCTGAGTATATCATTATCTACATGGAGTTACAAAATCAAACAGAGAAAAATATGAAAGAGTAATTAGAAGAGTTACCTTCAATGAAGTTAAGTTTCCTAGTCTCCTGGAGATTTTAATCATTTTTCTTCTTAGATCAGAATATGATAATCAGGCTTGAATTTTTGAGACTTTCAATAGTGATCAATTCAGGTAAAAGAATGTCTTTCCTTTAAACCTCTTACTACAATCTGCACTTAGCTGAATACTGCCTGAATCTTATATGAGTTTTTATTGAGATTAACCCAGAATTTCTCCATGAGTGGGTTTCAAGGATTATAAATATTTTGTGTATTCATGTTGCCATAAATTGATGTTTCAGTCAATGAAAAACTGCATCTTTGATGGTGGTTGAAAGGAGTGCAACTGAGCTAACAATTCACATCACCTAAAGACATAGAAACTGTAGTGATGCTATGGGACAATGGATCACTCACATGTGTGTGTGTGTTGGTGATGGTGTAAACAAACCAACTGCACTTCCAGTTGTGTAAAACTATAGTACATACAATTTTGTACAGTACCCAATACCTGACAATGATAACGAAGGGTATGTGTTATGTACATGGGATATACGTGGTTTGTGTATTTATTCTACATTTTGTTAATATTGTAGTACACTCCTTCCTGTTACATAATAAATTACCATAAAATGATGAAGTTCATTATGCCATCTCAGCCTTGTATAGCTCCTGCTTACTTTTTTTATGTGCTGCATCAAGAGATCATGTCCAGTGATTGACCAATACCATCTGGATTGTCGTAACTGCACTCTTTGGTGTTCACACAAAGACAGAATTGCTTAATGACCCACTTCTCAGAATAGTAATATTGGTTGTAATAATATTGATCATCATATATGTCTGTATTTTTCCACTCGAAGAGTGGTGTGTATCTTTCAAAGAATAATTCAAAGTAAAATATACAATAACAACGAATTCATGAACTCAAAACATGGACATAATGAACATTGTTAGAATCTCCATTTTTAGGGCACAAATAGCCTAATGAAATATAAATATAGTAATTAAAATACTTTAAATTTCCTAATTTCTTTTATTTTTCTTTTGTTTGCTTTTAGTACTGGGGTATAAGCCAGCTTCCTTTCTTTTTCATATGAGTATGTATGTATGTATGTATGCATGCATGTACTTATATTTTGTGACAATGTGACTATGTTGGCTAGACTTTGCTTGCGAGTGTAATCCTATTTCTTCAGTCTCCCAGTGTGCTGTAATTATAGGCAAACACTAGTACACCCAGCCAAGCTTAATGATATTTAATGGCATTTCCTTAAATGTAGGACAATATAAGTTATTTTTCAGTACTTGCACACCCCACACATATGCACATTAGATATACAAAAGCTATACAAATGTTTGCATATATAGGTATATATATTATATATACCTATATATGTCTATGTTAGCATATGTTTGTGTGCATATATATATATACAC
>NW_022900942.1:21118337-21135334 GCF_012274545.1 Fukomys damarensis
TATATATATATATATATATATAAAACATACACATATGTTTAAAATACATATATTTAGAAATACATATAGCACAAATATGTACATACAACATATATATTTGTTTATATATGTACATGTGTATATACATATATGTGCATATATATGTGTATATATGTATTTATATGTATACATATATATATATATATACTGATGTTCTTGCAAAATATTGACACAATGCAAAGCTTAATGTAATTTTGCTGTAATTTCTCAAATTCTATGGGAGCTCATCTTTTGGAAACAGTTTCAGAGACATTTTATTGGTGAATTAAGAAAAATCAATCACAGTTACCTTAAATTCATACCTAATTTTAAACTACAAATGGATTTTCTCAATATGATTGCTTACCTTACTTATCAGACTTAGATCAAAAGCCTTTCATCTATAAAAAAAAATAACCATTGCATTCACTTCAATAATTTGAAATGTTGTTTAAAAATTGAATATTGAAAAGCATACTGTAAAATATCAGCCATTCTAAAATACTTCTGGTACATATAAAATTCACATTTATTGTTTTTCATTAATTTTATTTTTAGAGATATGTTACATTCACAGCAAAAAAATAGAGCCCTGATTTACCGCTGGCCTGCATACATCCAAAGCTCTCCACTATGAGCTTCCTTTCTACACTGATACATTTGCTACAGTCAGGGAAACTGTATTGACATTTTCAAAGTTTGTCTTTTGCTCATAGTTCATGGTGGTGTACATTCTATAAGTTGTAATAATATTTTGTTTTTGTATTTGTTTTTTCTTTTGTTTTTTGAAACAGGGTCTCTCTATGTAGTCAAGACTGACCGGGAACTCACTATGTAGCCCAGGCTGGTCTCACACTCACAGCGATCTTCCTGCCTCAGCCTCACGAGTGCTGGGATTACAGGCATGTACCACACGCAATGAGTTGTAATAATTTTATGGTGTATATTCATCATTTTAGTATCCTCCATGATAATTTCACTAAAATACTTCATTATTGCTCTAAAAATCCTGTCTCTTGCTAATTCATTATTCTCTCCTTGTAGCCCCTTGAAACCACTGATCTTTCCACTCTTACCCTAACTTTGCCATTTCTATACTGTCTGACAATTGACATTGTAATTAATGCCTGACAAACAGTGCTATTTATTTTAAACAATTTGAATAAATTGTTATAAACTCCATTGTTCCAAAACCATTGTTCCATTGGGAGTAAAACCAGGTTGTCAATAAAGCATATTCTCCTCCAACGCTTAATTGACCTTCGTTTATTCTTTGGCTATACCACTTTATACTGTGAGAATATGGGAAGGGGAGAGTTACTGCAAGTATTATCCTAGAAAGCATAAAAGATACCTATATCACTGCAGTGGTCTTAATGTCAGTTTTTGGGTTGGTGGGCTTTCAAGATCTTTGTAGAATTCTGATGTTTCCCTTGTTTATTCATAAAATATTATGTGTATGTTTTCCTAGGTTTGTGTATGCTTTATAAACTTACTGAATTAAAAATTAAAAATAGAAAATTTTGTATTGCATATGATCAGTGGGAATATATTTATATCATTGATTCTTATGAGCTGACTAAAATTATCCTTGAGGGACTTACATTTTTTTATGTGACATTAGAGAACCATTTTATGCTCTAAAGACATAAAATATTCTTAAAAATCTCATTTTTTGCATTCAGTTTGACATACATTTATTTAATCATTCTGAGTCTAACTGTCATTTTTTAATATTCATTATTGACTTGGTTGTCTTAAGCTTGATAAGAGTCACTTGGAAATAATAAATGATCCATAATGCTGATTTTCAAAACATGTCTGAAGAGGAAGTATTTGTTTTTGTGCATGTTATTTCCTGAAGAGATCGATACAGATTATTTAGTGTAGCCACTGAACAATTTAGTAAACTGTTCCAGACATATAGGCAAAAAGCACATTAGTATTTATAACCAAGAATTTACTTGGAAAGTATTAGTAGAACTAGAATAATAATTTATTTGTAAAATATGGTAAGTGATTTTTCTTCCAAGAACACTTTATGGAGAGTTATAAAGAAGAATCATATGTTTTTTTCAAAATAGTCATTTGGAGTAAGCAAAAGATTAAGGAAAAAATTTTAAGCTTGCAATCATACATCCAAGACTTTCTATTCTGGTTCTAGTAGATATAAAATTTTGTGTACTTAGTAAATTGACCTAATCTTTTAAACATTCACTTCAGTTATTTTGCCACCTGTTAAATGAAGCTCCTGGTATCTCAGTTTCTTATAAGGATTAAAGTTTCAGAAAGCACCCATTACAATTTGCTTCTTAGCTAAAACTAATAAGTATTGTTTTTCCTTCTTCAAGTGAGGGGGAAACAAGACAAATTGGTATATTGTCCTCACTATCTATAATTTTCATGCCTGAGGCTTTATGTGCTTACTTTGATTAATATTTGTGGAAGGATTCTTGAAGAGTAAAATAAATCACATATCCATAACATTTATCAGACCAATGAAGCCCAGAATACTTGCTTAATGAAGGTACAGAGATCATATTAGACAATTATCTTTCCATTCTATTTCTAAAACACCTTTCAAACATTACTGGGAAATACAACTGCAAGAATCACAAAATCAAAAATAATATTATGTAAAGAAACATAATGTTATAATTAGATTATTGCCTTGTTTATAAAGGTATCCATGATTATTCTCAGTTATCACTTTTTTTCCAATATTTCAATAAATTCATTTCCTCTGCTGGTTACAAACTCCTAGAATGATACACAATTCTTCTCTGCTTCCAGGATGATATTTTTTTCTTTGAGGAACCTTAACAAAAGTCAATAGGGTAACAAACTCTCTTTAGAAGAGGGTCTTCTTTTCTGTCATATGCAAAATTTTTTCAAAGTGTGATTTTTCAATTTTGCCCTTTCTAAAATTAGCCAAATTAAATATTTCAAAGTTGTTTAATAATTTTGAATTTGCCACACACAAAATGTTTCTAAAGTTCAAAATGTCTGTCATCTATTTACAAAAGATTATATTTGAAAAGTGCCTCTCCAATACACACACACACAGACACACACACACACACACACACACACACGATCCTATCTTAATATAGATTAACGTCTTACTTGAAATCCTAGTGAAAATATCCTATAAAAACTTATAGCTAAAATTATATACCTCAAATTTATTTAAAATGAAAGATAGCTATTACATATTTTGTTAGCAATTTATATAGAAGGAATTCATAGTAAAATACGCATTGTACTTTAAATGAAGTATATTTGCTTAACATGTAATTTCAATTGCCAATTAATTTGAATTAGAATAGTGAATAAAATATTTTTGCCCTTTTTATATTTACAAATAAATATATGGATTACAACACACAATGAGGAAATAAAAGGTGTTTTCATGTTTGAAAATAATCTATCATTGGAGGTAAATATTTTAAAATGTAAACATCTTAGAATTCCATGTATTTATGTTCAACTCAGTTGCTCTCCTTTGAAGAGATATTCCCTTACTGTTACAATGTCTTTATACAAAGATGAGTTACTATCTGAACCAAAAATTAATTTTCACCTCAAGAAATATAAGTGAAGAGAGAGCTACCCATCTGCCAGGTAAGAAATTACTTTAAAGCAGAAGAAAAGTGTTAGCTTTCCTTAAAATTGAATTTGCACCTTGCTTCAGTGGGGGTACAGGCTAGGTAATGAGTTCACTCTATTATATGATTTATGGCGTTTGCACGCATTTTCTATACTTTCCCAAAGGACTTCTGCCTTCTATTTTCATGTAAATATTGATAGACACCTGCAAGTGGAGTCAAACTCAGCCCAGAAATTAGCATTTTGGGGGGCCAAGAGGTAATCCAACCACTTTATCTGTTCTGTACTGGACTGCTTCTTACCCAACTGCTAATAAATGAAGCTTTTAGAGAATGATTTTTTATGCACCACTTTACAGGTGTTGCTAAAAGGTCAAAATATATTGCCCTTATCATACACTGCTTAGTTAAAACTTTTTGAACTGTATCTAAAATATTCTACTTCTCCTTTTCTGTAAATATTACTTTCTCTTAACATTTTGAGGTAGGCCTTAATGATATGCTGGACTGGAGTAACAACTGTTACTCTAACCCAGTACTTTGCACAAACTACGTGGGGCTGTTCCAAAAACACTATTAATCATGGAATTATTGGGTTTATTAGGGTTCTGAGCAGAGTACATAATAGAACCCCAATAAACACACTGAGGGATAATTATAACACTTAGGTACGTGAATTACTTAGCCTACAAACCAGGCAATGTCCCTGGCACTGAGAACAAGAGAGAAAACAGAACAAAAAAGGAATGAAAAAATAGCAACTATCATCATTCTGTAAGGAAAGGGCATTTTAACAAAAATGACAAAGCCAAGGAGGACATAAAATGTGAATTAAAATTAGTTCATTAGGCCCAGGGATTTAGCTCAGTTGGTGCTGCCACCTGCCTCACAAGTGCAAGATCCAGGGAGTTTGATCACTGGTAGAAAAAAAAAAAAAAAAAATTAGTGCGTTAGATTTTTTAAAGTAGCTTTATGGGAAAAACCTCTAAGTTGCCCTTTTATTTCTCTTTAAAAGTGTAATAGCATCCACATGAGCACTTATATGCCAGTACATCAACCTTTAGGAAATACTAGTCAAGACAGTGTGACAGAAACTAGTGTCAGAAAACAAATGTGAATGAATGGTTTTGGGTCTCACTGGCCAGACAGTGGCAATCTACAAAAACAAGAGAAGATTTTCAGAAAAAGAGAAAAAAGAGACAAAGCTTGGACGTGATGTCAAAGTTAATTGAATATACAAGGCAGCACAGATCTTTCAGGCTAAGTACAGAACCAGAACGCAGTGTGTACAGAGGGGCTCGAGGAGACAGAGAGGTGTGTTTGAGGAGATGCACAAGTGGCATGCAGTCTCATATCTCGAGCTGAGGAAAATGGGGGGAGATTTTTAGATTGATAAGGCAGGAAACTACTGAAGCTTTAGCACCAAACAGAGCTTTTAAAGGTAATGATTAATATACATCATGGAAATAGTTTAATTTTTAAAATTTATGTAAAACCACTCAGATATGATGAAGTGAAAGGTTTTAAGTCAGGACCATAGATTGTCAGGGTTACTGTGATCAGGAAGACAAGGGTGTAAGAATACAAAGGAGAGCTATTAGTCTAGTATATTTTCTCAGGATGCTGGATTTAACAAACTGGCAAGAAATTTAAGTGATTGTTGTAAACATGATAAACAGAAATATCACAAATGATGGCCCATATTTTTTAAAAGTACGAATGTAGGAATTGCCATGTTATTTGGTAAAAATGGGGTTAAAAACACTGATATGGTGGATGTGCCCCTTAAAATTTCCAAATACTTGTTTAGATACACTTCAGAGTCTCATGGAAATGACAATAGCATGTGTTTATAATTTTTCCCCCTATCTAATTTAAATCTACTGTTATATCATATTATATACTCAAGCATTTTGGACCACAGCCTACGATTCTGGCCTACATGATTATCTCATGCTTAGGAAATGAGGTAAGCAAGCAGTGACTAATACATTGTGGCTTTGTGTGTGTGTGTGTGTGTGTGTGTGTGTGTGTGTGTGTGTAATGTATAATAATATTTATTTATATTCTAGTACTTACCTTTATGAAGAAAAGACAACATTTGGAGGGCATTTCTGGCTTCTGGAGGCTGCATATTCCAGACTTGAGATTATTTCCCTACCTCATAAAGTTATTAAAACAATAACATTGTTTAATAACCCTCACAATGAAGGCTTCTGTAACCCTTGAGTCCTGTGGCAGCAGTCCTGCTGCTTTATGACATATGACCCAGCAGGCTCAATAGCTATTTCCTGGTAAAAAGCCTTCACTATGAAGAAAGCCCCGAACAACTAGGTAGACAAAAATGAGTCGGCCTCTTCACAGCACTCAGCTTCTGTTCCTCCCTATCCAGTTCTGGCAGAATGTACATATTAAAAAAGCTAAACGTGGGGGCAGGGCTGATAGAAATCCTCACATTTCTGTTCACTCAATAGGACATATGTGTCGCCCTCACCAATTGTCCATCTTGCTTTCCACAGAGAGTAAGGTTAAATCCCCTGGGTAACAGTAAATAAACTAGACTTGCGAAGTGGGAAACCACATCAATGTATTCACTGAACTACAGAGGAAGTGTGAGGATCAACTGAGGAAGTCAAGGTTCACCAGTCATATCAGGAACTGGGGAAGCTGCCAACTCATGATGTCAGAATCTCTGCTAAAGGCACCAGGAAACGCTTTATGTGAATAAACTGACATCCTCAATGCTACATTGTATACTTTTCACTGTGTTTTTAATATGATGCTATACATACCAAAAGTAAGCTACAAGGTTCTGGAAACCAAGAGTAAAAGTAGGAGAAGCCTTTGTGCATCACTTGAATAGTGAGCATAGGAATTTTCTGTTTTCTCTCACTCCACTTCTGTGCCCTGGGGCAAAGATGACTTCATTTGTAAAAAGAAATGAATCCTTTAAGGAACATAACAAATCTGTTATGGAAATAGCAGTTATACATTGCTACTGAGCATTTGAGTTTAGTGTCAATAGATCACCAGGCTAAAATAGGGGTCAGCATACTACCAAGAGTAATTAACCTCACCATACGGGATAAGTAGGGATACTATTAAAAAGTGGTACTGGGGTGAATATGTTTGGCATAAGGCCAAATATGGTATCGAGTACTACTTCTATGCATAATTTTTATAATACAGAGACAGCATCTTTAATCTGAGAAAGACAAGATGGCCAAGGCCTCAGAAATGTCATAAATTAAAGTCTAGAATACATCTCTGTGTAAGCAACTAAGGACAGAAGCAGTGGTAGCTGTTACTGGAGAAAATTTAGAATCGACAGACGAGAGAACAATATGATGGATATCAATGCTGTTTGCCAGTGAGTGGAGCAGGAAGAACATTAGCTTTTCTTACTACCATTTTGACTTCTACAGGCATGTGCCTCAGAACTTATAGGGTCATGTCAAATGACCAGCATCAACAATGGCCTGTAATGCATCATGACCAAATTCTACCACAGGAATAGAAATCAGTTACACTAGCACTGGGCAGTGCTGTAGATAGCCCTCAGCTTTCACCTCCAGTTTACTGCGAATATAAGAGCTTGGATCTTTTACCAGAAATCAGATCTCTAAAGCAGTGTCCCTTAATCAAGACTCCTGTAAGACTGAATCACAGGTTGACTTCTGTTTCATGCCAATTTTCATTTAGCTGTTTGCTTTCTCTGAATCCAAACCTGTAAAAGTAGAAAGAAACAAAAAGACAAGAGTGTGGGGACGAAGGACCTGTATTATACAGAGTGTTCAGGGAGAATAGGTCATGATATGAACGAATATAAAATGTAAACACGTTTAAGTGAAACATAAATAGTTAAACTATGAAATGGTAGAAGAAATCTAAGGATTTATAAAAAAATAATTTCATTACCTTTATATAGAATGGTACAGTATTATTTAAAATCTAAATGGATAAAACATTGATAGAATGAATTGCAAATAAATTTAAAAGAAAGTGAAATATTCATGGGAAAAGAGCTCAATTGTATAAAATAAAATAAAAGGGAAATGACCTTATCATAAAGAAATGCCTTCAGTTTAATAGTAGTTCCGTCAACTTACTAAAAAGGAATGGAGTAGAAATGCTTTGAGTTTGTCTTTTGGAAATCATGTCCAAAGAGTTATAAAAATGCAAAACCTATAAATATATCTATGATTGTTGACTCGACTTAATTAACAACTATGGAAGGACAGAATTTTATAATTCTTTTGTGGTAGAAAGAAGATTATATTACTGTTCTCTTTTTAGTAGACGCTGCACGCAAAGATAAGGGTAGCTTTCTAGCAAACAATAGACGGAACTCAAGAAAAGCAGTATTGCTTTCTGGAGATGTACGGTGCTATTATGAAAATCGTGGATTTGGTTTCTGATCCTGGCACCAAAAGTCCATGAGTTAATCTCACTGTGAATCAGAATCTTCATGCTCAATAGGGATATATTAATGTTTACTGCAATATGAGATAATTATGAGTTGGCACACGTAATGCGCTGAATGCAACACTAACAATATAGTACATAGAGTATACACATTAACCGTTATCAGTCTTACGGAAACAGATACTGGAAACTACCAGAACACAGCTATTTGAACACAAATAGCATTTGTAAGAATGAGACAGAATTTACCAATAATAATCTTGAAAATAAAGACTAAAATTTTGTGGACAACTTGGCTCTCTAAAGTACTGAAAAAACTACTCAGAAAAAATTTGACAAGTAGAATGCAAAGAAGATGTGAAAAGAAACAAATATTTAAGTGCCAAAACCTTGAGGTCTTCGAGCTATATAAATAAGGAAATGCATTTAAAAGATCTAGTACTTATATTTACCCTCACTATGTAACATTACCTAATCTGCATTAAGAATTCACATCACATTTCATGACTACACAGAGTAACATCTCTGAAGGATCACTGAGGTTCTGAATGATGCTTTGTTTCTAACTCAACCACGCTCAGATACCCACACTCCTGACCTTCAACACAACGTATACAGATTTGTAAAACCTGGACAGTTTAAGTACAGGAGAAATATCTCCTAACAATATTATTTAAAATGTTAAGTTAACTACCTTTCAATTTTCAAAGAACATAATTCATCACCGAAGATAAACAGGCTTTTAAAATCCAATTGCAAGACATTAAAGTTCCTCTCCCAGATGTCTTCATTAAAGCTTAGTACAGGACTTACCATCGCACACAGGGTGTCCACATTTATTTCCAGGCAGTGAAGGAGTGGCTATGTGGAGTCAGTGCATCCCAGACTCCCACCTGCTGCTGTATCCTCTCCAACAGTTTACTACAAAGTAAGAGATGCTGTGTCAAAGTTACAAGAATTACATGGAAATTCACAACAGATGATAACATTTGCTTTGTGAATAAGTAATGTGAGATCCCATCATAGATATTTAAATTAATTTAGCATTTCCAAATGTTCCACAGAAGTAACATTCATATGAGAAATAGAATTATTTTTTGTTTGTTTCTTTCTTTTGAGTCAGTTTCATTACATAGTTCAGACTGCCCTTGAGCTCACGAAATTCCCAAGCTGACCTCCAACTCACAGTCATGCTTCTGGCTCAGTCTCTGGAGTGCTGCGATTATAGGCAGGTGTCACCACGTCCAAGCAAACATAAAATTTTAATATAGTGTTTTCTTGATTATTTGATATATGCAATTATTTATGCTTAAAATCACTTATTGTATATTACATAACCATATATATATATATATATATATATATATATATATATAAAACAATGTATAAGCCTATACATGGCTAAATATTATGTAGAATTTGTGATTATTTAATGTTTTGCTAATTGACATCTATTTTTCAGTTCCTGCTCTGCTTTCTGATTTTTAGTTTCTCTCTTTAGTGTTTTAACTACTTTAAGAGTTGAAAGCTTATTTTACTTATATTTCTTTTTTTTTCATTTTTCCCCTTGTCCCTGCCCTCCCTTCACCCCCTCCCCCTCTCCATTTACAGACACTTTATTTCCATTTTTTCATTTTCTTCTATTTTTTTCTTTCCCTTACTAATTTTCCCCTACCTTCCCACTTTCCCTAAACCTTTAGCCCTTTGCTTCCTATTTCACATTGTCAATTAGGATCTTATGTAACATTATAGTTTTTCACACCAGAGAAACTATTCGGTATATGCACATGTGTGACTTATTTATTTCACTTAAGCTTATATCCTCAAAATGTACCCATTTTCCTATGAATGAATCTAATTTCTCATTCGTTATGGCTGAGTAATATTCCATTTTATAGAAAAAATACATTTTTATCCAGTTTTCAATTTCTAATTTGTAGCCAAATTAAACTATAGAATTCCTCTAAATCATGAATTCGTGATAGGTATTTATTTTTTAACATTTAATGTTTTTAATATTTTAATATTTATACCCTTTTTAAAATAGCATAATTTACCTTTAAATTTTTCTTTCCCACTGAGTACTTTTTTATTTTATTTGCAGTGCATGGAGCTTATATTCATCTTGGAGAGTAAGTAATTGTATTTAATACAACTTCTGCTCATTTTAGTTCCCTTCCCCTTTACACATCTCCCTCCCTCAACCTCTCAATGCTCTTTCCCCATTCTAAGTCTTCTTGGTCTTCTTGTTATTATTCTTTTTTTTTAAGCTTTAATTGAGTTTATTGGTACATTTTAGGGATACAGTACAGTTACATTCATTGTTGGGATCTTGTACCTCTACATGACAAGTCTTGATTCTCATTTTTCCCCTTACCTCTGCCCTCCCTTCACCCCCTCCTCCCCTCCCCATCTACAAACACTTTATTTTCATCTTTTCATTCTCTCACATTTTCCTTCATTTCCGTTTTTACTCTTCCCCGACCCATCCCACCTTCCCTACACCTTTAGCTCCTTTCTTCCCATTTCTAAATGTCAGTAATTTTATTAGAATCTTATGCATTGTTGCAGATTATTTACACCAGGGAATCTATTTAGTATTTACACGTGTGTGACTTATTTATTTCACTTAGGAGTATATCTTCAATATGTATCCATTATCCTATGAATGAATCTATTTTCTCATTCTTCATGGCTGAGTAATATTCCATTTTATAGAAAAACCACAACTTCTTTATCCAGTTTCCAACGGATGGGCAAATGGGCTGTTTCCAAAATTTAGCTATTACAAACTCTGCCGCTATAAACATGGGTGCACATACTTCTCTGTGATATGATTCTTTTAGTTCTCTTGGAAAGATACCCAGCAGAGGGATGGCTGGGTCAAATGGAACCTCCAGTCCAAGCTCTTTGAGGTATCTCCATATTGATTTCCACAGTGGTTGCACTAGTCTGAACTCCCACCAACAATGGAGAAGGGTTCCTTTCTCCCCACATCCCCGCCAACATTTGTTATTGTGTGATTTCTTGATAGCAGCCATTCTTTGTGGAGTGAGGTGGAATCTCAGTGTTGTTTTCATCTGCATCTCTCGAATGACCAGTGATGTGGAACATTTTTTCAAATATTTTCTTGCTGCTTTTACTTCTTTGTCTGAGAAATGTCTGTTCATTTCGGATGCCCATTTTTGAATCGGGTCTTTATATTTGGGGGGACTGATTGTTTTAAGTTCTTTATATATTCTCGATAATAGTCCTTTGTCTGAGGAACAGCTGGTAAAAATTTTTTCCCACATTGTAGATTGTCTCTTAGCTCTGCTGATGGTTTCTTTTGAAGTACTGAAGCTTTTTAGTAAGATGAGATCCCAACATGCTTTTTCTGCATATATGGAGATGATCATATGGTTTTTGTCCTTGACTTTGTTAATATAATGTATTACATTTATTGACTTTCGTATGTTGAACCACCCTTGCATCTCTGGAATAAATCCAACTTGGTCAGGATGGATGATCTTCTTAATAGTCCCCTGTATTCTGTTTGCTAGTATCTTATTAAGAATTGTTGCATCTATATTCATTAAGGAGATTGGTCTGTAGTTCTCCTTTTTAGTTGTATCTTTCCCTGGTTTGGGAATCAAAGTGATACTTGCTTCCAGGAATGAATTTGGAAGTATAGCTTCCCTTTCAATTTCATTGAAAAGTTTAAAGAGTAATGGTAGTAGTTCTCTAAATGTGTTGTAAAATTCAGCAGTGAATCCATCAGGGCCTGGGCTTTTCTTGTTGGTAAGTTTTTAATTACATTTTCAATTTCACTGATTGTGATTGGGGTGTTTAAAATGTTTTTATCTTCTTCGTTCAACTTTGGTAATTCATAAGTATCTAGAAATCTGTCCATTTCTTCTGTGTTTTCCATTTTATTAGAGTACAGGTTCTCAAAGTAGGTGTTCATGATCCTCTGGATTTCTTTTGGATCTGTTGTGACTTCGCATTTTTCATTCCTGATTGCATGGAGCTGAGCCTTTTCTTTCCTTTTTTTGATAAGATTAGCTAAGGGTTTGTCAATTTTATTTATTCTTTCAAAAAACCAGCTCTTTGTTTTATTTATTTTTTTATATCATTTTCTTAGCTTCAATTGCATTGATTTCTGCTCGGATCTTTATAATTTCCTATCTTGTTCAAGCTTTGGGTTTTTCTTGCTCTTGTTTTTCTAGGAGTCTAAGTTTCATTGTTAAGTTGTTTACTTGAGCTTGCTCTTTTTTCCTAGTGTGGGCATTCAATGTTATGAATTTTCCATGTACAACTGCTTTCATTGTGTCCCAAAGATTCCTGTATGTTGTACTGGCATTCTCATTTATTTGTAAAAACTGTCTAATTTCTTCTTTAATTTCCTCTGTAAGACATTGATTGTTTAGGAGAGTGTTGTTCAGTTTCCATGTGCTTGTGAAGTTTCTATAGTTTCTTGTGCTATTGATCTCCAGTTTGATTGCGCTATGATCTGATAATATACAGGGGATGACTTCAATTTTTTTGCATTTACTTAGACCTGTTCTGTGAGCCAGTATGTGGTCTATTTTGGAGAATTATCCATGTGCAGCAGAAAAGAATGTATATTCTGATTTTTGGGGGGTGGAATACTCTATAAACATCTATTAAGTTCATATGTTCCAAAGCTTGGTTCAGTTCTATTATTTCATTGTTGATTTTCTGCCTAGTTGATCTGTCAATTTGTGATAGTGGGGTATTTAAATCCCCCACTACAATTGTATTAGTGCTTATTTGGTTTTTCATGTTACTTAATATTTGTTTTATATAGTTGGGGGCATTTATATTTGGTGCACATATGTTTATGATTGTCAACTCTTCCTCTTGAATTGTTCCCTTTACAGGGATGTAGTGTCCTTCTTTGTCTCTCTTAATGAGTTTTGGTTTGAAATTTACTTTATCTGAGAATAAGATTGCTACCCCTGCTTTTTTCTGGGCTCCTGACGCATGGAGAATTGTTTTCCATCCTTTCACTTTCAGTCTATGAACTTCCTTTTGCACTAGATATGTTTCTTGTATACAATATATTGTTGGATTTTGCTTCTTAATCCATTCTGCCAATCTGTTTCTCTTGATTGGTGAATTGAGGCCATTAACATTGATGGTTATAACTGATATATTTTGACTTATTCTTGTCATGTTATTGTCCTTTTATTGACTCTTTTTACTTTTTCTCCCATCTCCTTTTAGTTTCTTGCCTTGCCTATTTGATTTGGTCTGTTGGGCCTCATGTTATTGTGAACTTCATTGTCCTTTTCTAGGATATTGTTTAGAATTCCTTGCAGTGCTGGTTTGGTGTTCATGAAATTTCTCAGGTGCTCTTTGTCGTGGAAGTATCCTATTTCCCCATCTATTTTCAAAGAGAGTTTTGCAGGATACATCAGTCTAGGTTGGAGGTTCTTTTCTTTTAGGACTTGGAATACCTCACTCCAGGCTCTCCTGGACCTAAGGGTTTGTGTTGAAAAGTCTGCTGTGATTCTAATGGGCTTTCCTTTGCATGTGATTTGTTTCTTTTCTCTTACTGCTTGTAGTATTTTGTTTTTCTGTTGGATTTGTGGAATTTTGATTATTATATTTCTAGGTTTAGATTTTTTTTGATTGTGGCTAGTTGGGGTTCTATATGCCTCACTTATCTGTATGTCTAATTCTTCCCTTCTGTTTGGGAAGTTTTCTGTCATTAATTTTGTGAAAAGCTTTTTTAGGTCATTTGCGTTTTCTCCTGTTTTTTCATGAATTCCTGTTAGTCTTATGTTATTTTTCTTTGTATCATCTAGGAGTTGTTGGATTGATTTCTCATGATCCCTTACTGTTTTTAAGAGACCTCTTTTTTCACGGTCACTGACTGAAATCCTATCTTCTATATCTGAAATTCTATCTTCGCAATCTTTTATTCTGTTGCGTACACTTTCAATAGAGTTTTTAATCTCCTGGATATCTGTTTGAATCTGTTTTATGGATTCCATTTCTTTCCTCTGTTGGGCATTCATTGTTTCCATTTCTTTCTTATGCTGAGTCTTCATGGCTTCTATCATAGTC
Source organism: Fukomys damarensis (assembly GCF_012274545.1). NCBI lineage: Eukaryota > Metazoa > Chordata > Mammalia > Rodentia > Bathyergidae > Fukomys > Fukomys damarensis. Next base: position 21,132,464 of record NW_022900942.1, read on the forward strand.
TTGAGCTCATCTATTTTTTTGTCAGTTTCTGCTCTAGAGTCTCGAATCATGACTTCTATTTTGCTCATCATCTCTCTGGTTAGCTGGGAAATTATTTCTGATTTGAATTTTTCTAGAGCCTGATTGATCAATTTTGTTACCTCCTGTGCTATGGGTCCAGGGAGTCCTGTTGGTTCACTATCAGACTTTTCATCCTCATTTGTCCTACTATTTGCTATTGGTGAACTGGATATCTGTTTTTGTGTCTTGCTTAAGTGTTTTCTCATTTTTATTTTTATTGTTGGGTTGTCCTTCTTTAATTTCTGGGTATTACTTAAATCTTCCTAATATAGTTGCATTTTAGCTTTTGAATTTCTAATGACTGATAGACATCCTCATTTTCATAATATCAGAGAAAACAACTATTTAAATCAATCACAACCCTTTATCCCAATTGATACATTCAGCAGCCTAATAGGATCAGGCACAGCTTGCCAACTGACCACATGTGGTAGTCATTAATGTATCACCTTTAACTCATGTGAATTAAATTAATTTCAAGAAGCAGCCCATAGTATGTTTGCAGTGAATATGCTTTTCAATATAGCATCTTTACCATTTAGGATGAGGGGTTAGACTTAGAACGAGAGGATTAGATAAGCGAAAGAATTAGAGCAGGTTTGAAGTGAATCCAGAGGTTGTAGAATTACCTTACTATCTTTACAAAGCTATTAACTTCAGGGGGGATAGAGAGAGTGCAGGAATAAGGGCAAGAATATATCCCCTTAACAATAACAGGTGCTTGCCTTCCCTTGAAGGTACAGAGCCATGAGTGAGGTAAAATGACTGGAGAAAAGAACATAAAGAGAAACCCCTCCTAAAAACAAAAAATAATAAAAGAAGAAGTCTGAGTTAGGGCAGGAGTCAGATTAAAAAGGGAGATGAGGGACAATATTGTGGAGCGAGAGACTGAGTTGGAGAGAGAGGAGAGAAAAAAGAAAGAAATTTTAGGGTGGAATGAGGAAAAGAAAAAAGAGAGAGAGAAAAAAAAGAATTTGAAGGGCCTCTTTCAGACTGTTTCTGTTCTCATATTATACCACATATACAGCTATATACAGAGCTGAATGCCCTGGTCTCAGATAGCCAATGGCAGTTCCCCACCACTGAGACTGAACACAGTCTACAAGGTCTAACTTGAGTTTCCCTATCCTCAGGGTTGAACTCCACTCAGTTCTATTACAGGTTTCCTCTGCCCTTTCTTTAAAGATGTTCAAAGTTGGGAGCTCAGAAAACTACCCTTCATGAGAAGCTATGCCTCTGCAGAGTTGGTCTAAGGACTGGCCCGATCAGGAGGTTTGAGAATGGGGGGCCATGTCATGGGAATGTTTCAAGGGCTCCCGCATGGCTACCTTTCTTACTGGGTCTGTTGTCACACAGTCCGGGAGGTCGCGCACCCACCAGGTGATCTTAGGCAGGCAGGCAGCTGAAGAGACCCCCCTCCAGGGTCTTTGGGTCCTTGCTGGGTCTGTTGTCGCGCAGTCCGGGAGGTTGCGCACCCGCCAGGTGATCTTAGGCAGACAGGCAGCTGAACTTCTTGTTTTTATTCTTAGCTTATGTGGAAGACACATAACACTTCCATTCATTGAGGTTATTTGGTTCCTGTTCATGACATATCTTAATTCTTCTTATTTCCTCTTCCGCTCTTCCCTCTCTACCTTATACCTTCTGGACCTCTTCCCATTTGCAGCTGATCTCTCTTTGTCTCCTTCTATTTGTTCTTTTTTTTCTTTGTTTCAACTTTGCCTTACTCAAATGAGAGATACTATATAGTGTTTCTGATACCATATATTATCTAAGCTTCTGTGTGTGAATTATCTCACTCAGCACTACTATTCACTAATAAGTGCACAATACATATTTATAGTATTCCATTCATTAAGTTTTCTTACACTCATCAGTTCCTTTTTATTTGCTTATGTATTGGTTAGCTGTACTATTTTTGGACAAAATAACTCATATCCACAATTAAAAGAGAAATTTGATTCAGCTCAGGTCTCAGAGGTTTCAGTCCATGATTGGCTGGCTTCAAGGCAAAAACATGGTGGAAAGGTGCTATGTCATGTTCAGTGTTCCTGCCATGAGCCCCTGAAAGGGCAATGCACTAACTGTGAAAATGAAGCCAAAAGAGTAGTACGAAGCCCAGCAAGTTGGAGGTACCAAAGAGCTGCAATAAAACTGAGGAAAGCCCACTATAGTAAGCACAGTCAGCCTAAATTAGAGGCCATGTTTGCTGTAACCAAGGAAACAGGAGTGGGAAACCCCCTAAACCCTCTGTTATGTCCATCTTACCATCATGTGTTCCAAAATCTAGACATGGAGCTGTAAGTCTTCCTGTTTATATTATAGGATTTTAGTCTTGGTACAGTCTGATTTTCTTTTCCATCCACCATTTCTCCTTTTTGGAGTGGGAAAGATTACCCTATACCACTGTATCTCAGAAGCATGTAACTTCTTTTTGAATTCTTTCTTCCTCATTGAGTTTATTGGTACATTTTAGGTATACAGTACAGTTACACTCATCATTGGGATCTCATACCTTTATATGACAGGACTTAGTTTTTGTTTTTCCCCATACCCCTGCCCTCCCTTCACTATTTACAAAAACATTATTTCCATTTTTTTATTTTCTCATATTTTTTTCTTTTCATTTATTTCCTTTCCTCTATCCTTCCCACTTCCCCTACACCTTTAGCCCTTTTCTTCCTATTTCGCATTGTCAATTATACTATTAGGATCTTATGTACCATTATAGGTTTTTACACCAGAGAAACTATTTGGTATTTTTTAATTTTATAGCAATTCATAGCTAGAGGAGTCTGTGTATGTATATAT
>NW_022900942.1:21135436-21150034 GCF_012274545.1 Fukomys damarensis
ATATATATATATGTATATGTATGTATGTATCAGAGATCAAACTCGGGCCCTTGCACTTGCACTGCAGGTGGTGGAACCACTGAGCCAAATCCCTTGCTGAATTTTGAAGGATTCTTTGGACTGGACTTTTGAGCAATGCAGGAACTGTTGAGACTTTGGGAAGAGATTAGTGTATTTCTGGTTGTATGAATATCAGTTCTATCAAGTTATACATAGATATGACCTAGTGTGTTTATTTGAACTTTATTTTGTTTAAAGAGATGTGGCTAGGTCTCAAGCTGACAAGATCAGGAGTATTCCAGATAATCATTATTATCAGTCAGTCTAGGTTAAGTGATTTCTAGAGGCAATTGGATTCTTAGGGTACTAATCTCAGAACTAATGGATTAAGTTCAAAGCTCAATCGACTATTTAAGGGGTAAGGCTAGGTTGGAGAAAATTTGGATCATGAAGGCATAAGACTTTGGAGACTATATTTGTTCCCTGCTTTCTTCCTGTCTGTCTCATTACAACCCACTTAGATTCCATCACTTATGAAGTAAATATCTTTCCTTTGCCACATATTTCTGTCAGGATATCTCAGTCTTGCAACAGAGAAGCTGACCAATACAATATTTCTGCAGATGCTTAGAGTCAAGTCACTTCAGAAGATTTAGAGCACTTGTGAAAAAAATAGGAAAGGAAAGTTAGTGCTACTTGTTAGAAGAACTGTTTAGGAAAGGGAAAATGTAGCAACTAGTGGAATAATAGTTCCACCAATTCAGGCAATAGACAGCAACAAAAATAAATATAAATACAACAATCTTTAGTTGAATTTTTAAAATGTATCCAATATAATGTCATTGTTCATTGTTGTGCTAGAAATTTAAATCATGAAATGAATATCATTCAACACTAATATAAATCAAAGTAGCTGATACTTCTTTTTTCCTATTCACATTTTATAAAATTTAATCAGTACATACATTCTCTTAGCTGCAAGTCCCAAAAGAATTTAAATATACATGAACAACTGAGTACACTGTTAATCAAGTTTTAATTCTTAATATTTTTTTAAAGAAATGCACGTTTATTTTAATGACTCCCAGATTTAAGCAAAGCTGCCTGAGGTCCATTTCCTTAGAAGGCATATGACATAACTTGATTAAATTTCATATTAGTATTAATATTTGTTCTGATATAGACACGTGCACTAAAATTTTACAGAGATATGTTAGTTTGGCATATTATAGGAAAAAATTAACATTTCTATTTGAATATAAAATCCAGAGAAGTTAGCTATGAGAAAGTTTTATGAACCATTGTTTATGTATCCTTCAAAAAATAGAGCTAAGATGAAGAAACTTTAGAAGACCAAGAAAGTGTATATCACATAAATAAATACAAAAACATCTCTCTGGTAGGAGTAAGATATAAGGAAATTCAAAATATAACCTAACTATAGTTTAACAATAATTTCACCCACAATTTCTATTAGGATGACATCTCAAAGGCACTGATTTAGAGCATATTGGATTTGTGAAAGTCAAACGACATACAATTTATTAATATACATCCCAAATTTTTCACATATATAATTGTTCTCAATGTTGACATTTTTTACATGAAGAGTACATTTATCGCTCAGAAATTTGAGGAACTTCTTTGTTGTAAGAAAAAATAGGGATAAGAATGTTTTAGTAGGATTCATACTCTTTCAATTTTTCACTTTTTGAATCACATTAAAAATCTTAGTTTTTGACAAATAACAAAGTTAATGGAGTAATTAAAATTATTATTATTTAAAAGGAAATATAAAGAAAATACGGACCAAGTAAATATCTCTGCTTATATAATTATAATTGAGAATGTAAAACATAATATTGAAAAGCTAAATAGTAAATAAATATAATAAAATTAGTTGAAAACAATTTTCAAATGTAATCTACAAAGTATTTCACTTTAGTCTCAGGAAATGTAATGTTTTTAGAAATAGAGGTAGAATATAAACAGGATATGCTCATCTTCTTTGCCCTAATATAAACATTACAGAAATAACTTTTCTTTGAAAACTGTTTTTTTATAGAATCACTAAGACATTATCTCTCTGCTGAAAATACATACACTCATATGTATGAAGCACACACTCAGACACATGAAGAGAAAACACAATTGGAGTTCTATCATCAAGGAATAAATGATAAACAACACAGGTCAAGGTGAAGGAACACACTGAGCAGAGCAGTGGGTTTAGATTTGAGTCAAAGACAACAAATTATAAGACAACCTCAGAAGCAACTTAGACAAACAAACAAACAAACAAACAAAAACTTCTCCCCAAGCACCAACAAAGTACTTCAATTATAATTATATTTAAAAATGAGAAGAAAAGGACTAAAGGTGTAGGGAAGGTGGAATGGGTGGGGAAAGGGTAATAAGGGAAAATAAAAAAATGTGAGAAAATGAAAAGATGGAAATAAAGTGTTTGTAAATGGGGAGGGGAGGAGGGGGTGAAGGGAGGGCAGGGACAAGGGGAAAATAATGAGAGCTAAAACCTGTCATGCAGAGGTACAAGATCCCAACAATGAATGTAACTGCACTGTATCCCTAAAATATACCAATAAACTCAATTTTAAAAGAAACGCATGATATGCACACAATTTCAGTGTCTTTAAAGAACAATTTTTAAACAAATCTTTAAACAATCCGAGTGACTGTATTCCACGCAATAAATCAGGAATAGATGAAGATGTTATTTAAATATGAGAAAGAAACAATTAATAGATCATGATATATTTCCACCACTGCTTCTCTAGTTTAGAAAATTCTCTTCTGTTTAGACTCTGTACCTAACCACACATGAATACTGACTCTGAACCTGAGTTAAGTTATCTGATTTCTGCATAAATCAAGCAACGAAGAAATATCAAAATTTAAATTAATTGGTCTTTTTGTGAACCAACCACCTGGAAAGTTCTCTTCTTGTCACCTTATAACATGCCATTTATATTGTTTAAAGGAAGCATATGGATGAACAGGGAAAGTGGAAATGGCATTGATAGCTGGAATATTTCAAATGTTGAAACAAGTGATGCTATGATGGTCTCATTGCATGTGGGAAACTCTCCACATGGGCACAGGCCTGATGAAATTCCTCCTGAGAAATGAAAGTACAGGAATACAAATAATACTATTGCTATTTGAATAAGAGTAATTACTATGCCAATTGTTATATAGACAAATGAAGGAACTCTGATTCCATTCCCTTTCCTTCTTCTCTGTTTGATCTGTATTAGACTTTCATTTTTATACCTTACCTAACCCTCTATTGTGTCTCTTCCTGGGCCCTGGCGTTGCACCTTTCCTGGAGTTTTACTTCCCTGGCTATCACCTGGAACAGTCACCATTCATTCAGGCATTTACACAGTTATCACTCTTTAAAAGCCTTGACTTGAAAATTCTCCTTAAAGTAGTGGCCTTGTTATTTATGTTTAATTTCTTTCAAAACTCTTATCCCTTTCATCTTGCTTAGATTGTTCCTTTTTTGTTCATCCTTTATGGCTACATTAAAGCATGCCATTTTGTTTGTTTTATTTAATGCTTTACCTCAATAGTGTGGGGCTGCCTGTAATATTCCACAAATATTTGTTATTGTTTTTGCTATTCAGTGAAAAGCATTCAGAAATCAAATTTCAACCTTTCACTGAGAAATAATTTATTGTCCTTTTTATGATGTGGTAGGCTCCACACTGGGCTCAAATATGCTATAAATTTCTACATGAAACATAAATGTGCAGTAACAATACTTAAATAAATTCTTCCTATCACTATTCATTTTTGGTCAAAAAATATTTTTTTTGTCTTGAATCCATTGCCATTTACATACAAAAGTATTTTGAAATGCCAAAAGGTATTGTTAACAAAATGTTAAATGATATAATCTTCATTTTATTTAAGCAATACACGGAAGGATGTGAGATATATATAAGCAAAGTTCAAATTGATCATGTAGAGTCACATTTACTTGGTCGACTCTTTTCTCTCACATACATGGAATTTCTTCCCCTTGTGTTCTGAATGCACATTTGAATAAAGATTGAAATTGCAGTTAGAGAAAGTATTAAAATAAAATATTTAAATTATATGTAAACTTTACTTACTTTACTGGGAATATTAGAATCACTTCCATATGAATGGAGAAAATGATATGACCCAACTGAGTATTGACAGTAAGAGACTTTAGATTCAAGGGCATGACAAGTTGAAAGTATAAGGATGAAAAATGATACACATATAGAAACCAAATGGAGATATCATAGCTGTACTGATAAATATGCACATATATAATGCATATATGTATAAATATTGAATTCAAGAATTTAATACAAATTTGTTAGTAGAAACAATTAAGATCATTTCATGTTAAAATTGCATTTAATTAAGATTATTTAAAAATTATAAACCTGTATGCAATTGAAATCATTGCCCTGAACTATATGTAAACAATATTGTTATGATTAAAGGGAGAAATAGACAATTTGAAATTCTACAAGCATAATTTGTATAAACAGCAGAATAAACTTTCTTCTCATATGCATGTGGATCATTCTCCATGATAAGCCATATGTTAACTACTAAGTCAAAGGTGCATAAATTTAAGAGGATTAAATTCTACAAACTATCTCCTCTGATTTCAATGGAATGAAATTAGAATTTGCTGATTTAGTCTTCAGTGCCTCCCAAATGCCTGTCTTTTAGAGGCAGGCACTATTGGGAGATGATTAAAACTTTAAGAAGCCGGGTCTAGTGGGAATCTTTAGGGTGTGTGTATTTTGCACCTGAAGGAGATTGTGAAGAGTCCTGATTCCCTCACCTTCCCCTCTTCTCCATTTCCCCAAACATCAAATGAGCAGTTTTGTTCCACCATATACTATCACCCTGTATGTTGTTTCAACTGAAACCTAAAGGTAATGTGACCAGCCATTCATGAAGGAAAGCACCTGAAGCTGCATGCCAAAATAACCCATTTTTGTCTATAATTTGATTTTCTCAGGTATTTGTTATAGTGATATACAAGCAATTAACACAGAAATCAATAAAGAAAATTCAATAATTTGACAAATATGTGGAAATTAACCATCACACTGCTAAATAACCAATGGGTCAAAAGATAAATCCCAAATAAAGGTAAAATACTTTGAGATTAAAAAACATAACTTTTAGTATGTACTTAAAGAAGTTCTTACAGGAAAATTTGTAGTTGTTAGGACACAGAAATGCAAATATAAGCATTTATATATGAGCATATATGTATGTATGTATATATATATGTATATATATATATATACATATATATATACATAAATATATATAAAGCCTTTAATCAATAACATCTTTCTAAATTTCCACATTAGGAAGTTAGAAAACAAAGAACAAACTAAACTCAAGTCAAACAGTGGGAAGAATATAATAAAAATTGAAGCAGAAAAATATGAAATGAAGAGAAAAACCACGAAGAAGCAGCAGTGAAACCAGTAATAAGGTCTTCAAAAAGATTAAACAATAACTATCTACAAAATTAAAAAAGAAGATTCAAATTACTAAAATTGATGATAAAATCAGGATAATTGCTGACAATTTACAGAAATAAAAAACATAAAACTATAGGAAACTATATATATATATAACAAATATATCAAGTTGATGAAATTGCCAAATTTCTATAAAGGTAAACAGTATTGAAACTAACATATAATACTTAGAAAATCTAGGCATGTAAAAAACACAGAAATTGTAATAATACTACACTTGTAAACCTAAAAATTATCTTTAAAAGTCTAATTAATTAATTTTAAAAATGGAGAAAAATTAAAGAAAAATCCAAGACTGTGACTTTATTATTTAATTCTAGAGCTATCCTTCAGAAACTTCCAAAACTTAGCTGAATAAATATTTCCCAGTTCTTTTGCTAGTATTACATTGATAACAAAATGAGATAAATGTAACAATAATAGAAAAACCACAGATTAATACCCAAGATGAATATATAGTTAATATTAAAATCTTCAAAAAATATGAGATGATGTAATCCAGCAAACTATTATGAGATTTCATCAAATGTTATTTATCTGAGAATGCAAGACAAAAATAAAGGAATATAATATCCTATAGAAACCTAATATAAAAAAGTTCATGATATTTTATTAGCTATATTAAAAGAACTTTGGAAAATCAAAGATTTTTAGTATAAAGATGCTAAAGAGGGGCCGGGAATTTAGCTCAGCAGTTCGGTGGCCTGCCTCGCAAGCACAAGGACCTGAGTTCGATCCCCACTACCCCCCCAAAAAAAGCTCAAGATTAGTAATAAAATAGAATAATCTTACTGTGATGAAAGAGAACTGTGACAAACTCACAATTCATATCAAATTTAACAAAGACAAACATTTTCCCCTCATATCAAGACCAATGTAAGGATACGGGCTCCTGTCAATCCTATTTCAGATTGTGCTGGAAGTTATGGTCAGGGTAATTAGGCAGCAAAAACAACAACAAAAAATCCAAATTAGGAAGAAAAGTACTGTATTGCAGATGACATGATATTTTAAATAGAAAAACGCTGAAGAATTCATAGAAAAAAACAAAACAAAACAAAATCATTTGAGCTAAGAAGTTCAGTAAGATTATAGGATACAAAGGTAAAATGCAAATGCTGTACTCTGTACTAGCAATGAGCAATTCAAACATTAAATTGAGATTTCAAATAAGTTCATTATGTTTTCAGAAGGTAAAATACTAAGGAATAAATTTTATACAAAAGTGGAACTTTCAGGAAGGCAGCAGAGTGGTAAAAATCAACAGATTAGCCTCTCCAGATTTAGAATCCACACCTTGGAAATTAACAACTTGGGAAAGAAAGGAAAGGAAGTGGTGCATCCCTGGAACCCTGGAAGAATCTGATGGAAATTTGGAGCCTACAGAGAAACTGAAGAGACACTACACAATGCAGAAAAAGGAAAGGGCAATCAGTACTTAGCTAATAGCTGGTGAGAAAAGAAGATCAAATCTATAGGGATACAGAGAAAGTAAGCCATTCCGGGGACCTTCAGGGAGAGAGGCACAGTGGATCGTGTGTGTTACAACAGCCGGTAAGTGACTCCATTCCCAGGTGCTGCTGTGTTCCCTGGAGAGAGCCCTTGATTGGATACCATTCTGAGGAGGAGCCAACTGAGCCTGGAACTCAGAGCATCCACAGGTTGGCTTCATCTCATTGCTTCCAGTGTTATATTCCTTCAGTGACAAGGAGAAGGACAACTACAAGAGATGTCCGTGGCCAGGAAGCCATAGTTCGTCATCTGTCACCCAGAGTGTTATAAGTGAAACAAACTAAGCCCCATCCCAAGGACTAGAGACCAAGTTCAGCCTGAAGTTTCATGAATTTGAAAGCTCAGAACTGGCATCCTACCCTAATTCTATGGCTGGCTTGCTGGTGTTTGGATCTGGGCTCTGACTACCTCCTTTCTCTATGTGCAAGGGAAGGAATATATCTTGAATTGGATGCATCACAAAATATTTGACTCTGGAAAATAATCACAGCTCAAAATCATAGAGAAATTTATTTTCTTTTGTATTTGATTTTTGATTGTTTGTTTTTGTTCATTTGTTCTTTATTTTTTTTATGAGTGTGGGCATGGTTTTAGTTTTCTTGTTTTGTTTTATACTTGCTTTCCTCCCCTTATTTTATCCCTCAAATCTTCTTCACCTGTTTTCTAGGAAATGGATAATCTTCCTTCGTCCTTCAGCCTTGCTTCTAATCTCTTTTATTTCTCATTTTAGCTTCCTCCTTTTAATTTTTCTTCCCTTAATTACTTCTGTGTTTATTCTCTATATAATTTCTTTCTTTTTTCTCTTCTTTTTCTTTTATCTACTTCTTGTCAGTAATTTTTGTTCGATATTTACCGAATTCTACAGATAGAACCTTCTATTTCCCAGTGAGATTCCTTTTACAACCTCTTTCTTCTCATATTTTAGAGTTTAGGGTTTCAAAGTTTGCTTTTTACATCTCCCCATTCTCAAGCCACAAATCTTTGGTAGAGTAACAATAAAACTTTGCTAACCTTTTGGTAGTAAACTGTAGAATTAGTGTTCGATTTTTTATACCATTAACAGAGATAAACTGTTGCATCAGGTACACATTAGCTGTAAGTTAATACATGGGTTGCTTCAAAGTTTACATCATAATTACTGCTTTTACTCTAGGATCAAGGGTGGTAAGAAACTGGTTTCTATGTTAATATCTAATTTGTCTCAAAACTGTAATATATTCCAGGTAACTTTGTTGCTGAGATAACTACACTTAATCTTCCTCTCCTCAAGCAACCAAGGTATCTAATCATGGGGATTTGGCAAAAGATTATAATAAGCCATGCCGAAAGTACAACACTTTTAAGTTACTAAAGAGATCTCTATACTCCAACAAAGATTTTAGTCTATAAGCATCCACAAACGAGAGCATAAAACAAAGAACAAAATATTTGCCAAAGAAACATGGAAAGAAGGGTTGGGGGGGCAACTCAAAAAATACTCAAATCCCTCCCAAGCTAACCCGGGGGCACCAGCTGGAAGAATAGTATAAAACACACAGCTGAATTATTTGAAACATAACAGAGGTTAGAAAACAATTCTAAGTAATATCACTGGAAACAGTTCAAACTGTGCAGAGAAATGGCAGCATTAGAGAAGATATAACTAAACATATAATGGACTAATAAACAGAGAGATGCAAGAACTCTGAGAAGACACTAACAAAAACCTAGATGAGCTAAATAAAATGATACAAAATATGAATCACCAGTTTATCAAAGAAATAAAGTTCATGAAAAATTTTATTTAAAAATTCAGGAAATTAAAAAATTATATTGAAACTATGGGAGGCAGAACAGACTGGTATAATGACAGAATTTCAGAACTATTTTGATGCCTTCAAAGACCAACTATTTGAAGACACATTAAAAACAACAAAACAAAATGATCAATGGATTCAACAACTGCTGGATGCTACAAAGAACATTAATCTAACAATAATTGTATTAAGTGAAAAAGCAGAAGACAACACAAATGGCATAAAATATCGATTCAAATAAACAATGGCAGATAACTTCCAAAATATAGAGAAATAAAAAAGTATACAGATAAGTAAGGCACATCGAACATCAAGTACCCATGAAATAAAGAGAACCTCTCCATGCCACATTTTACTCAAAGTTTCAGCAGTCCATCATAGGGACAAAGCCCTGAAAAGTGTTAGAGAAAAGCAATGAATCAAATATGAAAGCAAACCCACTAGCACCAGAGCAGACATCACTAAAAAAAAATTAAACTATCAAGAGGGCCTGGAGTAGAGTGTTTCAAGCCTTAAAATATAAGAACTTCCAGTCCTAACGTATATATCCTGCAAAGAGTTCCTGTACAATTCATGAAGAAATAAGATATTTCTATGACAAGAAGAACCTCAAGAAATTTATGTCCACCAAAAAAGCCTTACAAAAAATTATCAAGAATATTCATAAAGAATGATAAATGAGAGACATTTATAGCTAAGTGGATGCACATTGAGGACACACTCTTAAGTGAAATTCATAGGACACACAGGTGCAAATACTATATAGTTTCTCTGGTGTGATAAACTAAAAGTGTAAATAAGAATTAAAATGTATAAGTGATACTGCGTAATAGGAAAGAAATGTCTAAATATCAGGGGAAGTGAAAGAGGTAGGGGGAAAGTAAGAAGGGGAAAGAAAATATCAGAGGAAAGAAAAAATGGAAACAAAGTCTTTCTAAATAGGGGAGTGTGGGGCAGGAGAAGAGAGGGTAGGGGAATGGGGAAAAGATAAGAACCAAGACATATTATGGAAAGGTACAAGATCTCAATGATGAATTTAACTATTGTATGCCTAAAATGTACCAATAAAAATTATAAAAAGTATATCCTGAAAGAGACAATGAAGCCAACAAAGCAAATAAGTTACAAAGAATGATATACCTGGGGGGATGAGCAGCTAAGTACAAGAGGAAAAGATGAAGAAATAAGAAGCATGAAATAACGTGATGATAGGAATAAGTCAATACTTTTCAGTAATCACTCACAATGGGAATGGCCTCAATTCCCCAAGCAAAAGACATAGATTGGTAGAATGGATCAAGAGAGGAAAGTTAACAATGTGCAGCATATAAGAAGTACACTTATTCAGGATAAACACATAGATTAAAAACCAAAGGATAATGTTAGTTACTTTTTTCTCATTGCTGAGACGAAAAACTTGACATCCAAAGTTGGAGGGAAAGAAGTTTATTCAGTTTACAGTTGACAGAGGTTTCAATCCATAATTGGTGGCTCCAAGGCAGCGGGGCAGAAGGGCAACAGCTTATGGAAGCAGAAGCAGCAAAAGCAACAAGAGAGGCAGGAACTTTGTCACAGAGAAGAAACAGTTTATGGTGCTCATAGGCCGTGAAAACAACAAGGGACCTTAGCAGTGTCTTTCTGCTCCTTTTATCTTATTCCAACTACCAATTTTAGGGCAGTGTCAAAACAATCACTCATGTGTAATGGTTTAATAATCCCATACCCATAGCATAACACATTCTAGATTTACCCACCTTAGAATAAGCCCCACCTCTGACTGTGTGAGGCTTTAGAGGAACATCAAGGCACAAACCGTAACAGATGGAAAACAGCACTCCATGCAATGTGAACTTTGGAAAAAACAGGAGTTGTTATCCTAATTTCACACAAAGTGGACTTCAAGATAAGACTGGTCAAAAGAGACAAAGGAAATCATTACATATTCGTTAAGGGAATAATTCAATGGGAAGAGTTAAAATTTACAAATATATGAGCACACTATACAGGTGCATCAGTCTTCATGAAACAAACACTAGTGGACATGAATAATCAGAAGGAGTGGATGCATTTATAGATGCATAAGCATTACTAAAGCTGAACTAATATCATATAAAGGTCTTCAGTAAGCCAATAACCATCAGTGATATAGAAGAAGTTAAAAAAAAATCAACTAAAGAAAGCACAGCTCCTGACGAGTTCACTATCAAATTCCACAAAAACTTAAGAGAACATTTAAAGATGCTACTCCTCTAATTCTTTAATGAAATAAAATTGGAGTCAGTACTACCAAAGTCATTCCTGGAAGCAAGCCTTATTTATTTATTTTTTTTTTGTTTGTTTGTTTGTTTGATTCCGTGGATCAAATTTGGGACGTTATGTTTGTGAAGCAGGTGGTGAAACCACTGAGCCAAATCCCTGGCCCCAGCAATCATTACTTTCATTTCAAAACCAGAAAAGGACCCGACCAAAAAATAAAACTAGAGACCAACGTTTTTAATGAACAGATATGCAAAACCCCTCTGTGATCTATTGGGAAACAGAATGCAGCAAATGATCAAAAAGATCATACATCATGATCAAGTAGAATTCATTCCATGGATGCAGGGATAATTCACCATGTACAAATCAATAAATGTAATAAACTACATAAACAAAAGCAAGGACAACAACCACCCAATCTCCTCAATAGATGAAGAAAAGTATTTGACAATGTCCAACATCAATTCATAATAAAAATCCTGATGACAATGGAAATAGAAGGTCTTTATTTTAATCTGACAAAAGCCATCTATTGCAAACTAATGACCAACATCATATACTAAATAAAATCATACTAAATGAAGAACAGTTGAAAGTTTTCCCTCTACCAGGCACAAGACAAGGATGTCCACTGTCAGCACTTGTGTTCAGTGTAGTTCTCTAAACAGTAGCTAGAAAAATAAGATGATAAAGACATAAAAGAGATACGGATAGGGAAGGAAAACATCAAATTATCATTATTTGCTAATGACACTATGATCTACATAGTAAGCCTCAAAAATACCCCCAAAAATTTCTGGAACTAATATCTAAATTCAGCTGCTTACCAGATACAAAGTCAACATTCAAAAATTTATAGTGTTCCTGTATACCAGTATCAAAATAATCAAGGGGAAAATTACTTCAGAATAGCATCATGAAAAATGAACTATTTAGGAATTAAACTAACTAAGGAAGAAAAAGACCTCTACAATAAATCTATAATATTCTGAAGAAAGTATCAGAAAGTGGAAAGATATCCTCTGGTCCTAGATAGGCAGAACCAGTAGAGTCAAAATGGCCATACTTTCAAAATTATTATATAGATTTAATGAAAATCCAATCAAAATAGCAGTAACATTCCTTATAGAATTGGATAAAGCAATCTTAAAATACATAAGAGACCTACAATAGCACAAGAATTTCTGGGCAACAAGAGCAATGCAGATCATCACAACCCCTGACTTCAAGTTATATTGCAAAGCTACAGTGATTAAAAAAAAAAAAAAAAAAAAAAAAAAAAAAAAAAAAAAAAAAAAAAAAAAAAAACAGCGTAGTGTTGGCAAAGAAAACTTACTCATGAGTCAATAGAACAGAATAAAAGAAACAGACACAACTCCAGGCGCATGAAACTATGTTATCTTTGACAAACCAGTCTAATTATATAACTGAAGGAAAGGTACCCTTTTCAACAAATTATGCTGGAAAAACAGGCTATTCATATGCTGAAAGTTGAACCTAGACCCATATCTCTCACCATGCATTAAACTAAAATCAAAATGGATCAAATATCTAAACATTAGAAAAGGAACAGAATCTTCTGGAAGACAAAATAGGTAAAACTCTTGAAGACACAGGTGTCAGTAGACTTTCTGAATAAAACCCCAAGAAATAACAACAAAAATCAACAAATGGAATTACATCAAATAATAGATCCAAAGCAATGGAAACCACTAATAGAGTGAAAAGACCACCTGCAGAAGTGGAAAATAAATTTCAAGTTACTCCTCAGACAAAAGGTTAATACCTACAATATATAAAGAACTCAAAATATTAGATCTCCCAAATTGAAAGATCCAATTAAAATAATGATAATGTGAAACAGGAAGAAAAGGGCTAAAGTGTAGAGGAAGTAGGAAGAGTAGGGTAAAGGAAATGAGGGAAAAGAAAAAATATGAGAAAAGGAAAAAATGGAAAAAAATTCTTTGTAAATAGGAGAGGGTGGAGGGGGTGAGGGAAGGGCAGGGTATGGGGGAAAAATGAGAAGCAAGATCTGTCAAGTAAAGGTACAAGATCCTAGTGATGAATGCAACTGTACTATATATTTAAACAGTACCAATAAATGCAATGAAAAAAAATACAATGTGGGGGCCCTAGGATTTAGCTCAGTGGTGCTGCTACCTGCTTCCCTCACAAGTGTGAGGTCTTGAGTGTTTGATCCTCAGTTCCAGAAAAACAAACAAACAAACACACACACAAATATGAACAATATGGTCATCTGAGATGAATATACACTTATCAGATGCAGATATAGAAACAACCAATAAATAGAGAAAATTTTTTCACTGTCACTGGTCATTCATGAAATGCAATTTAAAACAACACTGAGATACCAACTCACCCCAGAAAGAATGGCTGCCATGAAAAAAATCAACCGATAGAAGATTCTGTTGAGCCTGTGCGAAGAAAGGCACCTCTCTACATTTTTGGTGGGAATGTAAACAGATGCAATCACTATGGAAATCAATATACAGATTTCTCACAAAGCTAAAACCAGAAATTCTAAGTAACCCAGTAATTCCCCTTCTAGATATCTTCCCCAAAGAGTTAAAGACATTACAATACAATGATGTTTGTATACCCATTTATAAAGCAGTGCAATTTATACTAGCTAAGTTTTGGAAGCAAACTACATGTCCATCAACTGATGAATGAATAAAGAAAATGTAGTATTTGTAGACAATGTAGTAGTACTTTACCATAAAGAAGGACTAACTAGTCATTTGTAGGAAAATTGATTCACCTTGAGGCAATAATATTAAGTGAAGTAACTCAAACACACAAGTTTAAATATCACATGGTTTCTCTTATATGAAAACTCAATATTATACCTATATGATAGACCTATATATAATATAATACATAATGTGTATATGATCGATTTGTGTCAACCAGAGTAACAAACACCCAACTAAATTGGGTCAGCATAATTCTGGATGTGGCTGTAAGGACTGACTAAAGATTTGCTGCAATTTAATGGGTGTGAGTGACAGCAGTCAGTAGGCTTGCCACCTGGCTGGTATAAAAGAGAAACGAAGAAGTTAGTCTCACCTATGTTTCTCCAGAGGAGCTCTAGTTTTCACCTACACTATAGTCATGGTCTCTGGCTTTCAGTAGACTTTTTAGCCCCCAGAACAGACCTTTCAGCCTTCCATGATATACCCTTCTGCCTCCTGGTATAGCCTTGCAAAGGACGTTGCAATGAGCTTCAGGCCTTCAACTGCATCCTTCTGATCTTCAGCCCACAGACGGTCCTTTTCCACCTGTCCACATTTGTGTTGTTATTCAATGTAAGCCATTATAGAGATAATGTATATAATAGAGAATATAATTATTTGCTGTTTATATGTTTACATATAATATAATTTATAATTTTATATTATATATACTTATAATATGTATAATTTATAAATGGCCATTGT
>NW_022900942.1:21150159-21204618 GCF_012274545.1 Fukomys damarensis
TAATATATATATAAATTATCAGTCATACTATCTGTTTTATTACAGTAAAACAAAAGGCAGATAATATTAAAAACAGAGAAGAAAAAAGGCATTGTAATTCAGCATGGACAAATACCTAAAAATGTATATTGAATTGGTAATTGTCTTACATGGTTTATATGTTTTTTGGTCTATTAGTCTGGCTTTAAATCTGTATATATGGTTTTATAAATTCGTATCAGATAAGTAAATAATCTGACACTGGAAGAACAAAGGTGAGTGGAGAGAAAGGGACAAAAATAATTGAAATATGTTTTGTATATATACCAATTTCCCATAGTCAATGTAATCATTATACAGCAAATGTGTTCTAATAAAAGTAAAATAAATAAATTGTATACAAAAGTGTAAAGACTTTAATCTGAAAAATATAGAAAATTGGTTAAATAATTTCAAGAACACTTAGGTAGATGCAAAGACATTTTACTTTAATGGATCAGAATATTTAAGAATCCTACAGTGGAGCCCTAAAATGATTTAATTTAATGCTTCTAAAAATCCAAGCTGGTTCTTTTTCAGGAGTTTGCATTCATCCTATAATTTGTGGAATATTGAGGAATTCAGATTTACCATTAAAATACTCTCAGTTAGGGAGGAAAATGGACAAGAGAGACAGGAAATTGAACAAAAATTCAAGACCTGGAAGTCATCAAAAGCTTTCCCATTCAAAAGGCAAAATACCATTTTGACATCTAACTAAAGCATTTCAGAGAGCTATGGATAATTGATTACTCTTGCTTTGTTTTCTCATTAATCTTCCTTCATTTTATTGCAAATGGGAATGTCAGTTGTTATTACAATTTCCTTGGTACTGCATGTACAAAATATGTATTCAAGTGAAATACAAGACTCCCAGCTAGGTCTGCACATGGTGGAAAAAATGTATCTCACTTGAAAACCCTAAATTTCAAGACAGATGAAATAGCTTTGTGCACTGCATTTTGAGAGGTACCCCTTTGCAAGGAATGATAATATATTATGTGTGATAAGAAAATGAATATTGATACAGCAAAAAGGAAGACCTTGGCAGAAAAAATCTTATATTTCAATAACCCCATATGCTATTTTAATTATTGGTATACCTACTGTATTTCCTATACTACAGTTAAGATCATATGACTTGCCAGTGGAATGTGGATAGAATACGACATTTTCAATCCTGGAACATACATCCTGAAACTACAGCTATAAACTCTCCTGTACCTACTGGCTGGGGAGAATTATGAGGGCATGGGCTTTGAAAAAATTACATCATGGATGGAGCCTGAACAAACATGTGGTAGAGCCTTCCTAGTGCTCTTTTTTGAATAGAAATATGAAAGAGAAATATGTAATGCCTCAAGTACCTGAGAATCAAAGATTGGTGTATTATAATCATTATTAGCTTTCTCTGAGAAAGCAAGTGGTGTGCATTGGATGGTCGAGTTTTAACACACTTCCATCCTTCATCACACCATTCTTCCCAGCCTGTTCTTGACCATGAAATCTTTGGAAGTGTCTTCTCTCTTAATCTCTCGCTGACTTTGGAGAGGGGAGTGGGAAATTTTTAATGTTTAAACATGAGGAGGCAGGAAAATCATAGCTTTCTTGATAATGGTTTTTGAATCATGAAAAGAGGGTACGTCAACGGAGACTATAAATAGCTGTCAGAATTTCAATTGTGCCATCCATGGAAGTGAAAGACTCACCATTTTCTGGGAAAGGTAATTGTGGCAGTAATGGACAGGAACATATAGGACATACGACGATGGAGAAACATGTCAGTATTTGGATCATTTTGCTTCCTACCTGACAGTGAGAAGGAGAATCTATGAGCCAGGCAAAGGATGGACAAATTTCCTTTTTATTCCACATCACCAGATTAGTTGGTAGCTTAGTCACTTTTCTGTTGCTGATCCACAGTACTTGACATGTCAAATTTAAAAGAGAATTTTATTTTTGTTCAGATTTTCATCTGTCTCAGACTTTGCATGGTCTTCCAGCTAAAAGGCAGCATAGCTGAGGTGAGACATAGAGGAAGAAAATATGCTCACCTCGTTGTGATCAGGAAGTAGAGGCAGAAGGATTCTAGGAGGGAGAAGTATGCTTTCAGCTCACATCCCACCGTGATCTGCCTCTAAACAGGATCCACCTTTTAACAGCCAATGAGCTACAGTGCCTGCCCTTAGGCTCCAATCGGCTTCCACACATACTTTTATGGGGATCATTTTAGATCTAAACCGTAAGTGCAGGCATGCATATTTTGATTCACCCAGTGACACCCTGGGCATTCTGGTTGCTTCTCTGGAAATTGAGAATACTCCCCCAGGTTTTTAATTTCCCCTGAATCAAAATGTCTAAGTTCCAGAGCACAACAGTAAACAAAATAGGAAAACATTGTGTTCATTATGTCTGCTTTGTCCCTACATTCTACGGGAGAAAATTTGTTACTGCTTGTGCAATACCTGTATACAGGACTGTGGACCTCCTGATTAAGAATGTGAGTGTGAGTACTCAACCGCATTGACCTTCTGCTTAAAATATGAACATTCAACTAATGTTCTGTGCATACTTGAAAATGGGCTACTTCTCTCCTGAAACAAAAAGACTTAAGTACAGCCAAAATGTGCTCTTTTCATTGATATTAAATACAAAATATATATTTTATACAGAATAGAAGTCATGAAAAGGGAGAAAGTAATTACACGTAGAAACCAAATTCAGTGGTGAAAAGTGGCAATGGCTATTTTCAACACATAGCGGGTAATAGGAAGAAAACTGAATATATAGGAGAAAAATGACTACAGGATAAATATTAATAATTTTCTGAGAGAAAGGTGGATTCAAAAATAGTCATATCTACTTAACTTGACATTTCTTACATAATCCATTCTGTAGAGGTTGCTGTGTTTTGTCACATCCAGGAGCGATATCAGGTGAATGAGCTGGTTACTGCTTAGGAATAGAGATAGATGAAGCAGTATAGCCCCAATTTCTGAATCTTTCCTCATTATATAGCCAGTGTGGATGGATGTAGCAACAGAGCTGCAATTTGAAACCAGGAAGTCCAAATTTTTATGATGAGACTGATATTTTTTAGGATTTATCCACTGGAATGTTTAATTAAATATTGATACCAGTCCTGCTTGAGGGGTGCAGAAGTTTCTATGTACTTCTGTGTCTCCTGGACCTTTCTTCTGCTTTGAATCTGCCACAACTGCCTGAGTGATGTCTATTACTTGAGCCAATGTACTTCCTTGAGCAATTACTTTTTACATTGACCTTAACTTGCCAATGAAATTGGCAAGTCGTCTGTATATTTCTTTTTCTTTCCTCAGAGAATTTTAATGCCAAAAATAACAGCAGAGATTTAGCCTTCACAAGAATCTAACATGAATCTTCCAGCCTCTTCAACAGAATGTAATATACATAAGGGAAATGTTTTGGCTTCATATATTATGTGGTGAAACTGCAAGTATCTCACATAGTTATGCTTCCATAATATTTGAGTTAGGCTGAATCCTAAACACAGGTTTCACAGAATATGACTAATAACACCATTTTCAAGTGACCCTGCTTCATATTACTTTAGTCCTCAGTTCAAAATGTTGAACTGTTTGAATCAAAAGAACTAGTAATAAGGCCTGGGATGTAGCAAGCACAAGGTCAGGAATTCAATCCCTGAGACCACAAAACAAAACACTAAAAAGCAGCCCAAATTGGATATTGGAAAGGAGTTAGGGAAAAACCTTCAGTCAAGGAAGAAAAAACTGCTCACTAAGGACCTCAAGTGGAAATATACATTGTTTAACAGATGGAGAAGAAGCTGATACTTAGCAATTACAGCAAAACACTACACGAGCAATCTTTAATATGTATTTTTAGGAAATATCATCAAGGCAAAAACAGATCTCTCTCAGTTTCCTATAGTAAATGCTTAGAATTCAGAGGATTTTTCTACAGTATAGCTCCATCACTGGTAACTATCTTCACACCAAAACAATTAACGGGATTCTCTTTTGTCCAAGGTTTCCACTATGGGTTGATTTTCTACACTCCTGTCCTTACATATAAAAATTACCAAGATAAATGAATAATCTGTCATCTTCCAAGTATTCCTGAGCTCTTCCCACCCTGCAGAACTGGTCCCACATCTGACTCTCCTGAAATTATTTTTATTTTTCAAGAGCTCAAGAACTCTGTATGCTTTTTTTGTTTGTTTGTTTGTTTTTTGTACTGGGAATTGAACTCAAGACCTTGCACTTGTGAGGCAGGCATGGAGCAAAAAAGGAAAAAAATATTCCAAAAACATGTCCAAATTAATTTTATCTGTATTATTACAAAACTTGAACAAAGTGTGAAAGGCTACTAGATGTGATATGCAGGCTGAATTTATATCAAATAATCTATAAGTCAAATAATGCGTACTTTTTCATATATATTAAGCAATAGAAGAGATAAATAGAAAGGAGTTCACTTATTTTCCCAAAATGCAAATTTCATTGTTTTAAAACTATTCCAATATATATTGTAATTGGTTTCATTTATACTTAGTTCAATGAAAAGGAAATTTTGTATTATCACCTGTTTATTCATTTTTGTAAGAATTTTTTTGTTTTTTCTCATGTACTCTGAGTAATTAATTTGAAGATAATTATACACCATGCAATAATTGCTGTTCTCTTATTATTGGATTATGAAATTGTTTTTTATTTTTTCACAAAAGAAAAAAATTAAATGAATTGACATATGATCACTTTTTGTTTGTTTGTTTTTTGAGACAGGGTCTCACTGTGTAGGTGAAACTGACGTGGAACACACTATTTAGCCCAGACTGTTCTTGCACTTATAGCGATCCCCCCGCCTCAGCCTCCCAAGTGCTGGTATTACAGGTGTATGCCACCATGCCCAGCTTATAAGATCAATTTTTAAAACTGATTTTATTTTTTTGGTATCAGGGATTGAATTTAAGACTGATTTTTAATTTGGAATTTAAAAATAGTTGTGTAAACAAACTCCTTAAATGATTGTATTTAAATTATTTTGTAGGAAAATATTTAAAAGGACTAAAGAAGAAAATCCTTTTTCAATTTTCTCTTTATACTTCTATTTCCAGGAACAATATTTTACAGGATGTGAAACCTCATTGTATCTTAATGTAGTGTGATGTTGATGCCTTTTCATATTGATGCATTTCATTTTGTAAAAGTTGTAATTTTTACAATATGTTGCTCACATATCAAGGGTTATACCTGGTTAGGTAAAACTGTCCATACTTTTTTATACTTTTACATTTTTTTAACACTTCAAAGTACTGTGCTCCATAGAAAATGCATAGTCACCTCTTTAGCTGCATACAAAGATGCCCTCTTAAATCCTAATTATAAATAGATTTTCACCCAAGTTCTATAATCACATTTTAGAAACAATGAATCATTCCTAGATGGTGGATATCCAATTCTTTTTTCAGTAAGACAGTCATTGCATTGTTTTCAAGTACTGGCAACTTTCCTATATCAACCAGAAGTGCCCCAGATGGGTTCCTGATGGTCTCGTCTAAAATTTAGTAGCTTGTGCCGAAATACATCTGAGTTTTATGAAATTGGTTATATTTTTCCACCATCAGTATTCCATTCATCATCAACTCCTGCTGCATCCACACCACCTGTTACTCCATCTGTGCTTTTCCTGTAACGGTTGCTTGCATCCGTTCTTTGCTTAGTTTTACATCTACTTGTTCAGTCACTGCAAATTAAGCCTATTGATTCCAGTCTGTCAAAAAGGTAGTAGAAAACTCTACTTCATTCTCGTCATAATCTTGCTTTACATAAATTGAATGAAACCTTTAGTCTTTCATACAGTTGCAATGCCTGCTGACAGCTCTGTAAATTAAATATTTAGAGGCACACATTAGTTTAAAGTGAGTATGAACCAGGGCACACTGTTGTGCCTTGCAAAAGAGATGGATATTTTGAAATTTCTATACCAGATTATTAAGAGACCTCCACTCCCATAAATGCTTTCATAAATTATTTCAGGAACTATTGCATGAAGTCTATGTATACTTATTTTTTAATTTATTAGTCATCTCTCAGAAACTAGAGACATATCTTTGACATGTAATCAAGTCATGCTTAGTTCTGGGAAAATTATAAAAATAGAGAAATGTTAAAATATTTTAAAATATATTGTTGCACCTTCCACCATATATATTTTACTTTGTAATTAGAAAACTCTTTTGTGGTATCATTTATTTATACATTACTTCTCTGCTTATTTAGTAAATATTTATGAAGTTTCTATACCATAGACTGTAGTGCATTGTATGTGTGTTGTTTAAAAAGAATTTGCGTTATTGGAAGACAGGGCAGTATGCACAGTTTATGCAGTGTGATAGTTAACTGATTGTTGACTTAAGCGGGAATGCCCAGCTGAATTAAGTCATCATAGTTCCGGGCATGGAAGACCCACTTAAGAAGACTTGTTGGAATGGCATAAAAGAAGAATGGGAGGCAAGGATTTCATTTGATTTCCCTTGGAAAAGCTTCATCGCTGCTGATTTTTCTTGGAAGAGTTTTATTCTAGCTGCTTTTATGTCCAAGGGCTTTCCTGGAGGGGCTTTACCTGAGCTTCAGTCTTCACCCTTGCCAAGGATGGATGCTGTTTGCTCTGGAAGAGCTCGGAGCATCACCTTTGCCTTGAGCATTGCCTCCTAGCCTTTGGTGCAAATTCTTAAACTTCCAGCACTGGTCTTCTGGCCTGCTGGCAAAGACTCGCTAGCCTCCAGCACTAGCCTTTGGGCTTCCAGCTCAGATTGTTCAGTCTTCCATCACAAATTCTTTGGCCTTCTGATATGAACACATACAGGACATTGCAGTGGGCTCTATGCCTTTAGGCAAATTTTTCTGATCTCCAGAGTGAAGACAGATTGCTTATACTCTTCCACGTTAGACTTCGTGGGTGGATATTGTCTGCTAATCTTGTAAATTTCTGTGTCCTGAATTTAATCTGTTTCTCTGTACTGACTACAACAAAATTAGTACCAGGAGTGGTGTCATTGCCTGCCTATTTGACTTAAGAGCTTTTAGAATTGGCTTGTGGGAATAATTTGGAAAGACCAGCCAAATAATTTGAGAGACCATCCAAAGAGGCAGCCCCAGGACATTTTAGACTATATTATATGTGAGACTCTGGTCAGAGTTTGAAGAAGCAGAGTACTGATGGATAGGCTGCCAGTAACAATGAAGTTCAGAAGGCTTCTCTTGGGAACGCAATCAAAATAGCAAACACTGAATTATCAATTCACACAAAACAAAGTGCAAATGGCTCATGATCATATTAAGAGAATCAACTTCTAAATGAATAGAGATCAAAACAGGAATGGAATAGTACAATAGTAATAATATATTAAAGTTGTACCAAGTAAAAAAAATAAAAAGGGGGACCAGGGATTTAGCTCAGTGGTTCCGCTGCCTGCCTCGCAAGTGGTGCAAGGTCCTCAGTTTGATCCCCAGTAGAAAAAAAAAAAAAAAAAAAAAAAAAAAAAAAAAAAAAAAAAAAAAAAAAAAAAAAAAAAGAAAGAAAGAAAAGAAAAAGACCAAAAATTAGAGTTGTAACAAGTAAATGACAAACGAAGGAAAATTATCCTGAAACATAGCTATCAGACTTAAGTATTTATTTTAAATATTTATTGCCACTTTAGAAGAACCCAACAAATCCCCTTAACAATAATTTAAGAGTACGTACGATACATTACACATATTGTTAATTATAGGTACAGTGTTGTATAACAAAGTTTTGAACTTCCTCTTATTGCATAACTTAGTCTCAATACCCTTTGTACAGTGATTCCCATTTTTCCTTTTCCTCAGCTCCCGGCAAATAACATTCTATTACTTTCTGTATCAAACAGTTTGACTTTTCTAAACATACCATGTGAGGAAAATGATGGAGCATTTGTTTTTCTGTGGCTGGACGCTTTCTCTTAGATTTGCCTATGTCCTTGCATTTGACAGAATTTCACTCTTTTTAAAGATGAATATTTCATTGTATATATACAACACAATTTGAATACAAGTACATGTGCGAATGGATATTTAGCTCGCTTTCATATCTTGGCTGTTGCGAATAATGCCAAAATAGCCAGGAAAATGTATTTGCATCTTCAATAACCTGTTTCAATTTTTTGTTTATATAACCATAAAAGAGATTACTGGATCTTATGGTAGTTTTTAATTTAAGTTTTTGAGGAACTTCCATAGTCTTTTCCTGGAATTTATTAATTTCTTTTGAAATGATTATAGATCAATATGCAGCTAAAATAAGAGATTTTGTATACATTTTACCAAAATTTCCCCCTAGAAACATTTTGATAAATTATAATACACTACTACAAGCAGAAAAGTGACCTGCACACTGTTAATCTCTTGTGACAACTAAGCTGGATTGCCAATTTGACTTGCTTCTGAGCCATCTAGGGAATTAGTTAATCATACTACTGGGTGTGTCTGGATGGGTCCTGTAGTGGTGACCTTTGGGGACTTCTCTGGTCCCTGGTCCCTTAATCTCTGGTATTCTTCACTCCTGCTCTTCCTCCCCATGAACTAAGCAGCACTGTTCTGACAGCCCCGTCTGCCCCGATGTTTCTGCCTTGGAGCTGACTGGATGTGTCAATCCGTGGGGCAAATTATACTTCTCATTCTCTAAGTTGTATGTGTCAGGTATTTCTTTTTTTACCACAAATGGAAAACATCTTTTATTCAAACTTTTCATTTTTTAATTGACAAATGACACTTTTTTTAGTTTTTCATTTTCTCAAGTTTATTTTTATTGGTATGTGTTTGCAGTATGTAATGACAATATTCATGCTGGGGAATTGGTACATGTACATAACAAGTCTCAATTCTGTGTTTACCCCTTCCTCCACCCCGTGTTGGTCATCATTGTTTTTCCAGCATTCATTTGTTTCTTTATGAGTGCTTATAAACTTAAATTATAATACATAGAGATTAATAGCAGGCTAATAGGTCAAAAAATTACAAAACACCTAAGATCATTGTATTACATCAAGGTACACTTTTAGGTATATTGTTCATGGCAAATGCTTTAATAACTTTTTTCTCTCTATTCCTATTGCCTGTCTTTGATTTTATGCTTTATTTATATATTGAGTTTCTGACATAAGAGAAACCATGTGATGTTTAAACTTGTGTGTTTAATTTACTTAAACTTATGGGCTCAAGATAAATTAATTTTCCTATAAATGACTCAAGTTTGTCCTTCTATATGGACAAAGTGGTCCCCTATTATATGCAAATATCATATTATCTTCAGCCCTTCATCTGTTAATGGGCATATAGGCTTCTTCCAAGGCTTAACTATTATGAATTATATAAATAAACATAGGTATACAAGGATCACTGTAATATGACAACTGAACTCTTGGAATGCTACCTAGAAAGACAATAGCTGGACCAAATGGAATTTTTTTACCGTAAGATTTCTGAGGAATTGCCATACTGATTATACTGATTTGCACAGCGCTTGTGCAGTTTATGCCTTACACCAACAACAAAGAAGATTCCTCCCCCCACCAACCTCACCAGCACTTCTTATTGGTTGAATTTTCAAAGACAGTCAATCTTTCTGGAGTGACATGGAATCTTAGTGTTTTAATTTACATTTGCAAATGGCCAGCAATGTTGAACCTTTTTTCATGTGTTTATTGGTTAGTTTTGTACTTTCTCATTTGAGAAGTGTCTTCACTTTAAATGTCTTTTTAAATTAGACCTTGAAATTTAGGTGTCTTTTTTTTCAGTTCTTTATAAACTGTATTCTAGATATTAGTCCTATGTCTGAGGAATAGATTACAAATTTTTTCAAATTGTATAGGTTGTCCGATTTCTTAAAATTAATTTTATCGGTACACTTTTTATATACATAGCGGTTACATTTATCATAGGAAATGTGTATCTATACATAATATATCTTGATTATTCTTTTTGTCCCCTTTTCCCGTCCACCCCTTCAACTCTTCTTCCCTTTCTTATTTACAAATGCTTTGCTTCAATTTTTTCCTTCCATTCTTTTTTTTCCTTTTCCCTTCCCTTCCTCCCTACTCATCCCTCTTTCAATTTGCTGTGCAGAAGCTTTTAAATTTGATGTGAACCCATTTGTTGATTTTTGGTATTATTGCTAATTCAATCAGGACTCTGTTCATAAATGTTTTGCCAACACCTATGTCTAAAAGAGTTTTACCTATTTTGTCTCCCAGGACATTGTCTTGTAGTGTTTTCATTTTCAGTACATTTTGATTTTCGTTTAGTGTATGACGAGAGATATGATTCTAGGTTCAACCCTCGGCATGTGTCTAGCTGGCTATTTTAGCACTATTTGTTAAAGTGGCTTTTTTCTAAAGTGAAAGGATTTGGCCTCATCTTTGTTAAAGATCTGAGTGTGCCCTGAGTTGTTTCTGCATCCTCTTTTCTGTTCTATTTCCAAGTCTGTTTCGTCTTTTTTCTGTAAATACCATGTTGTTTTATCACTGGAGATTTGGAATACACCTTATGGTCTTCGCATGTCTTGCACAGAGTTGCTTTGGAAACTCTAGAGCTCATCAAGTTCTATATGAATTTTAGGGTTACTTTCTTAGTTCTGTGAAGAATGCTACTGTATTTTGATTGGGATTGTGTTAAATCTATACATCAGTATAGGTAATATGCTTATTTTGAACATAGTTTCTGCTTTTCCAGGAACAGGAGATATATTTATATTTATTGATAGACTCATTGATATCCATTTTCAGAATACTATCGTTTTCATTGTAGAGCTTTTTCACTTCTTCATTAGTTTAGTTTATAAGTATTTCATTTCATTGGTGCTATTGTAAAAGGTTCCCTATTGTTTCCCTAATTTCTCTCTCAGTGATATTTTGTTGATACAGAGAGATGCTATGGATTTTTGAATGTTGAATTTGCATCCTGAATGCTGTTGAATATGATTATTAATTCTCGGAGTCTTTAAATAGAGCTTTTGAACTCTTCGATGGAAAGAATTATGACATCTTCAATTAATGATAATTTAACTTCTTCCTTTCCTATCCATATCCCCTTTATTTCTTTCCCTTGTCCAATTGCTCGAAATAATATTTTGAGAACTTTATTGAATAGAAGTGCTGATAGCAGACATCCTTTTCTTGTTTCTGATTTTACAAGAAAAGCTTTCAGTATGATGTTGGCTGTCGGTTTGTCATAGATGACTTTTGTCAGTTTGATATAAAAATTTTCTATTCCTATGGTCTTCAGGATTTTTATCGTATAATTCATGTTTGATTTTGTTACATGCAATCTATTGCATGAGCCTCTTCTGATTTTTTTTTTTTTTTTTCTTGCTTCTGTTTGGTGCACTACATTTATTGATTTGCATATGTTGACCTAGGTTTGTAAAATCTCTATATGTTGTGTGTGCCTCAATGTTTAGTTATAGGGTTTTATTTTAAGTGTAGAGAAGTATATCCAACATCACAATTCTATCATTACAATAATCCTTGTATTACACCATTAAAATCACACATATCTCTCATACACTACACCTTGACTCATTGTCATGAGTCAGTAGCAACGTTTCATCTGACTCCAATCATTATACAAAAGAATCAAAATATAAAATAGGGGTATATTATTTTGTTGTTGTTATTGTTGTTTGTTTTGTTTTGTTTTGGTACTGGGGATCGAACTCAGGACCTTGTGCTGTGAGGCAGGTGGGAGAACTACTGAGCTAAGTCTCCAGCAAAGGGGGATATTATGAAAAGGGAATTGAATTGGGCCAGTGGGAGAAAGATAAAGGAATAATAGGCAATGTGGATATGATCATATTATGCAATGTGCATGCATGAAAATGTCACAAGGAAATCCATTAATTTGTACAATTGATGTGCACTAATATTTATAATAAGAATCACAAGTAAGGAGCTATACAGTATATAACTCTTTTAGAATAGCTTTTGACATTCAGCACAGTTCTTTTTAGATCTATCTGCATCTTTCTGTGTATTCGTGGTTTGTACATTTTTGTTGCTTAGTAACTAATGATATGGATGTAGCACAGTTTATTATGCTCATTTTTGTTTTGTTTTTGTTTATTTTTAAACTAGTGAATGGTTGAAGGACATTGGGATATTTTCAGTATTTGCTAATATGAATGAATCTGTCATGAGCATTCATATATAAGTGAACATATGCTTTCATTTTATCTAGTATAAATGCCTGGGGGTGCAATTACCGGATTATATGGCAGTTGCATAGTCTTGTAAAAATGATAAACTGCTTTATAGTGGCTCTACTATTACATGTTTGTATCAGTAATGTTATCAGTGATCCAGTTATGCTGAATCCTTACCAGAATTTAGAATTATCACTATCGATTTTTAATTTAATTTTAGCCATTTAAGTAGGCTTACACTAATATTGAATTTCAAATTTAATTTGGGTTTCCCCAATATTTAATGAGGTTGAACATGTTTTCATATTCTTATTTGCGATTTCTAAGTCTGCTTTAAATTTCATGGTCCTGGCATTAATATATCTTTTATTTTTTGTTCCACAAACATTCTAGAATATCTTGAACTCCTATTGGTCTACAATATTTCAAAATTCTTTCTGGTTTTGATAATATCCAGGTAAAAATACATGTAGATTATTTTTTAAGCTACTGCTTCTAAGCCAGGCATGGTGGCACATGTCTGTAATCTTACTACTCTAGGAGGTTGAGTCAGGGAGATAACAAGTTCAATCCCAGCCTGGGAAATTTAGTGACTTAGTCAGATCCTGTCTCACAATAATAAAATGAAAAACGTCTGTGGACATAGTTTAGTGTAAAGGCCCTGGGCTTAATGCTCAGTACAGCAAAAACCTAATATTAAGGCAAACATATCACCCATTTATTCTCTTTGGTACTGCTGGGGACTAAATGGGCAATGCCAATAGTATCAGGGCACAGAACACTTGTCAGGCCTGAGACCTGCAAATCTTACTCTCGATGTCCTCTTTTCTTTTGTCTTGCTCTATAGGAAGATAACACCTCATCTGTGAGTGCAACCATCTTTGAAATACAACTACACTGAAGGCTTGGAACAGAAACCTAGGAAGAGCCAAGTGGTGTGAGTATGGCCTGTTCTGGACAAGCCAGCAGCAAGCCCAGAGGGAGATGCCTGGATGACATCTTAGAGGGTCTTTAGATGATGTGGATGCTCAACATCTTTTAGTTTTAGACACAAATGGAGAAACTAAACTTTTAATTGATCTACAGTTAAAATTTAAAGGAAAGTATAAAACATTCTTTCCATTCAGAGGGTTTTCACTTCCTTAGTTATTCATGGTGACATATGACTTATTCAGGCCCAATATCTGAATAAAGGGTCATCATTCCTTATACTAATGTTATTTAGCTTGTCATGAAATTATAGTTTATAAAAATACAAATTAAATAATAAGATAATTTAGTCAAGCAATTGCAAGGCACACACATACTCTTTTTATCATTTATTTTTCTTTCACATAATAGGAACATAGGACCCAAATAGTCTCATCTTGGAGTCTTGCAATGAAAAACAGCCCACTCTATTTTAAACTTTTTAAGAAAAATCATTCATTGTAATGATTCAATATATCAGGAATAATTTACTGCTTATGACAAGAGATTATCAAATAAGTGTCCTAGCCAGAATCAAACCAGGAGTAATCATGAGGCCAATAACAGCCAATGTATAGTAGATAACTGTATTTTGCACTTATATAGTCAGTATAAATTATTGGCATATTAAATCTGTGGACAGGCATATGCATCAGAAGGCTTGAAACATACATACACTGAGTATCAATTTTGATCATTGCAAAGTATCTTTAAAAATCAACAGTTTTATATGAGTATCTATCTTCAGCTAAAGGGCAGGATATTCTTGACTTAACTTAATCACATCTCCCACAATTATGTGTTCATTAATAGCCACTTGTGAAAGATGTGGGTTTTGCTAAACTAGCTTAGAGGACTTTCCTAAAAGACAGAGGCACTAAAACTAATCAAGACTTCAAAATTAGAGTAATTGACTGTGAGTTTTATTTGAAATAAATAAATTTAAGTTCTCTTTATAATAGGATAGTATAAAGTATGCTAGGTTTTCTATTTGAGAAATAAGAGGAAAAAAGCTATTGTCAGATTTTATACCACTCTTACACACCTCAAACACAATGGAAAGAACAGCTTTAAAAAGTTAGCAAAATATGATAATATATTTTGCTGAATATTTAGGCACTATATAGATCACTGTGCATATATTTCCAATAAAATAAAAAAAATCCTGTTTTTGTGAATTTAATGGAGCTATAATTCTCATTTGTCCATAACATTTACCCACAAATTATATCATTACAAAACCTATCCAGTCGTGTCTGAAAGCTACATAGATTTTAAAAATAACTAATGAGATAACAAATCTAGAATACAATATCTTTCAAAGAATATCTTAATGCTTCACAATTAGTGGTAAATTACAAAATTAGTATATATTCATTTACGAACTTGGTATTTTCTACAATAAAACTTTTAAGAGAATCAGTAGCTATTAAAATATACAACTATGAATTTTAGTTTACAGCATTACTCTTAAAAACAAATATCACTTTAAGGTCTTCCCACATCCTTCCTTAGAGCCTCTCCGGGTACGTTCAACACATTCCCATTTGGCAAATATAGGAAATGAACAGCACATGACTTAAGAATGTGAATTCATCTTTTCACATTATTACCATTTCTGGTCATCTAACTTGCTGACAAATAGGCCTATTATTGCATCTTGAAAATTTTCTACTTAGTCTTAAAAGAACAGTTGGTTAGGCTAACTCCCTATTTTAAAAATAGTAAATATATAGGTAAATTAATTGTTATAATGTTTGACAAATTCTAGTTTAGTAATAGGCCATTTGTGTGATAAAAATAGTACACATCAGTGCTTGGTTTCTACTCGCTTATACTCTGGATTTACTCACTGATTGTGCATGTGTGTTATACACATGTAGTCACAGTACCTGATAGTCTTTTCTAACAAAAACAAAACTTACATACAAGGATATAAAAACTAAACATAAGAATTTTTGCAGTTTCATAGTTCATATGGCTGTTGCAATAAAATGATAAATAATAGATTTCACTAAAAGAAGGTAAAAACTCTGCAGATCATTATGGAGAAGAACTGTTCAGTTTTTCTCATCTCAGAACTCAGTCTTTTTCCTTGTGCAGTAATAGGCAGGACTGACACTGAGGAACTACCTGTCTTACCACTCTAACCTACCGTGTATCAGTGCAATGATATATTAGCCTGCCTAAGCTGGAGAAACAGACAGTAGGGAAGTTTCCCTGCTTGGGAAGCTCTGTCTCCCTTATAAACATAAAAAAAATGATCATCTTCTCCCTGAGCAGAGTGAATTTCAACTATTGTCACTTACTCTCTTAATTTGTCTTCAAACAGATCTTTTAGGACTTTCATGAATTTAATTCATTTTTAACAAATTTATTAATTTGTCCAATAATTATGTTTATATATTTATTCATAAGTCAGTTTGTTTTTTTGTTTTTTTTTGTACCAAGATCTAACTTAGGACCTTGCACTTGTGAGGCAGGCAGTGGAACCACTGAGCTAAATGCCCAGCCCTGTTGAATTTAAATAAATACAAGCCATGCACTTTGAACAATCAGCTCAAACACTCTGACACACTCTTCTAAGACACATACCGAACCTTCATCTTGACTCTTCAGTGTCTGCACAATCTGACACTCAACTGAATCCTAGACTTCATTGCTTGTCTGCTATCTATATTTGCTAGTCACTGTGGGATTGTTTTATTCCCCTGAATACATCAGTCTATTTAAATTCCTTATGTATATGCATTCCCTTTTATCCTTTAAAAAATGACAACTATTATAAGATATAAAACAAGAATATATTTATTAACTTGATGGTGCCGTATTTACTATTTTACTTTTAAATTTGATTTCAAAATAACTGGTAAAAGGAAGCAAAGGCAAGTAACTGAATAAAATAATTCTAGTACTTTCTATAACTTGACTGTAAAAGTTCAAATGCCTTGGGTGTATTTTTTTGTTTTGTTCTGTTTTTTGTTTTTTGAGACAGGGTCTCACTATGTAGTTGAGACTGACCTGGAACTCACTATGTAGCCCAGGCTGGTCTTGAACTCACAGTGATCCTCCTGCCTCAGTCTCTGAAGTGCTTGGATTACATATAATAATTTGTTTTATCTGTTCAATGTGTGTATTTTTTTATTTAAAAGGTGTAAAATAGCACATGATTGTAAAAATTTTCAGTTTGTTTTTTGAAACAGTTTCTTTCTATGTAGCCCAGGGTCTGCACCACCGCACCAGGCTGACAGTTATTATTATAAAGAATTTAGGCAAAAATTAATATCTTTAGCTTGAAGAAATATTTATCTTGTGTTTATAAATTTGTGTTGTTTAAGTTTTATTTCTTTTTGTTCATTGATAGTCAATAATGTTAAACATATATTATTATAATATTTTTGTAAACTCTTGCCTATGTGTGTACTTATTTATGATTTATAATTATCTATTTTTTCTTTTATATGTACATACATGAACATGAAAAGATATATCAATGTCAATGATAATGTCACCGTATCTTTAACTTAAGGATAATTATTTCTCTTTTTTTTGTTACCGGGGATTGAACTCAGGTCCTTGAGCTTGCAAGGCAGGCCACCGAAGCACTGAGCTAAATCCCCGGCAGGATAATTATTTCTAAATTATTGGCTTTTTATATTTACAGGCTCTAATTATTACTTTTCAATGTTCTAAATTTTTAATGAATATGTATAATTTACCTAAAACATTTATTTTACTTTGTAAATGGTATCCATGTTCTATATCAAAGCAATATATTATAAGGGCCAAAGTTATGATCAGAGTTGTTCAGACGATAGGACATAACTTCTACACAGGTTGTGTCAATAAACTTCATGTAAATAGATGAATGCTTCAGAATAACAACAGTACTTAAAGTTTGCTGATAAAAAATAAATCATGGTAGGGTGCAGTGGTACATACTAGTAATTCTACCTACTCAAAATGTGGTGGTCAGCTTCTACAGTTTTAAAGAACCCTGTCTCAAAATAAAAAGTAGAAAAGGCTGTGGGTATAGCTCAGTTGTAGAATGCCAGCTTCTTGGTTCAATCCTCAGTACTACAATAAATAATAAATAAAATAAATAATAAATAATAAAGTAAATTAATGTTGCAAGGAAAGGTCAAGTACAGGAGAATGTATGACATGTGACTGAAAACTAAAATGAACATTTAAATGTTTAAAAAATTATTACAGTAAAAATGCATTTCTTTTTACCCCCCTCAGAATACTTTACCTCACTTCAAATACACTTATCCTATCCTTGTCAATTTCTGATGCATTTCTGAAAGTCTTTTCTGAGAGTCTTTAGTTATGCTTCGATGATTGCCTTCATGTCAAAATTGATTCAAAACATTGATTTTTCAAGGTTATTTTGACTTTGAAGAAGATCCAGAGGTTGCGTGGTGTCAGATCTGGTGAATAGGTAGATGAGGACACCCCATAATATGCGTGGGAAGCTGCCTTTCCATGAGATGGCAGTCGGAAGAAATGTTCACTGTACTTTTTGTCAGAGATCCTGAAGACATTCAAGAAAAGACTTCCAGAAGTGCTTCAGGAAATGTAATGAGCAATGGGATAATGTGTGCAAACTGAGGAGAATTATTTTAAGGGGGATTCATGACAATGTGTCTTTTACTATAACTAAAAAATTGAAATAGCCTGTTTTTTGATTTTTTAAAGACAGGGTCTCACTATGTAGTTCAGACTTCCCTCAAACTCACTATATAGCCCAGGCAGGTCTCGAACTCACAGCAATCCTCCTGCCTCAGCCTTCTGAGTGATCAGATTACAGGTGAGTGCTACCAGGGCCAGCTTGAAAGAGTCTATTTTTGGATCATCCCTTATATGTAAGTTAAATATGTGTGGAAGAGGATAGAATAACTGCAGCTTCATATAAAGAACTACTGGTTTGTTAAATAAGTTGACTGGCATTAGTTTCCTATAGCTTTTTTTTTTTAATTTCCAAACACACACAGAGGCATGCACACACATACACCAGTTAACAGAATTTCAAATTGTTTAGAGAAGTTTGCCTATCGGAGACATTAGTGATCCAGTATGAAAAACTAAGGAAATCACAGTTATTTTTCCAAACATGAGGAGACTTTATAGGAGAAAATCCGACAGCCAGGCAGGCATTCAGGGAGCTCTCAAGACAGAGTGGGGTAGAGCTGAAAACAGAGTGCAGGGATGACAGAAGGGGCTTCAGCACCTGCCGTGGAGGTGAGGAAAAGGAGGCTAACGCCCTGCCTGCTTCTCTACCCAGCCTGTTCACAGATTTCTCTTGGAATTTATTTCCCCCTGAAAATGTAAGTCATTTTAAGTTTTTGACACATCATTAAATCCTTAAATGGACTAAGACCTGAGTTTCTAATAGCTACCTTACATTCTACTTAGAGATGGCATGAGGT
The DNA here is from genome assembly GCF_012274545.1 of Fukomys damarensis. Taxonomy (NCBI): domain Eukaryota; kingdom Metazoa; phylum Chordata; class Mammalia; order Rodentia; family Bathyergidae; genus Fukomys; species Fukomys damarensis. The sequence continues at coordinate 21,168,798 of NW_022900942.1, forward strand.
TTTTGATCTATCCCAGGTCTTATTATGCAAAGTGGTTGAAGGTCATAAGAAAAAGTTTGAGTTGAATAAGTAAATGCTAAGTCTAACTTTATTGAGCACTGAGGTATTTTAACTAAAGACAATCAATTAATTTGCCAAAAAGATCAATATTTTCCTAATATATATGCGAGTGTTTGTCGATTTTATGTCTAATTACTTGAATCATTTAATTTCTACTTTCATGTTATTTTGGGAGTAAAAGCAAATAGGAAGAAATCACAGGCAATTTTATCAACTATGCCTCTATCTCTTTATTAGCCGGCTTGCAATCTATATCCCTTGGGATTCTTTGGGAACCTGATGAGAAGAAAGAGGAGAAATGTCAGAGGTAAATCAGAGACAGACATAACAAGAGAAAGGGATAGAAAAAGAGCAGTAAAGGAGAGAAGAAGCGTGAGAGACGAGAGGAAGGTGAAAAGAGCGAGAGATGGAGAAGGAAAGCAGGGGAGGGAGGGCACTAATTATCACTGGGTTTAGTGCATGTGAAATTAACCTCAAGTTTTCTTTCTGACTCACTTGCCTTCTAATAAGAGCACAGTTAGGAAATGGGGTGAGCCAAAAATTAAGCGTGTGTTTGAGAATTGCACAACACCTGCAGAAAATGCTAATGAATCAGATCTTAATGCCTCACTTGGATTCCATATAATCCAAAAGCAAACGTTGTGAAATGAAGATAGATTTTGCGCCATTTCCAGTAGTCTATTAAATGAAACAGAAACAGCAAGTTTGAAGGTATTTCCAAGTTTTTCTTCCTAGTTTTAGAGGAAAAATGATTGGTTATCTCAGAGTTAGCAACCTGTAGATCATTTCTGTTTAGTGAATAAAAGTAGGTATTTTTTAGTTATTGATTTAGGAAAGTGCCTTTCCTATACCTGGAATACTTATTCCCACAACTGTACGCTGGTGATCGTTTTTCATTAGTTTTGTTAAGAAGATTAACGTAGTTCTTCAGAAATGTTAAGTGATCTTAAATGTTAGAAAATTTTATTCTTATATCTATCTAAAAGGCAAAATGATTAGGTATAAATCAACCTTAGAGATACAGAGGAGCTCATGAAGTGGAGCAAATGTGTATGGAGTCGAATTCTTTGCAAAAATGTATAGGAAGCAGTGGATGCTTAGAATGCTGCCATGGTCACATTTACTAACTAATTTAAGACTGCAAACAGAGCGGCTGTTTACAACATATGTATGTGGTGAATATGTGTTGGATATTGGGGTTTCTTTTTCAGAAGTATCGGTATCTAATGTTCACAAATGTCAGTGTTTCTAGCTATCTCTGCTACTTCCAGCAGACCGTCCAAAACTGAGGCAAGCCTGCTGGTTAAAACATTAGCAAGTGTTTAAAGGGGATAAATTAAAGACATATTAGTGTCTAAGTGAGAATTTTATCCTCATTTGAGAACAACTGCAGAGAGGAACTCATTAAAGAAAAAGTGAACAGCCATCTAAATTATTGCGAATGGCTCTACCTGAAGAGGCAGGTAGGATTTTTAATAAGTGGCCATGAGTTTTATTTTTACTGAAAGAAGAGAAGGTGACTGAGCAGTTATTATAGGCTGAATAGCTGCACTTTATTAAGATTGGTTTGCATTCTTCTCTCTCTGCATTCATTTTCCTTTAGTTTACAGTAAGTACTTTGCCCTTGAAAACTACAGACATTTTAAATCCTGTCAGCTTCCCGGCATTAGCTTCTTACACTATATTGTACACTCTGTTATTCAGAGTGTGCGTTCCAAATCCACAGCATGGTTATCTTATTGCTGCTTGTGTGAATTGTAGATAATTAATATCCATCCTGTTACACTGAATAAAAGTCAGTATTTTAAGAGATTCCAGGTTGATTCTGAAGAACATCAAAGTTTAAGAAATAATGTTATCATCTGTCAGGGAACATTTGAAAAATGAAGCTCATGACTGATTAAACTGCAACTCTAACCACTACTTTAGGGCCAAGTTCATATGAGTAAAATGGGCCATTGAGTCTTTATATTTAGTCCCATCTTTTACTCCCCACCCTAATGCTCAGTTTGCACTTATGAGTAATTAACTTCATTTTATTCTTTCAACACATCACACTTGCATTGGTTTGCAATTGAGATTTCACTTCAAGGTCAATAATTTCCAAGGAAATCCTCTCTTAGACGTGGGACTAACCTAGAAACTGATATTTGGCTACACCTTTTCCTACCCACACTTGAATCTCTTCATCCTACCATGGTTTGTGTTCTCCATAATCATGCCTTGCTTCATCCCTGTGCCATCTTTCTGGCATCTCCATGATGGCAGTGTCATGGCAAAACTTTCTGAAGCACGATCTGCAACTCACAGTTTTTACATCTCCCTTACTTCCTGATGTGACCCTAATGACACAGTTGATTAGGCGTTTCTCTTGCCTTGGGATCAGAATCTATTTGTATAATCCATCCAGTGGACAGAGCTGATGGGCAAACGTCAATGTTCTGTGCCTGCTCTTTGTAACCTCTGGTGATGGACCTGAGGCATGATATCATAAATTTTCTCATAAGTAAGTAAAAATCAACAAAAACACTGGCGACCTTTGTTTTGTTATGACAGGCTTACAAAGGCTACCAGTTGCTTGGAAGTTCTTAATAAGCCAAGAGAAAGGTAGGTCTGCATTCATTATCCAAAAAGCAGTCTCTGCTTTTCATAAAAATGGTGCTTCCATTTCATGAGAAATCTGATTCCACCTTCCCATGGTTTTTGGTAAAGATTTCTTTCTACACTTAGAAAACCTTATGAAAGTGCACATCTCTCAGTTATAGGTTCAGACTATTCTTCATAAAGAGACAAAATTTATGACCAAGCCTCACTATCTTTAATAAAGTTGGAATTGGAAAAGGATGTGAACCAGGAAATTTGGCAAACGTGAAAGATGTATTCTATTAGCCATTACAGTGATGAGTCCAGTGGCCTCGTTCAGGACCCGAAGTTAACAATATTGAAGCCCTTGTTTCTTTTTTCTTCTTTCTTTTTTTATGCTGATAACCAAACACAGGAACTCTCATTTATGTGCCTAGTCCTTTACTTTTAATTTACTTTTTAATGCAACAGGATTTCACTAAGTTACACAGGCTTGACTTGAAGGGTCTCCCTCCTCCACTCAGCTTCCCTAAGTGCTAACATTGCCAATCTATACTTCAAAATAGCTAGAAGAGATAATTCAGACTATTCTCACTATCTCTCAAAAAGACACAGTTTGAAGTTATGGATGTGTTCAATGTATAACACATACACAAGAAAATATCGATTGCACTCCACATAAATGTACAGCTAGGAGTGAATTAAAATAAAACTTCAGAAAGCATTCATTGTCTGAAATTCAAATCCATAAAAAATCAGAAAAGTCAAAATAAAAAGATACCTAGATTTTGTTACGATACCTTATTTCCCCATGCCGAAAAATTGACCTCATACTTTATTATAGTCTTTAATGTTTGCCCTAATAATCATAAACTTAGTATCTCATTATAGCAAAACCTTATAATTTCACAAATAATGAAAAAAGCTTTGCTGTTTTTTTCTGCTGATATCAAGGAGCGATCCAACTGAGTTCTTATCTAGAGACCATAGAGGAAAAATTTATTGCTAACCTCATTCTGGTTGTTGGCAGAATGAACTTTCTCATTATGTAGGATTGAAGTCCATATTTTCCAAGTACTGCCTTTATTTTCTAGGAACCTCTCTGTGGTCCTTATATGTGAACTAGTGAAGTCAAGTATGACACATCAAATCTTTCTCCTGCTTAAAAACTGAAATAATTCCTATTCTTCTGCACCACTGTTACCTGTTCATTTCTTTTTTTCTCTCTCATTGAGTTTATTAGTACTTTTTAGGTATACAGTACCGTTACATTCATTATTACATTATTTTCACTATTGCCACAGAAAGTATTCTGGTTTTAATGTTTCTTATAGTCAGACTATGATACAGTATAAGGATAATCCAGAAAACCCTAGTATGTTAAGGTCTATAAACCATTATTAATTTGAAAAGTGTAAATTTCATATAAGATATTCATTATTTCCACAGAGTAGAGGATGAGCATCACTGTGCCAGACTATTCTGCCTCTCATTTATGTCCTAGTTAGAATAAGATGCTTTCAGAATATCTACTAGAAATTCTGAAATAAGTAAAGATTTATATGCTACTCATAATGTAAAAGCAAACTGTATACCTTAGCCTGAAATTCCAGGCAACTGTACAAAGTCTTGGAAGCATCACTGAAGTCAAAACGTGGTTTGGCTTATATAATTAACTTCTACATTCATGCCATTTCCAGCACAACTTGGCAAGTGACACAGCAAAGAAATGCCAGAGGCAGTATTTGAACTCATGTAGCAATATTTGTACAATGCTGAACTATTTATTGTAAGTGAAGTAATGTTGGATTCTGAAGTAAGAATAGTATCAGCATTCCAAGTGCCTTTGTACAAAAAAGAAGTGTTTCTAGGAAAAGGTTAAACACAAATATGTTTTATGAAAAATCCACCTGGAAACTAATGATGAAGGTGGATTAGCCTACTTTCCCAGAGCTTATGAGTTGATCGCAGTTGACACACTCTTTGATCCAGTATGGCTTATTTGGATTTCATGATGAAGTGTTATTTGGGAATATGAAAACATCAAATAAACAACCACAAAAGATGAGATAATCAGAAAACCAGGAAGGCAAGAATTCATGAATACAGATACATTTAGGCAAGCCCATAAATTACTTCACACTGTCACTCTGTAGAAATTCTACAACACTCTATTTCATATAATTAGTTTTTCTCCAAGACATGTATACATTTTATTTGCTAGGACAGAGGAATTCTAATGTCACCTTAGGCTTATACAGAACTATGTTTCTTAGGAAGTTATCATTTTTCACTCTTCTTTTCTTCTTACTTGCCCCTCCCTCTTTTTCTCCCTTTTTCTCCTTTTCTTTTCCTTTCTTTTTATTTTTTTCTATTTTTCTTCACTTTCTTTACATTGAGAGACAAAATTTCTTGACAAGAATAATCGGTATGAAAGTATTTTGAGTGGAGAAACATTAATTATGACTGATAATTATTCATCTCTTAGAGTCATGGATGTTTATAATGGATAAGAAATTATCTATTATTCTGAATTATATATGAGCACTTTGAAACACACTCAATGTCTCCATGACTTTCCCAATTCATGTAAATATTTGGTTGTACTGGGACCAGAATTGAGATGTTTAAACAACAGTAAGACTTTCAACAATAACAGCCTGCAGCTTTTTCACTAAAAGCAGAGAAAATATTTTCAAAAATACTACCATGGTGGCAAGAAGATTAGCAGCTACTTTTAAATCATTTTTATTTTATTATGACTTTGTTCAGTTCTATTTTCCTTAAAATTAACTTCCATGTAAACCTTAAAGCCAATAGAATCTGTAGTGTGATAACTCCCAGAAATGCCATCCTGAAACATCTCCAGTGTTTGGTTTAGCAACTGCATGTTTTAAAAAAGTTGTTTGAGAATTTTATCTGTGCTACAATGCTCTGAGGATCTGACAGCATGAAAACAGGGGATTCCAAGGTGTTTTACATTGCAATTGTTTGCTGTCAACGTTTTCAAAATGCAAACACCTTTTAAAACTTTGGAAGAGAAACGTGGGCACCTTCATGTCATAAAAATGCAGTTGATTTGTACTCTCTTTACAGCAAAGAAAACTTTAAGGCCCCTAGGTACTAAAAATCACAGCACAAGAATGTGTTCTTGTTGTTCATGTTAGAATGAATTCTTACTATTGATTAGGCCAATCTTCACAAGATATTTTAAAATTACTTTTTGCTGTTCAAAGAATACTCTTAGAAAGTTTTAAAGAGTAAATTTTGTTAAAACTATCCAAAAGTTTTATATGTTTTTTTCTGATGCTAGGGGATCAGCCTTGCTCATGTTGGAAAACTAATCTACCACTAAGGTACATTCTCAGCCCCTTTTTATGTTATTTTGAGACAGTATTACTAAGGGGTCCAATTGGGCCTTATCTTGGGATCTCCCTGCCTAAAACTCCTGAGTAGTCGGATTGCCTATGCACAGTATCATACCCAGCTAAAATGTGACTTTTAAAAATGAATTTTATGACGTGTCCAGATGCCCCCTCAATGCCTCATGAGGTTAGAGGTGGGGTTTTTTCAGAGGTGGCTGGATCTAGAGTGTGTGATGCTGGAATTAATGGTGTGTGATTGCTAAATTAGTCCACTGATTGGTTTGGCATATTTCTGGGTAGTATTAGGAGTGCTCTATCATGGGTGTGAGTGCTACCTGCCCTAAGGGTGGGTAGCCTAGATAAACTATAAGGATAGAAAGAGGGCTATCTAAGATGATTGCTTGCTTGCTTGCTGCTTTTGCAGTCATGCCATGACTGCATGGCTGCCGGCCATGAACTTTTTCTCCTCTACATGCCCCCTCTGCCATGCCACCATGCCTTGGAGCAAGCCAGGTAGGAACTGAAACCTCTACAAACAGTTAAAATAAACCTTTCCTCCTTTAACTTTGGGTGTTGAGTATTTTGTCTCAGCAACAAGGAAAAATAACTAAAACTGTGTATTTTTTAAATAGACAAATTAGCATTGTGGAACACTAATAAAGTAAATGGGGAAAAACTGCATTGAATAAAATTACTTTTCCCTTTTGTTTACATTTTTGGAAGTAACATAACTGCAAAAAATATTAATTTTAATAATATATAACTAGTTACAGTTCCTATGATATCCTTCTCAGGGTTTGGGCACTGGGGATATTACAGCAAAAGAGAAAGAAGTTAATCTTGTAGTGTATGTGGTAGAAAGAGATAATAAACATGCAAATCAATAAAAAATAACAAATGAAATGTTAGGAAGGAAATATATACAGTGAAAATATATAGAAAGGAAAGATATTTGGGGCCACTTTATATAGAGTGTTCAAGATATACTTCTATCTGAGAAGATTACATTTGATATAGGAAAGGAAGAATAGAAATGATTAATACAAAGAATTGAGAAAAGGTATCTTAAATAAAATAAAGAAAAAGAAAATAATTTAATGAGATTATGCTTCTGATAGTCATTTATTTATTTTTCCCTTAAGGATATTTTATAACTTGCTAAAAAAAATACATACTGATGTACATGTGCCCTACAATTGTATTTGATATTATAAATTCTTGGAAAATATTGCAGAGAGACACGTTTTCCAGAATATTAAAGAGTTCAAGATATTTTGAAGGAAAACAAACCATTATTTTGCAAACATTTGCAAAATATCTCTATCCCTGATATTTCCCAATGTTCTTGACAGTCTTTACATGTTAGCATTCTGTTGAGTAAGAAAAAAACAAACTGATTTAACTAAATTATTATCATTTCATCATGCGCTTTACTGTGAGCAAATGAAAGCAACTAACATTTGGTGGATCTAAGACATAATTAGATTCCAGTAAGAACATATAAAGTCTCTTATTATAGAGTCAGTCTAGGGTCATTATTATCCCATTATTATTATCCCACTAAGCCTGAAAATTTCCACTCAAATATTTTTAACAGATATTTTCCCTTTTATCCATACCTTACTGGTTACAAATCAGTTTATTCAGTATTTCTTTCTTTCCTAGAAGTGTGCAATCTTCCTTAACAAGAATCATTACTTCCATTATTTTTGTTATTCAAACATATCTTTACCAGCTTTCATAATCATCTTTTAAAAATGCTCATATGAACACATAATTTTCTTTCTTTAATTTATCTTCTTCCTTGCAGTCAATCTGTATGTTTTTTTTGGTCATATATAGACCTGTGTGAACTTGTGGGACACATTTCTCTTCCAAGACTGCACTTGAGGTATACCTCTTACTCTACCTTGTACACCTGAGCCTCCTGTTTCTAAGCTCCCATATTCTTGCACACACTACTGCATATTTTCCTTTTAGCCATCCCTACTGATTTATCACCAGCAGTATCTTCTGTACAGATCCTCAGGTAAACTCAGTTATGGGATACTTCCTCTAGAAAAAGCTTTCTAATGTGTTTGTCTTTTGTACTTCTAAAGACTTTGTCTATTGCCCTATTACTATACTGCATCACTAAAAATTGATCTGTAAATGCTTGATTATGTAACTGCTCTCTCCAACAATAACATTTTAGTATTTAAATTACGAGCAAAATATGTTTTCTATCTTTCGTGCTCTCCTCACATAAGCAACTTTCAGGTAGTGAGGAGTCAATCTACTGTTTAAATCAATGGATGGATAGCTGGTCCCATGAAATTAGCAGAAACCAACTCTCAGGATAAGCAAAGAATTTACTAGTGAGTGTGAGGGCATGGCTGTATGTGTGATTTGAATTTGTTAACAAAAGTATCTTTCTGAAACAAAACACTACATTGTCAAGGTTATCATGAAGTTACTCCTCACAAAAATATAATTTATTTTTATACCACTTTGTATTTATCTTCATTATATCTACAAAAGGATTACATTTCACATTTTGTAGTTCTACTGTAGATAAGTAATTACCATTACATCATGATGATTTTCTGAACAAGCTCATACATTAAAAAAAAGCCTGTTTTATTTTTCATCCTACTTCATTTAATCTAAATAATAATCTTTTCATAACCTAAAAAATACAGTGAATGTTAACAAGCTTAAAAGGAATAAATAGAAGAGGAAACCTTTATTCTGGAGTGAAAGCTCATTTTTTAATAGAAGGAACACACCTTTAGTATAGCTTTTATAATTATGCTCAACTATCCCTGTGAAGTAAGATGGCCCTGAATCATAACCAGCTGCCAATATAAACTTGTTTGCATTGTATTTTCCCTGTGGACATTATTATGATTAGTTCTATTTTTTTACTATTTCTAATTGTATGTACATATAAACCTCAGTGATATATATATATATATATATATATATTAGGCACGGAATGTTTAGCGTAAATAAGCTGTCATTATAAGGGAATTAGATAAATCTGAGACTTTCCTAATGAACATAAGTAAGTTATTGGAGGACTGGGGATTTAGTTCAGTGGTTCCACCACCTGCCTCACAAGCACAAGGATCCGAGTTCAGTCCCTGATACAAAAAAAAAAAAAATGTTAATGTTTCTGGATATATTCTGATTTCTTTCAATCATTATTTTCCATGCTAATAACAGTATTACATTAATCAACAATAATTTAATACAAAAGTTATTTTATCTTTATACATTATTATGAGTAATACAGAGAACACTGAGATACATTTTTTACAATCAAATATTTTATATCCATTTACCAAGCAAGTTAGTATCCCAGTTATAACACTCATTATATATACCATTAAATTGCTCCCCAAATACACAGAAAAATATTTAAATGCTTAGAGAGGCAAAAGTGGAATCAAGAAAATGTGTCCCAAAACCACGGTAACATACTATATACAGCAAAGAGAATCAATGATGTGCCACTACCCAGAGTAATATGTCCATATCAAACAGTAAGCAGGGGAATCTAGGCACAATAGTTATAAACAGCATGCTTCCATTTCTATTTAATTAAAACTGACAAAGTTAAACATTAATATTATAAATAAGCAGAATATTTCCTTCTGAAAGGGAAAAAACTTCAAAGAAGGTGGAAACGTAGTGCATTATAGGAATGTCATTCCTTTGACTAGCATGCTGCAGTTGTGTCCTATGAGAAAACTCAGAATTGGACATTTCTGCTCATTGATTTCTTGATATTATGCTATATTTCAAAATATATTAGAATACATATATAGATATATAGATAGATGACTAAAACTAAGTAGAACTCATCAATCATTTCTGTAATGTTTATAAGATATAGAAAATAACATTACAAATTAAGACAAATGGTGTACATTTATTTATATGACCATTAACTTCCTTTGTCTTTTGCCTTTTGGAAAATCTCTGCTTATTATTAAATAACCACTCACATTATCCTTCTAGCTTTTGAAGATGTATAATTGTTAAATCTGTTTCCTTTACTCTTTAATGGCACACCTGTGCTCCTGACTCCTGTTTAACTGTAACTTATTATTAATTGGTCAACCTATTCTCATCCCAATCTCTCATTTTTCCCCCAGACTCTGGGAAACAGCATTCAACTCACAGGAGAGATGAGTGAAGTGACAGGTATACTTAATCTGACTGATTTCATCACTAAAGAGAAAAATCTTGAGAAAACCGATGTTATTTTTACATGAGGAGGATAAAAACTATTATGTATTATTTACACATGGTATATACACTGAATCCAATATTTAGAAATTAAGAACCATAGTTTAGTTTTTATTTCAGAGCTTCTGAATTCAAAACCAAAATTTATTTGCCCAAATGTGAATTTGTTGAATTAGAGAGATATATGAAATGTGTCTTTTTTATGTATTACTTAACTAACTTCCAGGATAGTAGACTGACCTTATTTTAATTAGAAAAAAAGTATTTTGGCATGTATTAATTTTAATACTTTGTGAATTTTGCATCACTTCTTTTAAAAAAGTAACTAGTAGAAATTTCCATTTTTTTCTTTTTTAAAATTAATATTAATTGTTGATTTAAGGTATACAATATAGTGACATTCATCATTGGAAATTTACATCTTTACATATAATCCATCTTTGTTCTTATTTTTCCCCATTCCACTGCCCTCCCTTAAACCCCTTCACCCCTTCTTATCTACAAAGACTTTGTTTCCATTTTTCATTTTTCATATCAATTGCAGTCCCTTCTTTCTGTTCCCCTACCTGTCCCACTTCTCCTTCACCTTTGCAGCCTTTCTTCCTATTTCACATTATCTATTATACCTTGTAGTCCTTATTTACACTTTCAGTTTCTCACAATAGAGAAACTATTCAGTGTTTACACATGTGTATCTTACTTCACTTACGTGTATCGCCTCATCCATTTAGTTATAGATGTCTCTAATTTCTTGTTCTTTATGGCTGAGTAGTATTACATTAAAACAATTTTTTTTCCTCTATCCAGTCTTCCTTTGATGGGCAATTGGGCTACTTCCAAGTTTTGGCTATTAAAAATTGTGCTGCTATGAACATTTATCACTGTTTTACAATTTCTAATTAATAGATTATCATTTATATGAACTCCCATTTTCTATATTTATTATTTATTGAGTACTATTTTTATAAGTGATAGTCTAAAAATCAATGATATTTCATTAAATTTACTTCTATATTTTTGCAAGGTGTGGTTAATTACATTTGAAATGGTGCTTTTTGGGGATCCCATAGGATGTTGGTTTTTTGTTGTTGTTGTTTTGTTGTTGTTGTTATTTTTGTTTTTTTGTTTTCTGTTTTTTTTTGGTACCAGCGATTGAACTCGGGTCCTTGCACTTGTGAGGCAGGCGGGAGAATCACTGAACTAAATCCCTGCCACCCATAAGCTTTTGAATAAGCTTATTTTATTTTATTTTATTTTACTTTTTGGTACCGGGGATTGAACTCGGGTCCTTGCTCTTGCAAGGCAGGCAACCGAACCTCTGAGCTAAATCACCAACACTTAACCTTATTTTATTTTTAAATATTGAGTATAATGGAAAAAGTATGGCTAATATTTCTATTGTAATTAAATGAAAAATTCAAAAATGCATATATGGTATGCATTTTATATGTTTTATGCTATAATTATAACATTGATAAGCCAAGTAAGAAATAAAATCTTTAGATAAGGTATTATCAATAACATGATGCCTGTGGCTTAATTTCTAGAAAGCTACAGATCTTCAATAATTTGTTTTGCAGAAATTTGGAGGGCTGCCTCAAATAATTTCAAAATATCACTTTCATAAGTTTGCAGTTGAACTCATGTTGCTGACACAATTTTTATTTTTCATTTCTATAGTTTTATTAAATTTACTAGATTTTGTTGTATCACATAAGCATTTGGTTTCATTTAATACAGCTACAATGTTCCCCTGGAGTCTCATTTTTTTTCTATCCTTGTGTTTACAATAGTGACTATTATCCACAATATTTTGTACTGATAATTGATTATTTAATAACATGCTGTTAAAGCTAGGAATCATTAAAACTCTAAAGAGATCCAAAATACTTTAATTCAAATCAAAATATTTATCTTCTTATTTATTAAATAAAATGTCACTATTTGATCTAAGGCAAGGCCTGTTTCTTTGTGACATTACTGTTGATTAGGGTTCTGACTCAACTCTTTAGAATAATTACTTAGTTCATCATCACAATTTCAAGTTGAACTTCTTGAGTGTTGTGTGTGTGCCACAGAGCCTCAAATTTGTATGATGCGAGTACTTAAACAATTTAATAATCAGTTCAATTTATTATTAAGAATTTCCAAAGTCTTCAGCCTTTTAAATGCAAACACTCTTCCTCCTTTTCTTTGGTTCACATAAGATTTAATCATCTAAATGCAGTAATGACAACATTAGGCAGGAATAAACCAATTTAGGTACAAATGTAGCTAACACTCCACACCCATGCAGTTCAATTATAGAGAGCAGAAGTCATTAACACATTAGCATGTGACCCATTAGCAATAAAAACAGCCTTCTGGAGCGTGTCGCAGACAAAATGGAGCGGGCAGTTTCGTCCAGTGAACCAGTTACGCTGAGGTCCTTCAGGACAAGTAACAACTTAAATGAAACTCATGAGAATTAAAATTTGAATATCTGTTTCTCCCTTTTAGTATCATAAAGTGTGACTTTATTGTTTAAGATGGGCCTCAAAAATCATAAAAGGATAATTAAGTCTCTTTGAAGCCTTGATGTCAACTTCTGTGGCTGACAAGCCTATCGGTGCTCAGTGACCACAGGAAATGTAAAATCCCCGCGAGCTCAAGTCCATCCTTACCCTTGGGACACATCAGCTGAAAATGTGGTTGATTAGGACTGTCGAGTGCTAAGGCAAAGATAGCGCAGCTCCAAGTAGACAATGTAAAGGTGATGTGTACGCATACGCACCCTTCTTACAGAAGAAGAGTTCGGCAATCCTGCTTCAATTGAGCTTTATCCTTTTCAGATAATGATTTAAAAGATAAATTTCCAGACATTTAATGAGTTGATAATTAAGGCAAATATTACCTCCATGTAATACTGTCTGATAATTTTATTAGAATTATCAATCTTGAAAACATATTTTAGAATATTTACAGCACCTTAGACATATTCTAATTTGTCTGAAAGGATTAAAATAAATGACAGTTTAGTTCCATATTTAGAGATACAACATAATGAAATCATAAATTATATCTCGTTTACCAGTAAAAGCACAATCTAGAGAAATTAATGTGTGCAATGAGAATCCCACAGGACCCTGTGTCAATTGCTACCATTATTCCTTTCCTCTTGAAGTGTCCTTGTTGAGTATTCTTTCTTTTCTCTAAGAAATCAACCACTTGGGAGAAGACAATTTTTAACTGAATCTCTGATATCCACTTAAATGCATAATAGATGCTGACTTGCCTAAAGAGCAGGTGAATTTATGGTTATGTATCAAACAAAAAACTAGAGAGTAAAGAATATTACTCATGAGCTGCAAAACCACAGCTATGATTTGATACTCAAAGATGAATTAAGGGCAGAACGACATAAATGAAAGTTTGGCTGTGTTTTCTGTAATATTCTATAGGCCCCTCAAAATTAGAAAAATTCATGCAAAAATCATTGTAGACTTGAATTTTTTAATTACAATGCTTTTAAAGTTATGTATATATAAATTGGCATAAAAGCCAAACTTGGTTTCTGCCTGGTATGGTAAACCAGGTGTGAATTACACCTACAATCCCAGTGCTCAGGAGGCTGAGGCAGCAGGAGGATGACAAATGCGAGGTTATTATAGATGACATGAGAGTCTTTGTTTCAAAGAGAAAAATGAATGACATATGCTGCTCTTAACTTCAGCTCCAAGAAGGTTATAAAACCAAAATGACCTAAGCAAAAAATACAAATACAATTGTAAAATTAATTAAACATATGATTAATATAATTTAATGTCATAATTTTAATACACTTAAAATTAATTGGTTTAATAAGACCATTAAAGTTATCTGTTCATTAAGCATTGCCTAAATTTTCTAGTTTAATCAGAAACAACTATTTATATAATATGTATATGTATTTTAGTTTTAAATTTCACTTTTTCCACTTTTAGTCATGATGACAACTGTTTATATGAATATCAGTGCATTTTCTTTAGAAGAAGGTCACGCTTAACCACCAAAACATTTATTACTTCCTTCATGTTTTGTAAAGTGTAATACTGGAGAACATAATTTCCACTGAAATACCCCTATTTCACATATTTATAGTTTTAGGGTAACAAGATCACAAATATAAGTGAATCATGACATTGTTTAGAATAAAATAATACTTGCATTCATAAATGTTTTGAGAAGGTAGCACTTATTCTTACTATTTTACAGATGAAAAAACATACTCAAAAAAGTAATTAAGATAAAGGTCAGAGCTGAGATTCCAACCAAATTATTTGACACTAAATATAATGTATAATATTCTGTAAACCTCAACATCGAATAGCTTCCTAATATCATACTACCAATTAGAAAAAAATGTAACATAAGAAACCTCATCTCTACATTTAAATAAAAGTATTTTTCATACATTCTTTTTGATATAATTATTTTATTGTGTTTTTATTGCACTTGAATTATGAATATGCCCTTTTTTTCTGCTTGTTTTCATGGAACAGGAACTGTTTGCCAGTTTTGTCGGAGATAACATTTGCAAATAGGCTACTTGAGATAGTGGTAAAAGAATAAAATAATCAGCCTTTGGCAAGAATGAAAAATATACTTAAATTGCAGAATATGTTTCATTATAAAATGTTAAAGTTAAAATACCACATCACACCAAAATATCTTTGAATTTGATACAGTATTACTGTTATTGATGGTGAGTTTAACTTGATAAAAGAATAAAATAAATGTTTAAAATTAATAAGATAAAATTATAGCATTTATAATGCTGAGTCTGTAGTAAAATAAATTTTAGACACAGTCTAATAGTTGTAGAGATCATAAGAATAGGGATATATCTTATTATTTTTATTTAGAGGTATTAATTGCTGGAAAATTAACAATAGTAGAGAGCAAAGGCATTTCTGAGTAAGGCTAAATAGATTTGCATTTAAGTTTATGTAGTTGGATGAATCAGGTAAATTTATAATGCAAATTTGAGACTAAATAAATTTGTGAATCCATGCTTTACATAATATCAGAAATAGGAAAATTTTCAGTTGTGTATTAGTTCTAAATAGAAGTTAATTCTTAAGAGAAAGTGTGATGAGTAGAAAGATGAAAAGGAACTATCAGTTATTCACAACATTGTATAAGATGCTTCATTTTTATTAGCTTAGTTCATGGGTATAATTAATAATATAAATAATAAAAGTTTATTATGTATACTCTTTATACAATTTTGTTATATAAAATACTATAAATACAGCTTTGTATTACTAAAGACATATTTATGACTAATGGTAGAAAATTATTAGACATATAAAACAACAATAATTTAAAATAATACCTAGAGATGTTTTATCCAGTATAGGGAATTTAACCTAGGACCTTCACATTGAATTACATCCCAGCCCTTTTAAAATATTTTTTCTTGAGGATATAGTCTTCTTCAGTTGCCAAATAGCATGAGGAGGCTGAAACATGAGACCCTCTTCTCTCAGTGTCCCCGGGTCCTGAGTCACCACATTCAGCTTCCTACAGCTTTTTTTTTCCCTAGACCTTTTCATATTGACAAAATATGTTCATGTGCATATTTTTCATTTAAAATTGTATTAGACTTAACAAGAAATTTCACATATTATTTATTGGAAACCCACATTATGGGAGTCCACAGGAACATGTTTTCAGAGGCACAAAGCAAATCCTCCTCACTGGGGAACCTAGAATGTGGAAGGGAGGGAAAGGCTACTGAGGATGCACACCAAGTCGGTTAAAATTAAGGTACAAGGGAGACTGCAGGAATTAAACCAGAGAGCACAATGTCTTGAACAGGCTACAAAAATTAATTTTAAAAAATGTTGAAATCAAAATCAAGTCCTTCAAATTCTAACCTGTCAATCTTAAAATCATAAATCCACTCACTAGCTGCATGTCCTGGTAATTAATTTATTTATCATGATAAATTTACAAATTTTACAGATTCTTAGTTATACATTTGGGAGATTATTTTCGATAGATTTTCAGTTTGTGCCACAGAGGTGAAGATAGGAGGAAAAGTTAATCATCTCATACCATTTACTGCTAAAACTTCATGGAATAAAAATATTTAAAATCATAGACATACAGCCTTTCTATGAATAGAAACTTAGCAGATGAAAATATTTTTCCTTGCAATGTTTGGCAAACTGCTACCATGAGAAAGCCAGGAAACAGTCTTTAATGTGTTCATATCAATTCAACCTTGTTCTTTTGAACAGATGTTAATTTTACTTCCAATGTTATGTAAGTATGTCTTCAAAAGACTTTAATAAAATGGTATATCACTCGCTTTACAGTTCATATTAGAAATATATATATAAGCTTATTCATAATTTAGAGGAAGAAATATTGTTTTACAGGTGGTGAACACTATGTCACAGTAAATATAAAAACTTATTTGTTTTTATTTTTAAGTTATATAAAATGTATTCCGGAGAACAAAGGAAAGTGGTTCTAACTGAAGAAAAAATATTTGATGCTAGTCTTATGATGTATGGCTTCTAGCCAGGTAAGTAAGGAGCGGGGTAAGTAAAGAAATAAAGAATGTGGATATAGTTTAAATTTGATTCAATAGACAACAGAATACATAATCTAGGTTGATTTTCACTGAAATTTTGTGCTCAAGAGTCACAATATTGATGAATTATAGTTTTCTTTCCATAGTGTATGACTTTTTTTTTTCTTTGACAATGTTGCATTTACATTGTGATTTCACGAAAGAAGACTGACGTGGATTTAATAATGCAATTCCTCAGTCTGAGATTTAAAGCGGAAATCTCTAAATATAGTTAGAAAAATAAATAAGAAGCGCCTAAGTAAAATGGCGATATTTTCACAGTGTATATCTGAAATTAAAATTTAACTCATTAGAGATGAAAACTCAAGAGAGAAAAATTCTACATACGACCATTATTATTAAATTTGCTTCTTTCATTTTCTTGCATCTCAAATCTTCTACTTTAAAATACTCTAATATTTGTGAGTGAATTGTGGACCACAACTGATCACAATGGATGCTGAATTTTTCTAATTAGAAAAATTCAAAAGAATTATAAGTAACATTTTCTACTGTAATTTTAATTATTTACCTTCCTTTTACTGTAAACATCAATCCCTTGTAATATTCATCAAATCAGATATCAAAGAAGGTAATTAATAAGGAAAATGAACAGTGGTAGGTTACTGCCAACTAATGTAAAGCAAAACTGGCAAGAAACACTCTGAGAGACTAAAAGAAGATTTCATAGTAGCACATAGCATGATGTTGTTTAACTATTTTAATCTGCATTCAATATTCTATTATACACAGCCCATAATAACTCATCTAGATGTTGGATGGAGGCCAAATTCATCAAATTCAAAAACCTAATAAACAATGTTATCAGGGTTAAGTGGGAGATCATAACCTTTGTACACAAGAAGTCATACTTCTTGGCAGTGCAGAGGAACTTGAATCCATTAAACTAGAACGTATAATAAAGGCATCCTATGTGCAAATTTAGAGAGTCTAAGAGAGTAATCACTAGCTTATGTCTTTATGCACTTAAATAATTAACCAGCTGTACTTCTCAAATGCTATAATCATGCTGTGTATAACTGGGATTTATAGCCTATTACACAGTATATATCATAAAATATGGGTTAATAAATACTTGTGAAATCAACTTAGCTGCCAAGAAGAGAAAGAATGCGATTCAAAACTAAGAATATTTTAGAGGTGTGTTGTAGGTGAGGGATGCAAGTGACAGAGAGTAATTACCTGACACCTAAATGAAGAGGTAATTGCAACCACAGAGTCTAAATTGAGAAGGGACATTGGAAAATGAAACAGACAAAAGTATGTACGTGATAGAGCCTGGCTTCTAAAACATTAGTTTTCTGCAAGAGAATGAATTAGTAAAACTTTTATACCTAATTAGATTTATGACTATTTGACTAGATCACGTAATAGTTCTACACAGACACAAAGTTGCTATCATTTGTTATCAATATATGTCATAATGTTGATGATGCAAACTGACTTTGAGCCACCATCAAAGTGCAGTATGCTTTAAGATATCTTGTTTTCTCCATAAACAATTAAAAATGTTATTGATTTTTTTCTGTGAATTCTTGATAGTGGTCAACATCTGGATGGCTTGTCAGGGTTGTTGGTATGACCTGCAGCCGTGCAGTGATACGAAGGTAGAAGAGGGATGCTGTGTTAGCAGAAGTTGCACAGTTAAGTACAATTTTGTTAAGATGTTTTTGAGGCAGGGTTATCTATAACAGTAAGTGAGACTCATGAAGAATCTGTTTAGTTCAGTGAGATGCTTGGAAAACACTAAGGAAGTTTCACGGAGGCATTTTGCTTACTTTGCTGAAAAACACTGAAACATGCAACTCCAGGCTACAGAAATCTGTGTCTGACACCTATGAGAAGACCAAAATATCTCAAGAGTAATCAGATTCAAAATGTAAATTGTCTATAAAGGAATTTCTGTCTCTGTAACAACAGAAGAGCTGAAAGTGTCCACAAGCCAATTAGTTTCCCTGCATTGTGGATTTGCTCTTCATTGCTATTTTAACAGCTCATTACCACATTAATGAAGATGGCTTCATAGGCAGGCATTTGTACAACTGGTGAGAGTTCGACCTCTCCAAAAGTGAACACCTAATTATTTCTTCATGTAAAGACTTAATTTAAAAGTTATTCCTCATTCTCTAAGTTGTATGTAAAACATTGATATACCTGCATTTAAAATAACTGTAAGGGAGTAGGGCTGTCTAGGCTGAATGATTCGATTCTTTGGTAACAAAAATGTTTATAATATTATATTCTGACTCATCTTAATAGGAATATAAATACAGAATCTAATATGTGCTAAAATGTAAACTAACCTGAACTGTAACTGAAATGTAACTGTTTAGAATGTCTGACACACATCAAATAAAAAAATAAACATTTTTGAATGAAATCATGAAAAGTTAAAAATTAAAAAATAAATCCAAATAAATTGGTTTATCTTGTGTATTATAAAGTATGATTTAATATGACAGAAGTATCCATAAAATCAAATGAATAATTTATTATGTTAGAGCTAAATCACATTGTCATATCAGTTGGTTTGGATTTTTTAGGCACAGAAATATTGCCTTCACAGAAATTTTTACTGTTGCTTTTCCTTATGGTCTTTTATTTGGTCTTAACCCATCTGTCAATGAGTGCCTCTAACAATATTAATAGTTGGGTTGCTTTTTCTCATTGCCTGTAAATACAATGAGGAATTCAGAGCAATAATCTGCTTATCAAAATCAAATTCCATGTTTTGTCCAGAAATACTTTTAGTAAACTCTTCAACAGTAATAGCATGCAGTCATTAAATAAAATTTTATTTTTATTTTACATTTGAAATTTTAATTATTAAGATAATGTACTGTATCAACCGTTTGTCCTTTTTTTAAATTTCAAATTATTTGTGCCAAAGTGATTTCACTGAACCTTGCCTTACCTCAGAGCCATACCCGTTAAAGGAATCTGTTCAAATTGTGTATTCCAAGTCAAGGGCCTTGAAACAGCTATAGCTGTGCTTATTGCCTGACAAATCCATCAAACCCTACCTGGGATTGATTGCCCTGTTTCTGATTATTTGGAACTGATCATCAGAAGGAAGGCTTTTCCTGTCTGCATTAAAGCCCAAAGTCATTTTAAAGACCTATTTTAGGAGGTGAGCAATAACTACCATTAACAACTAAAATTTCATGACCACTTTAAAAATGTCATGGGATCCTAACATATGAAAAGAAGAACAGCCTTCGGGTGACTGTGATACCTTTCCTTTACTGAGAGTTCATGGTGCATTTGCTAATATCTTCAAATTGAATTCTCTTTAGCAGTGGCAGCATATTTTTTGTGATTTTTGGATTGATATTTTCCCACCTTTAAAAGTATTGTATGATTTCCTGAGTAAGTTTTTTAAGTCCTTGATTTTTGTAGTCTGGTTCAGGACTTAATAAGCTCATTCTTCTTTCATTATCTGTATTCAAAAAAGTCAGAACTCTTTACATTTGGCCAGATCAAATAAGTCAGAGGGTTTGCACAGTTCATATAACCTGGCACAAAGAGTTCAGATATGCAGATCCCTCAGAAAAGACAAGTATGTGGAAGAAATAAAGTAGTATGCAACCCAATGCCTGCAGATCACTCTGCTAGAGTCACCTGTAGGTAAATACGATTGAGTTTACTTTAACCATGACATTTTGCTTTTCAATACTCCAAGCACCTTATTCTTCTTGTTTTTCTCATTTTACATTTGCACACATTCATTTGTAAACTTTTTGCTAAGCAACTTGAAAAACTATTCCTAATCTTGTTAATATTTCCAGCTTTAAGAAGTGGTATGATATTTATGGAAATTGTGCAGCAATTGTTTTATTATAAAAGTAATAACAATGAGTAGAAGGAAATATGCTTCCTACATTGGGTAAGTTATCAATATAAAAGGAGTTAAAATGAAAAGACATTGATGTATTAAATCAAAGAGACATGGGCTTTGATCCTAGTTTTGAACATTCATAATATCAAAGCAAGTTAGTTTATCTGCTTAAGTAACTCACTTCCTTCTCCTTAAAATGTGAAAATAATGCCAAACTCATATAGTGGTGAATATCAATTGATACATATGTGAGCACTACAGGTGCTCAATAATTCCTTCAACAATTTTAACTTCTACCAATAATTTTGGAACATAATGCAATTGTTCTGATTTAATCTATAATGTAATCAGTGTTTCCCATGGGATCCATGTATAGTATATGATGATAAAAATATTATGAGATGGATAAAATCAGGAGTAAATTAGTATAGATAATGTTATATTTTTATCATGTCCAATCTGCTTCATACAGGGAAGGATATATATATATTAACAAAATTAAATAAAATGTACAAATTAGAAAAAGTGTATATCCATGTACTCAAAGGCTATTTTTATGTGATATTACGCTTATAACCTGATTGGATGCAAAAACCTGTAAGAAACAATCACTGAGGAAAATACCACTTAAATTGTGAACCTTGTTGAAGATAAATATGTAAACTCCAAAATTTGACTTTCCATGTCATACCAATAGTAGTTTAAATAGAGCTTTAAAGATTCTAGTTATCAATATCAATTTTATAGTGAAATGGAGAAAAAAATTCTGATATATTCAGATTCAGTAAAGCAATATAATAACTGCGTTTTAGATAATGCAATTTTACATAGATTATTTGAAATTTGGCTCAGATAATGCACAACCATTTTAGGAGGAAAATCTTCTTTAATTATATATTTATACAGAAAGAGAACATACAAAAATGATCACAGAGTAACAGTAATCTTATTGCATCATTATGGAATTAAGGACATAAATAAAGAATTATCCATTTTAAAAGGCTATCTGACTTCCAACAAATAATTGTTTTATTGGTGTTTAATAACAAATTTGCACAAAGAGGCAGCTAGAAAAAATTGCCATATACCTTGCAAAGTCAAGTTTTAAAGTATTAGAAGAAGGGCCATTCAGTTCTGCTTGAATGAGGCAGTTATTTCTATTAACAATCAGAAATATCCCCCATGGCTTTTTCCATCTGAACTGAAAGTTGCAGAAAGGGATAATTTAATTTAAAGTGCACAAAAAGGTCTAAGTATTCAACTGAAGTTGTTCATTTATTTCAGACAGGATTCATGCCTAGTTCCATATTTTGAAAAGGTGGTCTAATCATATATGAAAACCACTCAAAGAAAATTTAGCGTGTTTTGCATGTTACTATGCATTCTGAATAAAAAAATGTCAGATATGAGAATAACAAGTTTAATGTAAATATAGAATTAAATCACAAAATAGAATAAAACTATTATACTTTAATGTCATTCTTATCTTTTACCAAAAAACCTTAGACAATAACATTTTAGTTTATTAAAACATAAATGAATGTGTTGCATTTTATTTTTTCTTTCTATTTATAGAATACTGAATGGTTCATTGATGTACACTTAAATCCTCTAATGGTTGTAATTATTATGTTGTAAAATCTAATAGCTCAGTAATGAAGCAAGGAAAAATTATTTACATCTTTTATCATCATACAAAATTCAGAATCTTATTTAGAAGTTCTTGAGCATAAACAAAAAATTGTCTAAAATTGAATTTTCCCCCTTATAAATGTAGGCATTTTGTTCCTGTATTATCATACTTTCTTAAAGCAAAAAAAAAAAAAAAAAAAAAAAAAAAAAAAAAAAAAAAAAAAAAAAAAAAAAAAAAAAACCAGAAATGCGCATTCTCATAACATTAGCTAATTAAATGATATGGACATAATTTTTCTCCTATCTTGGTCGTGAAAGCCCATCAGTGCTCTATGCAAGTCACACTCTTATGAAAAAAAATATTAAAATAGTATTCAAAAATTTAATTTCAAATTTCATGTTATTTCCATGTACACCAATGTTTCTGATTATATATAGTTCTTTGTCATAGAACTTTCATTGCTACCTAGAAATTCTTAGAATTTCACTTTGATTTCATCCCACCTTGCCTTCCTGGAACAAATTTCTTCAATCATTTTCATTCATGTCCTCCTTTAATATTTCTAAGTTTTTTTTGTTTTTTGGTACCAGGGATCGAACTTTGAACCTTGTGCTTGTGAGGAAGATGGTGGAACCACTGAGCTAAATCCCTGGCTCTCCTTTAATATTTCTATTAGGCAAATGTGAAAGTAATTTTGGGCAGATTCATTCACAGGAAAATGTATACATATTAAAGATATACTCCTAAGTGAAATAAATAAGACACACATGTGTAAATACTGAATAGTTTCTCTGGTGTGAATAATCTGCAATAATACAGAAGATCCTAATAAGATTACAGACACTTAGAAATGGGAAGAAAGGAGCTAAATGGGTAGGGAAGGTGGGATGGGTAGGGGCAAGGTAATAAGGGAAAAGAAAAAAAAGTGAGATAATGAAAAGATGGAAATAAAGTTTTTGTAGATGGGGAGGGGAGGAGGGGGTGAAGGGAGGGCAGGGACAAGGGGAAAAATGAGAACCAAGGCTTGTCATGTAGAGGTACAGGATCCCAACGATGAATTTAACTGTACTGTACCCCTAAAATGTACCAATAAACTCAATTAAAGCTGAAAAAAATTTTAAAAAAGTAATTTTGGGCAATGAGAGCAAGATGGAGGCATCACCACCCCAGGCCAAAAATAATTCTCCAAAGCCCCAGTTATTAAAAACAGCATGGGATTAGAAACAACAACAACAATAACAACAAATCCAGAATTGTGGATCAGTGGAACAGAACAGAGGATGCAAAAACAACTCTAGGTTGACTGTGCTACTTGGTCTTTGAGAAAGTCTCCTATCTTTGGGGAAAAGATAGTCTCTTTACCAAATGATGCTAGGAACACTGGCTATTCACATAAAGATTGAATTTAAACCCATATCTCTCACAATGCACTAAACAAGTACCAAAACACATCAAAGATCTAAATATTAGAACAGAAAAATTGAATGTACTAGATGACAAAACAGGTAAAACACTTGAAGACGTAGGTGTGGGCAAAAACTTTCTAAACAGAACCCCAGTTGCACAAGAATTAATACCAAGAATCAACAAATGGGATTACATCAAACTAAAAAAAACTTCTGCACAGCAAAGAAAATCACCAACAGAGTGAATATATAGCCTATAAAATGGGAAAAAGATTTCCCACTACTCTTCAAAGTACTAATATTCAGAATACATAAAGAACTAAAAAAATTAGACCTCTCCCAAACTTAAATTCAAGCAAATAAAATGAGCACCTGAAATGAATAGTCATTGGTCAGAAGTTCAAACAGCAAATAAGTACATGAAAAATGATCAATATCCCTGCATATTTGAGAAATGCAAATTAAAATGCTGAAATTCCATTTAACCCCAGAAATAATGGCTGTGATGAAGAAGTCCATCAATAAAAATGCTGATGAAGAAATAAATGAAAGCAATTTTTCTTCATTGTTGTTGAGAATGTGAACTGGTATGACCACAGTGGATAACAGTATGTAGATTCCTCAAACCATAAATTTCATTTGACCCAGGTATTTTCCTTGTAGGTGTCATGCCAAAATAGTTAAGGATATCATACCACAGTGATGTATGTGTACCCATATTTATAGCAGCACAAATTGGATATTAAAAATATGATATCTATGCACAGTGAAGTTCTGCTCTCCTTTAAAAATGATAGACAATCATTTGTGGGAAAATAGGCATACCTTTACACCATAATGTTAAACGAAGTAAATCAGACAAACAAGCTAAAATATCACGTGGTTTCTCTTATATGAGAAACTCGATATAAATAAAGTTCAATGTAAAAGAGAGATGAAAGCCGAGGATTCAGCTCAGTGGCACTCTGCCTGCCTCACAAGCCAGGGTCCTGAGTTTGATCTGCAGAACAAGAGAGAGACAGAGAGAGAGAGAGAGAGAGAGAGAGAGAGAGAGAGAGAGAGAGAGAGAGAATAAGAAAAATGAAAAGAGAAAAAAGTTAATATAATCCAGCATAGTCTATGTGTCTAAAAGTGCACCATAATTTAGTTTGTCTTATGTTTTATATGCTTTTTTTTGCCAGCTAGTCTCATTGTTAATCTGTATGTGTGATATTTCTTTAAGGAATTATAAGATAAATAAATGAATCTGATGCTCTCAGAAAAGGAATTGAAGGAAAGGGAAAAATTTGAGATGTGCTATGTACTTACACCAATTTTCCACAATGAATGCAATCATTATTTACTGCAAAGTATATACTATCAAAATTAAGAAAAACAAATAGCATA
The DNA here is from genome assembly GCF_012274545.1 of Fukomys damarensis. Taxonomy (NCBI): domain Eukaryota; kingdom Metazoa; phylum Chordata; class Mammalia; order Rodentia; family Bathyergidae; genus Fukomys; species Fukomys damarensis. The sequence continues at coordinate 21,193,930 of NW_022900942.1, forward strand.
GTACTGTGTGCATATGAAAAGCTCAGTAGTCAGAAGTAGTACTAAGTAGAAAAATCCACATCATCTTTCCTACTGTCTACACTCTCATTTAGAGGCAATAACAATTGTTTTAAAATTCTCTCATTACCTCCAAAGGAATACCAGTCCTAGAGAATACTCTCCACTTGGAGTTCTTTCACACTTCTAATTGTTACTCTCTGAAAGTCCAAGTCTCTACTGCCCAGATTCCAAAAAGTCCTTTATATTATTGATTTTCAAATGCTCAAGTGACTGATGTTTTCTCCCGGTTTCATTTTTCCTGACACTCTGCGGAGTTGTTCTGGGAACTCAACTTCTTCTTGCTGTAGTATTCTTGCTATTTTTCTCACAGCACAGCACTCTGGTATGAATCTCTGATATACCTTATGGAACAGAGAGATGCATATCTGTTAGCCTTCTGTCTCTGCCTAATTCTTCTTTCTAAATCGTATAATAGTATAGTCTGTCTCTTGCTCTCCGGAGCTCCCTCCCTTCCCCCCACCCCCACCCCCGGCTTCTCTGCTGTTTTCCTAAAGGGCTTAGATATAGTCCTGCTTTTAAAAATCAACAGAGAAGAATGTTCCTTATCTTGACCCAGTCTTGTATTCACTCTAATCCAATGATGATATTGCTTATTGAAGCTTCTTTTAATTCTCCCATACTGTTCAAACAGTTGCAAAAGGACAAACATTCTGATGGAGGGTAGCTTACAACAGTGAGCTTCCATGAACATCTACATCCCGAGACTATGTTGAGACTCAAATTCTCTTAGGGTATGATTTAATTTTTGAAAATTCAAAATGAGTTTTCCTAGATGTCTTAAACCAGAAACATGCCAGCCTCTCCGAAAGCACTACTGAATAGCTCAGGGGCTGGGTAATTTCTAATTATTTCTGGAGACTTCTAGGGTCTGTGAAATTTATTGGCTCTGCCTCCTTAAACAACTCCCTCCAAAGGATGTTGTGTAAGAAAAGGAAACATGTCTTAGACAATAAGATCAAATAAGAGAATAATTGTCTATTTTGCAAATATAAGCATAACCAATACCCCGTGAGTTTACATGCACTTTAAAAATTTTAATTCTGCTTCTGATCATAGAAGAGAAACATCCCACTCTAGGGGAGTTACCCTTCCTAATTTAATCTGATGCTCTAAATTTAACCTGTGTTATCTGATACCTAAAAGAAGCTAGAGATTGAAAGAGGAAAGAAAAGAGAAAAAAGTAGACAGCATGGAAGCGAGAGGAGGAAAGAGAGAGGCACAGAGATGCATATATCCTTAAGTAATTCTATATTATAGGATTGTGTCTTTCTATCTTCTACATTCTCTTATTTGTGGACACTATTATTTTCAGAGTATTGGTTCGGTTCCCCTAGCAGTAATATTTCTCATTCTTAATTAAAATGGTGGAATTTTTATCATATAGATCAGTCCTATGAGATTGGTGAATGTGAATCTATTAGTAAGAGATCATTTCCGTTTTAGCTTAATGACAAAATTCAATCCTTGAGTATCAACAGTGGTGTCAACAAGAGCAATGGGAAATTCACTGAAACAGAATTTCTTAAAATAGCATGGTGTGGAATGCCAGATGACAAAACAGTGATTTCAAAATGCTACGTAGAGGGCTTGGGGATTTAGCACAGTGGTTCTGCTGCCTGCCTTGCAAGCACAAGGATCCCTTGTACAAAATTTAAAAAAAAAAAAGTACTATGTAGAGTTTATAGTCTATCTCTTATTTCAAACATCATTATTTATATTAAAAAGAAAGCCCAGCAATAATAAAATGCCTTGCTATGGACAACTAAATTTAATTCATAGTTCCCCAAATAATTTTTTAAATTTAATTTATTGGTACATTCTAGGTAGACAGTACAGCTACATTCATTACGGGGATCTTGTACCTTTACATGACAGGTCTTGGTTCTTATTTTTTCCCCTTGTCCCCACCCTCCCTTCAACCTCCCCTCCCCACCTTCAAACACTTTAATTCCACTTTTATATTTTCTCATATTTTTTTCCCTTTTCCCTTATTCCCCCTTCCCAAATAATTTTTAACCAAAGATAACTTTTATTTTTTAGTTTCTGGATTATAAGGCAACTTTATACTGTGAAGTGAAAAAAGACAACCAGTTGTCAACCCAAAAGGCATAAACCTTGTCCCTTTGGTATATCTATAAGAATAGTACATGAACTCATAGTACTGTATTCTCATGCAGTGCTTCGTAACACTTAACATTGTCCAACTCTTTAGTGTTTTGTGTCATTTCCACAACTAGAGAATAAAATAATTGAAAGTTAGGAATTTATCAAATATATTTCTTATATAACTTAAAGCTTCTGGGAGACACAGGGTACATATATTTTCCATGAAGGTTCTTTCTTTTTAATGGTACATTGAATCATTGTAGTCAAAGTAAGAATTAAATACACCATGCTGAAAAGTCCAGGAACAAAATATGTAAAACTGTTAATATATTCAAGATTGTTAGAGAAAAGTAGCATAAAATATTAAATCCCAATTATACAAACATTTTTCCTCTTTATCTAAAGTGCCAAAGAGTTAGTAGTATTAAACAATTTTTAAAAAAGTATTAGTAACTAGAATATAAAATGAAAAACAAACTTCACGTGTCATGTATTTTAAACTACAGCTGACACTTTCATCTGAACCTAGGTCCCAAACAAAACTTACATTATCTAAAATGAAGGTCAAGTGACTCAAATTATATCGCAATATGTATTACAACAAGCAATAATCATAGAATGTCATATTTAGCTAAGAAAATCTATCTTATTCCCTAGAAGTTACTGTATACCTAGAAAGTACCAATAAACTCAATATATATATATAAATAAATAAGTAAAAGTTCAGGGTAAATATAAATCATTACATCTGAATTAGATCAGCAAAAATTCTTACTGCTTAAGCATAAATCAAATTTATAATGTAATTTTGGCTTTCTCTCAATCAGTAGAAGGTGTTAAAGTACCTTTCCTTCCTAAGAAACACAGAACAATCAAGAAACTGAGGAATATGTGTCCTAAATTTGAACATTGTTATGGTGTTTATCTAGATATCTCCCAAAGCCTCATGGCCTTATAGATTGGGTTTTGGAAAGGTGGTTGGATTACTGGAGCACTTGCTATAGTCTAATAGCTGACTTGCTATTAGAAGGTGGGTTTTTGTTGAAACAGGTGGATCACTGTGGGCTTGACCTTGAAGGTTGTGTCTCTATCCCTTGGTTATCTGCTGCCCATCCACTATGGTAGGAGAACTCTCCTTCACCATGCTCCTATGCCATGCCATCCTGCATTGGAGCCAGGTCAGTATGTTCTGAAACATGGGCCAAAATAAACTGCTCCAATTTTCAGTTGTGAATGGCAAGTATTTTGTCCCACTGACAGGAAAAGTGACAAAGACAGATTTTTGTTTGCTTGTGTTGATTTTTTTTACACAGGGTCTCGCTTGTAGTCCAGGTTGGCCTTGGACTCATTATGTAGCCCAAGCCTGTCTCTAGTTCTTGGTGATCCTCCCACTTCAGCCTGTTGAGTGCTGGGATTACAAGTGTGTGCCACTATACCTGGCTTTAAAACATATTTTGCTACAGAACAGAGGAGTCATTTCTGGACACTACCTGACCATGTGGTTCAGGTATCTTTCAGAATGGTTTGTAGAAGGACATTGGGAAGGTTTGAAGATGCCAGCTGGAGTAGCCATAGAGTGCTGCAAGTCAAACTCAATTGCAAATTCTGACCAGAAGTCAGAAGAACAGAATTCTGAGAGTAATGCATTCAATAAGACCGAACTTTAAAGATTTTAGTTGAGAATAAAGAGTCCATTATCAAATTGACTGCAGGCCATGTATGTTATGCATTAGCAGAAAATTTGTGCACATTTGGCTTGTATTTTGAGATTTTTTTTTTCTGGAGACTAAGATTAAGGACTGTGACTAATGAATCTGGTGAAGGAAATTGTGTCAGTGTGTCCCAATGTTGAAACAGTGACCTAGGTACTGCTGAGGGCTTTTGGCCCTGCTCTACACTGAAAATCGAGAGCAAACAAAATAGCTGAATTATTTCAAAAGTTTTGAGTTTTGCCAGAATGGAACCTTGGATAAAGTTGAAGCCTGTGAATTTGGAACAGGGGAGAGCTTGGTTGATGAAATGATCATAAAGGAGTCAATTTTTTTCCCCGTTGGGACAAAATATATCTTGAGGGTACATGAGGAACTGAGCAAGGCCCAAATTTTGCTGGCTCAAAATTGCAAAAGTAAAGATGTTGCTTTGAGAAGAAACCCAGGATACTGTGCTTCAGAACACCCATCTAGGAAATTGGTTCCCTGGAATTTTGTTCACAGTTCTCATCTATCTAGGCCTCTGCAGCAACAATTCAAAGGAACCTGGCTATTGTTCAAACTGTGGGGAGAATTCACTAGCATCTATGAAATGCTTGTTTTACAGGCATTAAAATGCAAGAGTTGCAGTCAAGGAAGCATCTACCCAGATTTCAGAAGAAGGCACAGGAGGCCATGCATTATTCCTCCATAGGATATGTAAAACCTTGAGTACAAAGCGAAAAGTTCACTGTTGACTCCAAGATGTTGGAAAAGCCAAGGATGTGGAACATTGGGGGAAAAGCCACAAGCAGTTAGTAAAACTAGCCTAAGATAGAAGCTGTGAGAGCAAATGTCACTGGCAATGCCAGAAGGGAGAAATGATCCCAGTCTTTTGGAGTACACATCTTGCTTCAGCCTGCCCTGAGTTCTGGATATAGAGACACAGGATTAAACATTTGTCTTGCTGGGTTTCTATCTTTCTTTGGTCCTATTGGTTACTGTTCCCTTATTTTCTCCTAAAAGAATAGTAATGTTTATTCTGTGCCAGTGTATGTTGGCAGCTTTTAAGATTTTTAGTTTATATTTACAGGGGCTTATAGCTAAGAGTTTGTTTTAAATCACAGAGGAGATCTTAGACTTGGACTTTTCAGCTGGGCTGAAACTGTTAAGAATTTGGCAACTCTTAGAGGTGGACTAAATGCATTGTGCATAAAGAGATACCCATTAGTCTTTTGGAAGCAAGGAGCAGAATGTTATGGTTCATATCTACAAATCCCCCTCCAAGCCTTTTGCTTTCATAGATAGGTTTGGAGAGGTGGCTGGATTATGAAGGCAGTGAAGCTGGCTTGCTGTTAGAAGATGGGGGTCTAGAAGAGCTAGGCAGCCATGGACATGACACATAAGGGTTCTGCTTCCTTCCCAGCTTTTTATTTTATTCTTAGGTTACTATCCAGCACACCGTGAATAGTTCCTTCTCTATCATGCCCCTATTTCATGATGCCCTGCTTTTGAACCAGAAGATTATGGACTCAAATCAATGCAAATTAGAAGTCAACAAAACACTTCCTCCCTCAATTTGTTGATGTAGGGAATCATGCCAGTAATAAAGAAAATAACTCAGGCAAACATAATTACATTTAAAAACAAACTATAGCCAGGTATGGTATGCACATCTTTAATTCCAACACTTGAGAGACTGAGGAAAGAAGATTGTCATGAGTCTAAGGTCATCCTGAGCTGCATGGTGAGTTCAGGGTCTTTCTGAACTACAAAGTGAGACCCTGTCTAGAAAAAAAATTAGCATATATTACATTTATCTTTTTCCTAATTCTTGAAAATGTCAATGTAACAGGTGAATAATAGTCAGGGAGAAGCAGAAATGAATAATTACCAAGAGAGAGAGTTTATGTAAATAATGCCTGGTGTGATCCTTTTGAAATCTAATTATATAAAAATTAATTTGAAAAATATTGTAAATAATTGGAATCTTTTAAGATTTCAGACATTAATCTTAGGACATACTTATCAAATGGATTTCAATTCTGACTTACTTTCAGTGATTTTTGATAGTAACTTGTATTAAATATCTGTTATGGGTGTGGTTAACTTAGAACTAGCTTGAAATATAATATGAAACATATGATCCTATTGTGTAGCTTTGGAGTTATGCATACCATGTACTTCTCATTCAGTTGCTATCAAAGATGAACAGAAAGACAGAAAAAAGAGCTACTGAAGAGATTTGGAAGCACCAAATGCTTATGCTTGAAAAAGTTTTTTCAAGTATTTCATGAAACTGTCTTCTACGTTTTGTGCCACTGACACATTTTAATGAAAGAAACAGAATTATTGAGTGCCTGTAATACTGATGAAGATCTCAAATTATGATAAAGGATACCAGAGAAATATTAATAAATCAATTTTACTTTCAGGAATTTGCAATTTGTTTAGGAAAACAGACATAGTAATAAGAAGATACAGAACAGTTATGTAGACAAAATACCCAGAGGGATAGATCTGCATCCTCCAGCACCACATTATGGCATTCATTATCCAAAAAGCAAACAAAAAGAACATTGTGCTCAAGGCCACAACTAAGCACAAAGGAAGTAAGATGACTGTAGTCCATAATGAAAAGAGTTTTTGGCAGTTCAAAATGGTGTTTATTTTTTTAATTTTTTGAGACAATGCAAGCAAACTGTTTAGGGTAAATACAGCTAAAATAATTTTTAGAACATAACACAGTATGCTAAATTGGATTGTACTTGTAAAGGAAGAATTGAAAGAACAAATAGTAATTTGCAAGATTTTAAGTGTGTATATGTCGAATGTGAATTTTTGCTTGTTAAAGGAATTTGTTCAGCGGTGTTGCTCAGTGCTCTCAAAAATATTAATGTAGTTTTGTGTGCTTAAATAACTATGCATGCTAGCAATATTTATTTTTTATCAGTATGTAAAACAGAAATATTGCTACAAGTTTGTCACTTAGATACATTGGCCTTAAAATAGCAATGGAACAAGAATTATATGGTTTGTTTGCAGTGTGTTTGATTCCAAATACTTGCTCATACTGTTCAGGATCATAAAGATATTTGTCTCTTCACAAACTTGGAATATGTAAAAAGCCAACATTTTCCTTTTACGTGTTCTGATGATGACTAGTCAATGTTCAATTATTTTTTAGTAAGTGAATTGTGTATTCTAAATTACTTGAAAAATCACTGTGTCTCAATATGTGTATATATATATATTTATACTTAAAGGGACCCAAAATAATTTATGCAACAATAAGTCTTATCTCCAAATATTATGAATAGAATAAACTTAATATTTCTTTTCTGGACTTGTTTTTATCTCCACAGCTGAAAAATTAAACTTACTTCTTTCAGTGAAATAATTTTGATGATAATTGTGTGTGTGTGTGTGTGTGTGTGCATTTTTCTCTTTTTTTTTTCTTTTTTTTGCTAGGTGTAGAACTCGAGACTTTGTGCTTACGAGGCAGGTGGCAGAATTACTGCACTAAATCCCTAGCATTGATAATGATATTCTAACGTGATTTAGTGACTTAGACAAATCAAAGAAACTTTAATATTAGCAGTTCATTAACTACATTATCAAGGGTAAAGATTTTGTATACAATATCCATTATTGTTAAAATGGTATATCGAACATTTTGCAACCAGTATCCCTAGTATTAATTGTTGTTCTGCACAGTTTAAGCAGTTAAAAGATCAGAGTTTGCTTTAGTTTAGTGTTATTTTTAGTTTTATTGTGAGTTCACATTTTAGGAGGAACCTTTAAATATCCAGATGCATGCCACAGGGGTTTATTAAACTGACATCAGAAAAGAATAAACTAGAAATGGCATTAAAATATCAATTACAATGCAATTAATAACAGAGTAGCATTTTCCATCTGTTTTTCCTTGAGTTGCATATGTTTACTGTCAATAGCATAATCTGTAAATCTAGAATTAGTAACCAAATTAACATTTTGGTAAAGGTTGCTTAATATTGACTTGCCCTCATTTTCCTTATCGAGGTTTGAATTTTTGGATTCATTTGAACTTCACCTGAAAATACACATACATGTATACTTATATACATATATGTTCAAAACTCACTATATATTTTAGCAATATATAATTGTATATTGATAGATTATATTTTCTAATAATCATGCCTTGTCATTTTTTCATAAAAAATCTGCATTAATTGGTTTAGATTTGTCTCTCCAAATCACTTCCCTGAATAAGCTTGGGGAAAACTGCATTCCCACATGTATGGTGCTTTTTTTCCCCATTAAGTTTATTGGTACATTAAAAGCAAACAATACAGTTACATTTATCATTGGGATCTTGTACCTTTATGTGATATGTCTTGCTTCTTATTAGATGTATAGTGCATTTTGAAGTGATTTACTATTTATGTTTTCAATATTTAAGATTTTTCTTTTTAGCTTTCTAAATTTTCACAATAGAATTATCCAATGGACATTAATAAATTATTTGTAGGTACAGAAAAATTTGCAAAGGTTCATAGCTCCCAGTGGAGAAAATGTTTTTCTAAAACATGTCCAGGATGCTGAGCCAGGCTCAGGATCACAAAAAAGACTGTGATTTATTATATAAACACAGACCAGAGGCACAAATGCACTTGATGTAAGAGTATTATCATCATTTCAGATAATCCTTCTTAGTATTTAACAACCCAAGGACTAGGGGGAAAAAAACCTTAGAAACATGGAGTTGTAAAAATTCTTTCTTATGGAGCCAAACAGTCTGAGTTTATAGTTTGCATTTCCAGTATTGGTACTTATCTGTGTGGTCAGCTTGTTGTGCCTTAGGTTCCTCAGTTGTAGAGTTATAATAATATTACCTAAGTAAGATGTTTACTGTAAGGATTTAAAAGACTTACTCTATATTATACCCTTAAAAGAGTGTCTGACACATAATAAGCCCTCAATAAACACTGTTGTTGTCACAATCATCATCACTTGCTCAAACCCACAGGATCAAAGGATAAAATCTGATCACGTGAAGAAACCTTAGCCTTAGCCTGCAGTGTACACACTACAGAGTTGTACTGATTATTTCATATTTATTTATTTTCATCCCTGTGGCAATTTTTGCCCATCTCTATATTATGACTGGTAGGTTTATTGTTGAGACTTGACATTAAAATAGGATTAGGTATGCTGTGCTGGGGAAAATTATTTTTCTTGAGCTGCACAATTTGATGTATAGTTTAAAACTTGAGCTTGGAAGAAGACCTGAATACAGCATTAGCTGCCTCCAGTTTTGTTTTTGTTCTTTTATTTGTTTGCTTGTTTGTTTTGAGACAGGGTCTCACTATGTAGTTGAGACTAACCTGGAACTCACTATGTAGCTCAGGCTGGTCTCAAACTCACAGCGATCCTCCTGCCTCAGCCTCCCCAGTGCTGGGATTACAGGCATGCGCCACCATGCCCGTCCTCCTCCAGTTTTGTTTTATGACATCAGAATAGTATACTCTAAATTGAGGCCAGTCAGACTTCTACTTGTCTTCTTTTAATGCATTCTATCTTACATTGGCATAACTTTCAGTTACCCAGCATTTTATAAATACACTTAATACATTTGGAAAGTTGCAACCCAATTGATCTGGTTTCATTAGGTTAGAATACATAGACCTCAAATTACCAGATTCCCTTGCTGGTAGACACAGAAACTTGATCTAGATTTTTGCCAGTTTTGCAAACAAGTAACTCGAGGTGATCAGCTTCCGAGAGTTCCCCTTTTTGTTGGCATTGGTGACATTAGAGGTTTCCAACAACACAGGTAGCCAGAAAAAGGGTTTCCTCTAGTGTTTATGACAACGCTGTAATTAAAAGTGTTTGATTGTCTCCTGAAGATTGTTCCTTCACATTTAGCCTCAGCTGATACTGTTATGTTTAGCCCCAGGCCTCCCCACAATTCAGAAAGGTACCAAATATCCTTATAATAAAATTAGTTCCTGAATTTAAAATATATCTATACCTGTATTTATTTACACTGTATACTTACTAAGTACACACGTGATACCTAGAGGAAATTATAGCATCACTTTCACTCAACAAAATGAAAAAAGAAGTACGTATTGGAATATTTGTAAAAGCATTGAATTAAAAATTCCAGCATTTTAACTTATCATTCAGAAAATCTAAAAAGTTATCAATTTATCAGTACTTATACAAAAGTATATTTATGAGATAGTGCTACTCATCAAATTTTCATGACATCTCTCTCTGTGAATTGGTTATACATTGGATGAATTAATTCCATTTTGTGCCCTTCTTATAAACAAAAACAATAGATTTTACCACGAGATCCTGAAAGTTGTGCGAAGCTCTCTGCTTACGTCCATATCATATTTCACTGAAAGCTGTTGACTGTTTTTATAAGCACACTAAAAGAAGGACAGATTAAGGATAGCTTTTATGTGATTGATGGGTTTGGTACATTCATTTTTGTAAGCATAGAAAGGTAAGAGAGAGGAGAATGAAAGAAGGATAAGAATGCTAAGAAGATTTACTGGATTGTTTATCTTAATTCTCCTAACCCCAACTTCAATCGTTCTAGGTCTACTCATTATTAAAAATAAAAAAGAAAGGAAAATGAAACCAAAAAGCATGTACAGTTGAGGTTATACAGTTTTAAGAGTAGTTTTGCCTAAGGAACCTGTGGTAGCTATCTTCATGAATGGCCATCTTGGTATTGTCTTATTTTGTTGTTTTGTGAACCTGGAGTAATTCTGAGACTGAATTCTATTCCAAGTTTTTTTTTTTTTTTTTTTTTTTTTTTTTTTTATCAGGC
>NW_022900942.1:21204762-21219045 GCF_012274545.1 Fukomys damarensis
TCACTATGTAGCCCAGGCTGGTCTGGAACTCACAGAGATCCTCCTGCCTCAGCCTCCCAAGTGCTGGGATTACAGGTGTGCACCACCAGACCCGGCTCTCCAAGTTTTGTTTTGTAAATGTTAAGGCCTGAGGACAGTTGCCTAGTTTTTCTCTAAGACTCATTATATATCAAATTAGGTAATAGTATAATATATAATTATGTTAATAGTGTCTATTACACAATGTTGCTGTGAGGAGTAGTTAAGTTAACCCACATTAGATCTGTAGAGGAATTTGTAACTATAAGTTCATCATACGTTTTAGCTACTCTACTGTTATGAGAAAGCATGCCTATATTCAGTTATTCAGTGCTGTTATTCAATCTTTCCTCTTTGCTGTGATTCTATTGTTTTAAGTTGTCACAGGGAGCCCGGGAGGAAGGCATGGGTCATGCAGTTTGAGTCGGAGCTCAGTTGAATGGTTATATGTGTGTGGATTTTGCAACAAACCTGCACGCCTTCATGGGTGACTTGCCTCAGACTACCATCCAAGGCAGGTTTTACTATCCTGAGAATCGTCTGAAAAGAGCATTTCTGCTAGTCATCCCCATTTTACATTTCTTTCAATACATCTCAATATGCTGAATTTACCCTCTAGGCATTGTCAAATTAAAAATTATAATTAAAAATATATAAAGACAAAAAGCCTCGGTGGGTTTTTCTTGTGTATATTCTTCTTGATCCATCAACCTGTATTAAATTACATATCCAATAGAAAACACCTTACAAACCATTCCTATGAGACAAAAAATAATTGCTTAAATATTATAAGGTTTTGGAGATTTATATGTGAGCTCAGTAATATCAGCAAAAGCATCTATGTATTGAAAATGATATGTTTCATCATGTCAGTGAGCATATCTGAGAAAACATTCATTTCTCTATGTTTATATGCCTCCTTTTATTATTTAATCTTTGCATAATCTTGCTAGTTTATGGCTCACTTACATAAAATGGCATATGACCTTAAGTACTGACAGACAGTTACATTCCCAATAGTTCTTATGATATGATACTCAGGCAACAAATAATCAGAAACATATTATCAAGAATTATGAAAAGCTGACTGTGCCAGGATGATGGTTGCAGAAATTAAATGTTCTCTTCAGTGTTTACTATCTCCGTATTTCAGTTAATATACCATGAGTCTCATGCTTATAATTCATTAAAATGTGTGGAAAAGTATACGGTCTCATAATACTCTGTGCATATCAACTCACATCCACTGAAGTATATGAAAAATAAAATGATAAACTCTCCGAGTATTTCATATGGACAAATGCGTTAGGGAATATATTAGGATTCTACAGAGAAACAGAACCAATAAAGAATATATAATGGGAATTGTAAATAAGAGGAATTGGCTTACACTATTATGGTGCATCCACCATCTGTCATGTGCAAGATGGAGAAAGGGAAAAACTGTTGGTATAATTCAGTCTGGGTGCAAGGGTCTAAAACCAGGGCAAAGGGAAGGCAATGGTGTAGGGCCCGGGTCAGAGTCTGAAGTCTTAAGCACCACCAAAGTGAATGTCAAAGGGTAGAAGAACATGGTTGTTTCAAGTAAAGAAAGTAAATTTGCTCTTCTGTCTGTGTTCTCTTCAGATCCTCAGTAGATGGATGATGCCTACATATTCTGATGAGGATACATAAATCTTATTTACTTAGTGTCCTTAGTCCTGCTTTCTCTTTAGGAGAAATCCAAACATGCACATCCAGTAATAATACTTTATCAGTTACATGAAAATGCCTTAGTCGAGTTTACACATAAAATTAAATATCACGGGGATAAATTAAAACGTGAAATTCCTAAATTCTTAAGATCATTAATGCTTGTTTCTTTTGAAATGCTTCCTTTAGACGACTTACCTGGAAATTAAATTATTTAGCATTTGGCAAATGGAAATAACATATCATAATATAATTGTCTTTATAAAAGCAGCTTTTCTGTGTCATGAAGCACTGTGTCATTCAATTGACAATTATTGAATTATGATTTGCTGTGTACTAAAGTTCTGTGGAGTAGGCTGTGGATGTATGAATATAATTGCATGTTTAAATTAGAAGCTCTGAGATATTAAAGTAAAAATATATTCAACAAATCTCCCTTGCACGTGTACTAAAAAAAATCTAGGCTGTGTACTGGATGATATAAACAATGTAAGGAAAACAGCAGACATCATTGTTGACTACATGAATTAACAAAAGGAAAATAAGTCTTCAGAATTCATAATACTCTTGGAAATGTATATTTTCATGGAAAACTTCTGGCACTACAGTGAAATGTTATTTGAAGTTTTAGGGATAACGATCAGGTCCTGCCACATAGAAAATAAGACCATAAAGTGAGATTTAAGGAAAAAGTCCTTAACTGCAATGAGATATTTTACTCAAGAATAAGAAATAGTCTAAGAATATTAACTTTATGATAAAAAAAATCAAGGACTGGGTAGTTTAAACTGGACTCAGTTCACTAGGAATGAATCACAACATAGATCTCAGGAAATTTAATATTCACAATATGGGAAATCGGGATGAACTTTTCTCTTTTTTCCTTTTAACCTTCCCTACCCTATTTCCCTCTTTGCCAAATCATGTATGGGTCTCACTCATGTAAAAAATCTACTTTTGCTCTGACTTCCAAATATTTTTATTTCATTTAGACACCCACTTATTTCTCAAGCTGGATTTAATTTAAATTTCATTTAATTCTGACATTTTTATCCTTCCTTATTATTCTCTTATCTTGTTTCTTTGTACTCCTCTTTCCCCCTCGATCTTCATCTTTCTTTATCTAGGGGTTTACATTTTCTCCTTGAATTTGGTGCTAAAACCATTCTTCAGTTACTCACTCTAGATGCTCATCCCCTAGACCTTGTTAATTTCAGCTTTTACAGTCACAGGCTGGCCTCAGCCAACAGAGAGGCTGTGGGCTGGAGGTATTTTCAAATTATGTCAAGGAGCAGTTCTCTCAGATAGAATCAGTGATGAACTAAAAACAAGTGTATTTTAAAAATTGGGAGGTCTGATTTTTAAATTTCTTTATATATTCTAGATAGTAGACCTTTGTCTGAGGAGCAGTTGGTAAAATATTTTTCCCACATTGTGGGTTGTATTTTCACTCTGTTGTTGGTTGTTCTTGCTGTGCAGAAGCTTATTAAAAACAAGTGTATTTTAAAAATTGGGAGGTCTGATTTTTAAATTTTTTTATATATTCTAGATAGTAGACCTTTGTCTGAGGAGCAGTTGGTAAAATATTTTTTCCCACATTGTGGGTTGTATTTTCACTCTGTTGTTGGTTGTTCTTGCTGTGCAGAAGCTTTTTAATAAGATCAGAGAACTCCATTGTTGATTCTTTGTGCTAGTTCACATGTGACTGAGGTTTAGGTTTTGTTCATGAAATCTTTTCCTCCACCAGTGTCTTCAAGAGTTCTACTTCACCTCTCTTCCAGACAGTTTAATATTTCTGTTTTAATACTTAGATCTTCGATCCATTTTAACTTTAGTTTAAGTGAAATGAACAGGACTCACATGCAAATACTGAATAGTTTCTCTGGTGTGAGAAACTGAAAGTTTAAATAAGGATCAAAATGTATAATAGATAATATGAAATAGAAAGAAAAGGTCCAAAGGGAAATTGGGAGGCATAAGGGAAATGAAAGAAGAAAAAAAGAATAATATGAGAAAAGAAAAAATGAAAACAAAGTTTTTCTAAATAAGGAGTAGTGGAGGGATTGATGGGAGGGCAAGATAATGGGAATAAAAATGTAAACTAAAATATATCATGTAAAGTTACAAATTCCAAATGATAATTGTTATCACACTGTATATTTAAAATGTGCCAATAAAACTAATGAATAAAAAAAAAGTGTGGGTCAAGAGATAAAATCTAATATGCTCAAAGAGTGAGCACCCTCAGACATTTGATGCTTCTTGTCTATTTTTTTGATTTTCAATAAAAACAATAACGTGAATTTCCAAGATGTGTCTTCCAGTCGAGACATTCAATTCTGAGACGGAGTGCAAAGCACCATTATGATAAGAGCAACAGATGCAACTAAATATGGTTGGAGCCAAATCTTTCTGTTTAAGACTTGCTTATGAAGATAGAAATCCACAAAAGAGATTATCCTGTGATGAGATGACAATCAAACTTGGAAGAGATAATGCATGCTGAGAAAGTAATACTGAAAGCTGAAATCAAGAGGGAAGCAAAATTTTCAAGTATGTTTTGGAGATCTTGAACGAAGAACAATTTTTATTTTAAACCAGAGGGAAATAGTAAACTTCCGTGAAAAGAAATGTGTCTGCATCACAGATGTAGACAAGTATATGGAAAAGGAACAGTATATCGAATGAGTTGAATTTGGGATATCAGTTTGAAATGTTTATAGAAGCTTCTCTTCTGGGTATCTTTCCAAGAGAACTAAAAGAATCATATCACAGAGAAGTATGTGCACCCATGTTTATAGCGGCACAGTTTGTAAAAGCTAAATCTTGGAAACAACCTATTTGCCCATCCGTTGGAAACTGGATAAAGAAGTTGTGGTTTTTCTATAAAATGGAATATTACTCAGCCATAAAGAGTGAGAGAATAGATTCATTCATAGGAAAATGGATACATATTGAAGATATACTCCTAAGTGAAATAAATAAGTCCCACATATGTAAATACCAAATAGTTTCCCTGGTGTGAATATTCTGCAACAATGCATAAGATTCTAATAAGATTACTGACATTTAGAAATGGGAGGAAAGGAGCTAAAGGTGTAGGGAAGGTGTGATATGTAGGGGAAGAACAAAAAGGGAAAAGAAAAAAATGTGAGAGAATGAAAAGATGAAAATAAAGTGTTTGTAGATGGGGAGGGGAGGAGGGGGTGAAGGGAGGGCAGAGGTAAGGGGAAAAAAATGAGAATCAAGACTTGCCATGTAAAGGTACATGATCCCAACAATGAATGTAACTGTACTGTATCCCTAAATGTACCAATAAACTCAATAAAAAAAAAAAAGAAGCTTCTGGTAGAAATAAGCTATGTTCAATAGGCAAGCTATGTTCGATAAGGTAAAATGCTTCTCAGGAATAGTCTCATTGAAATAGATTTCACCACAGTTCTCATTTATGGATAACATACAAAGTCAAAATATGTAGTTACATGGACAGAAAGAAACAGAAGAGATGTGAATTAGTAGGAAGGTCCGTCAGAATAAGACGATTGAAGGCTGGTAGAAAGCAGAAGAAGAAGAGAAGAAAGTCTAAGGATATCGGAATATTACGGAAATTAATGGAGAAAGATTTCTAGGAATTGTCAAATAATCCGGAGACACTAAGGAGCATGAATAATGAGGAATGCGGCGGCTATGGCAGCGAGTATGTGGAGAATTTTGTAAAGAGCAGTTCAATGCAGTAAATGTGATAGACGTGCTAAAACTAGGACTTCATTGCTGAAGAATGTGCCATATAGGACATGCAATGCTTTTGAGTTTTTTAAAAATCTGTTGAAAACATACAGTAGGGAAAGGACACTATATTTTCCAAAATCAATAAGATTTCAGCACTATTTAATGGTTAAATGGATACACTGAAAGGTGTGTATTAAAATGCAAGCAAGAAAAATATAAAAAAGGAAAGATTAAAATTAAAATTCGATGAAATAGATTCATGGATCAACAACAGATTCAGCCTTTGTGTGCTGAAAGGCTAAGACCTGAACAATTTAATAAAGAATCTGTACTTATAATTATGTAAGTCAAATATTCAAAATAGTAAACAACCAGATGGTGAAGAATATCTGGGAAAAAACTCCAGGAGCAATTTAAAAGGCAGTTTCAGATCATGTGTGATTATATTCATTTCCTCTAGCTGGTTCCCTGATTTTAGCTGGTTCCCTGATTTAGCCTCTTTTGTCATTTATATAAATTTAAATTACCATCATCTTAAGTTTTTCATCAATTATTTTTGAAGTTCATGCTGTAAAATAATCACATAGGGATATGTAACAGTCAAAGTTGAAAGAATCCGTCATGATTCCTGAAGAAGAGAAGGGTGTGTATACTTATTTATCTTTGAAATTCACACTGGAGTCTTTCATGAAGAGAACCAAAGAGCACACAGTGTGGCAGGTCAGGGGCAATTCAAACTTAAGTGAGTCAAAAGAAAATCTTAGAGGTACATTTCAAGGCAATATAAATCCCAGTAATAAAAGGTCCTTTAAATACATCAAAAAGACTGAGTTATTCAGGAAGCATTTATCCTGTGCCTATTCCATGAGGATCAATAGAACTGGGGAAAATCATTGATTTAAAGAGTCATAGAAGAAAAAAATGGAATAAAGAACAACTGTGAAAAAATTTTCCTCTCTTTATTGAAGAAAATTATGAGAGCCTGCCAACTACATTTTCTTTAGAGTCATATGATACGTATTCTTTTTTCTTTGAAAAATAATGTTAAATTTACCAAAGAAGTTCAAAGATATTAGAAAATTTTCATGTCTTTCTCCAACTTTCCCATTAAAATTAATATAACTATGATAAACTTGTCAAAATTATGAAATTTACTTTTGTTAAATATTATTAATATTGTGTTCAATATTAACTAAACTAGATGTTTGAGTCCTATTTAACAAAATTCTGCATTAATATATATATATTTTTTTTTTTTGCTTCTATAAAACATTCAGAAAAGTACCCTTCATAGTTCTAAACACCTAAGAAATCCAGAAGTCCTGTAGGATACAACAGTCAGCCTAAGAGCCCCTACAGATTCTAAGAATTTAGAGTTCTTACCAAGCCCTAACGTAATGGCGCTTTTACAACACATTCTACCGCACATATGAGAGACTTGTATACTTCACTTCCACATGTATAATAAAATGTTACCTTATCCAAAGAGAAAAGAGACAAAAGATTCTATACAAAGAAAGCATATCTTTTTAATTTCTTGAAAAAACTTAACTAGTAAAATTTATTCATACTTTTATAGAGCTCCAAGAATAATTCCACATAAAGTATTGATAATCTTGTTCTTTGATATCTGAATCGTTACCTAAAGGCATAATTAATCAGGTCCACAGTGAGCAAAGTGTGGCATGGTCAAAAGAGAAATCCCCAGGGCATATTATATGAGAGCATACTCACTATTCCCAGCTACTGAATGCACTATAAAATTTCTGGTATTCGTTTTTACTTGTTCTTTCAATCATTTAAAACATGTTGGCTACACTGTTAATCATGAAGTCTGGATCATTGCATTTTGCTTTGTAATTATATGAAAGAGCATTTAATGCAAAGTAAGGGTTAATTTTCAGAAAATGTTATAAGTTAGTATTTATTTTTTATCTATTTGGGGCTTTGATTTGAGCTTTTCAGGAGCCAACTGTTGTCAAATCCTTCTTATAAGTTTAGCCTATGTGTTATACTGTTTTCCAGAAATTTATTGATGATATATAAGCTATTTTAAGAAACTCCCAAGAAATGGAGTCATTTGAAAATAAATCCTGATTTTGTGAGTAAAATGGGTAAACTTTTCCTTTTAAGTCATTTGCCTTCAAACTGTGTACATGAAGATCTAAAAAACTTAATCATGAATTTAACCCATATCCATTTATATTCATCTTTATACAGCTCTCAAAATTGTGCTTTTTTGCTAAACCACTTGCTATTGATATCTGATTGTGAAAAAATACCTTTGAAAGATTAAATTACCTTTTTCTCTAATATCTGCTAATAAAATTTTTAAATGAAAACTGATTTTTAAAATCTCTGCTCAGTCATTTTAGTTTTTCTATCTATTTACTCTATATTTCTTAGGCTCACATCCTTCACAGTACATTTAAAGAGGCAGCCAAGGGTGTTGGGAAATATTTTATATAGGAATTTTAGGCATTCCCACTGGTGCATCTTTTATTTTTTTGTTCTATGTGGGGATATGTTACCTAAATTTGCAGCTAATGTGCTGGATATGAATCTTGATCTCTATTCTTCAATCTAATAATCTGTCATTTTCTTTGTGAACTGACTACCATGCAGATCAGCATCACCAAAGAAACATTCTATAAAAATTTGGTTGCAAACACTGTGGCTTTGAAGATCAGATACCCTCCAGTTTTTGTTCTTAAATACTCTCTCTACTTTCAGACAGGACATATAACTCTGTTTCTAATGTTATTTGTTTTTAAATTTCTTTTTCTTTTCTCTTTCTTTCTT
Source organism: Fukomys damarensis (assembly GCF_012274545.1). NCBI lineage: Eukaryota > Metazoa > Chordata > Mammalia > Rodentia > Bathyergidae > Fukomys > Fukomys damarensis. The sequence goes on from NW_022900942.1 coordinate 21,213,004, forward strand.
TCTTTTTTTCTATCTTTCTTTCTTTCTGAACCTCTCATTTTAAATTGTAGGATTATTAGTTTGATAAAGTAATTTAGTCATTACCAGAATCAGGAATAAGATTTCAAGCTATAGGAAGGAGATTCATAATGCGTGCATATGCTCTCTTGTAGTCACTACCCATTTATTATCTTTCTGAGCAAAGTTTTCACTTTTTTTCATTAGTTATTGGTACTTTTTAATGTAAAGAGTTCATCTTTGATTGATTGATTAATTGGTCATTTTGGAAGTATGATAATTCCAGAAAATTATTTTAATCATATGTCTTCTAAATTTTAGAATGCTGTATGCACAAAAGACTAGATGAATATTTTATCCTTATCTAGTTACAATCTTCTTTTCACATAATGATTTAAGCATTTCTTACAGAAAATCATGGAGGATTTATAAAAGTATTTTGGGCCACTGCAAATAAACTTTTGAGTGGATTCATTAAAAAATATAATGATTGTAGTTAAAAATCTGGTTGAAGATTCTAATCATAAACTTCAAAATAGATGCTTGTACATTGTCTCTTTCTTGTAATATAGACATTATATTCTTAATTCTGGTAATGACTGAATATCGCATCCAGCAAGATAGCTGAAAATTTAATTAACAATATCCAAAGTAGAATACAAACTTGAAAATGTCACTGTCAGGAACCCTAAAGTTCTGATATACAAAATTCACCAAAATGCTTGGCTGACTCCTCCAACATACTATAAAGAATATAGAACTAAAAAACATAGAGTAAATAATTCGGTAGAAAAGCTGAAATGACTGAGCAGAGATTTTAATAGTTATTCAGTATTAGGGAAAGGTGTACATTAAAGTTTAAACTTCAGTACCGTAGGGAATAAATTCCTTTGAATTGACATGAAACTATGAGCCATGATATAGGCATGTTAGAGTAATAATAAATTGGGAAATGCTGAAATGTGTCAAATACCATGAATGCCAGATTGTCTTACTTATATAGGTAATCAGAACTGAATAAGCAGAGAGTAGAAAGTTTGAAACCAGCATCCAGGGTTTGGGCAGGAAACACTGAAGAGAAAAAACATTCATGAGAATATTTAAAAAAAGGGTCAGAAAAATACTTGAAGAAATATTGGATGAATTTATTTTAAATTGATATAAAACCACGAGTGCATAAATCCAAGAAGTTTAACAAATTAATGATAATATAAATTAAAGTGACAATGAGGAGTATCTCATTTTAAAATGCTAAATATCAAAGTAAAGATAGATGTCTTAAAGACATCTCAGAGGTGGAAGCTCCTATGTAAGGAAGAATATTTATAAGATTGACAGTTGACTACAGGGCCGGGGATTTAGCTCAGTGGTTCTGCCGCCTGCCTCGCAAGTCCAAGGACTCGAGTTCAAACCCCAGTACCAAATAAACAAATAAACAGACAGTTGACTATACACAAATAGTACAAAAAAATTCTAAACTATTAAAAGAAGATGAAATATGCATTCCTTCAGAAAAGCAATGCCTAAACAGATCTACTGCAAAAACATCTTTCATAAACTGTATGTCTTTGTAGAATATTAAGGCTGAAGTGAAAATAAAACTTCAGATCTCTGGAAAAATTGAAATGCATTGTTAAAGTAAGTGCATTAGTAAATTTAAAGCAGTATATTTGCATTTTTGAAGTTAAGTGTAGCACAAACATAATCAAGAACATGGGTATTGTTACATCTGTATAAACATACTAAATTGGTGAAGCAAGGGACAGGGAGAATGAAACGGATTACACTGTTTTAATTAGTGTATGTTACTGTACAATACATTTATATCAAACTAATCTAATTAATAGGAATGAGTTCTAGCCTAGTTTAATCTTTAACAATAAAAATTACAAGTACATAGCAAAGGGGATGTGTTATAGTTTATATCTAGATGTTGCCCAAGGGCTTGACGGTCTCAGGGGCAGGACTTTTGGAAGGTCATTGCATTAGGAAGGCAGCATATTTGACTGGCTGTCAGAAGGTACAGCCTGGCCAGAAAAGGTGGGTCACTGCGGGTGTAACTTGAAAGAATTTATCTCCCTTCCCCTCTTGGCGTGCCACGAACAGCTCTCTTCCACAACGTTCATCTTCCACGCTATTTTTCTGTGAAGCTGAACTGAAACATGAGCCAAAATAAGCTCTTCCTCCTTTAAGTTGTCAATGTCAGGTATTTTGTCTCAGTGAGTAGAAAAGTGAATCACAAAACATGGCTTATTTGGTTCATCCGAAAGAAAAAGGTGAGGGGAATGAGAACATCTGAAGAGTGGGAAATTGGAAAAGGATTAACGAAATAGTAGATGTAAACTTGAATACATGAACTGATATTAAAGGATTGATTAAACATATTATTAAGGATATAGCTTATCAATTTTAAGAGAGAACTATCTTTACTTTATAAAAGATTTGTTTAAATAGAAGGACACGTTTGAAAATAAAATACAGTGGTACACCAGTTCATGAACAATTCTTTTCATGATGCTGGTCGCAAACAGAACTGATCATAAACTGAATCAAATATTTCCATAAGATCCAATGACACTAGATACAGAGTCTACAAAGAGAAGCTAAATTTTGCTGAATTCTTCCACTTGTGAAGCAATTGTTAACAAACAAACTGTTCATGAACTGAGGTGCCACGGATATGGGCAAATGTGTAAGATATAAGCAGAAATGAAGAAACTAGTGTGGCAATATTAGCACTAGACAAAATGGACCCTGAGTCAAAGACCATTAGAAGAAAGAAAGACTAACTTCTTGATGAAGGTTCCAGTTTGTTAAGAAAATATGAATTTTTAAAATTAATATGTATCAAACAACAAATTTTGGAAATATATTAAATGAAAAATGACAAAGCTTTGAACAAAAATAGATAAATATATTCTTTGTTATGCTTATTGTGACTTTATAGCCCTGTGTTAGTAATTGAGAGAACAAGGAATTGAAAATGTCAGTAAGGTAGTAGAATATTAATCCATTATCTAATTTGACCAAGCTGACAAAATGCTTCAGCCAAAAACTGAAGAATGTACATTAACATAGCACATAGAACATTCAATAAAACAAGACATATACTAGGCTATAGAAAAAGTCTCAATATATATAAAAGGGCTGGGTGTTTGGCTCAGTGGTTCCACCACCTGCCTTGAAGCACAAGGCCACGAGTTCAATCCCTGGTACTAAAAAACAAACAAACAAAAAACATCAATCTATGTAAACAGACTTAATTCAAATACAGTATGCTGTCTTTCCACAAAAAATTAAAAAGAAATAAATCTATATTAGGATGTAATTGAAATTATTCTTTAAAAAGTTACACATGGTTTTAAATCTATATATCACATGGTATTATTTACAGCCAGTGTTCTAAGCACCTACTTTAAGAAACTCAAAAAAGAAGAGCTAATTAACCACAAAGAAATTAAAGAAAAGTAATAATAAAGCAGAAAAGATGCCAACAGTGGAAATATTAACAAATCCGAAATCTGAACTTTTGAAATGGTTAGGAAAGTTGATAATCTCTTAGAAATACAATTCAAGGAGAAACAGCACATACGTTGAGAAATATTAACAATGAAATAATTATTACTGAAGGAGTTATTTATTTTGAAAAGAAAATATTATTATAGGATCATAATTTCATGCCTTTGTGCCTCCAGGTGGAGACAGCGAGGCTGTAGTGTTGGTGACATGAAGAACTCTCCAGTCCAGGCACAAGTTCAGTTTGAATCCCCTGCCTGTGCCTTCATTAGTCCCTCGATGAGGCAGAGGAGCCAAGGAAGGCAATGATTCACAGGCCACCTACATGTGCTGCTAACTACTGATTTTATGGAGGAAGAATGTCATGTCTTATGTGAACAAAGAACAGTTCGCAGACCACTCAGAGTGAAAGGACCTCCTTACTGAGAACCACCTGCCCTTAGGTAGTCTCAGTCATGGAGCGGAGTCTCAGACTTCTTGAAAAAGGCTAGAGTTTTCTTAGGCTATGTGGAGTCAGTAAGGTTTGCTTTCCATGTCCTTTGGTAGTACCACAGGTCTCAACTGGTAGGGTTAAATGAGAGTCAATTTGAATGCAGCCGAGGCAGAAGAGCTCTCCCTGGCTGACTACTAGGTGGCTTGATAGCTGTTGGAGTGGTGGCAGAATTGAGGATCATAACAAGTCCTGCCTCTGTGTCATTATTCTTCGTGTACTAGAGTACCCACCAGTTCACTTTTCTTTTTCCATTTTGCAGAATTCGCCTTTGATTGCTTGCAATATTTCAGGGAGTGTAGTTGTATACAAGAGAGAGAGAGAGAGAGAGAGAGAGAGAGAGAGAGAGAGACAGAGGTTTATATCATCTTTTGTGAATAAATATGCCTTTGATTGCTTGCAATATTTCAGGGAGTGTAGTTGTATACAACAGAGAGAGAGAGAGAGAGAGAGAGAGAGAGAGACAGAGGTTTATATCATCTTTTGTGAATAAATTCTCAGAACCTCCTGCAATTAAAATTTTATTTACCCTATAATCCAGCATTTCACATTTCAAATATTTACTAAAGAAATACGAATAGATACAACAATATAAATATGTATATGGTAATATTCACTGCAATGTTGTTCATAGATTTCTAAACATTATGAACAATACAAACTTCCAACAATGCTTAATATGTATTACATAATAATATAATGTGCTACTACTTTACAATAAAAAGACATTGGCCTCTGACATGTAAAATGACATGAATGAATCACTAAATATGGAAGATGAGTGAAAGAAATCTATAACAGGCATTACTTGAACTTTTTATTTGTGCAAAACAAATTTAAACTTCTAGAAATCAGCACATTGATTGCCTCTGGAATACAAGTTGAGGACAAAAAAGAACTGAGTCATTAGAATTGTGTTTAAGGTGTTGGAAATTTTATAGCTTTATGAAAAAGGACATAACATGTAAATGTACATATATTATGACCTGCTGATCTATGCATTTAAAAGCTGGCTATTTAATTACATGTGAAATAGATGTCCTTTTAGTCTAAGTGATGCTAAAATGTATGTAAATGAGTATGTATACAATTATGTAAAATAGATTTGATTTAGTATAAATGACTCTATGTATATAAACAAGTATGCCTGTATGAGGCAGATTATTATTGTTATTAATAATTATATGTGGCTACACTTTAACCTAAAGCTATGTTAAATAATGTCATAATTGGCATGGAAATAAGATCGACTCATAAGGAGTTAACTCTGCTTACATGCTGCATTTTAGAACCAACTGTAGAATTTTAACAATTATTGCAGTTCTCTCAACCAAATATTTGTATTTAATTGAGAATGATGTTGATTTTGACTATGATCCTTAAAAATATCTCCAAATTATTGTCACATACAACAATTTCATTTTGTAAATGAAGAAACCATGAGACTTAATCAGTAAATTCATCCATGCATCCTAAGTCATCCATGCAATTAAATATATGAGCCAGAATGAGAATCACTTTCAGTCTCTGAGTAAATTTTCATTTAAAGCTCATAGTTTTACATGATTCATTTCTGTGTACCTTTATTCCAAAGTTAGAAGAAAAGAGATTAGAAAAAAACTATATATCAATTTTCATATTTCTAGATATCATTTTAAAAAGATAATCCTAAATTCAATGTCATATAAGGATAAAATATCAGGATAAATATGCTTACTATATAATAAAAACACAAATAGTAAAAATGCTGTAAAATTATGAAAAGCTTTAAATTCACTGCAAGACAAATACATATATTTTTACTTCTATGATTTTATCTCATTAATTTACTTGACAATATAAAATATTAATAATATGACTCAAGATACATTGGAATTATGGTGCCGAACATCTATTCACATAATCTGAAATTTTATTTAAATTACTGCTTTCAAGAACTTATTTCCATCTAAGCATTCTTGGAGTATGAGGCAGGAAGACCTCAAGTTTGAGCCCAGAGTAGGAAACATAGAAGATCCTGTCTCAAAAAAAAAAATGTA
>NW_022900942.1:21219112-21220768 GCF_012274545.1 Fukomys damarensis
ATAGATAGATAGATAGATAGATAGATAGATAGATAGATAGAAAGATAGAAAATAGATAGATAGATAGATATGCATCAAGTCATGAAAGCTTGATATATTTTACACAGCTGCCATATTGAAGTTGTTTCTCAGAATGGATAAAGTAGTGGTTACCAGCATAAATGAATCAGAATCAGACATTAGTTTCCCAAAGTAGCAATCATATCAATTCCAGGAATTGTTTAACCTGGTGAGCATGAGATAGCTTGCCCTCTCCTACAATTAAATTTAGCATTGTTTCTGACTAAAAGAACTAAATATTGTATAACATAAAATCCAATTTGGAAAATGCTCTTGATATAAGTATATAATTAAATAAAACTTCGATACTCATGTCTTACTTCTTAAACTACAGAAGCTAATCATTTACTGATAAAGATCTGATGTATCCGTTCATCAATCAACAAGTCCAAGACTTGATTCATGACTTCCCAATAGCTTTTTCCTCCTTCTGTTACTGTGTTTTTTTTTTTCTTCTTAAGTGAAACTTTCTCCCTAAAAGCCCTACTTAAAATTGGTTACGCACACTGAACTCCATACTAATTTCCTCATTCCCCAACCCCTTTACAGTTAGGCCCATCTGGCAGCCTGTAAACCAATTCACTTTTGTCTATTTTTCCCCTTCGTTGGTTCTGATTTAGTAGGTGTCTAGGTTCTTTCCCTTGTCTCACCTCCCTATCTAGTTCCTTCCACTCCAAATTCAGAAACAATACTATTAAAATATTTCTTTATTCTCTTTTCAAATACATAAATCCCTCCTCACAAGTTTTGAATTTCCCATACTGACCTTCCCAACAGCCACTCCTATCATCTCTACTTTCATTTCTCCCCGTCCTAAACCTTTGGCTTTTCTGTACCTTACCTAGACTCTTATCCTCCCTATGAATAGGTTTAGACAATCATTCAATATCCTCCAACACAAAGTAAATCTCTTCTTCCTGTATCTTATATTTGGAGCCAAAAATATCCTCTTCAAACTCTCAATGCTAACTCCTTGAGTCGACTAAAAGTACTCTAACAGAATCAGAACCCACATGAAATTTTTTTCTGTATCTCCCAATTCAACCTCCCTTAGATTTTACACTCCTCACACAAACACCTTCCATTGTTCTCTCTCCATTTTCATCTAACTTGTTGCAGAACACCTTTAGTAACAAATGGCCATAGTGTGCATAAACGATGGACAAATGAGGGAAGTGTAATCGCAAAGAATATCATAGATAGCTGTTATATAATTGAATCTGTTGATGATGTTATAGCCAGAAGTAATTCTGTCAGCAAAACATAAGGACAGAATTCAAATCTCTCAGAGTCAATAACAGAAGGACTACTAACACTGGACCTAAAGAGCTGAAAATTATTCATGGGAGGCATATCCTACTTAAAACTCTCCATGTAAGCCACAAAGTCCCATTCATAGATAGCTGTTATATAATTGAATCTGTTGATGATGTTATAGCCAGAAGTAATTCTGTCAGCAAAACATAAGGACAGAATTCAAATCTCTCAGAGTCAATAACAGAAGGACTACTAACACTGGACCTAAAGAGCTGAAAATTATTCATGGGAGGCATATCCTACTTAAAACTCTCCATGTAAGCCACAAAGTCCCATATA
>NW_022900942.1:21221050-21290729 GCF_012274545.1 Fukomys damarensis
ATGGCAAGGACGGTGTCATCTGCTGAGAGAGTGCATACACATGGTGTGTACAGGGCACAAACAAGGTTTAATTGAAACCTTGCTGAACTTGTCAGAAGTCTTACAACTTTAGCAAGTGGAGGCTGTCCCCTCTCAAAGTTGTAAAAGAACTAGAAGGGCCTGCCCACTAAATGTGGGCTCCATATGCCTGCATTGAAAAGGTTTCTGTGGGAGATGCAAAGGAAAATTACTGTCCTGTGACCCCACTTTCAGCTTTAAATATATGTTTCAGTAAATGTAAAAAAGGTTCTGCTGAACATGTGCTAAGGAAGCAGAGAAGTGAGGTTTTCCCTTGATTCTTCTCTTCATCTCTCCATCCTCGAAGTACTTCCAGGAAGGCAATGTATTTGGACAAAGAGTTCAACTAAAAGTACTACAAAAATTCTATCTATCTATCTAATTATGCACAAAAATCACGAATACACATAGGAACATGGGAAAGCAGGGCATCAGAAAAACCCTGAGTACTCCAACTCTCCCAAAGCTGTACCTGGGGTCACAAAAAGAGAGGAAAGCAAATGCTAAGTGGAACTCTATTAAAAGTTTACAAAAGAGATGAAGCAATTAGATGAGTTAAAATAGGAAATGAACCAAAAGTTCTCAGCAATTCCTATTAATGTGCCCAGGGAAAATTTCAACAATAACGTACAATCCTCAAACATATGTGGAACAGAAATTGAAAGAAAGGGTCTAAAGGAGCAGTGAAAGCAGAAGGGGTAGGGGAAAGGCAAGAAGGAAAAAGGAAAATATGAGAAATGGACAAAAATGGAAATAAAGTCTTTGCAAATAGGGAGGGGTGGAGGGGGTGAAGGGAGGGCAGGGGTATGTGAAAAAAATAAAAACCAAGATACATCATATAAAGGTACAAGATCCCAATGATAAACGTAAGTATTATATACCTAAATGTACCAATAAACTTGATAAAATAGGCAATGGGTCATTTAAATAGAATAAAGAGCTCTGACTTAAAAAAAAAACACCTATGCAGAATTTATAAATCATAGAAATGACTGGTGTGGAGACAGTGTGTCTGTAATTGAAAACAAATTAAGGAAGTATGATGAAGTATTCAAAGGAGACACAAGCAAAATAAGAGGTCAATGAATAAACAGCAAAGTCAGTGTATAAACAGCGAAAACTTCTTAGGCAAAGAAAAACAAAATGTTCACCAGTGGATAATGTAGGCAATGCTAGTAATTAATCAATACATCCCAGTAATAGTTCTCAATTCTAATGACATCAACACTCCAATTAAAATACACAGACTAGCAGACTGGATGGAAACACAAAATTGGACAATCTGTGTGGTACAAAAACCTCATCTAATCCTAAAAGATATTCACAAACTAAAATTTAAAGGATTATTGAAAACAATATTTTATGCACCAGGACACAGAAAACAGCAGGGGTGGCAATCCCAATACAAGGCATGATAAACTTCAAGCTAAATCTGATTAGAAGAGACAAAGAAGGTGACTACCTGTTAGTTAAGTGACTAATCTAAGCAGACATAGCACTGGGAAACATATACACATCAATACTGGAGCGCTCATCTTCATAAAATGAAGCCACCGAACTTAACAGATCAAATAAACACTAGCACAATCATAGTAAAGAATTTAAACACACCATTTTCCAAAGAGATAGATCAACTGAACAAAAAGAAAATCAGTAAAGAAATAATAGAGCCAAAGTATGCCACAGAGCTCATGTGCTTAACAGACATTACAGACTATACCATTCTGTCCAACAGAGAGTACATTCTTTTCAGCAGCACATGGTACTTTTTCCCAAGAAAGATCACACACTAGACCACACAGCCCTCATAAGTAAATACAAAAGAAATAAAATTACCCTTACATACAAGCAGACCACTCATCAATGAAAAATAGAAGTCAGAAGAAATTTTAGAAAAAGCAAAAGCCAATGATAAATTAACAACAAACTGCTACACAACTGATGGTCACAGAAGAAGTCAAAGAAGAAATTGAAGAAAATGCTGTCAGTTAATTATAATGGCTATATAATTCACTGTGACCTACAAAACAATTTGAAAAGAGTTCTAAGAGAAAAAGTCATATCATGAATTATGCTCCCATTAGAAAAACAGAGTAAGCTCAACTTAATAAAGCTTATGAGAAAATGTAAGATACTGGAGAAACAACAAACTAGTCCCAAACTAAAAATTAAGGAGGGAAATCGTAAAGATCAGAAATCAATGAAATTGAAACTAAAAAAAAAAATTTAAAGAAAAACAAATGAATCTAACAGGTAGTTCTTTGAAAGAATAAATAAAATAAAAAAGCTCTTAGCCAGAGTTTCCAAGAGAAACAGATAAGACTGATATCAATGCAATTAGAAATGAAAAAGTTGAAATCACAGCAGATATTTTCAAATACAGAAGTTGTTAACTATTTAAAAAGTATATTATAAGAAATTAGCGTTTGTTTTTCAGAAAGGGTCTCACTATGTAGTTGAGACTGGCCTGGAACTCACTGTGTAACTCAGGCTGGTCACGAACTCACAGCAATCCTCCTGCCTCAGCCTCCTGAGTGCTGAGATTACAGGTGTGCACCACCACACCCGGACAAAATCAGCAAATTTTGATGAAAAAGGTTCCTAGATAAATACAAATTACTAAAACTAAGCAAAGAAGTTATGAATATGCTTAAAAACACCCAAAGAAGCAATGAAATTGATGCAGTAATGAAGAATCTACCAACTGAAACATCCTGGGACCTGTTGCATTTACTGATAAATTGCACAAAAACCATTAAGAATGTTATATCACCATTATTCCTCAAGCTCTTCAAATAAATTGAGAGGGACTGAATGCTCCCAAATTTATTTATGGAAGCCAGCATCATCCTGATCCCAAAGCTAGACAAAGACCCAATTACAAAACAAAACTGTAGGCCAATCTCCTTAATAATTACAGATGTGAAAATCCTTAATGAGATTTTAGAAAACAGAATCCAGTACATCATCAAAGAAATGATACATCATGATCAAGTTAGGTTTTATCCCAGAGATGCAAGGATGGCTCAACATCTGTAAGTGAATAAATATAATACATCATATAAAGAGAAGCAAGATTAAAAAACTACATGATAATAACAACAGATGAAGAAAAGGCCTTCCACAAAATTTGACAATCCTTCTTTTTTTTTTCTGGTACTGGAGATCAAACTCAGGACCTTGCACTTGAAAGACAGGTGCAGCACCACTGAGCTAAATCCCCAGCTCTTCAATCCTTCTTTATTAAAAAAAAAAAAACTTGAAGAAAGCAGATATAAAAGTATCATATCTAAATATGGTAAAAGTTATTTGTGAAAAATATGAAGCCAGTATAATCTTCAATGAGTAAAGGCTAAAAGAATTCCTCCTAAAATCGGGAACAAGACAAGGAAGTCCACTATCAACACTGCTATTTAAATTAGTACTTGAAACACTAACCACAGCAATCGGACAAGAGAAATAAAAGGGATACCATTAGGAAAGGAAAAAATCAAATTATTATTTTCAGCATACATGATACTTTACAAAAAAGACCCCAAAATTCCACCAAAAAACTAAAAGATTCACAACCAAGTTCAGAAAAGGTTCAAGATACAAGATCAACACAGAAACACCATAAGTATTTAAGTACATCAGTAAAGAATTCAGTGAGAAGGAAATTATAATACCATTCACAGACCTTTAAAAAATCCTAGAAATAAACCATATTAAGAAAATGAAAAACCTCTCCAAAGAAAGGTATAGTACTTCTTTTTTATTTGAGTTTATTGGTACAATCTAGGTCTACAATACAGTTACATTTACACTCATTACTGGGATCCTGTACCTTCACCTGACAGGTCTTGGTTCTCACTTTTTCCCCTTGTTCCTGCCCTCCCTTCACCCTGCTCCTCAACTCCCCATTAACAAACTCTTTATTTCCATTTTTTCATTTTCTCATATTTTTTCTTTTCCCTTATTTCCTTGCCCCTACCCTTTCCACTTTCCCTATGCCTTTAGCCCTTTTCTTCCTATTTTACACTCTTAATTGTCCCATTACAATCTGTGTACTATTAGAGTTTTTCACACCAGAGAAACTATTCAGTATTTACACATGGGTGATTTATTTATTTCACTTAGGAGTATATTCTCAATATGTGTCCATTTTCCTATGAATGAATCTAATTTCTAATTCTTTATGGCTGTGTAGTATTCCATTTTGTAGAAAAAAACACATCTTCTTTATCCAGTTTCCAACCTATGGGCAAAAGGACTCTTTCCAAGTTTTAGCTATTACAAACTATAAACATTGGTGCACATATATCACTGTGGTATGATTCTTTTAAATCTTTTGGATAATGCCCAGCAGAGGGATAGCTGGGTCAAATGGAACCTCTAGACCTAGGTTTTTGAGGTATCTTCATATTGATTTCCATAGTGGTTGCACCAGTCTGCACTCCCACCAACAATGGAGAAGGGTTCCTTTCTCCCCACAATCGCACCAACAATTTGTTATTGATTGATTCCTTGATAGCAGCCATTCTTTGTGGGGTGAGGTGGAATCTCAGTGTTGTTTTCATCTGTATCTCTTGAATGACCAGTGATATGGAACATTTTTTCATACATTTACTTGCTGCTTTTACTTCCTTGTCTGTGAAATGTCTGTTCATTTCAGATGCCCATTTTTTAATTGGGTCTTTATATTTGGAGTGGGGTTGATTGTTTTGAGTTCTTTATACATTCTAGATAATAGTCCTTTGTGTGAGGAGCAGCTGGTAAAAATTTTTTCCCATATTGTAGGTTGTCTCTTAGTTCTGTTGGTGGTTTCTTTTGCAGTGCAGAAGATTTTTAATAAGATTAGATCCCAGTTATTGATTCTTTCTGCTAGTTCCCTTGCTACTGAGGATTTGTTCATAAAGTCTTCTCCAATGCCAATGTCTTCAAGAGTTCTGCCTAATTTATCTTCCAGAAAGTTTAGTGTTTCTGTTTTAATATTTAGATCTTTAATCAACTTTATTTTTAATTTAGTGCGTGGTGAAAGATAAGGGTCTAGTTTTAATATTTGGCATATTGAGATCCAGTTTTTCCAACACTATATTAACATTTATTAAAGAGGCTATGTTTTCTCCAGTGTGGATGGTCAGCTCCTTTGTCAAAGATGAGGTAACTGAGCATATCTGGAGTTGTTTCTGTATCTTCCAGTCTTTTCCACTGATCCTCAGGTATGTTTCTTTGCCATACCATGCTGTTTTTATCAAAATAGCTTTGTAGTATAGTTTCAAAATGGGAATTGTTATAACCACTGCCTGTCTCTGTTGCTTAGGATGGCTTTTGTTATTCTATGTCTCTTATGGTTCCAAATGAATTTTTGGATTCTTCTTTCTAGTTCTGTCAAGTATAGTGTTGAAATTTCAATTGGCATTGCATTGAATCTATATAGCAGTTTTGATATTATGGTCATTTTCAGGACATTGATTCTTCCTACCCTGGAGCAGGGGATATCTTTCCATTTTCTTATATCTTCTTCGATTTCTTTTTTCAGAGTGCTGTAGTTTTCAGTGTAGAGGTCTTTTGTTTCCTTTGATAGATTAATTCCCAGATACTTCATTTTTATGGGTGCTATTATGAAAGGAATTGTTTCCCTAATTTCTCATTCAGTGAGTCTGTTATTTGTGTACAAGAAGGCTATTGATTTTGGGGTGTTGACCTTGTATCCAGCTACACTGCTAAAAGTGTCTATTAAGTTAAGAAATCTTTCGGTGAAGTTTTTTTGGTCTTCAATGTAAAGTATCATATCATCAGCAAATAATGACAGTTTAACTTATTCCTTTCCTATCTTTATTGTTTTAATTTCTTTCTCTTGTCTAATTGCTATGGCTAATGTTTCCAGAACTATGTAGAAGAGGAGTGGTGATAGTGAGCATCCTTGTCTTTTTCCTGATTTTAACATGGTTTTCAGTTTTTGGCCATTTAATGATGTTGGCTATTGGTTTTTCATAGACAGCCTTTATAAAGTTGAGATATAGACCATCCATTCCAATTTTTTCAGAGTTTTTGTCATGAATGGGTGTTGAATTTTGTCAAATGCTTTTTCTGCATCTAAGAGGATCATGTGATTCTTGTCCTTGACTTTGTTAATATAGTGTATTACATTCATTTATTTACATATGTTGAACCGTTCTTGCATCACTGAAATGAATCCGACTTCGTCAGGATGTATGATCTTCTTGATGATCCTCTGTATTCTGTTTGCTAGTATCTTACTGAGGACTTTTGCATCTATATTCATTAACGAGATTGGCCTGTAGTTGGGTCTTTCCCTAGTTTGGAATCAAAGTGATATTTGCTTCCAGGAATGAATTTGGAAGTATTGCTTCCTTTTCAATTTCATTGAAGAGTCTGAAGAGTAATGACAATAGATCTTCGCTAAATGTCTTGTAAAATTCAGCAGTGAATCCATCCGGACCTGGCTTTTCTTTGTTGGTAAGTTTTTAATTACATTTTCAATTTCAATGATTGTAATTGGGGTGTTTAAAATGTTTTTATCTCCTTCATTTAACTTTGGTCATTCATAAGTATCTAGAAATCTGTCCATTTCTTCTGTGTTTTCCATTTTATTTATAGGTTCTCATAGTAGGTATTAATAATCCTCTGGATTTCTGTGGGTTCTCTTATGACTTCACCTTTTCATTTCTCATTGCATGAATCTGAGCCTTTTCTCTCTTTTTTTTGTTAAGGTTTGCTAAGGGTTTATCAATCTTATTTAGTCTTTCAAAAAAAACAACTCTTTCATTCATTTATTTTTTGTATCATTTTCTTAGTTTCCATTGCATTGATTTCTGCTCTAATCTTTATAATTTCCTCTCTTGTTCGAGCTTTGGGTTTTTCTTCTTCTTATTTTTCTAGGAGTCTAAGAGTCATTGTTAGATTGTTTGTTTGAGCTTGCTCTGTTTTCCTAATGTTGTCATTCAGTGCTATGAATCTTCCTCATAGAACTTCTTTCATTGTGCCCCATAGATTCCTCTTTGTGGTATTGGTATTTTCGTTTATTTGTAAGAACTGTCTGATTTCTTCTTTAATTTCCTCTGTGATCCATTGATTGTTCAGGAGAGTATCGTTCAGTTTCCATGTGCTTGTGAAGTTCCTACAGTTTCTTATGCTATTGATCTCCAGCTTTACTGCACTGCGATCTGATAATATACAAGGAATAACTTCAATTCTTTTGCATTTATTCAAACCTGTTTTGTGAGCTAGTATGTGATAAATCTTGGAGAATGACCCATATGCAGCTGAAATAATGTATATTCTGATTTTGTGGGGTGGAACACTCCACAGAGATCTAAGAAGTCCATGCATTCAAATGCTTGCTTCAGTTTCAGTATTTCATTGTTGATTTTTTGCCTAGATGATCTGTCTATTTCTGATAGTTATTTAGATTCCCACACTACAATTGTATTAGTGATTATTTGGTTTTTCATGTTATTTAATATTTATTTTATATAGTTTGGGGCATTTATATTTTGTTCATATATGTTTACAACTGCCATTTCTTCCTCTTGGATTGTTCCCTTTACAAGGATGCAGTGACCTTCTTTGTCTCTGTTAATCAGTTTTGGTTTGAAATTTGCTTTGTCTGTGAATAAGATTGCTACCCCTGCTTTTATCTGGGCTACAGTTGCATGCAGAATTGTTTTCCGTCCTTTCATTTTCAATCTATAGGCTTATTTTTGCACTAGGTGCGTTTCTTGTATACAACATATTGTTGGGTTTTGCTTCTTAATCCATTCTGCGAATCTATTTATCTTGATTGGTAAATTGACGCCATTGACATTGATGGTATAACTGATATGTACTGACTTATTATTGTCATTTTGTTGTCCTTTTGTTAACTCTTTCCAATTTTTTGTCCTGTCCTTTTAATTTCTTGCCTTGGCTATTTGAATTGCTCTGTTGGGCCTCATGGTATTGTGATCTTCATTGTATTTTTCTAGGATATTGTTTAAAATTCCTTGTAGTGTTGGTTTAGTACTGATGAAGTTTCTCAAGTGTTCTTTGTTATAGAAGTATCATATTTCTCCATCCATTTTGAAAGAGAGTTTTGCATGATACATCAGTCTTGGTTGTAGGTTCTTTTCTTTTAGGACATGAGATATCTCACTCCAGGCTCTCCTTGACCTGAGGGTTTGTGTTGAAAAGTCTGCTGTGATTCTGATGGGCTTTCCTTTGCATGTGATTTGTTTCTTTTCTCTTACTGCTTGTAGTATTTTGTTCTTCTGTTGGGTTTCTGGGATCTTGAGTATTCTATCTCTAGGTATAGATTTTTTTTTTTATCATGGCTAGTTGGAGTCCTATATGCCTTACTTATCTATATGTCAAATTATTCCCCTCTGTTTGGGAAGTTTTCTGTCATTAATTCTGTGAACAGCTTTTTTAAGTAATTTGCATTTTTTCCTGCTACTTCATGGATCCTATCAGTCTTATGTTATTTGCATCATCTAGGAATTGTTGCATCGATTTCTCATGC
The DNA here is from genome assembly GCF_012274545.1 of Fukomys damarensis. Lineage (NCBI taxonomy): Eukaryota > Metazoa > Chordata > Mammalia > Rodentia > Bathyergidae > Fukomys > Fukomys damarensis. The sequence goes on from NW_022900942.1 coordinate 21,229,611, forward strand.
TCCCTTACTGTTTTAAAGAGACCTCTCTTTTAAAGGTCACTGTCTCAGATCCTATTTTCTATATCTGAGATTCTATCTTCACAATCTTTTACTCTGTTGCATATGCTTTCAATAGAGGTTTTAATCTCCTGGATATGTTTGAATCTGTTTAATGGATTTCATTTCTTTCCTATGTTGGGCATTCACTGATTCCATTTCTTTCTTATTCTGGGCCTTCATGCTTTCTATTATGTTCTTAAGCTCATCTTTTTTTTTTTTTTTCCAGTTTCTGTTCTGGAGTCTCAAATCTTGATTTTCATTTTGCTCACCATCTCTATGGTTATCTGGGAAATTATTTCTGTTTTGAATTTTTCTAGAGCTTCATTGATCAGTTTTGTTACTTCTTGTGCTGTGAGTTCTGAGTGTCCTGGAGGATCACCCTTAGACTATTCATCTTCCTTTGCCCTACTGTTTGCCATTGGTGGACTGGAAGTCTGTCTTTGTGGTTTGCTTAAGTGTTTTCTCATCTTTATTTTTGCTGTTGGGTTGCCCTTGATTCAATCTCTGTTTCATTAAATCTTCCTGATATTGTTGCATCCCAGCCTTTGATTCTCTAATGACTTATAGACATTCTCATTTCATAATTGAGAAAACAACTCATCAAATCAATCCCTATCCTTTATCTCAATTGATAGAATCAGTAACACAATAGGATAAATCACCACACTATATAGACAGCCATACCTCTGCAGAGTGCATCCAAGGACTGGCACAATTAGGGGATCTGAGAACAGGGGGGTGGTGTTTGACCTCCTGGCTCTGGGTCCAAGCAATCAATGTCACCTGCTGGGGGAGGCCTGTAGATTGGGCAGGGCCTTGTGGCAGAAGGGAATCTGAAGAAGTCCAGGTATAGTACTTTGAAAACAGAGTTTGAAAAAACATCAAAAAATGGAACGTTGTTTCCTGATCCTGGATAGCAGAACCAATATTGTAAAAATGACCATATTCCAGTTGGGTGTAGTGGTGCACACCTGTAATCCCAGCACTGGGGAGGCTGAGGCAGGAGGATCACTGTGAGTTCAAGACCAGCCTGGGCTACATAGTGAGTTCCAGGTCAGTCTCAACTACTTAGTGAGACCCTGTCTCAAAAAAACAAACGATCAAAAATGACCATATTCTCAAAACTTTTATACAGATTCATGTAGTCTGAAACAAAATATCAACAGTGTATTTTACAGAACTAGGAAAAACAGTCCTAAAATTCATATGGAACCAGAAGAGACTCAAAATAGCAAAATTAAATTGAGGCAATAAAAGCAAACAGGAGGCCTTGCCATAGCTGACTTTGAGCTATACTACAAAGCAAAGGTGACTAAAAATAAATAAACAGCAGCATGGTAATAGAACAAAAGCAGATATGTAGATCAGTGGAACAGAAGACAGAATGTGGAAACATCCCCAGACACATTCAGCTATTTGATCTTTGAGAAAGGGTCCGAAGCATATATTGGAGGAAAGAACATATTCAACATGCAATGCTGAGAAAACTGGTTATCTCTTTGCAATAGATTGAAACTCAATCCATATTTCTCACCATATATTGAATTAAAATAAAAATGAATTAAAGGTCAAAACATTAGAAGAGAAATATTAAATCTACTGGAAGATAAGAGTAGTTAAAATGTGAAGATATAGATGTAAGAAAGAATTTTCTAAATGTAATTTCAACTGCATAAGAAAGAGCAGCAAGAGTGAGCAAATGGGATTTTATCAGACTAAAAAACTTCTATACAACAAAAGAATCCATCAGTGGAGTGAAGAGACAACTTACAGAATGGAAAAAAATAATTTTGCTAAACATTCCTCAGACAGATGACTAATATCTAGAATATATAAAGAATGAAGAAAAATTAAACCACCCAAAATTAAAGACTCAGTTACGAAATGGGCACAAGAGGGGCCAGGGATTTAGCTCAGTGGCACTGTGCCTGCCTTGGAAGTACAAGGTCTTGAGTTCTATCCATGGTATTTATAAATAAATAAATACATAAATAAAGGGCAAAAGAAATAAACAGATACTTCACAGAGGAAGTAATACGGATGGTCAAGAAATATGTGAATAAATTTGCAATATCTCTGATCATTAAATAAAACAATATTAAAATCCCATCTCTGAAAAGAATGGCAAACATTAAGAAATCAAACAATAGCAATACTGGCATTTGTGTGATAACAAAGGGACCCTCCTTCATTGTAAGTGGTAATGCAAATTAGTACAACCATTATGGAAGTCAGTATGGTGATTTCTCAAAGAACAAAATTACAAATTCCATATCATCCAGTTCCTCCCTTCTAAGTATCTTCTCCAAAGAAATTAGGACATCGTACTAGAGCAATATATGTATACAAATGATAAAACCAGTAAGCACAGTCTATACTCATCAAAAGATGATGGGATAATGAAAATGTTGTATCTAAATATAATGGAACACTACTCAGCTGTAAAGAATGACAAATTTGAGACATTTGTAGAAAAAAGGATGCACCTGGAAAACATAATGTTTAGTGAAATAATCTTGACAAACTTAAAACACAGTATGTTATCACTCATTTGAGTGAGATGAAATACAAATAAAGAGAATGATAAAGGATGACTAGAAGGGGACAATGAAATGGATCTCTTGCAATAGGGAAGTGGTCCAAGGGAATAATGAAGAGGGATAAGGATGAGGGGAAGGGGAAATAAGTAGACTATTGATAGAGATATGCCATGCACAGGAGGTGAATAATCTCAATGAATATTATGTAACCAAACAAGAGCTAACAATGAAAATCTGGATAGGGGAACTAGAGGAGGAAAGAGGGGAGAAGAGAAGGGGATTAAAAAAAAAACATTATTGGTAGCAAATGCTTCAAACTATGAATTAAAGTATTTAAAATATAAATGCTAAGCAGACAAGGAAATAATTATTTGTAGAGAACATTATTTTAAATTTGAAAATAGACAAAAGATATCATTGGCAGTTCTTCAGATACTATTCTGAGCTCATGTTTCTGGTTAACTAAACTATTTTGTAACACAGTAAAAGCAAATTTGAAATTACAGATTTTTGTTTGGTGAAAGTAATAATATTTTATTCAAAAAATTAATCCCAAATTTGCTGTTGATAGCCTGTCACTTACTAATTTTGCACTTAAATTAACAAATGTATCATAATATTTCCTTATTAATTAATTATAAATGTTCATTTCCTAAAATACAATTTGAACCAGTTTCAACATCTTAATCATTTCCTCATTAGCTAATCAGTTGAATAAAATCTTTGATGTGCTCAGTTCATATTTTCAAGAGGATCTTTGTTTTCATTTATCTGCTTCTGTAGTATATATTCAAGTTTAAAAATTATGCACAACAAATATATATGCATAAATACAGTTGTATCATTGATATATAATTAATGCTACTTATTTTATCTGTGTACCTTGTTATATTTTGACATATTTTCGCCACTATAACATCATCACCCAGTTTAGTGAATATATTGGGTTTAAATCCAATCTAAATGATTAACTTGTGTTATTGAGCCATGAATTAATCCTTTAAATCTTGAATCTAGTTTGCTTAACTGTAAAAGAGAATAAATTATGTATTGTGAATAAGAAAAGAGAATAAATGCAAATTTATAAATCATCAACAATCCAGATAATGAAGAGCTAGTTACTATACAAACAGTAACTATATTTACATTTTTAAGGTTATTAATATTAAAATAATAACTAATATATAATGACTTGTTTCCAACATTGTTCCAAGCAATATTAACCAATTTAAATTTTAACAATTAAATTAACAAATTTAATTCTACTTACAGATAAGACAATTGATATCCAGAGAGAACAAAAATAATGTCCAAGTCTTTCTGATGCACTGTAGAAGCATTTGGCCAAGTTGATTTTTTTGTTTTGTTTCTCTGTAGTGTATCCATTAGATTATCATATATATGATAGGATCTCAAAACATTTCTTAAAATATGCGATGATAGTAAAAGTATATTTAATTAAACATAATTGGTCTTAAAAAACAGTTCTTATTTTAAAATGTAATTAATGATTAATATTTGAGCAAGTTACCATAATTTTTACATTTTCTATACCTTTTGCCTACAGTTATACATCACCGCTGATCAAAATGACCAGATACTTATAAAAACTTGATTTTGATTTCAACAGATTTCATAGTTTAAAAAGCTATGTGATGTGTGGTTTTATGTGCCTGGCATCTTTCAACATCATTTCAAGGTTTATTTACATTGTGGCAAATGATAGTACTTTATTCTTTTTAAGACTTGGTGATAGTCTATTGTATGTACATCTATAATTATCAATTCATTGGTATACATTTTGATTGTTTCCATCTTTTACTGTGAAAAGTGCTTCTATGAAAATTTGGATACCATATTTGACTGAGTATATAGTTTGAACTTGGGGGATTATTTTTAGGAGTGAAATTCTGCGTTATAGTACAACAATTTTTAAGTAACTGTGAAGATGTTACATGGCTTTTGCAAAATTGATATAGTCTTAGACACAAAAAGAAAGCTGGCAGTTGTCAGAGGCTGAAGTAGAAGAAAGAAAGGGGAACGACTGCCTAATGGTTATACTAGATTGGACTCTATATTCATAATTATCTAGGAAGAGCTTTACTTTAAGAAAATGGCTCATGTGACTATGGAGGCTGAAAAGCTCAACAATTTTTGGGCTGAAGATCTGGGAAAGCCTGAAATGGATTTCTACACAAGGTCCAATGCTTCAAATAATCTCCCATATTCCAGGTCTAGGCCTCCTTAACTCCATTGGGGGTTGAACATCCAATTTCACTTGACAGGATCAAACACTTCAGCCAAAATCATAACTATCTTTTCTCTGTTGATTTGAAGGCATGAAGAGCCCCACATCTTTGGGTGGCAGTTTTGACTTCCAGTTCAATGGAAATACTGTACCTCCTGGTAGAAACATTTCTCTCTCTGGAACTAATACCAGTAGGGTAGCAATGTATATTGCCATGGGAACAGAAAACAAATGTTTTACTTGTGGTTCATGCTTTTATTTTTTGAGCCTGTGAACTGCAGTTATGGGGAAAATAGCACAATATCTGGTTAACTGATTCATAACATGCACAGCTTTCTGCAAACACTTTCTCAGCCCTGCAAGATATTGGCATAAAACTGGCACTGTGAATGAATTTCAAAAGGGCATTGGACAGTTTTATCAAGACAGCTGCTTCACAACAGTGAATAAAGTGGCAAGATCAATAAATTCCTTAATCACAAAACCAGTTCCATTTTATTGTTTTTTTTTGGGGGGGGGTTGCTGTTGTTTTGCTATGAAGTGGGGTATTTGATAATAAGTGATTCTGTGTGCAATACCATGCTAGTGCATTCTTTAAGTATACAAATGATAGCTTTGGCAGAAGCATTGAATGTCCATAAGGCAACTCTGAAGTATATAGTCCATTAATGACAAAACACTTCCCTTTCCATGAAGAAAATAATCTGGTATAATAATCAGTATGCCACCAGATAACTGGCAGATCACCCTCAGGAACATTGGCATAGCAAGAATTTTGTGTTGTTTCTGCTGCTGCACTCAACACTGAGTGCAGTAAATTCGGCCTTGCTGAGTGGAAGTCTGTGGTGCTGAGGCTGTGTACAACCTCCATTCTTGTCACCATAGCCACTTTGTTTATGAGCTTATTGGGGAATACCAGGATGGCTGTAGAAAGAATATGATTGCTATCCATCAAATAGGTCTTCCTTTCTACTTGATTATTATAATTATCCTTTGCTGAGGTCTAGGTTTGGTAAATATTCACAGAAGAAAATAATAGCTTTCCTATTTTTCTGATTGTTCAAAGATGTCTATCTCTACATTTCTTCCTAAAATTTCCTAGCCACTAGTCGTGTTTCTCCAAAACCATAATTACCCATAATAGTCATAAGTCATGAATTGCTATATTTTTACATATCTATTGCTCTTTCTGTTTTCGTTAAGGTTTTTCAGAAGAACAGAATCAGTATAAAAAACTTGTAATAATTATACAGAAGAATTTATTAGATAGGCTGCCAACTTTGGAGGTAGAGGAATTCAAAGTGCCCGAATGATCTCTGGAAAGCCCAAAGATCCAAGAACAGTTGTAGGTCAAAGACCTGGAACCTCATTGTAGAGTCACCAGTGAAAGTTTGCATTGGAGGACTAAAGATCCTGTGGTAGTAGGTTGAAGAAACTGGAGACAAATGTCTAAAGGTAATGGAAAAGAAAGGAAAAGAAAAAAAAAAAAGGCCTTCCTTCTTTCCTTTTATATTCTGTCCAAGCTACATGCCTATTGGTTGGTGGCACATTCATCCCAGGTAGATACTCTCCCAAAGAGAGTTTGCTGGTCTACCTCTCGATCATCTACAGACACATGCAGAATGTACTATTCTGCTAGGCAGTTCTTACACTGGTCACGTTGACATATCACAATTAATGATCACACTTTCTAAGCAGAGTGAACAACCTGTTCCATTTAATAGAATTGTCTGTTTGCTGAAATCATTTATCACACCACTGTCATTGAAGGACATACAGAATTGGCTAGAGTGTTGCATATATCCACTTTCAAGTGAGGCTTGCATTTTGTGAAAAACACCTACAAACTATTGCTGAATCTTCTCTGCTTTAGTCGCCTAGTCACGGGAAACACCCTTCAGTCACATAGAAAGGAATGGTAGTAGGACTGGGGACTATGGAAAGCTGGGTAACTTATTTGAGCTATTAGAGCCTCCTTAGACCTTATCATGTATTTATAATGTAAAGATTATTAAATAGCTACTCCTGATACTGTTCTACAGACAAATTTTTAAATTCATTTTAATATTTATATAAATTGAAGCACTGTGCTTTTATATCTTTATAATAATGAGAGAATTCTCTAACAATGTATATGATTGGAATTTTCTATCTGATGTTTTCTGTTTTTACATTATAACAATCCTGAGTACACCATATTATTACAATTCAAGAAATATTAAAATGATAACATTTTTATTAATAAGTAGGAATAACAAACTTAAATTTCCATATTTTTATAAGCATACTTAAATGCTTATCTTAAATGTAATTAACATTGATATTTTGGGGAGTGACTCAGATTTTTAAAAGGGGTGATTCTTGTTTCTTGGTGAAAGTCAATCAAAAGGATAAGGTATATATATTTTAAAGTAGTCTGTATCTGCGTGCATGCAAATGGAACCACTATGAAACAGTTTTAAATGTAATGCCAGGGGTCCAGCATTTCTTTGTTTATCTTGTATTCTGTGTATTAAGCTTGAAAATAAGACAAATTATAAATAGTAGTATGACAGTTTTAATGTTATTGGTTTTATTGCTTTCTCTTTGTGCGTATGTTACATAATTTTCTCCAGTAAACTGATTATTTAAAGAATGCAAGCTAAAAAGCCTTATAAACAAGACTGCATCATGTCCAAAAATAAAAATATAAAGGTATATTTAAAAACCGTACAGGGAAGTTCACTGAGCCTCTTCTAAGTACTACTTGCTTTCCTATCTTATATTTTCGGTCACGGTATTCAAGTAAACACATTCATTATTACCTTTTAAAATGTGTTGGGTTTCCAGATATTTTTTCTGTTGTTTATAGTGACCATCGCTGACCATATCAGTACCTGCTTGAAATTACATGACCCATTTCATTGTGTCTCTAATAATGTTCTATTCATGAATTGTACTACTATTTACTTTTTCAAACAAATTGTAAAAACACACTGATAATATTACATGAAGATGATATAGCAGAGCTATGAAAATACTACATATGCTTCCAATTTAGCTAATTATCTGTTATTCCTTCCATAATGTGAAAACCCATTTGGATTTCTGAGAGGAATAGTGTAATTTAATGGTTGGCTCAGTAAAAGGTGCCAACATATGGATCACTTATATGCTCTATTATTAATTCTTATATGATTCTACCCTACATCATGCTATACTTTTCTAGCTGCCCAAGGAGAAGAGAAAGAAAAAACTTGGAACCTGACATAATTGTAGGGATAATAGTGTAACGTAGGATGCAATGGAATGTACACATAACTTTACAGTAAGTAGTTCACAAGTTAATTTTGGTCACTTGGTAGAACAGACGTTATATTTGGGAAAAAAGTTTAATACTTTTTAAATACAAATTATTTGAAATTTGACCCAATGGTGTTTCAAAGAAACTAGGAAGCATAAATTGCCTCCTTCATGAATGCTCAAAGCATTTAATTTCAATCTAAATAATACTAGGAATTCCCTTTAAATAATTATCTTCCCTAAATTCAGTGTTAAAAATCAAAGGGAGTTTAAAATAGCACAGAATTCTCTAAAAGGCCAATTGCTCAATTAATTTAACTTTCAAAAACTAGAAAATAAGTTATTCCATACTAAGTCTAAGTTAGTCAGGCCAGTGGGAACAATAAAAAATTTACCATCTGTGCATCACTGCCAACAAGGATGCTGATTTCATATGAGAAGTCAACACAAGAATTATGACAATGTTACATGATGATTCTTAGAGATTACAAGAATAATGGAAATCTAAAATTAACCTGAATCTCACCAGAAGGCAGAAGCTCCTCCATCCTGCCAATCAAGCAAAATCAATTAAGATATTATTAATAAACTGCCTCCACAGAGAGAATCCATTCATTTTAACCTGTCAGTCTCATTGGACATATCTACTTCAATGATGAAAATGCCTTTTTTCAACATGCATATGATTCCAGCCACTTAAATATTGTTTCCTTTCCAAAGGCCTAAAAATCCAAAACTTTGAAAATTATGAAATAAAATTAAAGTTTATTTCACTTAGGAGTATATCTTCAATATGTATCCATTTTCCTATGAATGAATCTATTTTCTCATTCTTTATGGCTGAGTAATATTCCATTTTACAGAAGAACCACATCTTCTTTATCCAGTTTCTAACGGATGGGCAAATAGGCTGTTTCCAAGATTTAGCTATTACAAACTGTGCCGCTATAAACATGGGTGCACATACTTCTCTGTGATATGATTCTTTTAGTTCTCTTGGAAAGATACCCAGCAGAGGGATGGCTGGGTCAAATGGAACCTCCAGTCCAAGCTCTTTGAGGTATCTCCATATTGATTTCCATAGTGGTTGCACCAGTCTGCACTCCCACCAACAATGGAGAAGGGTTCCTTTCTCCCCACAACCCCGCCAACATTTGTTATCGTGTGATTTCTTGATAGCAGCCATTCTTTGTGGGGTGAGGTGGAATCTCAGTGTTGTTTTCATCTGCATCCCTCGAATGACCAGTGATGTGGAAAAAATAAGTCACACATGAGTAAATACCGAACAGTTTCCCTGGTGTGAACAATCTGCAACAATGCATAAAATTCTAATAAGATTACTGAAATTTAGAAATGGGAAGAAAGGAACTAAAGGTTTAGGGAAGGCGGGATGGGTAGGGGAAGAGTAAAAAGGGAAAAGAAAAAAATGTGAGAGAATGAAAAGATGAAAATAAAGTGTTTGTAGATGGGGAAGGGAGGAGGGGGTGAAGAGAGGGCAGAGGTAAGGGGAAAAAATGAGAATTAAGACTTGTCATGTAGAGGTACAAGATCCCAACAATGAATGTAACTGTACTGTATCCCTAAAATGTACCAATAAACTCAATTAAAGCTGAAAAAAATTTAAGTTTATTCATTAAAGGTTTTGTAATTTTTTGCAAAATAGTGACAACACTGACAAGAGAAAATGGGATTATTGTAAATGGGAAGGAGTTGGATATAATTGGCACCTTGTCTGTAATGAGAAACTTATATGCATTTCAGCCTAAAATTAGTTACCGCCAAAGTCAGCTACAAGCAAGGTAGAAATAGTTAATTGAAATTATTTAAAAATAGAGAAAAGATTAGAATTGTAGGTCTTTTGTCAACTATTACTCTTTCATTCTATTTCATATTAGACTGAATGTCTTTAAAGTAAGTCATGAGGATTCTGTCAGTTTATCTAATTCATTTATTTGACCTCTACATTGATAATCATCTGTTCAGAGATGATTGGCATAGTCAAAGACAAATAGATAATCTGATTTATCCCTATTCAACTCTAATTTTAGCATTTTATAAAAAAACATGTTTATCAGGTTTTCTTGATTTAAGGCATGAATAGGCTAGGTTCCAATTTGTTGGAGTCAATCACTGAATTTGTTCACCAAATAGTAATTTATTGCTTTCTCTGATAATTCTGCAGATCCTCAGTTCTTACATTTTTTTCCATGACTTCAGTTAAAACTTATATCCTGCTTTTGCAGAATCAAGCTAACTGAGGAACTGGGCTCTTCTTTTGCATATTCTATACTTGTGTATGTTCGACATCTTACATCTAGATGTGAAACTCCCCCACATCTTCCCACTTCCAGATGCAACATGTCATTCCACAGCTTTATTTTGAGTTGATTTTCTTCAATAAAACTTAACAGCAATGAATGAGAGAGCTGAAGTGGAATAGGTAAAGGCATAAATTATCATGGGGATTGGAGAAAGAAAGAATACTTATTTAGAAGACAATGTCTGCAGAGGTATAATCAAATTTACAACAAGAACTCTTGTTCTTAAATGTCTTTAAAAGTTACACCAAATGTCCTGTCACTCCCTTTTTCTTCTTCTGTTCCTTGTCTCCTACTCAAACGTTTTTATAATGTTAAAGAAGATAAATTTAAATATGTGCTTTTTTATTAAAACTATTCTCACCTTGCTGTATTATGTTTACCATAGGGACTGAATTAAATTTTAGTACATCAGCACACGGTTACCTTAAAAGTTATACCTTGAAACAGTTTTAGTTCGGGTGACACTTTCAGAGTAATGCGTAAGTCATTAGTTCCTTACGTGTTCAGAATTAATGTTACATTTAGAGTGGAAAATAGAAAGATATCAACACTAAGAGAGGAGAAAGAGAAGCTTAATTCTCTAATATGAAAATGGAAATGGAAAGGCTATCAAGTCACTATCAGTAGAGCTACAAGTTTACAGGAATTGCATCTTGTTCCACAAAGTGGTCCATTTTAACTCAGAGATTTCCCTGAACAAATATATATTTTTGTAACTATATCAAATGATCAAGTCCTTATTACTATGATATTCATTTCTTCATAAATATTTTAGTTTGGACTCTGATACAGCATTTTGTAGTTATTAGTTCTTTAGTGACATGTTAAATCGCGAGATTTGGAAAGTGATTTCTATGTATAGGGCCACTTGAAAATAGGTATTTTTTATTGAAAACATCTCTTGACTTCTTAGTGTTTACTAAAGAGAAAATGACTCATCTTGATATCAAAATTATATCAAAATAATTTATGGACAGTGCATATATGTATGGATATACACACATATGCAAAAGTACAAGTATTACTGAATAGACTAGATGTCCACAAGAAAATTTATTTCATTTGGGGAGGTAGGAAGCATTTAGTATAATGGATATTGAATTTTTTGTTGTTTGCTAACTTGAGAAGTATTACTCTAATCGTGTCCTGAGCTAATGGTGTGCAATATTTTTAACACAATTTTAGTATTAAATTACACAGATAAAATTTTATCAGATACCTTAATCTCTTAATTCACTCAAGTAGCCAACATTTTTAAACTTAGACCTTGGTAAATCACCAATTATAAGTTGTATTACTATTTTATGAAACAATAGTGGATGAAAAACAATTTTTCAATTTGAACCTGGCATAAAATAACAATTTTAAGCATCTGAACTAGTTTCACACTACTCTCATTACTCTGAGATTTCTTTCATCTCTCTGAAAGGATTCTGTGATTTTTAGCTTTTTTTGATTTACATTTTCCTGCCATGATATTGGCAATCATTTTGTGCACATTTCAGTAGTCAATTAATACATTCTCATGAATGTTCTTCATTTGTATTTACCATAAAGCACTTGTGACTCTGTAAGATAATATGCAATAGCTTTCGTTCTCCCGGGAAAAACTATTTCTTTCACTACTGTCAATGTTATGCCCTACTAGTCTCCTTTTCTCCCTACACATCTTCTTTCACTGGACCTTAACCAAAAGGTTGAGAAATGATTCACAATGTCTTTTTTCAATGTTTAAATATCTTAAATTTGAGGAATATTTCAATGGCGATTTAGACAAATGCACAAAGTGACAACAATGAACATAACTTGATGAAAGCTATAAGAATAAATAGAATTTATTTAAGTTCTTACATGCCTGAGCAAGGACAGGTGGCTTACACTTGTCCTTTAACCTCATGACTGCAAAAATACTACTAATCATGAGAAATATAATGAGGCAGAGGTCATCACAAAAATGGAAACTTCAGAAAAATCTACTGTTATTTTTATTGGAATTCATGATGTGCTGGAAACTGCTAGGTGTAGAAGGATATCAAAGGAATGTGGCATTGGTCAAGATTTAAGTAGTTTGGTATTAGCTAGAAGTCCTCTATGAGGATATAGAAAGTGTGGGAGAAACAACTGTGCCCAAGGGATACGTAGAGGATGGTTCTACAAGCTAGCAGGACCACCAGATACTTCAAATGGAAGTTTGAACAGAAAAATGTTCAATGCTAGAAGAATGAAAAGGTGAAAACAGAAAATCCCTGAATTTCTTAAACTACTTCCCCATTCTAAATCTTAAGATATTTAATAGATGCAGAAAAAGTTTTCTGTTTATTTTCTTATTTATTTCTGCATGCACTAAAACATCATGAATGCAGAACAAAGTAATGTTTGTGTACTCCAGATAAATAAGGAGGAGGCATACTGTCTGTTACTTGCAAGTTGTAGTCCTTAAATACAACTCAAATGGAAAAAAAAATCCATTTAGAGTAGGAGTTATATCCTTAGTATTAAGGAGTTGATATTTGATAGCAGTTTATAATTGTGATTCTATGGAAACTTTCACTGAAAATCTATTCGGTAGATCTGGGGCAATGTGGTTACTGTATTATCAAAGAGCACTAGATTGAATAAAGGATGAGTCAAGTACTACTTGACACTGAAATATTCAGGATTTTTATTGTTTGAAATCTCAGTCTGTAATACTATTTGTTACCACTTCCATACAGTTTCACATACAAAATAAGTCTTCTGTGAAACACCTAGACACTGCATAGGTACTGGCTCAGTCATGGAGCATGCCTACACCCACCAGAGTGACCAAAAGGCCAGGAATCTGCTTTACCTCTTAGTTGATACACTCCTGTCAATAAAATGCTGAAGCATAACCAAAAATGTGGTTGTAGAAAATGCTTTTATCTTAATATTTACTAAACTAAACCTTGCCTGCGTCCCTGGATATGACTACAACTCATGTACACAGAGTAAGATTTGAATAAGCTTTTGAAGGGAGTTTTAAAATGCTTCCAAATTTCTTAGGAATTATGCTCTCTGCATCTATAAGCATATGGTGCCGTTCTATAAATTGAATTTTAGTTGAATTTATTCAAATGTCAGTGAACAATAAATGTACAAATGTTTTCAATTTCTTTGTGCAAACAGAAATACAAGTGAAAAACTGTATGTTGCATACCTACCTGCAAACACTAAAGTGGTGAAAATGAAATATGCTGAAAATACCAAGTGTTTTAATATATATGGAATACTACAGGATTTTCATATACCATTCCCATTTTTCAAGATATTATAACATCATTTCTTTTTTTAAAAAATAATATGCAAATATACTTTCCAGCAATTCTGCTTATAGGTACATACCCCAAGGAATGTATATTTATCAAACAAAACAAATTAAAATGGAGAAGTCATAAAATATAAGCATATAGATAACATAAACATCCATCTCATTCACAACAGAATAGAAAAATCAACTATTCTCATAATGGCACAGTATTTAACAAAGAGAATAAAAATTACAAATGTGAAAGAAAATTTAGATAAACTTCATACAGTGTGGAATAGAGTAGCTAATCATGGTAACGTTGGTGAATTGATTTATACAATGAACAAAAACAGGCAAAAATATGCTGTGAGATATCAGGATAATGACTATAATTGAGGCATAGTGAACTGAAGGTGCTTCTGAGATGCCTGTAATATTTCCACTACTAATTTCTATCATGACACTGGTGAGTTGTGTTCAGCATGCAAAAATTTCAATTAGTCCACGTATAGCATCTTTGTATGCATTTGTTTTTCATTTAAAACAGTCAAAATTGTTTTTAAAAGTTTTTAAAATAATCTAGGGTCATCAAAAGTATCCAAATCTTCTCAGTACGTGCTCGTGATCTAATATCTGAGATTAGATCTTCAAACTTTTGAAGTTATTGACTTTAAAACTATCAGAAAGTTAAAAAAATATTGCTCATCATTCTAAACATTTACATCTGTATTGCATATAAGTAAAAATAGCTGTAAAAAACTAAACTAAGTAGCAAATCTTAAAGAAGAAAAAAAGTTTGATCCCCAAAAGATTGTGCTATTGATGTACGGCAACCTAAATTTAAGCATATAAGAGACCTTGACAGGGATGATTTCTTTATAGCGATGTGTGTCTGGGATGCTTTGCTGGAAGGATTGTAGCCTATCGTTGCTAACACAGTAAAATGTAAGAGACAAGCTATTTCATACACAGCAGAAACTTATTTCTGCAGAGTTCATGACTAAGATGGCAAGGGATTCCAGTTCTGAGAAGGAATCTCTTCCTTATTCCTACATGGTGCCTTCTTGCTGAGTCCTCATTCAGAGAAAGCGGTAAGGGTCTACCTGGGATCTGTTATATAAAAATACTAATCTCATTTGCAAAGGCTGTGCTGTCCTGCCTGAGTCTTTTATCCAAGACCTTGCTTCTAACACCATCACCTTAAGATGTCAGTAGATGAGTTTTGGAGGAACATGAATGTTTAGACTGTATCGAAGGGACACTGGCATAACATTGGGCTATGGATGACTCCCCATAGGTGTGAAATATACTTACATGAAAATGGAGGAACAAGTAAGGGAGAGCTGCAACACTCACATCTTATGTAATCATATAAGTAGCATGCATTTTCAATGCTAAACAGAAGGCCTTGAAAAATCAACATATTATTGAATATATTACTGAATATGGTTTACCAAAGTTAAGCAAAGTTGGGGACAACAAAACCCTGATAACAGAAGACAATATAAAAAACAAACTATTTGTAAAGAATGAGATTGGACTACTAATTTGTTTTCTTCTATCTCACCACAATTTAGGGGTTTGGAAATTTTACTTGCTAATTCCTATCATGTTATATTTTAAAATTGAGGTTAAGATATATTTATCTGATTTATTAAACTACATGTTTGAAAATAAAACATAAACATTTCTATATTATAAACAAGTTTAGGAACAAAAAAAGTTGTCTGCCATACTAAATAAAAAAAAAACTGTTAACACAGTCCTGTAATTCCAGCACATGAAAGGTTAAGGCAGGAGGAGTGAGACCTTGCCTCCAAAAACTAATAAATTAAAAAAATAACTAAATAAATGAATGAAAAATAAAAAAATTGTTAAAATAATTGTGATTTTTTTTCCTATGAATCCTTTTTGTTATTATGAATATTCTATTATTATTTAAATAAGCAAAAATAGGGCTGGGGATTTAGCTCAGTGGTTCGGTGGCCTGCCTTGCAAGAGCAAGGATCCGAGTTCAATCCCCAGTACCAAAAAAATAAAAATAAGAATAATAAATAAATAAATAAGCAAAAATAGTTTGAACCCAAAAGTTATATTTTCAGTAAACTTTACCCAATGCTGGAATTATTAATTGATTTTTGTACAAGGAATGAAATAGGACTAATTAGCCTCCATTAGTAGTTGCTATCCTTTCCTCTAAAATATACATGTATGAACACAAAATCTCAGGACTAAACTGCATCTAGCAACTACACTAAATTAACTCATTGTACACTATAAACATACCCACTTTCTGTCTCTCTTAGCTTTCTTTCTCTCAATAAATTTGTCCTACTCTAAAAATTAAAAAACATAACGATATTTATGAACATTAACCTAAGCTAGAAAATATCCTAAACTCTCCAAATAATGTGGAACATTTCACCACAATGAGAAAGGACCCTATTATTGAGCTCAATTTCACTAAGCAATGTAATAGAAAATTGTTTTAATACATAGAGAATTAAACCATCCCTTTACACTCAGTCACCAGTGAAGGAGAATAAGTATTTAGTAGTTGATTTATAATCTCATTTCACATTTTCTGTTTTGTTTTCACCAGTTGGTTGAGCTATAAGTTCATTTTGTCATAAAGAAATGGGAATATAATCACATCCTAATTGCATAGCTTTGGGTTATTTGTACAATTAAGTTATCTGTTAAAATGTTAATGAATGTTAATAATGCAGTTCTCTTTGGTGACCTATTTGATACACTAACATTTATTGTGCAACAGTCTATTAATTGTGGAATCATTATTAAATGGGTTATTGCAATGTATATGTACATATATATGTATATCTATATATAGATATACATATAGATATTGATATATTTCTTACCCAAATTATGTCATTTATGACAATTGCATTTCAAAATAGACTCTTGATTCTTTAAGTTCTAAGTCTGAACAAAAACAGTGATGCTAAGCCATTTACCTTATTTTATTGATGCATATATGTAAACTAGTCTCATAAGATTTGAGATTTGTCCTATATTCTAAACAGGGCCAATCATAGAAAAGTGAGTTAAAAGAAATGTACCTCAAATATTAATGACATTGAAATGCAATGCAAAGAAAATTGAACCACAGTAGGAAAAAATCTTTATAAAATAAAGTTTAAAAATACACATAAACAAAATTAGTGCTAAACACTCCAACCACTGGGAAAAATCTCCTTGCCTTGTTTTCACTTGCTTAGACACTGACAGCAGTCACAAATCAGGTAGGGGCTACATCAGTGTGTTACATTATATTTATGCCTTTGTAAAGCTGTGCAACATTGCAGCCTTGTGTAAGAAATCTTTAAACCACATATTCTGGCAAATTGTGGCTGATGTTTACTTCCAAAATTCAATCTAGTTGCATTCAATACTTAAAGAATGACCTTTGAAAGAGTTCATTTTTAAAAGACTATCTTTGAGATGTTTATTCCTATTACAAGATATCGCTGGCTTATATCTTATTGTGATAAGTTAGCAGCTGTTACCTTGCTTCTTCAATTTTTTTTGATTCCTAAGATTTCTGGGCTTAAAGTTTATAATATAAAATCTCTACATAGTACAACATATTGTGTTAAAAAAAATCCCCTAACAGTAGAACTGGCATACTAAAGCTGCATCAGATATAAAATGAAGGATGTAAACAACTGTAACATAAAAATTATTTTCATAGGAGGTAGTCACATGATTGAAACAAATGCAAGTTCTACTTTTGAGAATTATCTCAATTTTATACTTCAATTGGCTAGTGTAACAATAAAGAACAATGAATTTTTATTAATAAGAAATTAATACTTAAGGATAAATAATATACTCAGTAGTGTGTTGATTTTCCAAGACATTCTTTTTGGCACTGAAAAAGTATACTGGTTACATGGTTAAATAAGATTTTAGTTGTGTAACTATTTTTTTTTTGTCAGTGTTTGAGATCATTCTTAAACTAATTTATCAACTGTGAGTAATGTTTTGTTCTCTTATAAAGACAATTTAGTAGTTGCATCAGATAGGAAAAGAAGAACAACAAAACAAACAAAACAAAACAGAGCAGACATGTGTATCACTTAAACAGAATAGAGGATAAAGAAACAACTCCATTTACTTTCAGCTACCAGATCTTTGTAAAAGGGGCCCAAAACATACACATACAAAGCATACTGGCCATCTACATGCAGAAGATTGAAGCTAGAATTGTATGTCCCCCCATGTACTAAACTAAAATCTAAATGGTTGAAAGATCTAAATATTAAAAGAGAAACATTTAACCTTCTGGAAGATAAAATAAAACTATTGAAGTCATAGTCATAGGCAAGAATGTTTTGAACAGAACTCGAATTGCACAAGAAATAACAGCAATTGCTGGTACCAAACAAAACAAAACAAAACAAAACAAAACAAAACAAAAACCCAGCAAGAATCAATAGATGAATTATAATAAATTATTAAGATTCTGCACAACAAAGGACCCAACAAAAAGAATAAAGATACATAGAGAAAAGGAAAAAATCTTTGTCACCTATATCTCACACAGATGATTAATATCTGTAATTTATACCCACAAAAATTACATCCACCAAAGTAAAAAGTCCAATCAAAAATATGCAATTAAAAGGCATAGCATCTTCTCCAAAGAAATACAAATGGCCAATACATAAAAGAAGTTCAAAATCACTGACAATTAGAAAGATGCAAATTTAAGCAAAACTGAGATGCCATTTGGTGAATATGGCAATCATAACAAATGAAATTATATAAAATTCTAGTGAGGATGTAAGGAAAAACCGAAACTTCCTACATTTGTGGTGAAGTGTAAACTAATAGAACCATTATGGAAATCAATATGCAAATTCTTCAAAAAGCTAAAACTAGAAATTTTACTCTACCCAACTCTTCTTCTATTAGGTTTGTTATGTAAGATGTTAAAGACATCATACAATAGCAATAAAGCATACCTCATTTTTTATTCATTGTTTGTTGATACATTTTTGTATACATTATGATCACTTTCATCATTGGGAATTTGTGTCTGTACCTGATACACATTGGTTCTTGTTTTTTCCCCATTCCTCTTTTCTCCCTTCCATCCTTCCTCTCCTCCCTATTTAGAAAAACTTTGCTTCTGTGATTTTCCTTTTTCGTTTGTTTGTTTGTTTTTTTGAGACAGGGTCTCACTATGTAGTCGAGACTGACCTGGAACTCACTGTGTATCCCAGGCTGGTCTTGAATTCACAGCAATCCTCCTGCCTCAGTCTCCCGAGTGCTATGTTTTTCTTTCTTTTCTCACATTTTTCTTTACCTTCTTTGCTTTCCTCTAACCCCTCTCCCAACTCTCCCTTCCACTTTGGACTTTTTCTTTCAATTTCACATTATGTATTATACATTTTGGTCTTCATTTTCACTTTCAGTTTCTCACACCAGAGAAACTATTTGGTATTTAAACGTGTGTACTATTTTATTTCACTAAAGAATATGACCTCAAAGTGAATTCATCTAACTATAAATGTCTCTAGTTTCTTCTTCTTCTTCTTCTTCTTCTTCTTCTTCTTCTTCTTCTTCTTCTTCTTCTTCTTCTTCTTCTTCTTCTTCTTCTTCTTCTTCTTCTTCTTCATTCCTTCCCTACCCTTCTCTTCTTCTCCCCTCCACTCTTTCTTCCTCTTCTTCTTCTTCTTCTTCCTCTCTCTCTCTCTCTCTCTCTCTCTCTCTCTCTCTCTCCTGTACTGGGAATCCAACTCAGGACCCTGCCCTTGTGAGGCAGGCACAGTGGCACTGAGCTAAATCCCTGGCCCTAGTATATCCTTTTTATGGCTGGCTAGTATTTCAATTTATTTTTAAAAATCTTATCCAGTCACAAGTCGATGGGCATTTGGGCTATTTCCAAAATTTCACTATCACAAACTGGTCCACTCTAAATATGGGTGTGCATATATCACTGTAGTATGATGCTTTTAGGAAGATACCCAGCAGGGTGATAGTGGGTTAAAGGAGACCCCTAATCCTAATTTTTGAGGAATTTCCACACTGATTTCCACAGGGATTGCACCAGTCTACATTCCCACCAACAGTGGAGCAGGGGTCCTTTCTTCCCGCAACCCCATAAGCATTTGCCTTTATAGAAACACAGCACAATTCATAATAGCTAAATATTGGAAGGAGCCTATAAGTCCATCAGCACACAAATAAAGAAAATGTAACATCTATATATAGTAAAACAGTACTCAGCTATAAAGAAAAATAAGTTTGGGTTGTTCATAGAAAAATATATGAAATTGGTAATCATAATGTTAAGTGAAACAAATCAGGCACAAAGGCTTAAATACTATTTCAATTCTCTCAGAAAAGAAATCCAAAGTATAAATAAAGAGCAAAATAAAAGACAGGTAAAGGAAAACAAGGAGCTAGATCTTTGGCAAATGGGAAGGGTATTAATGGTAGAGGGAAAAGAGAAGAGAAAGGGTCAAAAAATAACTAAGATGTGCCATGTACGTGTACCAACTACCCTGGTGGAGTATAATCGCTATGTTTTGAAAAAAATGAAAATGAGCAAAGGGGATCTGGAGGCAGAGACAGGAAGCAGGGAGGGGAGGCAGGAAACAAATGAATCAAGATATACTTAGTATCTACTCCCTAAATTGAATGTAAACCTTAAGTACAGCAAACATAGTAAAAATAGTTAAAAATCCATTGACACAATATCTGTCTATATTTAGATTTTGAAGCAGTGTTTCTCCCCCACCTGCATTTTTCAATGTTGAAATTCATGAGACCAATAAATCATATTGATCTATTAGAATAATAATAAATAAGTATGTATTCATTTGTTATGTGTGTGTATGTAGGAAAGCAAGAGACAGATTATTTCAGAAAGTAATGTAACTATGCAAATATCTTGTCAGAAATCTTTCTCCTCTCTCTCTCTCCCTCCCTCACTCAGAACCTTTTATCTCTGTCTGATGTATCAGCCTCAGTTCCTTGATACACTGATTAAGAACCATAGTAGATGACTATGTATCATAGTTGATGACTGAACCAATGGCAAGAGATATTATGGTCTAACAATCCCTTATAGAAGCATCATAACAAATATTTTCATTCCATTACAATGCTACAGTGAAGATGCTCAAAATTCATGATGATTCAAACATTAATCAAATCAGTTTAAAATATTGGAAGCAACCAATTATTCAAATTTTTTCAGTTTATCAAGTGTATGTCTCTATACTTCCTCATCATGTGTTTGGGTAGGAAAGACCAAGTTGTTAAGTTGTTCACGTCATTCAATTTCACTGAAAAAGACAGCTTCAATAATTATTTACGTAGTTATCTGAAGGAATACTTACAATATTTCACAATGCATTTCCTTTTAATTCATTTTTTTACTAATACTACTTAAACTTTATTAAGAGAAATATATACAGAAGAAGAGATCAAAGTATACTTGCCAATTATTCTTATACATTTTTTATAAATAAATTTGAATCCATAGCCATGATCTGGCTATCCTTCCTTGCTTTGGAAAACTTTAACAGTTTTCTATACAAACTTATTTCTGATATCTTCTATGGAAAATTTCCTGAAAATGTCCTGCCCTTACTTTGAAAATTTGTTCACTTTTAAAAATAATTGAATAAAAAATATTGGACTCATGATGCTTTTTTTTTTCTTTCAGATTGGGAGTGCAAAAATAATTTCACAAACCTTTTGACTTTTATAAAACAAAGTTCATATTGCCTTTAAAATTAATTTTCAAAATTAAGATTGTTGAGAAAAAAAATAACAAGGTAACATTCCTCTTTGGATCTAATTAAAACAGTATTTTTACACACTTGTGCCTGAATTTCTTTTCTCAACCAGTGAAACAGCAAAAATTAAATTGCCCCCACTGTGACTTTGCAAAGGGCATCAGCTGATTTAATTAATTTACCTTGAGTCTTCTTGAATTCAGTATCAGACAACAGATCAGCAAGAGAGAGGTCAAAAGCAAGCAGAGGTCTTAGCTCTTCTGGGGCCCATTTTTAGATAAAGAAAATTGATAAATGAAAAATAAGAACCTCTAATTTTGGAGTAGTAAATTAATTCTTTTGAGCTGTTAATCACTAAATGTTCATAGTTCACGTTACAAAATTCCCTAGAAATGTATGGTCATTCAAGTGATTGTAAGAGTGAATGTATCCTCACATTATGAACAATATTTATTCCTTATTAACATTAATAGGTAATGTTATTGTATAGGCAATGAACCAATGTGATAAAATCTTTTTTTCAAACTCAGTGCTTGCGAGGCAGGCATTGTACCACTGACCTAAATCCCAGCCCATGATAAAACCTTTGACAGACATATTTTTACACATCCTAAAATTTGTATTTCTTTTATGATATCGTATTAAAATTGCTTTACATGACTTTTAATTTAACAAGCATTGATGATAAACAGTTTTCTACTGAGCAATTTATTATAATTATGTACTGCATTTACTTTTTTTTTTTTACAAAGAAGAGAAACCACAATTATTTCAGTGAATAGGGTCTTATTTTAAGATATTTCTCAGGTACACAAAATTCATAATTTCAAATTTTTTCAGGTAATTTGTTTCTATACCTGGAAGCACTATTAAAGATGAGTGTGCAGATTACAACCTAATGTCTCACTTAAAACCAGCTCTATAGCAACCACAAAACTCAGGGGTCTTTGAAGAGAAAGACAAAATAATATATTATTGTATTACAGAAAAATTAAAAATGAAACAATTTAAATTTTCAACATATTTAACATGGTGACTGAATGACTTTTAAGATAAAATACTCTATATGTTTGACCAGGAAGATAGATATTTTACTTTTCCTTTCTTCAAACAGTTGTTCCTTTGCTTGTTTTGTTGTCTCTTAACAAACATCATTCTAAATCTCTGAGAGAGAGAGAGAGAAAGCTAGAAAGAGATACAGGTACACATGTATGATGCAAAATGATTCTGAAAACAAATGAATAAATCAACATGCTTATATGATACATAATGTACCAATTACCCAAAATGGATGTAACTATTACATATTGCAAGAATGCACAATAATAGAAGAAAAGCTGCATCAAAAGCTTAAATTATCAATGTATAATATATAAAAGTACTGGATACTGGAGTTTGCTGTTACACTTAATGATATTCCATGGTTTTCATTCAGCCATTCTAAACAGTTTTTCAGAGTGTATTTATTGACTCTAAGAAACTATTTCCTCTGAGAATTTAAATAGTGCTTGGAGTAATGTGGCTAGCTAATAATTTTAGTCATGATGCCCTAGGAAAGAGTCACTTTTTTATTTCAAATGGTTCAGTGTCCACTCTCCTTTCATCAGTATCGTCTTTAATTGTTCTGTGGGTTTTTGCCCAACTGTCTAAGTTATGCTGTTATTTGTTGATTCTTTTGAGAAAAAGTACAACATGTATATCATGATTCCTTTCCCTCTGACTGCATGGGTAATAAGGTTTTTAACATTTCTCATGAGAGGAAAAGCTTAGGAGGTTCTTTCTAAAGATTTATATTTTTCTAGTACGTGACATTATTTGAAAAAATGAGGAAATATACTATAGTTGTCAGACACATTTCATCTAAAAGATAAAAAATTAAAAAGGTAGTAAAATCCATATATATAAAAACTGCATGTCTAGGAATCACAGTGTACCTTTTTAAAAATAACTTTTACATGGAGATAATAATAATTTTCCCCAATCATTCATCTTTAAAGTGCTCTATATTAAAAATAAGAAATTCAAAAAGAAAGAAAGAAGGAAAGAGAGAAAGAGCCTGGTGTGGTAGTGCACACTTGTAATCCCAGCACTCAGGAGGCTGAGGCAGGAGGATCGCAGTGAGTTCTAGACCAGCCTAAGGCTACATAGTGAGCTCCAGATCAGTCTCAAAAACAAAAGAGGGGTGGGGAGGAAGGAAGGAAGGAAGGAAAGAAGGAAGGAAACTCAAGGATTCTGAGGCTTTTTATAATTGCTGGACTTTTTCTAGGAAACAACTGTCCAGTCTCCCACAGAATAGAGTAAATATGAACTGGTGTAATATGGCCATGCAACTGAATTTAGCAGACACTTCTTTTTTTTTTTAACGTTGAAACATTTTTTATATATGAAAGAAGCCAGTCACCAATACCACCTATTATATAATTCTGCTTATATGCTATGACCAGAATAGGCAAATCTCTAGAAACAGAAAGCAAATTAGTACAACATTTGCTTAGGAATGGGGCAAATGAGAAGATAGAAACGTGATAGCTAAAGAAGCTGTATTACTTTTTGGAATAATGAAAATGTTTTAAAATTTATGAGGCTCCATCAATATATCTGTGAATATCCTAAAAACCATTGAAATTGTGTGCAGATGCTTCTCAGCTTACAGTTAGATTACATCTCCATAAATTCATCACTAGTTGAAAATATTGTGATACAAAAATGCATTGGATACTCCTAAGCTACTGAACATCGAAGTACAGTACAGAGTTGCAGGACTGTCTGAAAGCTGTGGCTTGCTGCCACTGCCCAGTATCACAAGGAAGTATCTTACTGCTTTTCACTTGTCTAGGAAAAGAACAAAATTCAACATTCAGGGCTAGGGATTTAGCTCAGTGTTTCCGCCACCTGCCTCGCAAGCACAAGTTCCCAAGCTCGATCCCCAATATGAAAAAAAAAAAAAAATCAACGTGCAGTTGTCAATGTGTACCACTTTCACACCACCAAAAAGTCAAAATAGCTGTACATCAAGCCATGCAAAGTCAAGGATGGCATTTGTTGTATGGATGAGTTTCATGGAACATGAATTAGAGATCTCAAGGAAGCTCTTTGCAATGCTGAATACCTACTATGTACCAGGCACTATACTGGATGGAAAAATTAGTAATGAACTGAGGTTTTTGTTTTTGTTTTTGTTTTTTTTGTTTGGGTGGTTGTTTTGGGGATTTGGGTTTTTGTTTTGTTTTGTTTGGGTACCAGCAATGGAACTCAGAGCCTTGTGCTTGACAGGCAGGCACTGTGCCCCTGAGCTACATTCCTGGTTTTTAAAATTATGCTTCTTTTATATTTTTTAACTAAGAAAACCTATAAGAAAGAAGAGGAGAATTGTCCAATGTGGCTGCATTTTCAAGTGATAACTCCTATTTATATTTTTGTGAATTTTCTGTCTTTTGCATACAGACATATTTTAATATATTAGGTACCATTTCAAATATCTTAAAACATATTCATACAATAAACCCCTACACACCTATAAACCAACTTAAAAATAGTATTAGTGGAATGAAACACCATCAACATCATCAACATGCAGAACTGTTTTGAGGAGATAATAAGACTATCAAAGACAGAGACTGTCTGTCAGACACTCACCACAGCGTTAACCCTAACAGCAAAACAAAGAAAAAGGTAAAAAAGGATGGATTGGTGGATATATGGACAAGTATTCAATAAAACATAGGAAATGTGAATATTAAAATCTGTACAAATGATTACCATAAAAATCTTTTGATTTTTGTAATACCTGAAAGTTTTTGTTGCAAAATGTTAGAATGAAATAATATTAGATCTGCAAACTTGAACTGAGAAGTATTTATAAAATGCATGGCAACTATATTCCTTGTTGTTAAGATTGTAGTTTGCAAATATATTTTTCATTCCACATTAATTTAGACATTTATCACAGTTCAGAATTTTTATTTTCTAAGTGATTCTGAATTTTATTAGGTAAAAGAAGCATCACCCCCAACAAAAATAAGAAAGTCATAATAATGTATTTGACATGTAAAATAGGTAAAACAATCCATCAAACAACAATTAATAATATGGCATAGAAGGGAGAATCTTGAATTGTACAGTATGATATGAGGTTAATAGAATGTTTATTACTGGGAAGGCACTGGATTTTTCAATGAATCTTTGAATGAAATCAAATTAGAACTTTACTTCCCGTTATCTCCCAAACTGAACTATAAAGGGATTAAAAAGTTAATTTTTGAAAGCACAAGATGTTGTTGCTTTGGGAATTTATATTATGCACAAATTTTACTTAACAGCATTGTGAAGAGTTAGGATTGCCTGTGTTAAAACTGGAATATCATATAATGAATATTTAACTAACTTTTCAGATATCAAAGACATTCTAAGCCTAAGAGAAACGGAAGGAATTTACAGGATAAAAACAACAACCTTGACAATGAAAAAGAGACTTTCTGTTTTCAAAATGTTACCAGCAAAAAGTAAAATAAAAATGCCAAGATTGGAAAAATATTTACAATAAATATGGCAAAAGAGCTACTGCCCTTAATAGACACAGCAAATTTAAAAATCAACAGCAGTGGCGGAGGCATCAGCAACAACAAAAACTAAAGGAGAAATGGTCAAAAGTCATACACGTATAATTTGCTGAAGCATCCAGTAAAGAACTATAAAAATCTCCCACTATTATTTAAATATTTACATTATAAGGACACAACTTTATTTTACATTCAAAAGATAAAAAAACAACCCAAATCTTCTTTAACATTGCTTGGTTAGCAGACACTTCTAACAACTGTGAGGTTCATTCCATTTTGGAAGTCACTGTTCTTTCCAATATCACTGATGACTAATCAAATAAAATGTAAGACTCTTTCTTACTTTTTTTTGAAGTTAACTCCAAATTCTATCAGAGTTCCACAGTATGAATATGTGTGTGCATGTGTGTGCTATTGTATAGCTCTGAGTTGCCATCTTATGGGTTAGATGTGATAGGTGCTCCAACTTCTCATTGTGTGGCAGACTTCTTGATGATTTATTTGAGGCAATTGATAGGATTATAATGGCTCTAACTTTATCAAGTGGATGAAACCATTGAAGAGATCATAATGTGACATAAATTTCAGGAGGTGATGCAAACAAGAGGTAGAGCCTATATTTGAGATTGTATTGAAGAATATGAATCATATCTTCTATGGCTCTTTATCTCTCTCCCCTGCTTTCTGGATGCCATAAGGACAGCAGATTTTCTGTGCCATGCTCTTGTACTAAGATGTTTCTGCCTTACCACAGGCCTAAAGCAATCGAGCAAGCTGATCATGGACTGAAGTACATAAAACCATGATCCAAATACCTCTTTCCTCCCTTAAGTTGTTTGTCTCGGGTGTTTTGTCACTACAAGAAGCTGACTAACTCATGGAGAAATGAGCTGAATGCTGCTTATCTAATATACACTCATGGGAACAACAGAAGCTTAAATAAGGTTAAAAATATTAGGTGATCATTCTAATATAAGGGAAGAAAGAATCAGCCTTCCTGAAACACCAACTCTGTATTAGAGGCAGTTATCTTGGATTCAGATTTATAATCATATTAATAAGGTGCAATAGGCTTTTCTTCAAAGAAAGGATGGAAGACAGAAAATAACAAAAGTTCAATTGAATATCATAGCAGGGATCTTCTCACTCCAAAGCCCATTTTCTAATGACTACATCATGCTGAGTTTGAAAGTCACTCAGTCATGAGAAATGAGGCCAACTCTGTTCTCACATTTTAATTCTCTAGCTGGGAGACCCCTGAGTGCTGACACTTCCTTAACATGTAGCTTTCGCTGGTATGTTATAGGGCCTCCATGCAGTCCCCAAAGGGCAGAAAATACACTTCCTGCCTTGTTCTCCAAGGCAGATGTATGTTATTATCATTAATTCTTCATACTTAATAAACATTCTTAACTAAAAAATGCAATGTTTGGTCGATGTATATATCTTGCCTGAGTTTCATTCATCATAAATTTGGTATAATTATACACTCTCACATTAGATGGACCATGAATCAATCAAGTAAAGCCTCAGGCATCCCTGAAACTACAGAAAAACCTCACAACTTGCTATTTTTAAAGCTAAATGTTTATCCACATTTTCCTTATAACACAGATGTGATAATTAAGGTAGCACAACTCTTAAAGAAAAGGTTGGAAATAGTTGCATTTTCTGAAATGGAGGGGAAAGTAAGTACAATGCATATCTTGTGGTAGTGAAGCTGGAATCATACAGCACTTATTTTTTTGGTAAATCATGTTTGCACTTACACATATTGTAACTAACTTTGTTGATTTTGAATGTCACCATTGATAAAACTAAATCATATATATCTAATATGTATACCTTGCTATCACCTGATTTGGCTTGTGTTTAGATGGTCCTCAAATCTCATGTGGTCATAGTTGAGGCATTTTCAGAGGAGGTATGATTTTGAGGGTATAATGGTGGAACTGATTCAAGTTGCAGTACTAGGATTGAGGGCAACTAGATTAAGGGTGTGAGTGGTAAGTAGCCTGGATAAGATATAAGGGATAGAAAGAATTGTGGTCATCCCTTTCTTGATCTTGCTATCTATATAAGCACTATAAACTCTTTCTCCACTGAGATACCTATCTGCCATTCCACCCTGCCTAAAGGCAACCAGTTATTGACTGAAACCTCTACAAAGTGTGAGCCAAGTAAACTTTTTCCTTTTTAACTTGTGGTATCTGATAGTTTGCCTTAGCAATGAAAGAAAAGTAACTAAGACAAAGTTTGATACCAGAGAAGTGGGGTTATTGCTATAACTACCTGACCAAATGGTTTATGAGCATTTGTAGCTGGCTTGAGAAAAGGGGAATAATTAGGAAAGGTTTGGAGATTCTGGCTGAAAAAATAAAGCTGGAATGCCTGAGGCTGGATTTGATGGAAGATTTTGGTCAGAGCTCAGAAAACCCAGAATGCTGATAGAAATTGTGCTGGAGGGCCGGAGATTTAGCTCCGAGGTTCTGCTGCCTGTTTTGCAAGTGCAAAGACCCAAGGTCAATTTCTGGTACCAAAAATAAAATAAAAAAATAAAAAAATAAAAAAGAAATTATGCTGGTTAAGACTAGGCTCAGGAGGTTTCTACTGTGAAAAAGGACTACATTGGGTATTGAACTACAGATGAGGTGTGTTATGGCTTGGTGAAGGTTTGTCTGCATTTTTCTCATATCCAACGACTTTTCCTGAGACTGAGATAAAAGGGAGACTAATTAGGCAGAAAATATTTCAGGGAAGTCTAAGGTTGAGGCAGTGTCATGGCTCCTGTTGGGGGCGTTTAGCCAGATTGATGTTGAGGATCAAGAGCAAAGAGCCGAGAAGAATGATTTAAAACATTTGGAATTTGGCCAGAATGAAGTCCAGTAAAGTTGCAGCCTGCAAAGGTGGAACAGAGGAGAAATTGGTCTCCGAAAAGACTAGAAAGCAAAAGCCGAGTACTTCTGAAGACAATTGAAAAAAAAAAAAGCCTGAGCATAATGCAACATCCAGCAGGAGTCCAGTTTTTGCAGCCTCAGAGTTGCAAGGTGGAACACTTGCTTTTTTTTTGAGACACGGTCTCACTACATAGTTGAGACTGACCTGTAACTCACTATGTAGCTCAGGCTGGTCTCAAAGTCAGTGATACTCCTGCCTCAGCCTCCCGAGTGCTAGGATTACAGATGTGAGCCACCACTCCTGGCTTTTGAAACACTTGCTTTGAGAAGAGAGCTCAGGAGCATCATTTTCCAAAATGACAGCAACCTAGGATAGTTTTTCTTCAGGATTTGGCTCATAGGTAGTGAACCCCTCAGCCAAGAGAGAAGGAAACCTGGCTACTGTTCCATCTTGCAGCAGACTTTGGCATTATCCATATGGTGCTGATGTTAGGGATAAGCAGAATTCAAAAGTTGGGGTTCATGAAGCCTTCCATGTAGATTTCAGAAGACCTGGGAAGTGAAGAAGCATGCCTCTGGAAGGGTAGTGTGTGAAGCTGTGAATGTGAAGCCAAAGGCTCAGTGGAGAACCCGGAAATTTGGAGCAGCCTGTAACTGTTTTCATCATTTCCTTTCTTTTGCTATGTATATAAACACGATGAACTGTTTCTCTCTGAGGTGCCTGTCTGCCATGACACACTGCTGTGGAACCAGCCACTTACAGACTAAAACCTCCACAAACCGTGAGCCAAATAAACCTTTTTCCCTTTGACTTTGGGTACTGGGTATTTGTCTCAACAATAAGAGAAATTTAAGTAGGACCCATCCTTAATAGCTGATGTATTGGTCAGTTTTTCCATTGCTAGGGCAAAGTACTTGGCACTCATAACAATGGAGGAGAGGTCTAAGGGAGTTCACAGTTTCTAAAGACTAGTCTGTGATAACTGTGTCCAAAGCAAGAACATAATGGAAGGATGTGGTGGAGCAAACTCACTTAATTCATGGTTTCAGGGAAGCAAAG
Organism: Fukomys damarensis; assembly: GCF_012274545.1. Classification (NCBI taxonomy): domain Eukaryota; kingdom Metazoa; phylum Chordata; class Mammalia; order Rodentia; family Bathyergidae; genus Fukomys; species Fukomys damarensis. The sequence goes on from NW_022900942.1 coordinate 21,259,603, forward strand.
GGAAGAACATCAGCAAGAGGTACACCCTCCAAGGGAGTGCTCCCTCGGCCCATTTCCTCCAACTGACTCCATCTCAGCACCTCAAAGCAGATCATATCATATTTACAGGAATAGTTTCTTCAAAGATACATAAAGTATTTTGTAAATCATACAAAATTTACTTATTTGTCACAGTCTTGGAAAATAGCCATTTTCCCCTGTCTCAATTACAACTAGCCTTGCTGGATAATGACTTGAATGCTCGCAAATTATGTGTGTACAAAAGGAACAACCTTTACAGTCAAGTAGTTGGTGTCTATAAAAATAGTCATAGAGCTTAGTGCATCTATCAGCTAATACTTAGTAGTGATTACTTTTAACAGTGAAATTCAGTCATTTGAGTATTTGTACTTATAATACCTATTAGTAATTATTACATTGACATAAGATGAAAAAATGTACTTCCAAGTTGCTATCCTTTTCTGGAGGCCAAAAACTCTTTGCCAATCTAATGAAAATTTATAAATTCAATAAGGACAATCAGACTGCATTGCTAGGGAAAGAAGAGGGACAGAAGGGATGAGATGAAATTGTCTCCCAAAAAGGCTGAATTTGAGGTCTGAATTTAACTAGTCTACTGTGTTTTTATGCAATTCATTTTTCTCTGACATCCTCAATATTCTTAAACATGAAATTGAATGATAGGCACCTCTGGAAAGTAAGTGAAATAGAAATAAAATATCATATATACAAAACATTTCAATTTGTAAAACAATCTCACAGAACCACTAATAATGGAGGATCTAAATAGCCTAATTTTCAAATGCCATATTCTACATATTCTATTCAAATAATGGCCTACTTCTTCCAGTTCATATATACAATAATTTATAACAACAACTCAAAAAATAACCAACAAAAACAGTAAGAATTATTTACCTCTATAAGAGATTTTGGTATTTCAGACCATTTAAATCCAACTGTAGTTGTATAAAATGTGATATCATTTGAAAAGATTATATTCAGCATAAAAATTTACAATTATATGAATATAATTATGACTCTGAAGGAAAAGGTCAAAACACAAAATGATCTTTTCAATAGGAAATTTTGTGAGACTTTATTTCATGAATTAATTATAAACAATCCTTTAAAGTATTTTTCCTGTAGGAAAAAATAGCCACTTTAAAAGAACTAATTTTAAATTTATCATTATCAATCTATGCATTTTTTATTCAGTGATCAATAGATATTTTTATGATGCTATAATGTTTGACAGAAAAGTATTTATTTGAATGTGTAAATGCCATTTAGTAAAATACAGGGTACTGTGAAGTAATTAAACATGCACGTTCACACAGTATTTTCACATAGATAGTTTTTCTGTTTACAGAGGACTTGTGTTTGATAATATGTCTGTTATGAAGATGTCACCTTAATTTAAATTCCATATAGAAGCATATTTTTGCCTTGGGTACTGTTTAAACTGATAAATCTTTTCACATTTCCTCGTGTTACTGCCAGTATTTTTGACAATCTAACCATAAATCTATCCAGGTGCTTTATTTTTTAAAATTCTTTTGTCCTTTCCCTGTACTTTTAATTGCAGCAAATACAAAATTAATACACTCTGACTTACCCTAGTTAAAAGAAAGAAAGCCTATATCTCCTGCCCTGTTTAATCTTCCACCTTATAGATACAACCGAGAAAGTTGTTTTACCAACGCCTAATCAGAAGATTCCCAGGTAAAGTAAGGAAGAAGGCAAAAAGTGCTGGAGGGGCAGGGGATCTAGCTCAGTGGTGTAATGCAGGTACCAGAAAAAAAAATTCTGGAGAAAAACTAAGTGGGCACTGTAATTAAACTAATGTGAGTGTAAAGCACTGGTTTACATGAACAATAACTGACATTTGAGTGGGACAGATGGTTAATTCTTTGTGTTAATAAGCAGAGAAATGCAAATATTCCAGCTGTTTAAAAATGTAGGTGAAGGGAAGTATTTGACAAGAGCACCTTTCACTATTTTGTAGTATGTAGCAGACAAGGAAGCAGGAGGAAGTTAATATACACTTGTTTTATCCATATTGACGTTTCTAATAATACTAAAAGTTGCATGCATGCCGTTAGAAAAACTTCAAAGATCACATGAATTCAATATCACAAACATACTGAGCTAATTCAACTCAAAATACATTAGCCATAACTTAAAGTAACATAATTATGAATTAAAACATCAATCATAATAACGGATATAAAATGTTTTGCTTCCTTTATGAAAAACATAACTATTAAGATTTTTTTAAACCTTTGGCACTGGTGAAAATGTAAAATTGCCGTGTAGAAATTTGAGGATCGGTTCACTTTTTCTTTCTGATGCGTTACTCCTCCACCTAGGTAATTTTCTTATATTCTCCACTGAAGTGGACTTAACATAAACGTAATCTGGCCCTCTTTGGGGGTGGGGGTCCATGCCTCCTCTTGAAGCTCCCTTCACTATGTTACTACCTCGGGGGATTCTAGTCTTCATTCGTTGCCCAAATATTATTTATTTTCTAAGCTTTCTTTGGGTCCTGGTCCCTAAGCTGCATCCTGGAAAATCTCATTTCCTCTGCTCCTTTCAGGGATGCATGCCTTATATTTGCTGTTGACCAATGTCTGCCATTTATATCCTTTCTTTATATACTTCAAGCTGGAAAGGATTGTTTATGACCAAAAGAAAAGTATGCCCATAACTTGTTTATTTACTATTCCCCTCCTCTCTGTTAGTTCCAAATCCACTTGTATTCCTTGATTTCCCCTGGTACGGTTGTATCAAAAGTACCTTTATCCCACTCCCTTCTTATTGGTTGACAGAAAATGTCAGTTTTACATTTTTGTTGCTGGATTTCTTTGTACTATTTCATAGCAGATTATAACCATTTTGGCATATAAGTAAATTTGGAACTAAGTGGTTTCTTTTAAGGCTTGCTTTTATACTATCAAGGCAGGTTTACAGCAGACTTTAGTCTGGGAATAATTTATTCACCCTGTTAAGATGACAGCCTATTAAAGATTTTACCCAAAACATGTGAACATTTGAAGCTGTTCTGAAGTTATTAGACAATTATTTTGATCTGTGAAGGAAGACATTGAGTAAAGCCACACTGAGAAAATTTTTAGAACATGAAAAATCAAAATAGCCTTGAAAAGATAAAATATTCCTGTTATATTGAATAGAAGTCAAGAAGTCAACAGAACGATTCCTTTCGTTATTGTTGGAAGCACAAAAGATAATAATGTATTTAACTGTTTTTCCTAAGAATTCGTCAGCCACTGTCCTAGATGCCAAATTATTTTCATGCTTCTCATGCAGTGTGTGATTTATTCATGATCTGTATCAGCAACCAGAATAGTTATGCCATTTTTCACAAATTTTTCTGACATTACTCATCTTTCTCTAAAGAATTATTCTATTCACAGTGTCTAACCTTACTGTTTTTGTTTCTTTTCAGTGTGTGTGTGTGTGTGTGTGTGTGTGTGTGTGTTGAGAAGGAGACTTGTTTGTGTTAAACTGCTACATTCTCAGCAGTGTCTCAAATAATGATACCCATCAGTTCAAAACTACATCATTTCTCTTCTTATCCTATTCTTGGAATTGTAAGATTCTAATCCCCTAACCTAATAGCCAAAGAAAGAAAAAATACTGTTTTGAACAACAGAACATCTAGAGAGAGTAGAAGAGCTGCACCATGAGAATGAGATGCCATTGAATATGAGAATCCCTGTGAACTTTTAAATTTCCCCCACCAAAAGCACTATAATAAAGACACATAAAGAATAATAAAACACATGGCTCGTAAATCTTAGCTATAAAACTACAACTGTATCTTTGACATAAGTGCTTGTGCTTAGTGTTTTAATTCATCTACTGACACAGTTAATGCTTAAAAAATAAAGTCATGTATGCACGCTGTCTGTTACTTGTGTGACATACATTAGCAGAGGGACTGTATAATTCTTCTTATTAAATTGTATACTTGGATGTTTTTCATGGCAGTGTTGCTTCATAGAATATTGTTTGACTTTTATCACCAGTTGAAACTAATTAAAATATGAATGTCTCTTAGAGAAGACCAATTGAAATTATGAGTTCTATGAAGCCTCAAGTGAAAATTATTCAGAGGAGAGTGATTATATCCTGACTTGTAGTTCATGAAAATGTAAAATTATCTGTTACTTAAATTGTAGGTCTAGTCTTTTTGTGGTTCAAAATGATTCTAAGTAAATTTACATTTATCAATCAATCTTACAATTAATATAAATTGTAAAATTAAACTATAATTTAAAAGCAAGCAAATATATTGACATGTTTGGTGGATAGTCAACATACAGAGAATACTGCTTAGGAAAATGCAAGAATCTTTGAGGCAGACTAAAAGGCAGACTTCAAGATATATAAAGTTAGGTTACAGGATGAATTTATGTGTTAATGGATGTCCACTAAATTTCAAACCCAGAAAATAAAGCAATTAAAATTTCTAATTGTTAATGAAGGATAGCTCCTTTTAAATCTAAAAATGATCTTTCAGGTATATGCCATATGTTTGCCTTACATTTGTGTAGGAGTAAGTATTTTAAATATGTTCCCTTGCCTTACTGAATACCCTGACAAGTGTCTAAGAATGTGAGAAACACATTAATTTTTACATTACTTTCTTGTATCTAGTTAGGTAAATTTTTCTTTATTCTATGATTTTTCTCAAAAGATTTTAAATAAGATGTTTAGAGTGGTGATTTGTATTAATTTCATCTTTGAATACAGCTAAAACAGTTAACTGAATAAAATGTTCTCTAAATAAAATTCCCAAAATGTAATGTTTGCCCTCGCATGTCTGAATAATCTATGCATATTATATTTTCTAGATAATTTCAATGTTTCCTTTCATATTTTGGCTGAAAGTAAAAAAAGCAGTTAATATTAAGGTTGACCATAAAGTGTGTGTCGTGTGTGGTCAGTATTGAAACATATGATTAACAAGTGTTAAACTTATATCCAAATCATTACAATAATTTTATATCCCATGTTGATTTTTTTTTATTATGTGACAATGCGCTTGCTTTCCTTCAAATGTTTGCTTTTTTTATTATGTAATATTCAGTGGGATTCATCAATTCTACCACTTATTCTAAATCTTTTGTTATATATTGAAATCCTACTTACATAAAATTCATTTACTCATTTACAAATTACATGGAATACCTACTCGTCACACCAGAACCCAACATGTATCTGAAGGGGACTGAGAAGACAATTAGGTGAAATCACTGGGGCACCTTTCTTTAAAAGATTTACAATATATTTTATTTAGTATTCTGCTGAATGGGAAATGATCTCACAGAAAAAATTGGAGATATTAATTTGGGCCTGGTTCAGTAAAATTAAGGAAATTGAGAATATGCATAAGCATTGTGCTGGAATTTGTGCGTAGGATTGGGCAACACAGAGACACTAGCTTGTGTTTTCTTTCATGTGTGCACAACTGTACGTGCATGGGTTCAAAATTATAACATCTCTAAGAAATAGCCTATTATAAGCCACAAACTCCAATCAAATAGAGCAGGCCACTAACTAGTGTCAGCCCACTTGGATATAGGCAAGAGTAAAGCACAAATACAAAGCCTTTATTTTATTACTCGAGTAGAATAAACTTAGACAAGGAATGTAAAATAACTTCCCTAGTTTTCCAAGATATGTGATCGAGAACAGCACTTCAGAAGTGTCAAGATGTCTTTCCCAACCAAGTGCAATTACAAGTGAACTGGATATTGCTCTATAGGGAAAAAGTGAGACAACAGCCGCAACTTTATTCAAATCGTGAAATTTATCTGTATCTTGTATCCTTCAAGTGAAAAAATAAAAATAATTTTCTTGGGACTTTAGAAGGTTCCTGCAATCATATCCATTAATTACAAGTGGAAGGCCCATGAAACACTTTATATGTTATCCGGAAAGTATAGCCATCTAGGTAGTAGTAGTTATTCACTTAGCCAGGGATAAAATTCTCTCTAATCTCCTCACTTCCTCCACCTCCTTCTCCTGATGTCTTATATCTGAAGTGTTTATTTGTGCATATTGTCTAATGTTTGTGGTCATAAATATTTATTTTCTATGTCTCTGGCCTATTTTACATCTGATTTCCTTGTAGTAGTAAAATGAACCCAGGAACTTAAGTACACTCGCTTTCTCTCTCTCATTACTAGATATTTTTTCTTTTGACTCTTTAAAATGATTTTTATTCATATGTATAATAATCCTTAGAGTCTGGCTTCAATAAATATACTTGATCTCTTACGCTTTATTTTAGATATCATTACACCAAAACATGCATATTTGTTGGTTCTTCCAAACTACTCTTAAAATTTCCTATGTATATTCCTGAAATGAAGCATACTCATTAACTTCTTCAGTTTTACACTCGCAAAATAAAATACAGTATCTGCCATATAGTAAAAGCTCTATAAACATTGTTTCAGAAATAACAAGGTCCAATCATTCTAAAAATGAACTAAGATGCCATTTTCTCTTGTAACATTGTAAATGAGAAATATTAGCAATCTTCACACAGAATCAAGAAAAAACTCCTATGACAAACTGAGTAAATCATGGAATAACAAGATAAATATACACAACTCAATTATTTTTATATGCCAGCAACAAGTTAATTGAAATATAAAATATTAAAACAATACTCTTTCAGTAGCAATAAATAAATATAGCCATAATTATAGTATACATGTAAAAGATCTACATGAGAACAACTGTAAAATTCAATGAAGTATTCCAAATAAGTGAACAGATATTTCATGTTAATGACAGAAAAATATTTAAAATGTCAGGTATTAATGAATTTATATGTAAATTTAATTTAACAAAACCTAAATAAAAATCACAAAATTCTATTTTTATGTACTGATTCTAAAGTTTACAGGAAGACAAAGGCTCTAAAATAGCCACCAAATATTGAAAAGAACAGTAAGATCAGAGAACTGAAAAATATTCAATTTCAGGATTTACGGTGAAGTTATAATAATCATGACCATTTGTATTGGTGATGGAACATAAAAATAGACAGGACATACCGCTTCAAAATAAACAAATGTATCAATTTGTCTTTGACACTAAAAGTAAAGATTATCTAGAAGAGTGAAGATAATTTTCTCAACTAATAGTGTTTGTACAAATGGACAGTCATACAAAAATAAATCTAGATAAAACTGATGCACCTCAAATTAATTCAATAAAAATCAAACCTAAATGATAGCAAAAATGTATTAAACTGTATGAATATAACCTTAATGAAAATTTAAGTTACTTTTAGTTTAGTGATGACTTATCAGGTACGACATCACAAATGTGATGTATGAAAAAAGTTAATAAATGGAATCTCATTAAGATTTTTTTACTCTACTATTCTTTTTTATTTTTTTGTTTTGTTTTGTTTTTTGAGACAGGTTCTCACTACATAGTTGAGACTGACTACAGGTGTGCAACACCATGCCTGGCTCTAAAGTCTACTATTCTAAAGACACTGCTAAAAACATCAGGAGATAAGTCAATAAGTGGGTATTAACCTATATGTAATATATTACCAGTTTACAAAGCATACACATTTTTTTGTAACTAAATTGCCCAAGTTGGGTTCAAACTTGTTATCATCCTGCCTCAGCTCCCCAGAATGCTGAGATTATATGCTGTTTGAAGAATATTTAAAATCCAACAAATAAGCAAACAGCCCAAACAAAAATTGGGCAAGAGAACACCATCATTAGGTGTCAAAAAAGTATAAGGAAAGGTGTTCAGCTATCATATGTCAATAAGAAATTTAATTAAAACATCAATGCAATGTCATTGGGCTCTTATGAGAATGACTGAAATCAAAAGCCTGGAATTCCAACTACGGACAAGAAAGTGAAACAGAAAAGCTCATTGATTGCTGGTGAGAATGCAGAATGGTAAGCCACTCAGAAAGACAATGTGGGGTATCCAGTACTTTACTGAAGCTAAAAACACTTAACCAGGGTATTGAACTGTTTTGCTTCTTGATATTTATTAAAATCAACTGAAAATTAATGACTATAAATGACCTCAAGCACACACCTGTAATCCCAGAATGCATGTTTACTGCACTAAAATTGTTCTGAATGATATTCTGATGGTAGATACCTGACAGTACGCATTTATCAAAATCCCTCAAACTATAAAAGACAAAGAATAAATTCTCATGTGAATAATGGAATTTAGTTTATAATAATCTATTGATAGCACTTCATTAAATATAATGAATGCATGATAGTAATGAAAAATATGAATAAGAAGGATACTGTGCAAGGGTAAGAAGGGAATTTAGGGAATCTCTTTGTTCTTTCTGCTAATTTACAAAAAATTAAAAAACTTTATAATTGATTATTGAAATAAAGAAACCTAAAGCCTGAAAAATTATAATCCTTAGAAAGAAATGGGAGAAATACACTGAAGGCCTTGGGATCTCTGAAAAAGGAAGGTCAGTTGGCACGTGCCTGTAATCCCAGCACACTCAGAGGCCAACGCAGGAGAAGCACATGTTGAAGCCCAAGCTGGGCAATTTAAAGATTTTTTTCCTCAAAATATAAAAATGGGGTTAGATGTAGCTCAGTGTGACTGCCCTGAGTTTCATCCACAGTAAAACACACACATACACACACACACACACACACACACACACACACACGAAAGAATAAAAAAAGAAAAAGAAAAAGGAAAGTCATTGATAAGAGCATAAGATAGATCTTGCGGAAATGATGGAACATAATTTAATTCAAGGAAAGGAAATGGTTAAGGTTTTAGCAGCCATAAGAGAGAATGATACCTCAGACATAAAGAAGCACATATAAATTATCATTAAATTCTTTCCATTTGGATAATTTAATTTTGTCCTTACATATAAAGCAATAAGAGTAGCCTCAAAAACAAATTTGAATTGTGACAAAATCCTGTGTCATTTTAGGTCCAATTTACTGCATTAAGATAAATCAAAACAATTTCAGACTCATTGTCCTATTTCAGAATAGGAGTACTAAGATCTCAAATAGCATATTCTGCAATAACTGCATATGATTTTGTTTTTCTTATCATTTTTTTTACTTAGACTAGTGTGAAAACATGAAGGAATGCCCATACACAAGCATTTACATGTACTGCAAATTTTGTTAAAGTACATGTAGTTCTTACTCTATAATTAAATAAAATAATTGAATATCTTTTTTATATTCCTTTTTCCTTTTCATAGTTTTTTGGTGCATACTGTGTAACCAGCCAGTTTAGTGTTATTTTACTTCACACCATCAGAAATAGGCCACCTGGCCGTGGGCTAGAACTTAATCACACTTCAATCCCATAGTCCGCTCTGGCATGACTGGTGAGAGTTGCAGTGAATACTGTGGTGGCAGAGGCAAACTAACTCTGAGGTCTACCAGAAGGCCAGTGAGAGCTCCAGGAGAGAACAAGTAGGATCATAAAAGGCATGATAGTTTTCCTGACAAAAATAAAGAACACAGGACAAATGCTATTGTTAATTTCATCATCTTGCTGCCCTTTCTAACAAAGTGTACAAATCAAAAGAAACCTGACGAGGGCAGAATATTGCCTTTTAAAACTCTGTTGTGCATTTCACTTTGAACTTCTGCCAACTGTGGCTCTTGATGTGGAAAGATTTTCTTCCGAATTCAGTTTCTAATCAGTGATCAAAAGTGCAGTTCTGAAACAAGTAAGATGCAGGGTAAAAGGTTAGAATAAAGAGAGATGAGGGAGTGTAGTTCGTGTTGTAACTCTCTCTTTTAATTTTCTCCTTTGAAAAACAATGATAGATATGATTTTCCCAGAAGCGTAGCAGCCTAATGTGCTGCAATGAAATTCTGATTTCACTGAGAAGTTGGAGATGTCCTTATGTGTGATTTAGAAGAAACAGTTTCTTTGACATCTGTGTGAGTAAGATAAGAGATTCTCTGGCTCCACATTAATGTACTTTAGAATCTATTGCCCTGAATAACGGTTTTCTCTGATCTATTATCCAGTACACGTGTTCACATGCCAAAGAATAAAACACATATTGAAGAACTGAATAGTAAAGTTTTCCAGCTGTTAATTATAACATATAACATTGCATAGGAAGAAATTTCATATCTATATCATTGGTCCTGTGATGGTTAATATTAGGTGTCAACTTGACAAAGATAAGAAATAGATACCCAGATAACGGAGAAAAAATATTTATTTATTTATTTATTGGTACCAGGGATAGAACTCAGGACCTTGCAAGACAGGTGCCCAAACCACTGAGCTAAATCCCCAGCCCTGAAAAAAATATTTCTAAGTGCATCTTTGAAAATGTTTCTGGATACAAATGACATTTGAGATTGAGAATACACCATCTCCCATGACACTGGAAATTCGATTTGTTGAGGGGCCGAAAAGAACTACATGACAGAAGAAAAGCAAATTTTCTCTTTGTCCTGGAGCTGGGACACCTATCTCTTCTTTCTGATAATTTAGTTACTGGTCATTTATCTTCAGAGCTTGGCATCCACACCGGTTCCCTGGACTCCATTATTAGACTTTTATCCTTAACATGAATTACACTGTATGTTCTACTGTTTCTCCATCCTTGGGTCTCAGACTGAATCACAGAACAGGCTTTCTAAAGAATCTGACTTGCAGACTGTACCCCTTAAGGAATAAGATTAGGTTGACAGCTAACATAATTTCTATTGAAAACTGCAAGGCGACCTGGCAATTGGACTAAGACATAACCTTTGAGAAATAAGAAAAAAATTGCTACTATTCAAGGGGATATATTGTTTGCAGTAAAAGTAATCCATAAGATAAGTTACTTAATTACAAACTTTTCCCATTGCTGTAAAATAAGTCAATGTGAAATGTTAGTTGCACTTTATATGCCACCCACAGTTCAAAACTTGTGATTAAAAATACGAAGCAGTTACAATAGCAGTTTACAGTACACTTTATCAGGAGTAAGTCTCCCCCACATTGTTTGAGCATTTAAGACTGTATACAAAGTAGGCATAGGCATAATTTTATAAACTTTATATGATTTGTATGCTTTTAAAACATGGAATATATTTAAAACATACTTCACCTCAGACTGATTTAAAACAATTCATTTCCATTTGAGAAGTATATTTTTCTAATTTAGCATGCAGAAAATACTTCATAACATTATTGAAGTGGCTATAAAGGAAATAAGTTCTGAATATAGTTTAAGAAATCATTATTTTAGAAGAATTAGAAAAAATATATACTGAATTTCAGAGTTTAAAAGCTGACTTGATTAATATTTTTCTGATATTTAAAGGGTAAAAGATACTTAATTTTTTGGATGCTATTGTGAAAGGAATTGTTTCCCTAATTTCTCTCTCAGTGAGTCTATTATTTGTTTACAAGAAAGTTATTGATTTTGGGGTGTTGATCTTGTATCCAGATACTCTGCTAACAGTGTCAATTAAGTCTAGAAGTCTTTTGGTGGAGTTTTGTTTTTTTTTCTTTGGTCTTCAATGTAGAGCATCATATCGTCAGTTTAACTTCTTCCTTTCTTACCTTTATTTCTTTAATTTATTTCTCTTGTCTAATTTCCTTCTCTTGTCTAATTTCCATGGCTAATGTTTCCAGAAATATATCAAACAGGAGTGGCGATAGTGGACATCCTTGTCTTATTCCTGATTTTAACGTGATTAAAACTAGACCCTGATCTTTCACAATGCACTGAATTTAAATCCAAGTGGATTAAAGATCTAAATATTATAACAGAAACACTAAACTTGCTGGAAGATAAGTTAGGTAGAACTCTTGAAGACATCGGCATAGAAGATTTTATGAACATAGTAGCATGGGAACTAGCAGAAAGAATCAACAACTGGGATCTCATCTTACTAAAAGGCTTTTGCATTGCAAAAGAAACCATAAACAAAATTAAGACACAATTTATAATCTGAGAAAAAACAATTTTACCAGATGCTCCTCACAAAGTACTCTTATCTAGAATATATAAAGAACTCAAAACATTCAGCCCAACAAATATAAAGACCCAATTCAAAAATGGGCATCTGAAATGAATAGACATTTCTCAGACAAAGAAGTAAAAGCAGGAAGTAAATATATGAAAAAATGTTCCACATCACTGGTCATTCGAGAGATGCAGATGAAAGCAACACTGAGATTCCACCTCACCACCCAAAGAATGGCTGCTATCAAGAAATCAATCAATAATAAATGTTGGCGGGGTTGTGGGGAGAAAGGAACCCTTCTCCATTGTTGGTGGGAGTGCAGACTGGTGCAACCACTATGGAAATCAATATGGAGATACCTCAAAGAGCTGGGACTAGAGGTTCCATTTGACCCAGCCATCCTTCTGCTGCGTATCTTTCCAAAAGAACTAAAAGAATCATATCACAGTGATATATGCGCACCAATGTTTATAGCAGCACAGTTTTTAATAGGTAAAACTTGGAAACAGCTCATTTGCCCATCAGTTGGAAACTGGATAAAGAAGATGTGGTTTGGGGGCTAGGGATTTAGCCCAGCGGTTCGGTGGCCTGCCTCGTGAGCGCAAGGACCTGAGTTCAATCCCCAGTACCAAAAAAAAGAGGATTTGTTTTTTCTATAAAAAGGAATACTACTCAGCCATAAAGAATGAGAAATTAGATTCATTCATAGGAAAATGGAGATATATTGAGAATATACTTCTAAGTGAAATAAGTGAGTCACACATGTGTAAATACGGAATAGTTTCTCTGGTGTGAAAAACTATAATAGTACATAAGATCCTAATGATAAAATTGACCATGTGAAATAGGAAGAAAAGGGCTAAAGGTATAGGAAAAATGGGAAGGGTAGGGGAAAGGTAATAAGGGAAAAGAAAAAATATGAGAAAATGAAAAAATGGAAATAAAGTGTTTGTAAATGGGGAGGGGGAAGGGGGTGAAGGGAGTGCACAAACAAGCAGTAAAAATGAGAACCAAGTCCTGTTATGTAAAGGAACAAGATCCAAATAATGAATGTAATTGTACTGTGTACCTTAAATGTACCAATAAACTTAATTAATTTTTTTTAAAAAATTACAAAATTGAAGGATTTAGCTTTGAGAAAACAGCCCCAGGTCACCATGGCCCAGAATGTAGTGACCCAGAGAATTTATTTCTACAGATTGGGTTAACAGTGGTCATCAATACAGTCTTGACTCCTACAGACAAAAGATCAGTAATCCTAGATACTGCTCCAGCTGTGACAAACCTTACCATCATTTACACGGCATGAAGTTTAGATGTATGAGGAATGCAAGAGTTGCAGGGTCAGGAAAGCTTCCACACAGACTTGAGAAGAAGGCCTGAAAGGTGAGATACTATGACCCTAATAGTGCAGTATGTAAAACTGAAAGATCAATTGAGACCCCAGAAAGTTAGAAAAACCAGGAATGTGGATCACCTGAGGAAAGTTGCAAAGATTGAGCAGATCTGGCCCAAAATGTCCTCAAACTGCAATGCCATAGAGGTTGAGCCACTTAAGTCCTTTGGAATTCACATCTTGCTACAGATTGCACCAAATGTTGGACATAGAAATGTGTGAGTTAATGTTTGCATTGCTGCACTTTGTTCTTGTTTTGGACCCATTCTTTTCTATTTCCCTATTTCAATCTTTTAGAATGAAACATTTATTTTGTGCCATTATATTTTACAAATATATTTTCATTTTTACAAGGGCTTGCCTTTTAGAGTTTTTCTTATATCTCAGAAGAGAATTTGTACTGGACTATTCAGCAGTCCTGAAACTACTAGGACTTTGACAACTCTTAGAGATCGACTAAATGTAGTTCTTATAAAAAGATACACATAAATCTTTTAGGGGGCAGGGGTGAAATATTATGGCTTATATCCAAATGTCCCTCCAAAACCTCCTGTGCACATAGGCATGGCCCTTGGGAGGTGGCTACATCATGGGTATGTGATACTGTATTATGGATATTTGATAACTAATTTAGTCCACTGATTGGTTTAGTGTTGTTGTGGGTGGTGGAATTACTGAAAAGGAAAGCCCCATTGAACGTGAATATCACCATCAATAATCTTCTAGCCTGGATGGAATATAAAGACAAAGAAGAAAAATAGGCTTATTGTTTCCATCCTCCTGCCCTGTCCTGACTGTTGTGCCCCTCTGTGGCACCACACTGCCTTGAAGCCAGATGACTATGGAAGGAAACCTTTACAAGCTATGAGCTAAAATAAATCCTGCCTCCTTTAATTTGTGAGTGTTGAATGTTTTGTCCCAGCAATGGGAAGTAGGCTATGACTGTATGCACGTGTCACTGTAATGTGATGTGATGTCTTTAACTACTTTAAAAGAAAACCTAGAAGAGGAATTCCTGGATAGGATCGAAGGTTTTCCAGTTTCCGAGGAATCTCCAAATTGTTATCCATAGTGGTTGTACTAGTTTACCTTTCTACAAAGTAGAAGAGTAGTTTTTTTTCCCTATAGCTTCACCAACATTTGCTATTATTTGAGTACCTGATGATGGCTATTCTTTCTGGATAAGATGAAATCTCAGTGTTTTTTTATTTGAATTTCTCTCATGAATAAAGATGTAAATTTTTTCATGTATTTATTGCCCATTTACTCTTCTAAGAAGTGTCTATTCATCTTAGTTGTCTATTTTTCAACTGAGTCCTTTATCCTGAGAGGCCTAATATTTTTAATAATTTATATAGTCTAGATATTACTCCTCAATACATTACCTTTATACTCTTCTTTTTTTGTGGTTGTTGTTGTTGTCCAGAATTTTGTTGTTGTATCAAATTTTAATGTGATAAAATGTCATCTGTTAATTCTCATTCCTGTGCTACTGGGGATCAGTTTACAAAGTCCTTTTCTGTGCTTGATTTCAAGAATTTTCCTGCCTTTTATTTCAGTAGATTAAGTTTTTTCTGTTTTAATATCTGGATGTTTTATCTATTTTAATTTAAATTTTGTACATAGTGAAAGATATGAGTCTAGGTACTTCTGTGTGTATATAGTCAATTTTCTCAGCAGCATTCTCTAAGTAGGCTACCTTTTTCCATAGTATACTTCTGGCCTTCTTGTAAAAAATCAAAGAGCTGAACATTTCTTAGATTATTATTGTATCTTCAATTTTGTTACTTATATATGTACATCTTTTTTTTATTATCATGCTATGTTTGTTATTATAGCTCTGTAATACAAATGATATCTAGGGTTCTGAGTCTCCTGCTTTGTTCTCGAATCCCAAAATTACTTTTACTATTAGAGGTCTCTTCTGATTCCACAAAAATTTTAGATATAAAAGTTCTAAAAACCCCCATTAAATTAGTAAAATTGAAAACATAATAAAAAATTTACCAACAAAAAAATCCTAGGTCTTAATGGCTTCACTGCTGAATTCTATAAGATATTTAGAGAAAAACTGTTGCCACTACTCTTTAAACTTTTCAATGAAATTAAAAGGGAAGAAATATTTCCAAATTCATTCTTGGAAGCAAGTGCACTTCGCTTCCAAGGCCAGGGAAAGACCCAACCAAAAAAGAGAACTACAGGCCAATTTCTTTAATGAACATAGATGCAAAACTCCTCAATAAGATACTGGTAAACAGATTACAGAGGCTAATCAGGAGGATCACACACCAGGACCAAGTCAGTTTTATCCAAAGGGTACAAAGGTAGTTCAACATACTTAACTCAACAAATGTAATACACTATATTAACAGAGATAAAGACAAAAATCATATGGTCATCTCAATAGAAGCAGAAAAAGCATTAAACAAAATTCAACACCCTTTCACGATAAAAACCCTGCAGAAAATTGGAATACATAGTGTTTATCTCAACTTGAGAAAGGCTATCTATGAAAAACCAAAAGCCAACATCCTTTGTCAAAAACTGAAAATCTTAATGCTAAAATAGGGAACAAGAAAAGGATGTCCACTATCACCACTCCTGCTCAACATAGTTCTAGAAATATTAGCCACAACAATTAGACAAGAGAAATAAATAAAAGAAATAAAGATAGGACTGTCATTATTTTCTGATGATATGATACTCTACATAGAAGACCCAGGAAACTTTGCCAAAAGACTTCTAGACTTGAGTGACAGGTAAAGTAAAGTAGTTGGATACAAAGTCAACACTCAAAAATCAATAGCCTTCTTGTACACAAATAAAGAATTTACTGAGAGAGAAATTAGGGAAATAATCCCTTTCACAGTAGCATCCAAAAAACTGAAATATCTGTGAATCAATCTCACAAAAGAAGCAAAACTCTCTATATTGAGAATACAATACTCAGAAAAAAGAAATAAAAGAGGATATAAGAACATGGAAAGACATCCCTTGTTCCTGAGTAGTAAGAACCAATTTAGTGAAAATGGCCACACTTCCAAAACTGCTATACAGATTCAATGAAATCCCCATTGAAATCCCAACAATATATTTCACAGAACTCAAGAAAACAATCCAAAAATTCATTTGGAACCAGAAGAGAATTATCATTTCATTGTGCCCCATAGATTCCAATATATTGGATTGTCATTGTTATCTGATTGTAGGAACTGTCTGATTTCTTTGTTAATTTCCTCTGTGATCCATTGGTTATTCAGAAATGTGTTGTTTAATTTCCATGTGTTTATGAATTTCTTCCAATTTCTTTTGCAGTTGATCTCCAATTTCATCATACTATGGTCTGATAATATACAGGAGATCACTTCAATTCTTTTTCAAGTACTTAAACATTCTATGAGAGAATATGTGGTCTATTTTGGAGAATGACCATGTGCAGCTGAAAAGAATGTATATTCTGATTTCATGGGGTGAAACACACCATAAATGTTTGTTAAGTTCATTATTAAAGAGTCAGATTGTGTTCTAGTATTTCATTGTTTATTTTCTGTCCAATTGATCTATTTGCGGTTGAGGGGTATTAGGGTCCCCCACTACTACTTTCTTAGTGTTATTTGATTTTTCAGGTCTATTAATATTTGTTTTATATAATTGGGTGCACTAATGTTTGGTGCATATATATTAATGATTGTCATCTTTCTCTTGTATTGTTCCTTTTACAAGATGCAGTGTCCTTCTTTGTCTCTCTTAATCAGTGTTGGCTTGAAATCCACTTGTTCTGCAATGAGGATAGCTAATCCTGCTTTGGAGGTTGTCCTGTTACATGGAGTATTACTATCCATCCTTTAACTTTCGGTCTATGAGTTTCTTTTTGAATTAAGCATATTTCTTGTAAGCAGCATATTGTTGGATCTTGCTTCTTGACCCATTCTGCCAGTGTATTTCTTCTGATTAGTGAATTGAGACCATTAACATTGATGGTTGATTGTAACTGATATGTACTGATTTATCCTTGTCATGACACTTCTTTTTGTTGAATTATCCCCTTTTGCACTTAATTTCTTGTCGTGCCTGATGGATTCATTCAGCTGGGCTTCCTGGGGTTGTGACCCTGGTTGTTTTTTCCTAGGACATTGTTTAAAATTTTGTGGAGTGCTGATTTGGTGGTATTCATTAAGTTCCTAAAGTGCTCTTTGTCAAAAAAGTATCTTATTTCTCCATCAATTTTGAAAGATAGTTTTACAGGGTATATCAGTCTGGGATGGAGGCTGTTTTTGTTGGGTGGCTCTGGGGTTGGGCGGATCCCTGGCTGGGATCTGCCTACAGCCCTGCTGGTCTGGACCACACCACTGCTCCCTGCAATCCAATGCCTTTGATTGGCTCTAAATGAGAGCATCACAGTAGCTGAGAAAGTTGCCTGGAGATAGTCACTGTGGGGAGACAAGGGCAAGCTATTTGTTTTCTGCGTTCAATGCACTTCAATATGCTAATATGTGTGAAATAAATTTTATGATTTTATATTTACTTAAGGATATTTTATGTGCTAGTACATGGTATATTTTGGAGAAATTTCAACATGCTTGTGAGAAAAAATACAATCTGTTGTTGTTAGGTTGAACACACCATAGATATTTGTTAAATCCATCTGTTCAAAAGTTTGGTTCAACTCATACTTCTTTGTTGATCTTTTGTCTACTTAATGTTGTTCTAATAGTGGTGTACAGGGGTCCCTACTATAATTGTGTTGATGCTTATTTGATCTTTTGTGTGTAGTAGTTTTTTATAAAGTTGGGTTTGATGATATTTGCTGCATATATTTAAAATTATTATTTCTTCCTGCTGAATTGTTCTCTTAACCAGTATATACTGACATTAATTGCCTTTTATTATCAGTTTTGACTTGCATTTCACTTTGTCTGAAAGTAGGGTAGCCACTCATGCTTGTTTGCAGGATCTCATTGGGTGAAATATTTTTTGTAATCTTTGTTTTTAATTCTATATATTTTTTAAAAATTATATGTGTTTCTTGTATACATTATAAATTTTATTTTTCATTTTTTGTTTAGTCTGCCTTTTTGTATTTTGATTGGGGGTTGAGATAATTTAAGATTATTTTCTGGCATTCTATTATTTTCCTGTTGCAAGTACTTCTCTACTTCTTCTCAGCTTCTCACCCTTTCTATTGTGTTCATTCTATTAAATGGTTTAGGGTTGTCAAGTTCATTATCTCTTTCTAGTTTAGCCTTGAGAGTTTTTTTGGAGCATGCATTTGATGGTTATGAATTTCTTAATATGGACTTATTCTTGGGAATGTTCTATTTCTCCAGCAATTTTTGTTTGTTTGTTTGTTTTGTTTTCTCTCATTGATTTTATTGGTACATTTTAGGTATACAGTACAGTTACATTCATCATTGGGATCTTGTACCTTTACAGGACAGGTCTTGGTTCTCATTTTTCCCCTTGTCCCTGCCCTCCCTTCACCCCCTCCTCCCCTCCCCATTTACAAACACTTTATTTCCACTTTTTCAATTTCTCATGTTTTTTTTCTCCATTAATTTTGAAGCGTAGTTTTTCAAGGTACATCAGTCTGAGTTGGGAATTTTTAAATTTTGTTATTGTTATTGTTTTTATTATTATTATTATTATTATTATTATTATTATTATTATGTCTTGGAAAACTTCATTCTAAATTCTTTTGGATTATATCATGTGTTGAGAAGTCTGCTGTAATTGTAATAGTTTCACCATTATAATGATTTGTTGCTTTTCTTAATAGCTTTTAAGGTTTTGTTCTTATATCTGCCACCTGGGATTTTTGTTATTGTGGAGAAGTTCTTTTCTGATTATGCTATTTGGGGTTCTACATGAATCACTTGTCTATTTGTTAAATGCTTTATCTGTATTTTGGAAAGTTTTCTGTTATTATTTCTCTAAACAGGTTTTGATGTCATTTGTGCTCATTCTGATTTTTCACTAATTCCAATTAATCTTAAATATTTCCTTCTTGCTTTATCAAGCAATTGTTGGATCCATTTTCCAACTTCCTTTTTTATTTTTAAGGTATCTCTGAGTATATGGTCACCTGAATGAGCCCTATATTCTAATTTTTATACTCTAGCCTCACATTGGTCACTTCTGAGGCTAATAGTTTAAACTGTATTTTCTTAGGGAAATTTTTCCTGGTTATTGACTCTACTGATTCATGCTACTACAAGCTTTCATAATATTGTGCATTCATGGGACACTGAACTTTGGATTTATTTTAGTTATTAATTTATTAATATTTGTCTTTTCTACTAGAAGGAAAGTGCAATACAATCATAATATCTGCTCTTGGTTTTTATAAATGTTTCAAATGCTGACACAGAATGTCTTTGTTACATGTATTTAAGTTAATATAAGAACCAATAAAAGAGAACACGATTATCCATATATATTTCATACAATATCTGGCAGCCCTTTCACTAGAAAAGAAATTACAGAGTTAAGAGCTACAAAAGAAAATGCATGCTTTTTTCAGATGAAGCATAGTGAAGAATAAAATATATTTCATGTTGTTCTTTACTTTGTAGTTTAATAGATTTAGGGTAGAGCGACATTTCCTGTCCTTAAACAGGAGCAAAAACAAAAACAAAAACTCCAGAGTTCAGATTGCTACATGGTATAGTGTCCCTGACATGGTAAAAGATTATAAGAATTAATAACAGATTTTCAATATATTCCTGGATAGATGTAATTTATATACAAGAATCAATAACCTTATAGTTTATTGTCATCTCAGAGCTAATGCTTATAAAATAAGAACAATAAGGGCCTTCTATACCTACCTCCATTATAAACTTAAAGGAACTTCTGCAGTACTAACCAATGTATATAATACTTCATATCAACATTCTAAAATTCTTTGGCTGCTATTGGACTTAAAATTTAAAAACTCAATGGTGCATAAAACAAAATCTTTGAAAGTCATCTGTAGAAGACTATAGAATATACACAGCCTAGGAAGCAAAAATAACGTGATAATTAAAAAATACTTTTTATTGGCATGTCTTTCTTCCCTTATAATTATGTTTACATTTAAATTATATGCGGTAGGGCCAGGGATTTAGCTCAGCGGTTCAGTGGCCTACCTCGCAAGCGCAAGGACCCGAGTTCGACCCCTGGTACCAAAACAAAACAAAACAAACAAACAAATTATATGCAGTAATCTCAGTCTGGTGAATTATATAGCCATAAGTAGCTTTCAATGTAGCTCCATGTCTTAAATATATAGCCTCAACTATATTTGAATAAGCCCCAAAATTTTAATGTTATTTTTACTCTATTAGTCATAAGGAATGGAACATAAACAGCTAAAATTCCATAATTCATAGAAATTACACAACTGAAAGAGGCATTTAAATTTAATCAGTGCCCACTTATTGTAATCATTCCAGGATTTCTTTGTTGTAAGCTAAGTTATTTTCATATTTAGGAGCGTTACATTGTGCTAGAGACACTCACCATGGTGCTATGTGCCAGAATATTATTTCAAAAGTTAAAGGCATGTACCGCCTTAAAGAATGAGAAATTGGAGTCATTCACAGGAAAATAGATGATATTGCGGTTATACTCTTAAATTAAATAAGTAAGTCTCATATGTGTAAATACCAAATAATTTCTCTGGTGTGAAAAACTAAAAGTGTAAATAAGATCCAAATGGTATAATTGACAATGTGAAATAGGAAGAAAAGGGCTAAAGGTGTAGGAGAAGCGGGATGGGTAGGGGAAAGGGAATAAGGGAAAAGAAAAAATATGAGAAAATGAAAAAATGAAAACAAAGTTTTTGTAAATAGGGAAGGGAGGAGGGGTGAAGGAAAGGCACGAGTAAGGGGAAAAATGAGAACCAAGACCTGTCATGTAAAGGTACAAGATCCCAGTGATGAATGTAACTGTATACCTGAAAAGTACCAGTAAACTCAATGAGAAAAAAAAAAAGTTAAAGGCACGTAGAACTGTAATATAAATTACTGATTAATGTTCTTTTTTTTGAGGGGGCGGGTACCAGGTATCGCACTTGGGACCTTATGCTTGCAAGGCAAACAGCAGCACCACTGAGCTAAATCCCTATTCCTGTATTTTTAACTTTTAAAACCTGTTTTGAAGTGAGGAAGTGGTTTGGTTTTTTTTGTTTTGTTTTGTTTTGTATTTATTTTTCTTTTGTACTCTCAGCATTCCTGGCCTGCAAGATGAATGCAGCTTTTTGAGGGGGGCTACTGAATTTGAAACAGTTTGAAGTCTAATGGGAAACTTTATTCCTGAAGTAATTGTGTTTGCATGTGTGTATGAATAAGAAAATGGGTTTCCAGTAAACGTTTTGTGAATTGCTACTATGCATGAAAGCAGAAATGCAGGTCAACTATGCTTTCAAATATGCACATATAATCTTTTTGAACAGGCATTGTTATTTGAGCATCACTGATTCAGAAAACATCAATTGAAAGTTGCAGCACAACAAATCTTATTGCTTTCTCTGTCCCATCAACCAGGAATGATTAGCTCCCTAGGTTTTCAGACTCTCAAAAATATGATACAAATTTGACACGTAGGAATTTTCTTTAAAATATAAGTGGTCAAAAAATCCATCTCTGCAGGGCCAGGGATTTAGCTCAGTGGTTCTGTACCTGCCTCAGAAGGGCAAGGTCCCAAGTATGATACCACGTACAAAAAAAAAAAAAAAAAAAAAAAAAAAACTGTAAACAATATTTATTTCATTGGGGAAATTTGTAAACATAAACCAAGGTATGTCTTCAAGGCTACTCCAGGTGATATTTTAGTTGCTTAGAAAAGTATTCCAATTAGCACTGATTTGCAATAACCTGTAAAATCTGATAACTTTCTTCAGGCTAAAGGTGAGGCTATCTACCTTGGCTGGCCTTTCTGCACCTCACATCTTTTATTAAGACTAGAATGACACATTTCCTCAGATTGGGAAATGACACATATTTGTGTTAAACAAGTCATAAAGATAGGATTTACTGTTTCCATAGGATTGGTAATTTTTTCTGACCTGAAAGCGAAATTCAAAGTAACATCCAGGTGTCCTTATTCATTTGTTAGTAACACGTGGGTAATTTTGATGGAACTGGGTCATTGCACTTAAGAATCACCCTCTCTAAACTGGAGACAATACGTGTGTGCATGTGTGTGTCTGTGTGTGTGTGTATTTAATAAGCTGAAAATCTCTGTAGTTTTTCTTGGTGGGGATGGCATTCTCTCAGTGAAATTGATTCTGTGATAAATATTTTTCTTTCTCAAAATTTCTCATTTAAATCCATATATTAGAAACTGAAATCTTCAAAGCTTTAAAAATTGACAGGATGCTAAGAAAATGAATGGAGTTTGAAGAAAACATCTCTCTTAATGCAGGCTTTGCCGAGGTAGTAGCAATGAATCGATAACATCCAAATTTAAAAGCTTTCTAGATAATGTGTGGGACCTACATTTTATCTTTCTTATAAATTTGAGGTGTTATTTAATAATCCCTTTGCTGGCTCAAAAATAATCCATCCAAATAAGATCAAACAATTTCTCTCCCTTATTTTTTTTATTTTTCTTTCAACTATTTATTTTCCTAAAGAATATGTCTTATCTTTCATCAGTGAAAGTATACTTGTCTGTTTTCCTTGAACAGCATGATGGAAATGAATTAATGACACATGGATAGATTCCAATGACTCTTTGTTGAAGACTTGAATTTAACTCATTTTATTTCATAGGTCATGATGCTTTTGATGATAGAAAAGCAAAATGGTACAGCTTTAAATAAAGATATAGAAATATACTCATAAAAATGTCTTCACAATTGTCATCTAGATCTTAATGTTACCATCTGCCTGATGGGTTTTTACTAAACCCAGAAAGATTTACAAGTAGAGTCAAATGAAGACTGAGAAAAAATACTTATTGCAGAGCAAAAGTGGAAAGAAACACTTAATGTAAAGTGAAATTAGAAAGTCCCTGTATTGAACCCAGGAACAATGTGAACAGTTGCCAGAGGAACTCTTTGCCTAGGGGTTTTATACACAAAAATGATTATATCTCAGCCAAGTAGAGGTCCATCTATCGGGTAATAAGCAGAAAGGATTGACTCAGAACTGGACCTGTCAGGGATGAGGATTTAGCTCAGTGGTTCCACTGCCTGCCTCACAAGCACAAGGTCCCAAGTTCAATCCCTGCTACATAATTTTTAAAAAAAGAAAGAAAAAGTGGACCTATCAGAACTCAGAATATGCAGTAAGCAAATTACTGTAAGCATGATTAATTGAAACTTTCCTAAAATTAGCAGAAAAAAGACACTATTCTGAGGGGTATGAATACAGGCTTACTGTGGTTATCTGACATGTTGTTTAATCTTATTTCTAGGCAAGAAAATCCCACCAAGCTAATGAGGCTTTTATTTGTTGCCTCCAGAGCCCTGGCCTTGCCCTTCATGTCCTTCTCTGAGCCATCACTCCCTTTTGCCTTGCCTCCTACGTGGCTGCCTGCCCCGTTTGCAGAGCTCCCTTTGCCGGAAGTCTCCCCACACTCCCATCCCTACCTGGGACAGCGTCACTCTGAGAAATCCTCTCTCCTTCCCGCGGGGCCCTGCTCATCCACAGCATGTTCTACTGCACATCATGTTTTACTGCAACTGACTGTTTACAGTAATGTCGTGTGATTCTGGTCAGAAAAACAGTACCGAACCCTCAGAAAATAGAACCTAAGCCCAACTGAACCTGTGTGGTGGTTTCTTCTCCACACTTAATTTGCTAACTCCCTGTGTCACTTAATACTCTGGCCTCCAGACTGAAATCTAAACTAATTTTCACTACTTCCAACTTGAAATCTCACATGAATGCCAATGGTCAGGTACAAAGCAGAACTGATTTCCAAATCCAAACCTGCCTTTGTATCTACTATTTATATTTTAACCAATGAAACTAGCTCTCTCCTTCACAAACCACATTCTAGATATAGATATAGTTCTTTTTCTTTATTATTTTTCAAATCCAAACCAACATCATGTTCTGTCAAGTCTATCACCAAAATCTACAGTATATATTTTTCCCATTTCTATGGCTATGATTAAATTTGAGGTGCTGCCATCTATTTTAAGACTCTTGGCATTGTCTCCTAATTGGTACTTCGGCTTCAACTAAGACTTCTGCTCACAATACATTAAATGTGCAGAAAACAACATTGCCATTTTCAATTGTAAATCATTAATTAAGTCGTTTCTCTTTTTTAGTGGAATTTTACACTGTGTTTACATGGCACTTAGAATGATATCCAGAGTCCTTAACTCGGGACCCTAACCATCTCAGCAGTTGTTTTGCTATTTCTTCTTTCCCTTTGTTATTCCAACCTTTCCGACCACCTTACTGTTTCTGGAATAACTCCAGTTTTTAATGCTCTCCTGAGAGTCTTCGCTGTTGTTGAATCTGCCTGAGCTCTCTTCTCCCACATCCTCTCTTGGAGCTACTTTCTGTAATTCACACACACAAGGAATCTCCCAATCATACCAAGACCTTGTCCATCACATTACTCTATTACTCTTATTTTCCCTTGTCTTATTCATCACCCTATGAAATTATCTTATTTGTGCACACACATTTAGTTATCGTTTCCCTCTACCCCAGAATATAAGTTCCATTAGAGCAGAAAGTTCTTATTTTCCATTGTGAACTGTAATTCACACACACAAGGAATCTCCCAATCATACCAAGACCTTGTCCATCACATTACTCTATTACTCTTATTTTCCCTTGTCTTATTCATCACCCTATGAAATTATCTTATTTGTGCACACACATTTAGTTATCGTTTCCCTCTACCCCAGAATATAAGTTCCATTAGAGCAGAAAGTTCTTATTTTCCATTGTGAACTCTTAGCCAAAAGCAGCACCACACATCAGGATAATTAATTAATTTTAGAATTTACAAATCTAATCTGAGTAAATTCATTGTGATTTGTGACGTAATTCTCAGCTCAACAGTGAATATCTTCTTATGCACTGAGTGGTGCTTGAAAACATAAATGGGTTTGTATTCTCCAAATCCCCCTACATTAAAAAAATTAAATAATTGCTACATGTATGTATAGATTCTACATTTAGCTATGCTAAACTTGCAATTCAAGCTCTCTTTAAAAGCTAAAACCTTTAGTTATTTGATTTTGGTATTCATTTGATTCAATGCTCATGGCTCTCTCCTGTTTGGAGAGAGCATCTTTGGAACATCTTTGTTGCCCTGCATGTGTTGTTTATGCCTGGAAGCAGGAATGGAGGCTCCACTAGTGGCAAGAGGAGATAAGCGGCTCCACAGCCGGGTGACTAAACATCTAAATATGGTTGCAATAAACCAGAAGTAAAATGTAGTCACACAAGCAGAGTTTTGTATTTTTACCATTGCCAGAAAAGCAAACACATTTTATTGTCTGAAAACAAGTCTCACACGGAAAACTGTGTTTTCCAAACTGGCTTTTGCTTTTATTGAAATATTATCAAACAGTCTCCTTAAATTAAAAGTTACCAATAAATCCCACAAGGCAAAAGCATCACAAATAGGTTAATACCCTTTTCGTTTCAGTCTGGCAGTTCACTGATTTGGCATCCACAGGTCAATGCCGATAGGCTCTTAATGCATATTGGAACAAAGCCATTTATACATCAGTAGGAAACAAATCTGTTTTTAAAATTCAGTAACTACTAGCCAGGCATGGTGGTGCACACCTGTAATCCCAGCACTTGGGAGGCTGAGGCAGGAGGATCACTTTGAGTTCAAGACCAGCCTGGGCTACATAGTGAGTTCCAGGTTAGTCTCAACTACATAGTGAGGCCCTGTCTCAAAAAACAAACAAACAAACAAACATCAGCAACTACTTGCTAAATATTCAGTGTAGAGATTCAAAAATCCTTGTTCCCAATTATTATTTTATTGACAGTATTCTACGTTTCTAGATAGTTTATAACACATCAAATCCCTTTTATAAAATTATATTATTTAAAATTAACAACACTCTCTGTATTAACCTAAGGTAAGAAAAGCAGGAAGTACTAGACTATTTAAAATTTGTAGAATAATTCTAGATATCAGAAAAAGGCTTTGGAGAATCATCAAGTGAATCCTATGGTAAATATCTTAGCATTTACATGAATGGACAGTATCAAGAATACTAAAAATAAAGCAGTATAGATCTTAAGCTTCTGACTGAACTGTAATTCTTGATAAGTTGGATTCATATTCTCTCTCTCCAAATATTATTAAGAAGACATTTCATGATCTGATAGTAAATATAATGTATATAGTTTAATTTGAAAGCATACATTTAAAAGTAAAACAATCAGATACCACTAATGCCTATTAGTCCCAAATCCAAAATAATTGTCACAAAGTTCTGAAGACAAAATGGAATAGAAACACTTATTCATTGCTGTTGGGAGTACACAAAGGTATGACTACTATAGAAGACAGTTTCCAGGTGTACAACTTAGCATATTGCCATAAGGCCCAACAATATTACTTGGTATTTTTCCACATGAACTAAAAATATAATCCACATGAAAATCCTCTCATGTATGTTGATACCATCTTTAGTCATGATTACCAAATTAAATAACTTTTGGTTGGTAAATGGGTAAATAAACCATGGCACATCTAGACAATTTAATATTATTCAGTACTACCAGAACACTAATACACACGAAAAATTTAAAATGTAAATTCTTAAGTGAAAGGTCCATCTGAAGAGGCTAGATACTTGGAAATTTCAGATATATGATGTCATGGAAAGGATAAAGCTTAAGAGGTAAAAACATTACTTTCCTGGGTTAAGGAGAAGGAGGGAAGAATACTGGAATACAAAAAACTTTCCAGTAGGAAAACTCCTCTGTAGGATACAGATATACAATGTGTGTGTGTGTGTGTGTGTGTGTGTGTGTGTGTGTGTACTTCACTGGTAAAACTCTTAGGATGCACAATATCAGAAGTGAACCCTAATATAAACCATTGACTTTGGGTGATAATAATGCTTATTTTGTAATTAATTCCAACAAATATACCACCGGATATCTGATATGTATAATAGGGTATGCAGTGTTGTGGAAGGGAGCTTGGTATTTTTGTTCATTTTTAGTGTGGGTCTAAAACTACTCTAAAAGTAAAAATCAATAAAACATTGAATGTGGGCTCTAATTTGAGGAATCATATTAGAACATCCTGGAAAAGATCACCACTACATATACACAACACACATAACTGCATAAATTTCACATTTCATGTAGTTAAACAGCTAGTCTAATATATTTTTAGTCAATTTATTAAAATGTAATGATTGCCAATAAAAAGAATAGAAAACATCAAATAGAAATAAAATATTATTATTTCCAAATTACATGAGGTTTAAGTAAACCTCAGCAAAAACATAAATTTTTACAAAACAGATAGAATTCTGATTCCAAATTCCAGTTGATTCCTACTTGCCTGCTCCTGTTCTACACCACGTATTCTTAAGAAACATGTATTAATGTCATTTATAGTTCTTTTTTATATTTGGTGATTGTTCCTAATTTTGCTTACACTTCCTAGGTAGAATCCATAAAATATCATTGTTTCTAGCTTCTAGTATTAAAAGACCTTCATTTAGGTAAATATTTACTATGTTATTTGAAGTAGAATATGATTGTTAAATTCTAATTTCCACAAAAAAAAATTTCTAAAGGGGCCTCTTCTAAGATTTACTGGTTCCATAATCTCTAATAACTATTGGCTGTGAAACTTTTTTCCTCTTCTTTTCTGTCATATTTGTTTTAAGAAAAAGATGATACTAATTATTTTATGACTTATTTAGCTTGCTCGTGGTCAATTTGGCTGTTTAAACTGATAGACAAAAAGGTTTCTTTCAGAAAACATTGATTGTAACATCAATCAAACAAACATTTGAGGGTACATATTTCATTAGAATTTTCATATGCTTATCAAGATAACAAGAGAAAAATAAGGTTTTCTATAGAAAAACTTAAGAGGTACAAGTGTTTCATGTGGAAATTCTATGAAATAAACTTACATCTTTAGATCATAAAGAAAATATGTCTAATAGTTAAAACTCATTAAATTCATATAATGCTTATTATAACCAGGCCAAGAAGAAATTTCACATGTTCCCTGGAGTCAACTGATTTTCCTATGATATTTAAATGAATGGGTGGTGTATTACAGTCATAAAGAACATCAAAGTGTACTATTCATGTGCTGGGATTAAAGTTCTGCTGTTACTGTGAAGTTAATCATCTTCACAATTATATAATCAAATGAAGAAATTTGAGTATATTTTTAGAGGGAGAAGAAGAACCCATAATCCTTTTTTTTGGAGCCGGGATCAAACTTGGATCCTTGCTTTTGTGAGGCAGGGGGCAGAACCACTGAGATAAACCCCTGGGCCCCCATAATGCTTCTAAACTCATACTTACAAAGATAATATGTGTAAAGAAAAAAAAGGGAACTTTTAAACTATACACCCCTGGGAAACACTTTTTAAACCCCAGACATTTAAGAAATACTATGAAAATGAAGAAATTATAATATCATCAGTATCATCGGGGTTTTTTTGTTTTTGTTTTTGTTTTTTTTCTTGTACTGGGAATTGAACTCAGGTCCTTTCTCTTGCAAGGCAGGCCACTGAACCGTTGAGCTAAATCCCCGGCCCTATAGATTTTTTTTTTGAGGGTAACATTTTTTAAGGATGTTAAAATCAAAGATAAGTAAAAATAAGTTGGATAAGAAGTCCTTGTATTTTTCAATGCATCAACTATCATTTTTTTGTAAAAAGGAAATGGTGACTAAAAATGAAAATATAGCTTGTGTAATTTTCTCTTCATGTAGGAGATAAGGGGTCAAAGCATTAAATTCAAAGATCATTTTCCATTCATAGATAATTCATCTGAAAAGAAGAAATCTCTTTCATATTCAGTCCATAATGTAAATATTCAGGAGACACTGAATTAAGAGGAGGAATATTGAGTATATGATATTCACATGAAATTGTAGAGAGCCAAAAAATACTACTAATTCAGCTGTAATATTAAAATTCAAATGCAGTAAACAAGTATCTTTTTTATGTATAAGTAGCCAATATCCAATATTTAGGAAAATATTTTTTTCTAGTTTAAGTCTATTTTAAAAATTGAGTCTTAGGCTGGCTTTTCCAGATAATTATTCCCAAAAAGTAATTACCAGACTGCTTAGCATGTATTGATATGTCTCTTCAATTTAATATACATCATATGTACCATAAAATGCGGTAAATATGGCGTCATCAAATTCACTTATAGATGGAGAATCTGAAGTTTGGTGAAATGCAGTAGATATACAAGAAACCAACAACTCTTAAGAGTTACATGTTCTATACTTTCACCCTCTAAGGAATATTTGCTTAATCAAAAATTTTAAGCACAGAGTAGCAGGTGCACTCATGTATAATTGTATTCTGAACACTACCATTTGTTATTGCTGCTAAATATTATTGTTTAGATTTATTTCGAGCAGGCTGAGCCCCAAGACGCCTGACGGTTACCACTGGCACACAGCACTATGTTTAGTTCAACACTTTGCTGCTTTCACCTACTTTTTCTTGTTGCTTTAGCTTTGTAGATCCAGGCATGCCTCCCTCGTTGAGTGCAGCCAAAAGAGAAGTGGGTAACTAAGGAATTATGAAGAAATATATTACTGTTGACAGGTTAAAGTAACCAAGACGAGACTAGATAGCAAAGCTGCTTACATAGTTGACGCTGCTGAGTAGTGCAGACATCGGATCTCATAGCCTCGTGCTGTGGCATTCCCTCCACCGTCTGGTGTGGAGAATCTCTCACAACTTCAGAAGAGATCTGGAACAATTATCCCAAAGACCTTCATCGACAGACTATATACTGCATACCTGCCAGGGTGGGGAGCACTGTATTTTCAATATCAACAACAGCAAAAGATACAAACAAAACGATGCATTTTAACTTAGCACTAGTAAGTTGATTTTTGTTTTTTGCAAGGTCGGAAGACAACTAAATATATGATTCCAAATAAAAAATTGGAGATAAAAGTATGTGTTAGGATTTTTATATACAATATTTTATATAGCTATGAAACTAAAGATCACAAACGCAAGCCAGAAATTGTCAATAATAACGGGAACACTTCAGTGTAGCTAATATCTTTTGTATAAAAGTACGTTGGCCATATATGTGTTTGGATGTATTATAGTTGGACTTCTAAAACAATTAAATTTCTCTTCGATGATGATTCAATGGTATCTGCAGCAATTGCATTATATAATAGATTGTATCTATTCACATTATATGATCTGTCCTATATTATGCATTGTATAGTTTTTGAGGTTATCTTTTGTGTTTTTCCATAGAATTTGTTATTAAGCTATATTAAACTATGAAGACATTAATTGCATTTAAATACCTACCAGGACCCTATAATCATAGTCTTTAAACTTCAGTAGCACTACCAGTCTTTTCTGGCTCCCTTAAATGCCTGGTTCCAAGCTAAAATTCATAGCATATGGAGAAAAGTCAGGAGGGTGTGGAGATGGAGACTGTTCTGCCAAATATTCGTTGAAAGCCAACTATGTGCATACCATGTGTCAAAGAGAAAAATTATATATATATATATGTTTATATGTGTGTGTGTGTGTATAT